>NC_053492.1:264440183-265055180 GCF_905171775.1 Rana temporaria | reverse complement strand
GCTATAAGTTATTTTTGGACCATAAGGATATAGTTTAGTGTACTATTAAGCACTGTTCCCTTTTGCATCAGCTCTTTTCTCTCCCCCTCTCACAGGGCAGAGAGGCAGCAGCGGGAATCATTTGGCTCCTGCTGTCAAGCAAATCCTGTCAGCAGAGAGCGGGGCACGGGCCTGTATGTCTATGGACACACACACAGCAGAGCTTGCCTGTAAGTGTCATCATCGTGTGCCATCATAGGAAGTGGATTTCTATAGTGGCACATGGAGAAGAGGAGGAGCCTAGCGTGTCGGGGAGGGACCCCATATGAGGATCATTGGGGCCACTCTGTGCAATGCCATTGTTTAATATTTTAATACAAAGAGAGCCTTTACAACGCCTTTAACTTTTCTGACAGTCTTTCCATGTATACTCATTCCCACCTTGATGCATACCGATAAGGCAAAGTTAAAGTAATTGGAAACGATCACCTTGTAAAACAACCTATTCAGTTTAAAATAGAAATGAAAGGCAAAACATTTTTGTATAGATATAAAAAAAAAAAATTAATACCATTTTTCTCATTTTTTTTTAGCTGCAGCTGCATAAGAGCTGTGGGGAGGTGAAGCAGAAGTACACTGATCTTCCCAGCGAAAGGCTGTGCAGGGGAGGTGTGTCAGGACAATACTGATCATTTCAAGAGAGTACACAGATTTCCCAGCACAGCTAGAGAATGAACCAGGGTGTACTCTCCTACTTAGTGTGGTCAGTTTTTAACGTGCTAAACACTCATGGTTGATATTTACCTATAGGTAAACCTATAATAAGGCTTACCTATAGGTACAGTAAATATCTCCTAAATGTGCGCCGCTTTGGAGATATTTTCTTGTGAATGGGCCGGTGACATAATTGGCGCATGCTCTCTGAAGGAACGACATGCTCGTGCCCTTCCTTCTGAGTCCTGTGCTTCAGAGTCCTGTGCCTGCGCATGTGCGGGATTAAAGTTATCGCGGCGTGGCCATTCAAATGGCTGAAGGACACGAACCCGGAAGAAAGACCGGGTGAAGATGGAAACCCTGTCGGTGGTGAATTCGCATTGCTAGAGGGCTTTGTTTTAATGTAAGTTTCATATAATGTGCTGATGCATACAAGCACATTATAATAACCTTGCAGGTTTAAAAAAAAAAAAAAAGCATGGCGCTTTACTACCGCTTTAATGGGAAATCAGAGGGACTGGCAGGAACACCACAGGATACTTTATCATACAAGTACATGGTCCAGCAGGCACATATCAGGAATATGAAGTGTTGGGGTAACACATGCTTAAGAATATTGGTTACATTTGTTTACTAAAGACTACGAACAGTAGAACAATCTATTACATGTCCGGGGTTTTACATGTTTTTGTGTTATTAACTGTGTATCGCAACCGTTCTTAAAAATATAATTTTGATTGCCAAGTATAGATTTGTTAGTGTGACACATTCTGTGTTACCTCAAAGCAGTAAGCAAAATTGTGTTTAAAAATAAGAATTTGAATCTGATTGGAGGCTGTAGAGCAATGTAGACCATCCCAACCATTTGTCTCCTCTCCAATTGTCTTTGAACATGCAGCTTCGTCGCTACAGCGAGGACATGCTGTACCGCAGATGTCACACGTTTATGCCCAATTATTTCAACATGCCAATTAAAATAATGTGCTGTACTCTGAGCATTCTGCTCAAGTGTTAGGTTAAACTGCCATCCCAGGAAATCTTCCTCTCCCTCCTTTTTAATGTGCAGATTGATGCCAAGAGTCTTTCATCTTATCCAATATTCGCTCAAGAGGATTAACGGATTCCTTTTTAAAATCTGTGTTTGATCGTGCTGCATATAGTTAAAATTTTAGCAAATTTGTCCTTTGAATGCTAGTTGATTGTATATTCAAAAACAATCTTAAATTATAATTAAAGGCAAAACTTTTTTTTTTAGTTTTGGATGGAGTGGAGAGGGATTGGAACACTTGTCAGTTTTTATTGCTTTCTGTGCTCCCGTTAGGAGATTCCCCCTCTATATTTGTCCTTTTTATCGTTATCATTGAAAGTGAAAGTAAAAGACAATCACAAATTTTGGGTTGTCCCCAGAAAAGTAATAGAGGGAAAATCTTCCAGTGGGGAAACTAGTTCTGGTGACCTGGGGTCCCCAAGGGATTCTCTTTGTTTTCAGAGATTTGCTCTCACTTCCTGTTTGGCTATGGGACAGGATGTGAAGGGGAATCTCTGCAATGGGACACAGATGGCAAAAAAAAGATCTGACAGGTTATAACCCTCCCTTATGCTAGCCATAATGAGAAAAATAAGTTTAACTTAATGGGTTATGTTCCACCTTCAGGTGATTGGACACTGGCACACCCATAACAGGAAGTTCCCCTCTATATAACCCCTCCCATACCGGGAGTACTTTTGTTTTTGGTCATGGTTAAAGATGTGCTAAGTTAGAAAGCTCTGCTGGAGGATCCCTGCAGGGGTCAAGGAGCTAGACAATCCGGATCCATCCAAAAGTGCCAAAAAAGCCAAAAATGGATGTACCCAGGCCTCGTGGAAGAACAAGGTTTTGCCTGTAATGTCTCTCTTGAGGACTGGACTCTGAGACCCAGCACTTTGGACTTGTATCTAAAAATTCCCAAAGGTTTTCTGGCAGAGTGCTCTACAGGTCCAGGGAAGAGGCCTCCTTTATATAGGAACCCAGTACCCTGAAGGTTTGGCACAACATGGCCCATTGTGATGGGTGATGGTTGGATCTGTCTGATCTTCAGCAGTTTCCTGCAGCGGGGATAAGGCAACTGAAGACAATCACTTACCTTATGTGAGTAGTTGCATGTCTTATCTGTTTTTCGCCACTAGATGGAGTAAAGAGACATACCTGGTGTTTTTACTTGCATGCTTTCCAGGATGAAAGCTCAGTGTCAGCCGGTCTGTTGATCTGCTCACCTTCTCCGCTTCAGGCTTTGCCACGGATGTTGAATGGGGGGGGTCTCTCGTAGTCTGGGGTCCCACGGCGGCCCCTCCTTGGGCGGTTCTCTCCCCGCCCTGTTCGCCGCCATCTCCTATGTGCGCAGGGGGCACGCTTTTTACTACGGTCAAAGCGGCAGGGAAGGAGGGGGGTATCAAGGATCCCCAAAGCCTCTTTATGAAGAGGCGCCCGCACTCGGCCATGTGGGGCGAAGACTTCTGCAATGTTCAGGGGCCAGACAGTAAGCGATTCAGGACAAGTGAATAATCTCCACTGTATCTCTGAGTTACAAGCTGGAATTTTGGGGGCTCCCGCCATCCCGTTTTTTCTAAAATCAAGCATCCCCAAGGATCCAGTAAAAAGAAAGCCCTTGTTCCTAGCATTGGATCACTTGTTATCCCAAGGGATAATTAGGGTTGTCCCGATACTAGTATCGGGACCGATCCCAAGCATTTACGCGAGCACATGTACTCGCGCAAATGCTCCCGATGCCCAGTCCGATACTTTTTATCGGAGAACGGGCAGAGAGTTGGGCGGTGACCGAGCGGAGAGAGGGGCGGGGGTCGGAGAATGGCTGAAACGAGGGGGCAGGGACGGAGAGCGGGCGGAGAAAGGGGCGGGGACGGAGAGCGGGTGGAGAGAGGGGCATGGACGGAGAGCTAACGGATAGAGGGACGGAGAGCGGGCGGACAGAGGGACGGAGAGTGAGAGAACAGAAGGGGCGGGGACGGAGAGCGGCCGTAACAGTGTTACAATGGTCCGGTTTAAGGCGATACAGTATACATATGTATGTACCATATCTGTGGGCACAGCTACTACAGTGATCTCTACAACTTCCAGCCCAAGTTCCTGTAATAGAGTGACAACAACCACCCTTTTTTTCAAGGTCTGTATGAAGCACCAGCATTTCCCAGATATTCACAGCATGCCAATGTATAGCATGCCGATATGTCCAGCCTCAGGTTCAGCCTATTAGAAGATAGAACTTTTTCAACACCACCACAATGATTGACAGTAGCTGCTTCTCTCTACTTCTCTCTACTTGCAAGCAGATTGTGGTGGATTTATCAATGTTGGTTTATCCAGTACAATTTACTATACTTTGTAACTCAGCATTTTAGCAACATCAACTGTTTAACATGCGCACACACACAAAAAAAGGGGGATGATCATCTATCATGGGACTTGCTGTGTTGTGGTAGGAACCTAAAAAGTTTTCTGCTTCGGAAGTCAAGACATGCACAACACGCACAACCTTCTAAATTAAGTAAACCCCCCCCAATTCCACCTCGACCCCCCCCCCCTTAAAAAAAAACACACAAACACACACACCGCAACCACTGAGTGAACTTAGCGAATTCTAGCATTATTTTTTTTTTTTTTTTCTTACATAGGGACTAGTTATATTTTAACTACTCTTCCCCGATTGTAACTTGGGCACCAGGTGCTGTATTGCAAGAGGCAGGAGAAGTCACGGCCCCCATACCTCAGAAGCTCAGTTTTTTTTAAGGTACAAATAAGGGACTGTAAGAGGCAGGGCCATCTTTAATGTTGATTGGACCCTGGGCAAAAAAATTTTTGGGGGGGGGGGGGGGCGGCCCCATGCAATTTTGCTCTATACCTGCTCTGAGACATACAATATATAATCATCTAGACTTAAAATCAGTTTACTCCTTACTAAGGGGCATTCTTCCCACTGATTACCAACGTAAGGAGCATTCTTCATATCATTAGTTTGAAAACTGTCACAAGACATTAAAAAAAGTATCGGTATTCGGTATCGACGAGTACATGAAAAAAAGTATCGGTACTTGTACTCGGTCCTAAAAAAAGTGGTATCGGGACAACCCTAGGGTTGTCTCAGAGGAGCAAGGCTTGGGATTTTATTTAAATCTCTTTACAGTTCCAAAACCAAACAGGATTGTCAGACCCATTTTAGATCTAAAAGAACCAATTCCTGAACATTCACTCTTTTCGGATGGAGTCAATCGCTCAGTGATCTTCGCCCTACAAGAAGGGGAGTTCCTGGCCTCAGTAGACCTCAAAGATGCATATCTACATGTGTCGATTTTTCCTACCATCATTTTTTCCGCATCCGCATTCTGCGGAAGAAAGATTGTTGCACTCTCTGGATGTAGTAAGAGCAGTGAAGATCTATCTGAAGGCAACTGCTCAGATACAGAAAATCTATCTGTATCCCCCTCCCCTCAAGTTAAGCATTGCCCTGGAACATCCCATTAAGTACACAAGGCACTGTGTCCCGTGATGTATAAAAAAGAAAAATGTAAAATCCTTTTTCTTTGAGTACATCACGGGACATAGAGCTCCCACCCCTCTTCTTGGAATACTTATTGCTTTGCTACAAAAACTGAGGTACTCCCGGTATAGGAAGGGTTATATAGAGGGACATTTCCTGTCTTGGGTGTGCCAGTGACCAATCACCTGAAGGTGGAACATAACCCATTAAGTAATTCACAAGGCTCTGTGTCCCGTGATGTACTCCAAGAAAAGGATTTTACAGGTAAGCTGTTTAAAACAAATCCTATTTTTGCCTATATATAGTTCATTATTTTACTTAGGTGTGCGTAGTGTTCTCGTTCTGAGGACTGCATATACCTTCAAGTCCGTTTCAGATTTACTTACACCTTCCATACCAAACTCACCTTGCTTTCAGTTAAAGGGCCATTCCATAATCTTTCCAGTGTCTGACCTAAACTCTATTACAGCACATCTATAGTAAATGTAAAAGTCTTGTATCTCCTAACTTCAATCCTGACAAAAATGTGTCTTCTGCTTGATACATTGTTGGTTTCCTGGCTGTCCTTATAATGCTTTGTGGAGCTAGTTTTGGGTCAGAAATATATTGTTTGCTAGTACCTTAATCTAAAACATTTATTTCAATCAGCAAGACTTGAATATTCGCATGTCTAAATTTTGTTTCTATAGAGATGATGGTAAAGAAGGCCTAAAATTTTACACAAATCCATCCTACTTCTTTGATTTGTGGAAAGAGAAGATGTTGCAGGACACAGAGGACAAACGGAAGGAGAAGCGAAAACAAAAGGTATTTCAAATTTACTAAATGGAAGCTCATCTTGTAAGGCAGCCTGCTGCATATATCAGTATTAATTATAAGATGAAAGGATAAGTTCACTTTTCATAGCTTGTTGCACCTATAATTCTGGTCTAATTTGTAAGATGCGCCAGACCTACCCCCGAACCCCCAGATTCCCCTCTCTGTGGCAGTGGTTCTTCTCCCAGCACCCGCTGGCACATTTTGAAAATGGCACAACCATGCAGGACTCTGCCCGCATGGCCACATCAATTATTCACAGCAAACCGTATGTAAATGAGAAATCTACAAGTATCATCAGCCATTGCGACTGAAGGATTGTAGTTCTTAATAAACTGTGAGCATTGATGAACGTTCTCGTAATTCATTCACAAGCCCTGCAGCCTGTAAACAGTCAGCCTGTATCAGAGGTCTTGGCTGCAGGATCCTGACATTGCACCCCTGATCCGGGGTGCAATACTCTCCAGGCTTCTGAGGGAACAAAAATAATCCATGCACATATTTTTTTTGTGCATTTATTTTTCCTAAAAGGTGAACTTATCCTTTAAAAAATGTTCAAGAGCATAACATTGCACTGCAGTTTACATCCTGTTTTGATTTCTTCAGGTCGGATTGGCTGCAGAAAAGGTATGTATAGCAATTTTATTCTTTACAGGGTTAGATGTGTAAGATCGTGGATTTCTGTAGATGCTGGGATTTTAGTTTTAGGGTGGACTTATACTTTAATGACACACAAATATAACTGTGGGAGACCTATAAGTTAAAGTTTTTGCTCCCCGCATTTCTTTGGAAAGCCACTTGCATAAATGCATCTGCTAATTATGAACTGCATGCTGTGTGCTGCAGAAATATTTAATCTTTTAATAAATATTCTCTCACTTAAAACCGAAATAAAATTAGAAATGTATTTTTTTTGGATACTCAATGTTTTAAAGACCTTGTCCACGGCCTGGTGCCAGGATGCAACCTATTTTGGCTGCCCGGAGGAACTTGCATAAACATTCCACATCTGCACACAGGTCTTCATTCATTTAAACATTATTAAATCTTTCAGTTTTATTGTAAATAATTAGCAGCACAAAACAATAGCGCACCTATTTTACACAGCACTATTTCAAACCATGTCTAGCCCTTATGTCAAGCTAGAAGCAAACTAGCCTGCTAGTAAGTTAGGTAAGTAATACCAGTTTCTTCTGCAGCCCCCTGATCTCAACAAGCATTCAACCATTACGAGGGACAGGGCATACTGCAAGGGTTATATTTTTTGTTGTGCCTGGAGTTGGGCTTTAAATTGACAAAGGCTTCTGTGCCAGATACTGTATATAACCTCTTTTACAGAACTTTTTGGGATAGTTTGAAGGGTTATAAAGTATGTTTTGGTTGGTTTAAAATGTAACACAGACTGTTGGGTAGGGACCAAGTGGTAAGGTCTACTTACTTGAATTAATGGGATAATCTTTTACTGTGGTTCATGCTGTAATGCTTTAAGTGTAGTATGGTATAGAAAGTCACACAAGGGGAATGGAGAATTCAGCAGGAGAGAATAAACTACCACGACTTAGAATAAAACCAAATGTAATAATAAAAATCTGGAAAAAAAGCCTTCTATAGAGAATATGAATGCCGAAAAAAAGGAAAGGCAAAAGTTCAATGTTTTTTCATGAAGTGATTGGTGAACAGCCCTGTCTTTTGTACCATATTGGTGTAATATCGTTTTTTTTTTAAGCAGAATATTGCACCCATTTATAAGTACTATGGTAGGATATAAGATATGTACATTATCAGTACACTTTCTGATGTGCTGCGGATTGTAGGAATATTATTTAAAGCTAGTGTTTAGACAGTACAGTTATTGCTGTTTTTGGAATGAACACATACCGTAATTTGGAATAAAATCAAATGAAATGGTAAAAATCCGAAAAAAATCCTTCCATAGAGACTATGAATGGCAAATAATAAAAAAAAAAGACAAAAGCTCAACAGTTTTTTAATGAAGTGATGAACAGCCCTGCCTTTTTGCAGCATATTGACGTACATACCACTAATTTTCTGATGTGCTGCAGATTGTAGGAAGATTATTTAAATGTAGTGTTTAGACCATACAGGTATTGCTGTTTTCTGAATGAACACATAACTAGATTAAAGGGTTCATGCTGGCCTGGTATTTCACTTTCACTTTGCTCAAGCCAAAGATATCATTGTTCCTCAGCTACTGAACATACCATTTTAATATCTTAACGGTTTTATTCTGGACTTTTTTTATAGGTTTATGTTGCCTCATAATCTAGTTTGTCCCTGTGTGTGTGTGTGTGTGTGTGTGTGTGTGTGTTTTTTTTTTTTTTTTTTTTATGTTTCTTAGCAAAATGTCATTATGGCTGAGCATTTAGTTGGCTAAGGCTGCTACTTGCATGCTTATACCTTAATATTTTTGTAGCAAAAGAATATTGATCGTCCGCATGAACCAGAGAAAGTGCCTCGAGCTCCACATGACAGACGTCGTCAGTGGCAGAAGTTGGCTCTGGGTGCTGAGCTGGCAGAAGATGATTTAGATTTTGGACTGAAGCATGTGGAGATAGTAAATGGACCAACATCACATTATGAAACAAGGTTTGCTTGCATTGCATTCTCTTATGCATTCCAGTCTTCCGATGTGTTAAAGTATAACTAAAGGCAAAGTAAAAAAAAAAGTAATACGTAATAAGGGGAAATCTTCCGATGGGTACAATGGTTCTGATGACCTGGGGATCCTTGAGGAATTCCCTTAATTTGCATGGATTTCTCCTCACTTCCCGTTTGGCTAAAAGACAGGAAGTGATGAGAAATCTCTGCAATGGGACACAGATGGCGAAAAAAAATATGACTGGTTATCACCCTCCCTTGCTCTATCCAAAATGGGGGGGAATAAAAGTTTTTTGCCTTTTTAGTTTTACTTTGGGGGTTAGTTTATAGACTTTGGTTAGATGCTGAAGGGTTAAAAGACCTAACAGTTGCCTACATCTTTTGGGACTGATGATGAGATTTCAGATCCCTGGTTCCCAAACCTGGATATTTACTGCATCCATTATGAAGGGATCCCGCTCCTTCAATGGATCTTTAATGTATTTGCTTTTGTGGAGCATGCAACCAAGGGAGTAGGAATACCCCAATATCTAAGGGTCACTATACATGTCACAGTCTGACCAGACAATCTTTGTACAAACCGCTTTAGAATGTGCAAATCAATTTGTTTCCAATCGGCAAGACCCTTGGAAGACATTGTTTTTGGTAGCTCTAAAGAAGATTGTACAATCAGATTGCAACTTATTTGGTGAGCTTAAGAAAAACTTGGGCCAGAACAGTGGCAAACCGATCAGAATTCTCAGGGCTCTCATACTGGCGACCCTCCAGCTGTTGCGAAATTACAAGTCCCATGAGGCATTGCATGGCTGACTGTTACAAGCATGACTCCCACAGGCAGAGGCATGATGGGACTTGTAGTTTCGCAGCAGATGGAGGGTTCGCCAGTTTGAGACCCCTGCAGATGATTCAGGCTACTAGATCCTAGTCTTTTCTTGGTGGCATCCAGTAAGCTTTTAATTTTCAGCAAGCATGTGCATATCTGCACAAACACTGTTTGTGAAAAGCTTCCTATTATGTGTGCATAAGCTGTTGTAACTACCTTGGTTATTCTCTCTGTAGTGTTTTTTTTTAACAAGTTTTCCAAGTAAAGGTATAGCCTATATTTCTCACTACATGCTCTCATTTTGTTTCTAGACCACAAGCTTAAAGTCCCAAATGAGGGGGTTCTCTTTTTTTTTTTTTTACATATATAGGGATGTGGCGACAACACACTGTTCTGACATGGTGAAATCCTTCTTTTTCTAGGCCACAAGCTTATGGAGAAAATTCAGATGGAACCTTCTCGCTTGCAGCGCTACCTTACAGCCAGATGAATGATCTTCTGAACAGGGTTCAGGGTGAAGAAAGGGTTTTGGTAAGGCCTCATGAACCACCACCTCCTCCACCAATGCACGCTGCCGGAGATGGAAAAGCCATGCCAGTTATCAGGTGGGCAATTTTATAATAAAGTGTAGTGTGTTCATCTAAGAAACAATTTTACTTCATACCCAGTACATATCCCATCACTTAAATCCCAAGCAGTTCTTTCAACACTGCCAAGTTTGCTTCAGGGACCTACAAACTGCACTTCTCTCCTATGTTATTGGAATGAGGAGACAGAAGGTGTTTTCTACTCCAAATCAGGAACAGGCAGCCTAGAGTAACAACACCTGCTCCTCCATAGATATAGTATATGAAGTGAACGTTGTCATGCTAAGACAAAGTGTGACAGTGGCATTATCATCAGATAAAAATATAGGCAACAAATCTTTAAAAAAAACATTAAAATGAATGCAGCCACCACAGCTAAAGACTGGCAAGCTGCAGCAGTTTGTTCTTGGGTTACAAGTTGGAGGACATTAAGAGTCCTCTTGAGCAATATGATTGGTTGCAGTTGGATCTATACATTTTCAGGTATTTTATAAGCTCTTCCAACCTGACCTATGACTTCAGGCTTAGCTTGCCTAGGGTAAAGTTGATCGGCCTCTCTCCATAGGCACAAACATGCCATTGTTAGAAGCATATATTGCTCAGCAGCTAAGGTTATGCATGGACAGCCTCCCGCCAAGGCTTGTGGGCTTCCTAGACCTTTCACGAAAATTTATCAAAAGAAGCTAAAAGTAGTTGGTCACATTTAATGGTGTTTGTTCTGTAATGTTAATCCATTCAACAGGACAAGTCTGGTTAAATGTGACAAGCTATACAATGGCCTGGATTAATGAGATCCATAACAGATATCAACAAAAAAAAGGTTGGCTGTTGGTCTGTGATGTTGTGAATTTGCATCCTGGTATCCCTTTTCTGTTTACCTCTATCAGAAGTAGAACACATGGGGGTTGATTTATTAAAAGCGCAGAGTTCAAAATCTGGTGCAGCTGTGTATGCTTCAAACTTCAGCTTGTTCAATTAAGCTTTAACGAAAAGAAAAAAAAACTGTAAGCCGATTGGTTTCTATGCAGAGCTGCACCAGATTTTGCACTCTCCAATTTAAGTAAATCCAACCCCATGGTGTAGTTTTACTGTGTGGGTACCTGACCTGGTGCAGATCTCCAGTGTAGGCTGTGGATAGCCAGAGGAGACCATGAATTTTGGGTGAGTAGTTGCTGCTGGATATTGAGTTGGAGGAAGTTCTAAGATGGGCTCCACAAGAGTATACTGTCCAATTTTTTTTTAATCCTTCTATTGTCTTCTTTTTTTCTGTGATAAATAAAAAATAGTGGTTTAAAGTTTGATAAGATGCAAATTTCACTTTACAGATTGAAGCCTCCATTGCTGTTTTTTTTTTTTTTTCATTTTTTTTTCCAAGAATTGTTAACCATATCTACTGTATTGTATTTTATTGAATTATATTGAAGTGTGGACTTCCATGTTTGGACTGAGGACATATTATTTCCGGAAATTACTTTCTGATCATTTATTATATTTTTCTACAGACTAGATATAATCGGAAAGTAATTTCTGGGAATAATATCATGTAACCACCTCAACCCAGACTGAGAATCTTTCTACATTTTCGGTATGAAGGCATGTAAAATTGGTTAGAAAAACAGCTTCTCCGTTTCTCTCTCTCTCTTCTTCTTCTTCTTCTTTTTTTTTTATGTAGTAGTAAAAAATATTTGTAATCTAGATGCTTGTTAATTTGTCTCAAACTTTTTATGAACTGCTTTATTACCAGTTCTTTGTCCTTCTATTCTAGTGCCACACAAGGTTTGAATGAAAACCGGCCACAGTCTCCAGCTATAGGAAGAACGCAAGTGTTTGTGAGCCCTTCTCCACCACCACCACCACCTCTTCCTCCTCCTCCTCCACCCCTTCCATCTGCACTTTCTGCATCTTCACTGCGCTCATCTATATCGTCCACTCCTCCGCCTCCTATTCCTCCACCACCACCACCTCCTGCAACTAGCTTACAGAATACTGTTGTGCCACCAGCACCAGCTCCTCTTCAGATAGCACCTGGAGTACTTCACCCAGCAGCACCTCCTGTTGCCCCTCCTCTTGTACAGCCTTCTCCTCCTCCATCATCACGTTCTGCTCAACCAGGTGAAGCTGTGCCAGTACATCCACTTCCACAAACTGAAGCACTGGGGCTTCCACCACCTCCTCCTCCACCACCTTTACCTCCTCCTGGAATGCGTCCCTCTTCCCCTGTTGCAGTCCCACCACTCTCTCACCCCCCTGCAGGTTTACATCCTCTAGCATCTATTGTACCTGGCTCTCATGCTCCTTTGCTTCCCTCATCCCCACCATCACAAGTTGCTCTTGAGCCCAAGCGACATCCATCTACTCTGCCAGTAATTAGTGACGCAAGAAGTGTTCTACTGGAAGCAATACGAAAAGGTTAGAACTATGTTTGCATGACCGTAGCTTTGCTATTTATGGTTTGTTAGTATATTTAAAATGGAGACGCTTTGGTGTGTATTTTACAATGTTATATTTAAAATAATAGACATGGTGCAGTCATTCATTTAGTCTTTAACCTTTGTTTGACCCTAGATGTGCTACGGACACCCCAAAAAATCCTCCATACATAGGGTGTACCTAACATGGCCTGACCCTCTGCTGCTGCTACTCTTGCTGGCAGTTACTTGCTGTGTGTTACAGCAGAGTATTATTAGAGCTAAAATCTCTGCTGTGAAAATGGCATCTGAACAGTGTTGGTAAACATTGTTCAAAAGAGTTATTCAGAAACGCAATGAAACATTTGAAAAAGATAACAAACAAATGCTTCTAGCAGAGCAGGGATTTTTAAGGTCCCAGTAACTCTCAAATACAAGATCAAATTTTTTTTTTATTCCATCAGTTAAAAAAATATCAAAAGGAACAAATGAAAATAGAAAAGACATAGAATAAGACCAATAAGGGGCGAGAGACCCCAGAGAGTCTCTCATGTACATTGCTAGATCGAGAAGGGGGCTCAGGTAAGTATAAGGGGGAAGGTGGGGGGGGGGGGGGCTTCACTTAAAAGGTTTGTTATCTTAAAGCGGTGGTTCACCCTCCATAACAACATTTAAGCATAAAATTAGGCATAGTAGCGCGAGCTACAGTATGCCTGTCTTTATTTTTTTAGCCCCGTACTCACTGTGCAATCGTAGAGACAAGATTCCGACTCCCCGCGGGGAATGGGAGTTCCTATGGAGAGGGAAGGTGATTGACGGCCGGCTCTGGCACGTCACGCTCCCCGAAGACAGCCGGAACAGGTCTCGGCTCTTCACGGCTCTTCACAGACTATGCGCAGGCGCCGTGAAGCGCAGAGTCCTATTTCGGCTATTTCCGGAGAAGCGTGACGTGCCAGAGCCGGCCGTCAATCACCTTCCCTCTCCATAGGAACGCCCATTCCCCGCGGGGAGTCGGAATCTTGTCTCTACGATTGCACAGTGAGTACGGGGCTAAAAAAATTAAGACAGGCATACTGTAGCTCGCGCTACTATGCCTCATTTTATGCTAGAGGAAAAAAAAAATATTTTTTCTTATTAATAGGGTGAACCCCCGCTTTAATGCATAGAATGCATTAGGTGGAAAACCTTGAGCGTTTAGAACCACTTTAAACATATGAAAAATTTATAAAAATAAAATATACAGATGTTCTAGATTTCACCGGCCATTTACAGTTTACAGTCATCCAACATTAATCAATCGAGTTTTGCGCTAATTAAAAAAACAACTGAACCCTCAAATGATCAAAACTTTCTGAATAAACCAATGCGTGTAACCAATTTAACCGAACAAAAATGTAATAAAAAATTACAGAATAATGTGCACTGTACAAATTGATGTTCCTAGTGGTCAAAAAATACAAATCTTTTCTGTGAATATCAAACTTGTGAAGAAGTGAACAAAGGAGGTGGTAAAAAAAAACGTTTCAAAGTGTTAAAAACATAAATTATTTGCTCCTACCGCAAGAGTATGACCACCTTGTGGATGGAATTTGTGATACCTCTTATACTGCTGGAGCTTGTCTGATACTCTGAAATGTTTTGTGCCTTCTCAATATTAGAGGGTCACACTCTTGCGGTAAGCCTCTCTATGTGGCACTTGGTGGAGGAGCATATATTTGGTGTTTTAACCATCTCATTTGCTTGCTTCTTCACAAATTTGATATTCAGAAGCAAAGTTGGTATTTTTTACAACATAGATTTGTAGAGTGAAAATTATTTTGTAATTTTTTTAAATTATATTATTTATAATTTTATGTTTTATTTGTTTCTTAATTGGTGTAGCACTTGATTTTTTTGACACTATAGCCATAGATATCTAATGGTGTGCTAGCAGCTTCTTATTCTTTCCACCCATTAGCGCAGTTTTATATTGTTTTAAGTCATCCAACATTGGTTTTCACAGAAAACATGTTCTTAAAGTACATGTATGCTTAATGTTTTATAGAGTAAGGATTGATTAAATGCTCTGTCAGGTTTTTTTGTTTTTTTTGTTTTGCCGTTTGTCAGCACTAGAGAGATTTACCACAGAAAATGATGAAATAACAAAATGTCACAGTTGTCACCATAACAAGAGGTGAGGGGGGACTCCTCTTAATGGGGAAACCTGTTTCGCTGACAACTGTATAAAAGGGTTATTCTTTTAATTTGCAGAGATTTCTCCCACTTCCTTTTGCCTCTCCCAGACAAAAAGTTAGGGGAAATTGATTCAATAAAATCGCAAAAACTAACACAGGTTCAAACCTTTCCCTACTTTATTTAAAACTTAATAAAAATTGCCAATACTCATGTTAATGATAAAAAATTATTGTTAAATAGGGAAATGTGCCTTTCTAAATAGTGAATATGCAAGATTTTGTGAAGTTTGTGTTTCATATCAACAGTTTTTGAGTAATTTTAGTATTTTCACTAAGCATGTGCTCCCCCCCCCCCCCAGGTATTCAACTTCGTAAAGTTGAAGAACAGCGCGAACAGGAGGCCAAGCACGAGCGTATTGAGAATGATGTGGCTACCATCTTGTCTCGGCGAATCGCTGTGGAATACAGCGACTCAGAAGACGATTCCGAGTTTGATGAAGTGGATTGGGAGTGAAACATGTTACATAGTTAAACACTACAAACTGGAATGCTGATGTCAATTGTGGTGCTTGTTCTTTGAAAAAGTTTGGTCATTTCTAGTGTTTTGTATCTTTATTAACTTACGCCATCAGAAAAAATAAACTTTTTCCTTTTTTTTTTTTTTTTTTTTACTTTTAATTTTTTTTCTACTTTTAGTTTACAGCAAGGTTAGCAACTCTGACATTTTAGTGTGACCTTTTTACCAATCTTTTATAGGGAAATGGAAGTGTTGTTCCAATAGACCACTAAGTATTACGACTGGGCAGCTGTCAAGATGTAGAATAGAAAGCGGAAAAAAAAAAATTTCTTTAGGTATACTTTGTGCACTTTGTGAATTTTAAGTTAATGAAGGCGACTAAAGAGTGAAATTCCAAGGGCAACTATATTTACTATGGGCCTTATTTTATTTTTTATTTGCTGTTTTCATAGCATTAAACCTGACTCTGAAGATTACTGCTCATAGCTAGGTCTGTACACTGACACAGGAAGTGCAACTGGTACATGCATAGAACAAAGGCAGCCATTTTGCTATTTAATATTTTGGGTGGACGCCATTAGGTTGTGCCTGCTGACACCTTATTTACTGTATGTCTTCTGAACATGGCTATTTATACTTGCTGGTTAACCACGCCGTGTTCTAGTAAAAAGCTTTTAGATAAGTCTGACTGTTCCTGCTGCATTGTCTGTAATGTGAAGGTAAATTAAAGGGTATGTAAACCCTAACAGTGAACTTCTGTTATTTTACGCCTATATGGTTTGTTAATCATACAATTAAAAGTGTTTTGCTATATTAGTTTGATATGTGCAAAAAATACCTGTTGATTCAGCCAGAAATGTCGACTTTCTGTGCTCTCTTCCTCTGCTGACTGATATCAGTTATATTGTTGAGGGGGAATTCATATAAGTCTTAACCTGCTTCTGTTCTCCCAATACAGTAAGTGTTTTTTTCATACCAGGATAGTAAGTGTGTTACTGGCACAATCAACAGTTGAAAATAAAGGAATAAAGCTTGAAAAAAGAAAACGACTTCACCACCCCCTCTAAGGACTATTTATATATCTTTGTTTTTGTGCTTTAAAATATGGAATCCATGTGTGACCTCTTGGTGTTCAAGGCAAGGAGCCTGATACAGAAATGTTACCCCAAGATATAAAAGAATCAAGCTGGTGGTTCACCCAGTTGTTGTGCATCCAGAACCAGAGTTACCGTACATTTTAGCAGGCATTCTGGCAGCTTACAACATGGCCACCTTTACTATGCCTGACAGGTTTACTTGAAATGTTTTCAAACTAAAAGTAAATGGGCTTCGACGCCTCAGTGTATTTACTTGAGTGGGTGCTCCTACCAGTACTCTATTTAAAAGGAGCAGGAGGACTTTTGTCCCATATTGCCACAGCTATTCGTGTCCATCTATTCAGGTATAAAGGCACTCATAGAATATCGTATCTGAATGGCACAGTCGAAGGTTGGATCACTCGGAGGCTGGGGTTTACCTTTTATTTAAAATGGACCTGTCACTTTTCAGGCATTTTGTACATAAGTTTGATGCAGGATATGAAATTTTGTAATCTATGTTGTTTGCCAAAAGGCAGATACTTGCATTAAAATCATTGATGTATAAGAACCTTCAAATGAAAGGTCATCTTCACAGTTATAAACACCTTTAAGATATAAAAAAAGAAAAGAAAAATATTAGCTATTGTTTTTTTTGGTTGTTTTTTTTTTTTTTCTTTTTAAATAATGGCCTTATTTGAATGCTGAGGTATTTTTATGTACATGTTGTTGGTACTATTTTGCCTGTATTCTAAAGTAATGAAAATACACGTGAAAACTTTAAACATTCTGTGTAACTTATGTAACTGCTGTTAAAAAAAGACTGATTTAATAAATTCCTCATTTTAAGTGAAGTACATTTTTTATTTTTGTGTGTTGTTTTTTTTTTTTTTTACTTTATTTCTTAAACTTCACCTTTCAAGCTATGATGAAGTAGCTATATCTAGTGGTTAATTGTAAACGACATTTTATTTATTTTTTAAATCTGTTGTACGTCAAAAACTAATTATTTGGGAAAATTAATTTAAATTAACTGGCACGTATCTATATTATATTATTATTATACAGGATTTATATAGCACCAACAGTTTGCATCGCTTTACAACAGGAATAATTGTTATATATATATATATATAATTTAATTATGGGAATTCATGTTTATTTCTTTTGTTTGTATTGGTATGATACAAAAAAGTGAAGAAACAAAAAGCAAAACTGACATATTTCACGCAAAACTCTAAGAATGGACTGGACAAAATGATTGGCACTCTCAATGTAATATTTGGTAGCACACACACCTTGGAAAAAAAAAACTGAAATCAATCACTTCTTGTAACCATCATTGAGTTTTCTATACCTTTCTACTGGAATTTTGGACCACTCTTCTTTTGCCAACTGCTCCATCTGCTGTTTTGAGATTTCTCCACAGATGCTCCATGGGATTTAGATCTAGACTTATTGTTAGCGAGTTCAGCACTTTGTCTTAAACCATTTCTGAGTGCTTTTTGATGTGTGCCTTTGGGTCATTGTCCTGCTAAAAGACCAATGACCTCTGACGGACACCCAACATTCAGACACTGGGCCCTACATTGCACCCCAGATTTTTTTGGTAGTCTTGAGATTTCATAATGCCATGCACATGTCAAGACATCCAGTGCCCCGAAGCAGAAAAAAAGCAACCACAAAACATTCGTGAACCTCTGCCATGTTTGACTGTAGGGATTATATTATTTTCTTTAAAGGCCTCATTTATTTTTCTGAAAACAGTAGAATGATGCATGTCCGGTGTTCTTTAATATTCTCTGGCCTGCTGGATGAAGGTGCACATAGTGCTGTTGGGGCTGAATGTTCATAATTTGCTATTTAATAGTGCTTTGTCCAACTTCAGACTCGGGTCTTCTGATACACCTGCCACACTTTCAACACTGAGCTAGGACCTTAGGCATACCTCCCAACATTTTCAGATGGGAATTAGGGACACCTTCTAGCAAAAGTATGTAGCCATAGGACACACACCCTTAAAGGAGGATTAACCAAAAAAAAAAGTATAATTAAACCCACAAGATTTTTTTTTTTTTTTTTTTTTTTTACCACTACTTTTCCTTTATCGGCTCTTAAAATGTACAAATGCAGCAATTTGGAAATTGGATGAAAGGTTTAGCACTGGGAAATACTTTTTGAAAGATAAAAAGTGCATTTTATATACAACTGTACAGATCAGATTAAAAAATGAGGGACAAATGAGAAGAACAGAGGGACATTGCTCCAAATAAGGGACAGTCCCTCAAAATCAGGGATGGTTGGGAGCTATGCCTTAGGGGCCCATTTATAAAGAGTGGTTTCCACTGTTTGCATACCACACAACATTACTAAAAATACACATGCACAACTGTCATTTTATGTTTTATTTATAGAATTCAGAGTGCAATGCAGAGTTAAAGGTGCCTGATATGTGTTTTTTTGCATATCACTGCAGAGAACACTTAAAGGAGTTGTAAAGGCAGAATTTTTTTTTATCTTAATCTTCCTGATTGGTTGAGACAGAGCGCCGGCGCTATTGGCTCCCGCGCCTTTCAATCAAGCAGTCAGTTTGCTAATAGGTGTCGGGGGTCTGTGTATGAATGGATACACTGAGCTCTGACTCTAGGTAACAAGCTGCTGTCTGAGGGGCACTCAAAGGAGAGAGGGACTAGGAGCAGCAAAGAGGGACCCGAGAAGAGGAGGGTCTGGGCTGCTCTGTGCAAAACCAACTGCACAGAGGAGGCAAGTATAACATGTTTGTAAAGGCTCACTTTTTTTTTTTTTAAATAACAATCACCTTAAGCATACGAAGATAGTTCTTTCACATGTTTCAAAGTCATGTGGCAAGTTTCATCCTCTTCACGACACTTTTCGCCTGTTCATTAAAATGTTTTTCTTGCTTGATAGTACCACAGCAAGAGCAGCATACACCAATGTCACAAAATAAAGCAATGTTCTTTGTAATACTGTTATGTTTAAAACAGTTCATTGTGCTGGCTTATTTAAGAAGATAAATCAAACTACACTTATGCACAACCGTCCCCAAATAAATATTCCTCAACAGCCACAAATCTAAATCCACTTTGTGTGCACCAAATGCAAAATCGGACATTGGTGTCCGTTTATGAAGCAGTGAAGAGCGGTGATCCCAAGGATCACCTCTGATCACAGCCCATAAACAGTTTATGAAACAGAGATAATCGGGGGGAGAAGTGTTTGAATTTGTTCTCCCGCCGATTATCTCTACACACAGAGAAGTCTCATAGACCCACACAGTAACGGCCAGTTTATTAAGCTGTGATCTGAGAGCTTCACTGGCGATCTGAGTCAAGAGGGAATCCCGGGGGTTCTGAGTGGAAGGAGGAAGATTTTTAACTTCCTTCTACCTCGTTCTGACCCCCCAACACTAACTATGTCCCCCTGTAATATTTATGTGTATACATACATATATAATGTGTACATGTGTGTGTGTGTGTGTGTGTGTGTGTGTGTGTGTGTATATATATATATATATAATGTGTGTGTATATACGTGTGTGTATACATGTATATATTATGAAGGGGACTCGTTATTTTAATTACATATCCGTCGGTCAGTGTACTGAGTGGTGATAATTTATCGCTGCTCGATAAACTGACATCTCTGTTTTTCTGTGAATTTCTGGTACTGTAATCTCGTAAAGTCTCACAAGATTCCAGTATCAGGGGCCGTTCTCCACAGTCTGAAGAGTTGGTAGATCACTTCACTCCTCCAAGGGTGAAGCGATCTTCTCCGCTTCATAAACAGGCACACAGAGGAGAAAAATCTCCTCCGTGAATGCCAGAGAACGAAGCAGTGAATAGATTTCACTGCTTCATAAAAGGACACCATAACATTGAAAAGTAATGATTATATTATTATTGCGCTGCACAAAGCGGAGCGGTGGAAGGGAGCCAGCATGATCTCCAACTACTGCCTGCCCGATGAAAAGTTTAGGAGGGGGTGGAGACAAACAGTCAGACTGCATATCGATAGAAGTTATCAGTGATTGGGCTTTAGAGGTAACCACAGACGCAAAAAGTTGTTTCATGTTGGATTCCTGCACAAATCCAGGAGAAATATGCAATATGCCAAGGGCTTTTGCTGTTTGAATGTGGCAAACCTTTGCACAGCTGCAAAAAAAAAAGAACTGCCGTATTTTGTCTAACATGATTATTTTCTATTATCTTAAGTGTCATCTAGTTGCCATAATGCAGTATTTTACTGAAATATCTCCTGTCAATGGATGGCGCTTATGATCATACAATGTTATTATAATAGACAAAATATGGCGATTTTTTTCATTGCTGCTGAGAAAATGTTTGTCACAGCAATTTTTTCTAGTATAAATAGACTCCCATGTAAGAATACTACAGTCAGAGCTCTGTGTAGCCTCTTGTATTAGACAATCTTTGCATAGCCTACATTCTAAAAAAAAAAAAAAGCAGTTAGTGCGCATTGCATTATTGTAAAATCACTTTTCTTTTCTGTGCCCACTTAGTGTATGCCGTAGAAATGTGCATATAGCATTTGTGTCTAGAAATATTTAAATTTGAGTGTTACTGCTTTTTTCAGCATCATGCTAAAATGTATGTTAAAAAAATTGAGATAAGATCAGAATTCTTGCATTGGTTACATTGTTCAAGTCATTACCCCTTACCCTGTTTTCACATCCTTCCTGACAGAAATGAATTGGGGAATGCATCTTCAGGCCTTTTTCAACCTGCTCATCCAACTTTGAGTGAATCTTCAACCTCTCATTAAATACCTTAAAGTTCTACAGAGATTAATAATGCAGGGTCTGAGGGAGAAGGTGTTTTAGAAATGTAAATATCTAGCTTTGGCCTCATACAGTACACACAATAATAATATCAGAAGGGAAAATTCGTAAAACGAGCTATCTGCGGATTTTCGGATCGTTAGTATGGTGCTTTCGACTGCCGATTTGACTTTTTCAGCAGACAAAAGCTGGATGTGCAGGCTATAAAAATTTTGTCGGATGTGAACTCATTCATTTTTGGATGGTCAATACAGAAATCGTCACACAAAAGTCGAAAGTACAAACACGCATTCTCGGGAATCAAGGAACGACTGGAAAGAGTTTGGTCTTGTAAACTACTGTTCGTAATCTAGAATTAACATTTGTGACGTGGCAATTGATGAAATGTCAAAATGTAGCGCACATTCTCATCTTCTTTACTGGGATAATAATGAAGCTGCTTTACTGGTGATACTGATGTAGTTATGCCAAATGTATTTTAAAAGGCATTGTTTTGTACGATCTGCAAAATTGCGAATCAACTCTCACCAAACTTCTACTAACACGAAATTAGCAGAAGAGGCCCGAAGGGTGGTGCTTGAGAAATGAACTTCCTTTTTATACCCTCATCAATAGGTTTGTGTTTGTCAAACGACAATTTGCAAATAGTATGCTAGACAAAATCCTGCACACGTGCTTTTGACAAAAATCAGACGCGTTTAGTCGTGCAACAATCGAACTGTGTGTACGAGGCCTTAGATTTTGCTCTAGTTCAGCGGTCTTTCTAAACAAAGGGCCAGTTACTGTACTTTAAAGGCAAATATGTATTTATTAATTTTCAACAGATTGATACAACACATAAGCATCAGATGTCTACAATACAGGAAGGTACATATCAATACATACTCTCTGAGATGCTGTATAACGTGAGCCTAATCACGAGTCCATCAAATTCGCCTCCCTTGTCGGGTAGCTAACAATGTGTGACATGGAAAAAACAAGGAGGGCTAATGAGAGAGAAATCAGTAGAACAACATCTGACCACTAGGGAAGAGAAAAGGAGAAAAAGTAAGTAAGTAGAGAGAAAAAGAAGAAAAAAAAAAGGAAAGAAGAAAAGAGGGAGGAAAGGACAGGGGGAGAGAAGGATGAACCGAGCGGGCCACGACACGCCATCTGTGCAGAGGAGTATGCATGGATTGAGTATCAGGGTTGATCTCGAGGTGCTAGTAGCGCCTTTAAGGAGTCTGCGGTAGAATAATCGATCCACAAGAGCCACAAGGTCTTAAATGTATCATAAGTGTCAGTATCCAAGGCCAACATCTCCTCCATGCGCATGATGTCATTGACTATAGAGACCCACAAGAATAAGGGAGGGGTAGTAGTAGTTTTCCAAAATTGGGGGATAAGCTGCCTTGCGGCCGACAGAAAGAAACGCAGCAAGGTACCCTTCTGGGAAGCTATGGAGCCAGGTAACATGGACAGTAAAACTATTTCTGGTGAAGGTGTCAGGGGTCAATCATAGAGCCTGCTGTATATGGCAAAAACCGGGGACCAAAGGGGCTGAACGGCCGGACACTTCCACCAAATATCGAGGTAGCTACCATCCACCGAGCCGCATCTCCAACACACAAGGGGCACAGATGGAAACATTTTATGTAAAGAGTGATGATCCCTGTACCATCGAGAAAGGAGCTTAAAGTTTTTCTCCTGGGAGTAGCAGGAGACAGAGGACTTGTGAGTGAAGTAGTACGATTTCTGCCAATCCTCTATATGGAGTTCCTTTCCCAAATCCGTGCACCACTTTCTTGTGTAAGAGGGGAGTTGATCATGTATCAATGTGTGCTGCAGTGTGTACATAGAGGAGAGCAAATGTCTTGGTGTTTCTGAGAGAGAGCATAGCTGTTCAAAACCCATTGGGGGTCTGTGAATCTGGGACGAGGAAAAAAGGTCCGAACAAAAGGAGGATATGCATAGGGCCATGAGCCGATTGCCTTGGTCCCTAGGCATTACGGGAGAGCCGGAAACGGGGTGTACAAATGAGCTCGCTATGGGCCAGGCATGGCGGGAGTATGGTCCCACCGTGTGTGAACCCAGTCCCTGAGGTAACGCAGGGTGGTCAAAAAGGTATGTGAGTGGCGATGGGTCAGTGGACAATAAGAAAAGCAATCCCTTCTTGTACCATAACTGTAGGGCAGCTGTTGTCAACGGAGAAGCATCAGAAAGTAACTGTAATTGGTGCCCATGTCCCCAAAACAAGGCCCGGAGATCATAAACGGACAGATCCTGTTCCACCATGGTGGACGCTTTAGGGAAGGGGCGAGGGAACCATTCCAACACCCTGGATAATAATGCAGCCCTATGATATAGTTCAAAATCGGGTAGTCCCACCCCGCCCTGAGTCTTGGGGTATGTGAGTAAGGTGTGACGGATGCGGGACATGCCTTGGTGCCAAATAAAACGTATGGACATGGAGCGTAGGGAAGAGAAAAATTGTTTAGGAACCGAGATGGGTACGGTTTGGAACAAATAGAGTAATTTAGGAAGTGTGTCCATTTTCAATGTATTAATACATCCAAACCAAGGTATTGGGGAGGAGTTCCAGGCTTCTAATTCCCTCTGAAGCTGGGTCAGAAGAGGGAGATAATTGAGAGCATAAAGCTGCGACAGATTGGAGGGGATCATTATACCTAAATAAGAGATGCCCTTAGGGCTCCACTGGAAGGAAAAGTTTGCCTGTAATCTAGTAAGTGTTGTACAGGGAAGGGATATGTTCAGGGCTTCAGTCTTGGATATATTTAATTTAAAGTTACTAAAGTTCCCGAACCTACGAAATTCACTCATTAAAGAGGGGAGAGACGTGTGAGGTTGTTGAACGTAGACCAGTAGGTCGTCTGCATAAAGGGAGAGCTTGTGTTTGGCAGAGGGTCCCCATTATGGACGGGTTCTGTCTAATGGCCTGCGCCAAGTGTTCAATCACTAAAACAAAAAGTAGAGGCGACAGGGGACAGCCCTGATGCGTACCATTTGCTATCTGAAAGGGCGTGGAAGAAGAACTGTTGACCAGGACAGATGCAGAGGGGCGAGAGTAAAGACCCATAGCCTTGGATATAAAAGTAGGGCCCAAACCCAACTGCTGCAAGGAGAGACGTAGAAACTGCCAGTTGACCCGATCAAAGGCCTTCTCCGCATCGAATGACAGTAAACAAGCCTTCAGGCCATGGCGTTGGATGTAAGATATCAGGTGAATGGTTTTAGTCTTGTTGGCTCTGGCCTCACGACCAGGGACAAAGCCCACCTGGTCTTTATGGACAATTGAGGGTAAAAAGGGGGAAAGGCGGTTGGCCAGAACCTTGGCGTAGAGCTTAACATCTATGTTAAGGAGCGAGATTGGTCGGTAGCTACTACACTGTGATGGATCTTTGCCAGGTTTGCATATGACTGAAATGTTAGCGGCTAGGAGATTACCGGAGGGTAGATGAGTGTCGTCAATGGAATTAAATGCAGTGGACATTAAAGGGGCCAAGGATTGGGCCAAGGATTTATAAAACCTAGGAGAAAACCCATCTGGACCTGGACATTTGCCGGATTTTAAGCCTTTAATATCGGTAAGGAATTCCTTGACCGTTAGGGGGTTATCCAACGCAGGGGCCTGTTCGGTGGTTATCTGGGGCAGGGCCGTTTCTGAGATATACGCCTTCATGGTGGATAGACTAGAGTCCTTCGACTGGGCTAGCGGAGTCTGCGAGGGTATGATATATAGATTGGTATAATAATGTCGGAAAGGCCTCCAGAATGCCCTTTGTGTTGCTAATTTTTTGTTGGTCAGCAGTACAGATATGTTGTATGGGATGGCGCATGGGGCGGGGGTGAAGGACTTTCGCCAGATGTTGGCCGCATTTGTTGGCAAGGAGATAGTGTCGATTACGTCCCCGATCCCTGGCAATGAGGGAGTTGGCATCAAGGAGGGGGAGAAGCTCTCTACGAGCATTGGAAAGGTCAACGTATGTAACCGCATCCACGTTACGTTTGTGTGCCGTCTCAAGTGTGTCTATAACAGACAGGAGTCTGGTAATGTCTGCTCTTCTGGTCTTCTTAAGGCGAGAACCATGCTGTATGAGGGACCCCCGAATCACGCATTTAAGGGCCTCCCATTTAGTAAGAGGGGTAGTGTCATCCGAACGGTGGTCTCTAATAAAATTCTGTATCGCCAGCTCAACGTCCGCAAAACATAGCGGGTCAGTCAATAGGTTGTCATTCATACGCCATGAGAACGTTCTACTCAAGGTCAGGGGGGTGGGCCAAGCTAAGGTGAACAGGGGCATGATCAGACCAAAGTATGTTGCCCAGGGAGGCCTTAAGTGGGGTGTCAAGCAAGGATTGGGAGATTAAGAAGTAGTCAATGCGACTATAGGAATTGTGGGCCACAGAATAATAGCTGTAATCTCTCTCAAAAGGATGCTGTACTCTCCAGACATCCACCAATTGTGCGGAATGTAGAAGTTATTTTAAATGTGTAAGAGCAGTGTGGGATATGGAGGACTTACCTGAGGAAGTGTCCACGGACGGAGAAAGAGCAACATTGAGGTCGCCACCAAGAATGAAACAGGGAACGCCAAAAGAGAGTAACTTTTCTAAAACCCCAGATAGGAAGCTCCCCTGGTCTAGGTTCGGACCATACACATTAGCCACTGTAAAAACAGAAGAGTTAGATTTCAATTTAAAGTGGAGGTTCACCCGGAAATGACAATTTTTAACCTTAGATTGATGCTCATTTTGTCTAGGGGAATCGGCTAGTTTTTTTAAAATCGAAGCTGTACTTACCGTTTTAGAGAGCGATCTTCTCTGCTGCTTCCGGGTATGGGCTGCGGGACTGGGCGTTCCTATTTGATTGACAGGCTTCCGACAGGCTTCCGACGGTCGCATCCATCGCGTCACGATTTTCCGAAAGTAGCCGAACGTCGGTGCGCAGGCGCCGTATAGAGCCGCACCGACGTTCGGCTTCTTTCGGCTACTCGTGACGCGATGGATGCGACCGTCGGAAGCCTTTCGGAAGACAATCAAAATAGGAACGCCCAGTCCCGAAGACCATACCCGGAAGCGGCGGAGAAGATCGCTCTCTAAAACGGTAAGTACAGCTTCGATTTTAAAAAAACTAGCCTATTCCCCTAGACAAAATGAGCATCAATCTAAGGTTAACATTTTTTTTTAGGGTGAACTCCCGCTTTAAGGAATAGGTATCGGCCTAGGGGGTCAATATAAGAATCTAAGACCTGGGGGTGAAAGGATTTGTGAAAAGCTATGGACACTCCCCTGGACTTAGATTGCGGGTTCGTACTGTGATACCATTGGTGGTAATGAGGGTTATTAAGGGTCGGAATAGCCGAGCCGAGGAAATGAGTCTCCTGTAGCATCAGAATCTTGGTTTTGGCCTTGTGGAAATGGTAAAGGATCTGGCTACGCTTCTCACAAGTATTGAAGCCCCTGCAGTTATAGGAAGATAAAGTAATATGGTCAAGAGGCATCTTTATAATATAAATAGGGGGGGCCAAAGCCAATCCATGGTAATGTCAAGGCCCGCTCGGTCCACGCGGAAACAAAAAAAGAGGGAGGGGGAAGGGAGGCAGAGTGCAGAAGGAAAAGAGAAGAATAAGAGCAAAAACGACAAGTGAGTGTCAGACCCAAGAGGAGGGGGATCTGAGCATTGGTATCGTAGAGGACGGAGGTCAGCAAGCAGAACAAAGGTGAAAGGATAGACAACAAGCCACCAGGAGGCAGTGTTGAGGCATGAGTCAAAAAACAAAACATTGCTAACCTATAAAATAGACTAGAACAGAAAAAGTACAGTGCTCGCCAGTTTACTGTACTTTAGACCTTACGAGGGCCGGACAGTGGTCAGTGAAAAGTTCCTGACATCACTGGGAAAAAATAATGCCCCATTGTTTTCAATGGGAGTAATTTGTGCCTCATCAATGGAGTGATTGGGCCCAATTGCTGGTGTCATTGAGATGAATTGTGCCCCATCGTTGGTATAATTGAGAGGAATTGTGCCCCATCACTGATGCCATTGGGCACCATTATTGATGTTATTGAGAAATTATGCCCCTTTGTTGGTTTCATTGAGAGAAACTATGCCCCGTTGTTGGTGTCATTGTGAGGAATTGTGCTCCATCGTTGGTGTCATTGTGAGGAATTTTGTCCATCATTGGTATAATTATGAGCAACTGTGTCCCATTGTTGGTGTCAGTGGAAGAAATAATGCCCCAATGTTAGTATCAGTTGATGAAATAGTGTCCCAAGGGCCGGATAAAAGCAAGCAAAGGGCCGTAGTTTGGAGAACACTGCTCTAGTTGAACCCTTTGCTAAGGTAGTCAAGGAAGTCATGCTGTAGGAGGAAGAAGTACAGTTATTTTCCTGACGCATTCATGGCAGCACACACTGGGTTGTGGCTCCGCCCCCACAACCTGACAGGATTGGTTAGCTATAAATTTGAAGAGGAGACACCCGGCATTATTCTCTTTTTTTATCCTCACCTGACAGGACATGGACGTACAGCTTGTCTCCTACCGCTATCGCCCCTACAGGTTCAGCCTCTCCTGTTTGGAAGTCCCCCCTGTACAGTCTCTAATAGAGCTTTTATGGGGGGAGCCCCGCTCTGGTGGTCTCAGGGGTTAATCCCGGCAAGTTCCTGGCATATGTACAAGCTTTAAATAAGCTTAGACCGGCAGTGTGGCTCTCTAACTATTTTCTCCCTTTTCTCTCCAGATGCTTCCCTCCCCTCTTCTGGGTATGCTCTTCACCTTGTGTGCCCCTAAAGTGTGTATGACAAGGCTTCCCTATGTGCCCCTGAGGGTTCCCATTCATACTGTGTCATTGTGGCGTTTTTACCTTTTTCTTTCTAGGCAGGCTCTCTGAGACATGTAGTCCCTTGCACCGCCGCGCTCCTCGGGCGTACTGCGCATGCGCGCAGCACAATGATGACGCCGGACACCTCCCTCGCCCTCATCCAAGATGGCGCCGGGACGCGCGGGACGCTACTGCGCATGCGCGTACGCGTCATCAGCGCCGCGACGGCGGCGCCAAATTTAAAAAAGCCAAAAAATTTCCTTTTTTCCCTGAGGCTACTGCTTTGCTGGAATTCCACAGGGATTTCTCCCAGGGTATGCAGGTGCTTCCCTTTCCCTATGCTATACCTGGTTAGGTGTTTTGTTTACTTATTTTGTCACCTCTGTTGCTTTCTTCCAGTACATCCTTCTGCTGCTTCCCTGTGTTTTTCAATGGAGCCCACTGCCCTCGCAGACCACTACCAACAAACGAGGTATGGAGACCATCACTTTCGGGTAAGTAGAGAAGAGACAAAAAGAGAGCCGGCCACTTAACACTGCCTTTCTGTTGCAGTCCCATCAGGCCAAGAGACGCAAGCCCACGGCGCAGGGAGAGGTCCAGGCATGCATCAAGCAGGAGGTCCCGTAAAAGTCGGTCAAGATCCTCCTCCCGCTACCATCGATCAAGACACAGCCGATCACGCCGCAGCCGCTCCCGTCATAGCCGGTCTCACCGCGGACGGTCTCCCTCACCCCACCGTGAGCATTATCATACCCGTCCTGCAGCTAACGCTTGCTGGGTGTGCGGTGCTACTGCTTTGCCAGGAAAGCTAGCATGTCAGACTTGCTTTAATGAAGCAACTAGAGAAAAGGAGACGAGCGCCAGGATGACTACAGATTTCTCCTCCCAACAGCTCGTGGGGGAGTCAGCACAAGAATCAATGTGGACTTCAGTTCCCTTGGTCCGTGATGAGCCCACTCCAGGCACTTCATCCGCCTCCGGCCCATATACCCAACTAATGGAGGCTCATTCTGATCATGAGGATCGCGAACTTGTGTCGGGATTTGACTTCTGTCTAGTCGAACCTTTTGCCCGCTCAGTCAAGGCGACAATAGGCTGGGAAGAACCCGTGACGGAACCACCCAAGGTTGGGAAGTATTTCCCCGAGTTAAGGAGGGATCCCGAACTGTTTCCCTTCATCGAAGAACTGGAGGAACTCATTAAGGAGGAGTGGGAGAAACCAGACAAGCGTCCCGGTCTGTCCAACAAACTCTCTAAACTATACCCTCTGAAAGACTCTAAAGTCGCTTCCCTCATTAACGCTCCCGTGGTGGATGCTTCTCTTATGCGACTCGCCAGGCATGTCACTCTGCCAATAGAGGACGCAGTATCATTCCGAGATGTTCTCGACCGTAAGATCGACCTAGAATTGAAGAAGGCGTACTCCGCCTCGGGGGGCGCATGTAGACCAGCTATCGCTACGGCAGCTGTCGCCAAGGCCATTTCCGCATGGGCAGCCAATGCTGAGAAGATTCTCCTAGAAGGTGCTGATCGAGGGGATGTCATATCCTCCTTGCAGGAGATCAGGCTAGCCGGTGACTTTATGGCAGGGGCCTCGGTGGACATCATTCGTTCCTCGGCCAGGTCCATGTTAGCCTCAGTTATGGCCCGCAGAGCCTTATGGTTAAAACCTTGGGTCGCTGACGCGGCTTCAAAAGCAAACTGGTGCAGGATACCATATGATGGCACGAACCTGTTCGGCACAAAATTGGATTCGGCAATCTCCAAGGTCACGGGTGGAAAATCGGGGCTTATTCCCTCCGACAGAAGACCCAAGCCTCAGAAAGGTCCTACCTTCAGGCGTAATCTGCCTGAGAGGTACAGGGAGGCCAGATCCTATCGTCCCGGTAGGGAGTTCAGGAGAGAATGGAGACCTAATCGCCCACCCTTTACGAGGGGGCAGAAGCCCAAGGTCACTACTGCAGGGGACCAGCAGAAGTCTTTTTGAAGTCTTGCCTGCCCACCCAGCTCAGGTGGGCGCCAGGCTCAGCAGTTTTGCGCAAATATGGTCGAACCACATAGAAGACCCATGGACCCTTTCTACAATAAAGCATGGCCACAGATGGAACTTTATAGGGGTATTGCCTCACGCTACCTTTCAGCCCACCAAAATACCGTCTTCCCTAGACAAAAGGAGACTGCTCATGCAATACATTTTAGAACTATTGCAGAAAAGAGCTATCATGGAAGTTCCTTCGCACCAAAGAGGCAGGGGATTTTATTCCCCTCTCTTTCTGGTTCGAAAGAAATCAGGGGACCTTCGGCCCGTGCTGGACCTCAAGCGGCTCAACAGAAGGATTCAAATAGAGGCCTTCAAGATGGAGAGTCTCCAGTCCATCCTCCTGGCAGTAAATCTCGGAGACTGGATGCTGTCGATCGACCTGTCAGACGCCTACCTCCATGTGCCAATACATCCCGCATACCAGAAGTTCCTGCGCTTTTCCATCGGTCAACATCACTACCAATTCCGATGTCTACCATTCGGGATCTCCTCGGCTCCCAGGACGTTCACGAAGGTTATGCTTCCCCTCATAGCATTCCTCAGAGAGAAGGGACTGCGGGTGCATCATTACCTGGACGATATCTTGCTCTTGGCTGCAAATCGGGAGACTCTACTCCTCCAGCGGGAAATCCTAATCTCGACCCTCCAAAAGTTTGGCTGGTTGATCAACTGGCGAAAGAGCAGCCTTCAGCCATCACAGTCCATGGTTTACCTGGGGGCAGAATTGGACACGAAGCAGAACAGGGTACAACTGCCCTTAGAGAAGGTGAATCACTTAGTCCGGAAAGTGCAGAATCTATTGTCCTCCAGTCTCACGTCTTCCAGAACCTGCCTCAGTATGCTGGGCTCGATGTCATCCACCATACCCATGGTACAATGGTCCCAATGGCGCATGAGAACCCTGCAGAACACCTTTCTCAGGCATTGGGACGGAGCATCAATGCACCAACCCATCAGCATCCCCAGTCATGTAAGAAACTCCCTTCTGTGGTGGACTTGCCCTTCCAACCTCAGAAGATTCAGGCCCATAGCTCCTCCGGAACCGGAGATAGTAACATCCGATGCCAGCGAGAGAGGTTGGGGGGCTCACTATCTGGATCAGACAGCCCAGGGTCACTGGCACTTTCCTGCTCGGGGGACAGTCTCAAATATACTAGAGCTCCGAGCGGCATTCCAGGCCCTCTTAGCCTTTGCGCCTCTTCTACAGGGGAAGAGCGTCCTAATTCGGTTGGACAACAGGGTGGCGGTAGCCTACATCCAGAGGCAAGGCGGTACCCGAAGCCTCACTCTTCTGGAGGAAGTTCGCCCCATAATGGAGTGGTCCCAGATACATCTTCTGGACCTGAGAGCAGTCTATGTCCCAGCAGCACAGAATACGCTAGCCGACTTTCTGAGCAGAGAACTTCTATCCAACAACGAGTGGTCCTTGAATCCCCGGGTGTTCGCCGTTCTAACGGAGACCTGGGGGGTTCCGGAGATAGACCTGGCAGCAACACCAGCGAATGCCAAGTGTTCGAGATTCCTTTCCAGGGTACCCTTTCCAACGGCGGAGGGGACAGATTGCCTCCTGCACCCATGGGACTTCAATTTGGGGTACATCTTCCCCCCAACTCCTCTAATAGCGAGGTTTCTATCGCGACTCCGAAGGTCGTCGGCCACAGTAATCGCAGTGGTACCATTCTGGCCGAGGAGGCCGTGGTTTACGACGCTCCTACAGCTCAATACCCGACCTCCAATCCACCTTCCAGTTTCAGCGGATCTCCTACTCCAAGGTCGGTCTCTCCATCCAGCCCCAGACAGGCTCCACCTGACAGCCTGGAGGTTGAGAGGGCTAGATTAAGGGAACAAGGATGTTCCCAGGCGGTTATAACAACCTTAATGCAAGCCAGGAAATCCTCCACGAACTCCATTTATACCAGGATTTGGGAAAAATTCGCCCAGTTGGCGCAACTCAAAGGTTGGAACCCCGTCTCACCCGATCCTTACCAGATCCTGGAGTTCCTGCAAACAGGAATTGACAAGGGACTAAATTCAAGCACCCTAAAGGTACAGATCTCCGCTCTGTCCGCCAAAACTGGCACCAGGTGGGCCTTGCATCCTCTGATCATCCAGTTCATGAAGGCATGCGTAAAGATCAGACCACCCAGAAGACCGTCCTTCCCATCCTGGGATCTTTCGGTGGTCCTCGAGGCGTTCTCCAATCCACCCTTCTTCCCACTTAACTCAATTTCTCTATGGGATCTGACCTTAAAACTATCCTTCCTCATTGCCATTGCCTCAGCGAGGAGAGTGTCAGAGTTGCAAGCTCTCATGTCTAAAGAGCCATACCTGATTTTTCATCCCGACAGAGTGATTCTGAGACCGTCAGACCGGTTCCTGCCCAAAGTTTCTTCGGCTTTCCATTACAGCCAGGACATCGTCTTACCATGCCTTACTAACGAGAATGGCGAACCTCATGCCTTGGACATTAAATCTACAATTTCCAAATATCTGTCGGCTACTACTCATCTCAGATCAACAGACGCTCTCTTGATTATACCTCACGGGGCCAGGCGGGGCCAGGGGGCCACTTCCCGCACCATCGCCTCTTGGCTGGTCAGGGCTATTGGGAAAGCGTATTCCACTCAGCAGATGGAGATCCCGGAAGGCGTCAGGGCGCACTCAACCAGGGCAGTGGCAACCTCGTGGGCAGCATATTGTGGTGTTTCTGCGGAAACTATATGCAGAGCAGCAACCTGGTCTTCCAGGCATACCTTTATCTCCCACTACAGGGTGGACGCCGCTCTATTGGCTACGGCCGAATTTGGCAGATCTGTCATCAGGGCCAATTCCTCTGCCTTATAGGGAATAAAATACTTTTGCATTGAACCCTCCCGACTGGCGAGTTATTTCCCAGTGTGTGCTGCCATGAATGCGTCAGGAAAACGGAAAATTGTATACTTACCTTCCGTAATTTTCCTTTCCTGACGCATCTTCATGGCAGCACACAGCTGCCCACCCTACTGTTCAATGATGATATTTACGGAGAATAATGCCGGGTGTCTCCTCTTCAAATTTATAGCTAACCAATCCTGTCAGGTTGTGGGGGCGGAGCCACAACCCAGTGTGTGCTGCCATGAAGATGCGTCAGGAAAGGAAAATTACGGAAGGTAAGTATACAATTTTCCGTTATTGGGCCTTCAGGAGGGATCCCAGAGATCGCTTTCTGGAAATTATAATTCCATCATCCAAGGAAAAGAGGGTTATTGTAGAAGTTCCAACAAAAATGAAAGCCAAAGGCTATTGCTCATTTCTGTTTCTGGTCAAGAAGAATGCAGAGACTTATGTCCAGTGTTAGATCTGAATAAACTGAACAAATACAAACGTATTCAAAAAGGAAACTCTACAATGAATTTCCAGCTATCAGTAGATTTGTTGCATTGGATGAGGTGCAATGAAATGCAACAGGTCTAGCAAAAGATCTTATGTTGGTGAAACAGGACAGAAGTTGCAAGTGAGGATGAATTTGCACAGACACACCATCAAGGAACATAAGGAAGACAGTCTCTGCACACCCATGGGACATCATTTCTCACAACTGGACCACACTATAGAAGACTTCAATGTTTTAGTTCCAGGAAAGGAAAACATTTGAACTAAGAATGATACTTCTTTTTGACACAAAAAACAATGGCCTAAATTTAGATATTGGTTTCCTTGCCCCCCCTGTGACTATCACAGTATGCCCCCCCCCCCCCCCGCAGTCTATAGCTCTATGTTTCCCCAGGGCTTTTTTTCAGGGGGAACTTGGGGAACTCAATTCCACCACCTTTGGCTCAGACCCTTTGGTGCCTGCTCACCACAATCACTTGTAAACACAGAAGTCTGGTTTCTGTGTTTACAAGTGACAGCTCTGCACTCTGTGTGTAGCCCCCTGAACTCTGCACTCTGTATGTAATGCAATCCTGGTATTTAATGCCCCTTTAAGACCCTTCTACTGTTTGTGAAATCTGAACGGGGTCGTGGTTTAGTTCCTGCACCTATTTTCTGAGAAAAAAGGCTCTGTGTCTCCCTCTGTCTTATCTCACTTGCTGATAGCTTTATTACCATACACATTGATTTATATGCGTTTTTCTTTTCCCTTTCCTTCAAAGATTTTTTGTTTTGTTTTGTCTTAACATTTCACCTTCTGCTAAAACTTTTGCGAATCAGTACTGCTTGGACCTTGAAGGGGACACACCCACGCTCGTCCATGAAAAATTATATGTTGGTGCAAATAAAAAAAGTATCACAAACAGTACTCAATTTTCTCTGCCACAATTGCACTAATACGGCTACAATCACCTTAAGTATACCCTGGCAGAAATTATAAGAATATAAAAGAATATGAATAACACAAAAACTTTTTTTTCACTCATGGTTAGTGTTTGGCTGAAGCCATTAATTATCAATCAACTGTGTTTACTCTTTAAATTATAATCACAACAGAAACTACCCAAATGACCCTGGTCAAAAGTTTACATACCCCAGGTCTTAATACTGTGTATTGCCCCCTTTAACATCAATGACAGCTTGAAGTCTATTGTGGTATTTGTGGATGAGGATCTTTATCTTCCCAGATGGTAAAGCTTCCCATTCCACTTGGCAAAAAGCCTCCAGTTACTGTAAATTCTTGGCCTGTCTTGCATGAACTGCACGTTTGAGATCTCCCCAGAGTGGCTCAATGATATTGAGGTCAGGAGATTGAGATGGCCACTCCAGAACCTTCACTTTATTCTGCTGTAGCCAATGACGTGTTGACTTGGTCTTGTGTTTTTGGATCATTGCATCTTAAAACAGCCACACCACATGTTTTCAGAGTCCTGTATCTCACCTGAAGTTATTCGTGGGTTTTTCTTTGCAACCCAAACAATTTTCCTGGCAGTTGTGGTTGAAATTTTAGTTGGTCTACCTGATCGTGGTTTGGTTTCAATAGAACCCCTAATTTTCCACTTCTTGATTAGAGTTTGAACACTGCTGATTGGCATTCTCAATTCCTTGGATATCTTTTTATATCCCTTTCCTGTTTTATACAGTTCAACTACCTTTTCCCACAGATCCTTTGACAATTCTTTTGCTTTCCCCATGACTCAGAAACGTCAGTGCAGCACTGGATGAAAGATGCAAGGGTCTGTTAGGAGTCCAGAAACGCATTGACCTTTTATACACACACACACACACACTAATTACAAGCAAACAGATCACAGGTGATGATAGTTACCTTTATTAGCCATTCAAACCCCTTTGTGTCAACGTGTGTGCATGTTATCAGGCCAAAATCACCAGGGTATGTAAACTTTTGATCAGGGTCATTTGGGTAGTTTCTGTTGTCATTATCATTTAAAAAAAGCAAACACAGTTGATGGATAATAAATGGCTTCAGCCAAACACTAACAATGAGTGAAAGAAATGTTTTTGTGTTATCATTCATATTCGCTAAAACATGGCCAAGAAATCATAAATTCTGCCAGGGTGTATGTAAACTTATGAGCACAACTGTGTGTGTGTGTGTGTATGTGTATATATATATATATATATATATATATATATATATATATATATATATATATATATATATATATATTTATTATACTACACACATGTTTGAGCATTGGGGTGCACACCTATGGTAGAGGTACTAGAGGAGAACCTGTTATCCTCCTACAGATCATGTTGGTCCTTGCAAAAGAATACATTTCACTTCCTTGGTGCCTCAGCTTGTTAGGGACACTATTAGCCATGATTCCAATGGTCAAGTTGGTATACAGTATTGGCACCTCAGGCCCTTCAGAGTGGGTTTTTGGATCAGTGGGATAAAGAATACCATCCTCCAATAATCTGCATGACAGCCTCTGTGAGCAATTCCTTATGATGGGACTTGTCTGTCCAGTCTGAGCTAGCACATGGATATGTTTGCCTCTTCCTGGAGTATAGTTGCTACCGATGGCAGCCAGATGGGGTGGGGAGGAAATTTCTGGTAGGTCTGTGTCCAGGAAAGATACCACATCAAGGTATGATGTTCAACATCTTGTTGCTCAGAGCAGTGGTCTTGGCTTTTTGTGGGCTAGCTCCCCATCTTTTAAAGGGAAAATGTTTTGAAGATAGACAAGGCATTGGTGCTGTACATCTAATGGCAGGGAATTGAGACCAATGAAGAATAAAAGAAGATATTCAACAGCATCACCAGTGTGCGGGGAGCCCCAGAGATAGACCTGGCAGCAGGACAATGGGACCCAATTTTCATAGTCCATTATCCTTACAGTTCAGCAGAAGATGTAGGCTTCATCACCTCATGCTTTTTGAACTAGGCCACATATTTCTTCCTATACAATTGATACTATACTTTTGCTGAACAGGTTGAGCTCGCTCACAGTGTTGATTACAGAGAATATTTTGTACTGGTCCAGGAGGCCATATCCACCTCCCTGTGGTTCCTGACTTGCTGTCTCAGAAGCCGTTCATTCACCAAAGTCCAGCAAAGTTATTCCTCTTGGTGTGAAAGTTAAAAGAGAATGGCTAGTGGGGCTGGCATGTTCACAAGCCATGATTGTGACACTTCCGAAGCCCCGAAAATCTTTGAAATTGGTACCTACACAGAATATAGGAAAAGTTTGAGGTCATGGAATGCTTATTTACCAAGTTTGGTCCATTGTCTGAAATTTGTCTAGTTAGGCATTGGTAAGGGGTTTGGTTCAAGTTCTTTGCAATTTCAAGTTTTAGCAATATTGGCATTCACAAATTTCAAAAGGGACATTGCACAAAGCAGACACGTATAACAGGTTGTTATTTAAAAAAAAAAAAAAATTGTGCCTTTAAAATCACTTTAAATTACATTGAGTGGGTGACCTTCTAGAATCTCTTTAACTTCCAGCAAAAGTTTTTCTGCATGATTACAGGACCAATTCATTGTTTTCGATAGGAGGTCTCTTTCTTAAACAAGAACTTGTTTTCTTACAAGCTTTATTCTGAGGAAGTGAAGAACCGAGTTAAAGTGGTTGTAAACCCTTACAGACTACCTAGCCCTACAGGTAAGCCTAGATTAAGGCTTACCTGTAGGTGCAACAAATATCTCCTTAAAGCGGGGGTTCACTCAAAAATCAACTTTCTGCCATTAGATCCAGCATACTGCTGACATCTGCAGTATGCTGTTTTTTTTTTTTTTGTACTTATCGTTTTATCAGCCTTTGTTATCTGTCTCCGAGCGGGGATTCTTTCCGGGTATAGGCGTTCCTAAGCCAAGCGGAGTTGAGTGACGGGCTGCTAAAGCGCATCACGCCTTCCGAAAATACTGGAAGTGACACTCGAGTGTTTACGGCGCCTGCGCAGTCAGCTCTACACGACAGGCGCAGGCGCCGTAAACACCCGAGTGTGACTTCGGGTATTTTCGGAAGGCGTGACGTGGTTTGGCAGCCCGTCAATCCGCTTGGCTTAGGAACGCCTATTCCCCGCAGAAATCCCTGCTCGGAGCCGGATAACAACGGCTGATAAACGATAAGTAAAAAAAAAAAAAAAACAGCATACTGCAGATGTCAGCAGTATGCTGGATCTAATGGCAGAAAGTTGATTTTTGGGTGAACCTCCGCTTTAACCTACACGGTTAAGGAGATATTTGCAGAAAAGTCTACACCGATGCATGTGCTGTAGACAACAGCACAGGCGCACTAAGCGTGCCGCTAGTGAAGGCGATCATGCTGTCACTGCCGTCTCCCGTGCGCGGGAGTGACATCATCGCTGCTCCGGCCAGTGACAGCCCCGGAGCAGCGATACCCGGAAGTCACTCGGATATCATGGCAGCGACGGAGGAGGTAAATGAAGGTCACTGCGGGGGCTTCGATCTCAGGTAAGTAATTCATAATGAGCTAGTATGCTATCTATACTAGCTCATTATGCCTTTCTATTGCAGGGGTTTTTTTTTCAGGATTTTTTTAGGAGGGTTTACTTCCTCTTTAAATGGTTAATATGTGGGGGTAGTGCCACTGCCCAGCAGTTTCTTCCTTCTGGATCCAGATCACTACGCTAACTACAATTTTCCCTGAAACCTTTTGAAATCACTTTTATGCACCCATGTTATACCATTATCTAATAATAAAAAAAAAATGCTGCAAAACCTGCACTAGATGATGTGTCTAGTTTATGTTAGACTTTCAGAGCCAGGATCCTGGTGTGCTTTACCACAAATATAGTTGGATTCCTTTTAAATTATTATTTTTATTATGAAACATTTGACAAAAAGGAGGATTTTGTGCTTACTAGGTATTTTGTCAGCACAGTTACTTATATGTCCTTGCCACTAGATGGCAGCAGATATGCATTTATTGGCCAGGTTAAGGAAGACTTCAATCAACTGGGTTGATTTACTAAAGGCAAATAAGCTTTTCATTTTCTAAGGGAATTTTCACATTCCGAGGAAACTTTACTTTAGTGAAAAATCCCCTTGCAAAAAATCATTTGAATGAAAATAATATATATATATATATATATATATACACACACACACACACACACATTATATATATATATATATATATATATATATATATATATATATATATATATATATATATATATTAGTGCTGTCAAACGATTAAAATTTTTAATCGCGATTAATCGCATTAATGTCATAGTTAACTCACGATTAATCTATCTAATTTATGACGAATTTCCCCACAAATATCGCATAATTCTGCAAGTGATTATAATTTATTATCGCTGTTTTCTAGCTGATCTAAAACCATTTTTGACATAAAGGGACACTTTTAGACAATCTACAGTTTTTCAGGCAGAAAGAATAGTTTTTATTTTATAAAAGAACATGTAGGGCACTGGGCAGACCACTAGGGACAAGGGGTGTGTGTATTTTTTACATACAGTACTGTAATCTATAAGATTACAGTATACTGTGTGTATTGTGTGTGTTTACTTTTTTAAATTTGGCGCCGTTCTCCGCTCCCGTGCGTCGTAACGTCGCAGGGAACGGAGCTCGGCGGCACACAGGCACTGTGAATCGAGCGAGGAGGACCCACCAAGCAAGGAGGACCCGCTCGATCACACAGCGGGGTGGCATCGCTGGATCCAGGGACAAGGTGAGTAACTTGCCTGTGAATCCAGCGAGAAGGTAAGCCGCGCCGCGCCGCTGCACACTCTGCATGTCCACCCCGAGGGCTCCTGCGTTAATCGCGCGATAAAAATATTGACGGCGTTAACATGGGTTTGCGTTAACGCCGTTAATATCGCGTTTAACGCACAGCCCTAATATATATATATATATATATATATATATATATATATATATATATATATATATATATAATAATTGGATGATGGAAGTCATAGCTTCACCTCATTCATTGAGCTAAGGGAAAATTATATTGCAAACTGAGTACCCTATTTAGGGTTTACCTGATGATTTAGAAAGCATTGGTTGAAGGGAAAAAAAACTGCATAATCTATGGCCAGCCAAAGTCTTCATTTAACCCACTAGTGCTTAGTGTGTTAAAGGATAAGTTCACCTTTGTAACAAAATAAAATAAATGCACATCTTTTTAGCTGGTAATAAAAATGTGCATTTATAATTTTTTTTACTTGCCGCCTGTAAAGCATTGCACCTGCGATCAGCAGATTGTGGGTGCAATGCAGGGCTCTTGCAGACTTGTCTGTATAAGCTACAAGGTATGAGCAGGCAGTTACACACAGGAATCATCAATTAACTACCTAGAGTGCTTAAGAGCACCCTGGTAGTTCTCTGAGAACTAGAAGCTTAAAGCCTCAAAGGCTGTCTGTACTTGTAGTTCTCACATTCACAGAACTCTGTGAATAAATGATGCAGCCAGGGGGGCAGAGCCCTGCACGGCCACGTCTTTTTAAATTGTGACAGCGAGTGGGGGAGAAGATCCACAGATCCAAGTCACAGCGGGTGATTGGGGGCTGTGGGGCCTGCTGCATCTGTAACATGTTACACCCTGAATATGGGTAGAGAAATGGGTAGACCCGGCTGCACCTGACACGGGGAAGAACACACTACACCTAGACAGTTTTGTGTACAAGGAGCCTTAGTAGGTTTCTATTGGTAGTTGCTTAATATCTCCATTTAATTAGAATCCCTAATGCAAAAAAGTTAATTGATCACTATGTAAGACATTTCCCTCCCAAGATCAATCAGCCTCATGTCTCTGCGAACAGTGAAAGATACAGTGCCTTGAAAAAGTATTCATACTTCTTCAAATTTTCCACATTTTGTCATGTTACAACCAAAAACGTAAATGTATTTTATTGGTATTTTATGTGATAGACCAAACTTTTATTTTATGTGTCTCCAAACTTTCTAAAGAAAGGGCCAGTTTACTATCCTTCAGACTTTAGGGGGGCCGGAACGGTGGCCTTTTGGGAGTCAAACATGTCTAGGTGTCCAGAGGGAGTAAACAATACCATATCTTTGGTGTCAGTGGGAAGACTAATGCCCCATAGTCGGTGTCAATGGAAGGAATTGCACCCTTTTGATGGTGTCAGTTGGAGGAATAGTACCCCACTGTTGGTGTCAGCAACAAAAATGATTCCCCATTGTTGGTGTCAGTGGATGGAATAGTGCCCCAAGGGCCAGTTGAAGGAAAGCAAAGGGCCACAGTTTGGAGACCCATGTGATAGACCAACACAAAGTGGCACATAATTGTGAAGTGGAAGGAAAATGATAGATGAGTCAATACTTTGTATAACCACCTTTCACTGCAATTACAGCTGCAAGTCTTTTTGGGTAAGTCTCTACCAGCTTTGCACATCTAGAGAGTGACATTTTTGCCCATTCTTCTTTAAAAAAATAGCTCAAGCTCTGTCAGATTGGATAGGGAGCATCTATGAACAGCAATTTTCAAGTCTTACCACAGCTTCTCAATTGGGTTTAGGTCTGGACTTTGACTGGGCCATTCTAATACATGAATATGCTTTGATCTAAACCATTTCATTGTAGCTCTGGCTGTATGTTTAGGGTTATTGTCCTGCTGGAAGGTGAACCTCCTCCCCAGTCTCAAGTCTTATGCAAACTCAGGTTTTCTTCTAAGATTGCCCTGTATTTGGCTCCATCCATCTTCCCATCAAATCTGACCAGCTTCCCTGTCCCTGCTGAAGAAAAGCACCCCCATAATATGATGCGGTCACCACCATGTTTCATGGTAGGGATGGTGTGTTCAGGGTGATGTGTAGTGTTAGTTTTGCCCCACACATTAATTTGCTTTTAGGCCAAAAAGTTAAATTTTGGTCTCATCTGACCAGAGCACCTTCTTCCACATGTTTTCTGTGTCCCCCACATGGCTTCTCGCAAACTTAAAATGGGACTTCTTATGGCTTTCTTTCAGCAATGGCTTTCTTCTTGCCACTCTTCCATAAAGATCAGACGTGTGGAGAGCATGACTAATAGTTGTCCTGTGGACAGATTCTGCCACATGAGCTGTGGATCTCTGCAGCTCCTCCAGAGTTACCATGGGCCTCTTGGCTGCATCTCTGATTAATGCTCTCCTTGCCCGGCCTGTCAGTTTAGGTGGATGGCCATGTCTTGGTAGGTTTGCAATTGTGCCATTATAAGGGGAGTAACTAAAATAAATAAATAATATAAACGTCTTTTTTCAGAACTACCAAAAACCATCAGTTTTACCTTTTGTAGACACTCTCAGATTTTTTTATAGCCTGATGAAGACAGGCACACAGGGTTCATCTCAGTGCTGGCCAGGATGACCAGAAGCTCTGAGGGCAATAAAGCTTCACTATTAGGACAGGTAAACAAATTATCCTTACTTCGAAGCCTACAAAGGTGAATTTGTAACTAGTGACAACATTTCTAAAGTTTCTCCCCTGTATGTTTAATGTGAGCCCTTTTTGATTGGAAATGTCACAGGGGGTACAGGGTCAGTGTCAGCTGCAACCTCAGCAATCCTTACGGACGCAGTACTTGGCACAGTAAATTTGTGTTATCCTCACATGCACACAGATTTTTTCATGTGTAAATTCCTCAAAAAGCCTCCTTAATGGAGACCCTTCCACCTCCAGACCTCACGGCAATTGTTTTTGCTGCTAACAGAAATAGTATCGTAAGAAAAAAAAAAAAAATAACCATTATTATATACTACCACCAGGTGGCAATATAATATCACCTTAGCAAAAGAGTTATTCAAAAGTTACCATACAACAGTATAAGAAATACAAGGAGAAATATAACTTTGCTTTTACACCTTGAATAAAGAACTACTTTCAATAAATTCATTTCTCTCACAGGTAACCACATATTTTTTTATGCTGCGTAGATATTTTTAGGGTTTATTAAATATCATTATGTTTCATTTAAATATGAGCATAAGATGTTTCACTAATTGATTCACACTAATTGGTGATAATTATATATTTTTACATTTTTTTTTATATATTTTTTATATATATTTTTGGGGTATTTTTGTTTATTTTAATACTTTTTAAATCACATAATGGTTGATAATTGTTGCCTGCAAGCTGGCACTTATACGCATTAGCGTGTCTATAGATGTTAGATATCACACAATATCAATACCACTTTGACACATTTCTTTATACATTAAACATATCTATATATATATATATATATATATATATATATATATATATATATATATATATATATATATATATATATATATATATATATATATATATATATATATATATATATATATATATATATATATATATATATGGGTATTTTATATATTTTTTTTTTTTTATATTTAAGTTTTATGTTAATTCTAAAACTTTCTTTATCGCTGTTAATGATTAGGGATTTTTTGCATTATAGGAATTATGGCCTAATTTAATTTGACATATTCTAATGCAATTTTCTCATCGATTTATCTTTTCTGTAATATAGGCATTGTGTATGACTAGTGAAGTTCCACAGATTCTGTTCTCTGTCCTACTAGTTTTATTGATTTGAATACATTAATATTGCTTATGTGACGTTATTTTAAGTTAGGGCATAGGTGCCTTCTTGCCAGTGAGCAAGATGGTTCCTCTGCTGGAGAATCAGATTGAGGCTTGGTTCTCCTTCGTCTTATTTATTGCGATGACTCAGCGCGTCGCCCGTTCTCCAGTGACGATGTCTAATTGAGACGAAACGTACGTCAGGAGGATAGACGTGCTGACGTCACAATAGAAACGGGCGATCGTATGCCAGCCAGCTTTTTCATACGAACGTTCTTAACAATACGGTTCTTTTAAACAACAGTTTGTAAGTGCAAATTTTGTCTTTTGAATAGATATTCTTGGTTTTAACTGTATTACGCTATGTGAGCTTTTTACATCATTTTAGTGGAATGGCGGTGACCTCTGAGTGCTAGCAGTTAAACTATTATCCAGCCTTTGTATGAATCGGAGGAGTGTGACTAGTACCCGCAGGTCCAATTATACAGGCTGTTTTACCAGCTTGTTCTGGTAAGCACAAAATTCTTACGGTGGTGGATCACAAGTGTTTTGTGGTGTGAAATTATATTCAGTGTTTCTGATGGCACCTTCAAGTCTGGGATTTAATTTCACTTTCAAGATCATATTGGATTTGTCTTCATAGACTTTCTTCTATGTGATTTGTCTCACTTTTAAGACCCCATTGGATTGTCTTCATAAGACCTTTTTCTATGTGGTTTTTCACCAATTTCTTAATCTCATTTTTTAAGTGATCATTTCAATCCCTAACTATCATTGTTGGTATTTTCACTTTTAGTTATTGTATTGTAGCGCAGCTTGTTTTACACCTTTTACAGGTAACCACATACCCTTTACCCTGACAGCATGGTGAGCTGAAAAGAAGGTAAAGAAATATTTCTTATTTCTCCTTATAATCACTGAGAATACTTGAAGAAGAGAAAGGTGGAAGTTTAAAGCAATGAATTACAAGTACTCCTCACACAACGACCAGGTTCCGTTCCAACGGCCAGGTAGTTAAACGAATTGGTCGTAAAACGAGGAGCCACAAGTAATCAATATTTTAAGCAGTCTTAACTACTGTACTGTATTGTGGGGGGGAAAAAAAAGGTCTAAACACAAAACTCCAGCTCAATTACGTTGTTTTAATTTGCATAAGTACAGAACACAAATGAAAATTGTGTAGAGTACTGTAGAATACAATTATGTACAGTAAAACCTTGGATTGAGTGCATAATTTGTTCCAGAAGCATGCTTGTAATCCAAAGCACTTGTATATCAAAGCGCATTTCCCCATAAGAAATAATAGAATCTTAAATGATTTGTTCCACAACCATTTAGTCATAGGTCCTTTAGTTTATAGTCCATATAAAAAGATTATAGAAATGTGACCAGGTTGTGTAGCCATGAAATGTCTATCCACAAATGGAAGCCTCCACAAGGGGATTAGAAGCAAAATCCAGCAGGAGCTAGAGAGTATAAAAGAGAAGAGAGGCGCCAATGTCACCGTGTTGGACTCGATCGGTTTTTGAACTGTGTAGGCACATCAGACCATCAGTCAGCTTCATCGATTAACCGATGAAACGGACCTTCAGTCCGTTTTCATCAGTTTAGACTGATCGTGTGTACAAGGCCTAAGTGTAGCAATATGTTTCTAAATGTTGTACCTTCAATAAATGTAACCATATTCCTACACTTAGAGGCGCCTCTCTTCTTGTCTATACTCAGTTGTGACATGACGATACTTGTATATCAAGTCAAAATGTATTAAAACATTTTGCAAAACGTTCTCAAACCAATGTTTTGCTGTATAGCACGTCGTTCGGTTGGGGAGAGCTGGTCGTAAGTCCAAGTAGTTAAAAGAGGAGTATCTGTAACTCCAAAATCACTATGAAAAGGCAATGTCAGCTAGCTGATGATATGCTTTGTAGCAAAACACCTGCGTGGCTAGGCTCTAATGGAATCAGCAATTATCTGTCTTTTGTCATATCCAATAGTCCCTCCTCCTGTGTAGTATAAGGAGAAATTGTAACTTCAGCTTTCACTTCTGGAAAGTTTTGCCCCAAGGTCTGAACATAGCAGGAAAGTGCATGTATAGCCTTTCAGATCCTTTGGATCCAACGGGTCTCCAGTACATGAATGATTTACCCAGCATCACCCTTAACTCTCGGCAGAGATATTCTTAGCAGTCTCTACTTCCCCATTACATTTTGTGCCCTCACCAGTGTCTACAACAATATATACTCAAAATTTAGCTAGCCCAGGGCAGGGGTTCTACAGCAACAAGATCAACATCAAAATGTCACTGGACATTATTTGAACTTTTTCACAACACGGATCTGTGTTTTGTCCCAAGCAGCCACAGTTAGAAACACACTGAGGGAACATAGTTAACCCCTTGATCACCCCTGATGTTAACCCCTTTTCTGTCAGTGTCATTAGTACAATGTAAGTGCATATTTTTAGCACTAATCACTGTAATGTCACTGGTTCCCATAAAAGTGTCAAAAATGTCAGGTGTCTGATAGAGGCAGACCAATATATCGGCCGATATTTGGCCATTTTAGATAAATCGGAAGCGGCCGACTATTATCAAAATTAGGCCGATATTTTACACTGACCGCCATTCCTCCTCCCTTCTCCACACTCAGCGGCTCTGGCAGCATCAAGCGCCGTGCTGAGTGTGAAACTGACAAGTAACAGAGAGGAGAGAGAGAGGAGCTGTCAGCTCGATGTCGGGGGTGGGTGGGACCCGGCTGGGGTGGGACATATTACACCAGCCAATGGGATAGTATCTGGGCGGGCCGCTACATGTATGTGGCCCGCCCCCTTTTCTAAAGCAGCCCAATCATTGGCTGTTGTAATTCAGCTGCTGGGTCCAGCCCACTCCCGACATCGAGCTGACAGCTCCTTCCTCTGTTAGTTTCACACAGTTACACTCGGCTTAGTGTGAAACCTGCCAGTGCCACCAGCCAGTGCCAATCAGTGCCATCTGTCAGTGCCACCGCCAATCAGTGCCACCAGCCAGTGCCAATCAGTGCCACCGCCAATCTGTGCCACCGCTAATCAGTGCCACCAGTGCCATCTGTCAAAGCCAGTTCCAATCAGTGCCACCAGCCAGTGCCAATCAGTGAAACCAGCCAGTGCCAATCAGTGCCATCTGTCAGTGCCACCCGCCAATGCCAACCAGTGTCACCAGCCAGTGCCAACCACTGCCAGCCAGTGTCACCCGCCACTGCCAGCCAGTGTCACCCACCACTGCCAGCCAGTGCCAATCAGTGCCACCTGCCAGTGCCAACCAGTTCCAATTGCCAGTGCCACTGCCAATCAGTGCCATCTGTCCCAAACTAGTGCCATCTGTCAGTTCCAAACCAGTGCCACCTGCTAGTGCCAATCAGTTCCACCTGATAGTGCCAATCAGTGCCATCTGTCAGTGCCACCTGCCAGTGCCAATAGTGCCATCTGTCAGTTCCAAACAAGTGCCACCTGCCAATTCCAACCAGTTCCAGACAGTGCCAATCAGTGTCACCTGCCAGTGCCATCTGTCAGTTCCAAACCAGTGCCATCTGTCAATTCCAAACCAGTGCCACCTGCTAGTGCCATCAGTGCCACCTGCCAGTGCCAATAGTGCCATCTGTCAGTTCCAAACCAGTGCCACCTGCCAATGCCAACCAGTGCCACCTGCCAGTGCCAACCAGTGCCACCTGTCAGTTCCAAACCAGTGCCACCTGCCAGTGCCAATAGTGCCATCTGTCAGTTCCAAACCAGTGCCACCTGCTAGTGCCATCTGTCAGTTCCAAACCAGTGCCACCAACCAGTGCCACATGCCAGTGCCAACCAGTGCCATCTGTAATGAAGACATCAAGTGTGTGCTAGAGTGACAGGAGTAAGCAGGAAGAAGTGAAGTTGGTGAGGTTGTTTTTTTTTTAAATCGGCCTAAAATATCGGCCACAAAATTCGGCATCAGATATCGGCCATCGGCCGCCCCAATTTCTAAATATCGGCATCGGCCAGAGAAAAATCCATATCGGTCTACCTTTAGTGTCCGATCTGTCCACCGCAATGTCACAATCCCGCTAAAAACCACTGATCACTGGCATTACTAGTAAAAAAATAAAAATAAATAATACTGGCACAAAATCTATCCCTTATTTTGTAGACGCTATGGCCCGGATTCACGTAGGAGAGCGCATCTTTGTGTGGGCGTAATGTATCCTATTTACGTTACGCCTCCGCAACTTTGACAGGCAAGTGCAGTATTCTCGAAGCAAAGTTGCTGCGGCGTAGCGTAAATAGGCCGGCGTAAGCCCGCCTAATTCAAATGTGGAAGATGTGGGCGTGTATTATGTAAATGTATTGTGACCCCACGTAAATGACGCTTTCTCCGAATGGCGCATGCGCCGTCCGTGAAAGTATCCCAGTGCGCATGCTCCAAATTAACCCGCAAAAAGCCAATGCTTTCGATGTGAACGTAAATGACGCCCAGCCCTATTTGCGAACGACTTACGCAAACGACGTAAAACATGAAAAAAAATCGACGCTGTTCCGATGTCCATACCTAACATTGGTACGCCTCATCTAGGCCTCATAGAGCAGGGATAACTTTATGCCGGAAAAAGCCTAACGTAAACGGCGTATCTGTACTGCGACGGCCGGGCGTACGTTCGTGAATAGGCGTATCTAGCTGATTTACATATTTCTAGGCGTAAATCAGCGTACACGCCCCTAGCGGCCAGCGTAAATATGCAGTTAAGATAAGATGGCGTAGGAGACTTACGCTGGTCGTATCTTAGAGAAATGTTGGCGTATCTGATTCTTTGAATCAGGCGCCAAGATACGACGCCTCAGACTCAGAGATACGACGGCGTATCTGGAGATACGCCGTCGTATCTCCTACGTGAATCCGGGCCTATAACTTTTGCATAAACCAATCAATATACACTTTTTGGGATTTTTTTTACCAAAAATATGTAGCAGAATACAAATTGGCCTAAAAAAATAGCGCAAAAAATAAAAACCGCAGAGGTGATCAAATACCACCAAAAGAGAGCTTTTTTCTGTGGGAAAAAAGGACATACATTTTATTTGGGTACAGCGTCACGCGACTGCGCAAATGTCAGCTAAAGTAACGCAGTACTGCATCGCAAAAAATGCTCAGGTCATTAGGGGGCAAATATTTCCGGGGCTGAAGCAGACATTGGGCAGATTGTTCTGTTTTATATGTTTCCCGTTTGGCAAATGTAACCTGTAGTCTGTCTGCTACCAGGGAAAACTTAGAAAATAGCATGCCCTTTTTATTACAGACATTAAACATAACCACAGAACAGTTTTAATACTGTTTGTGTTTATGCTTTAGCCAATCCATGCTTACATACGTTATCCAAAAGAACAGGAAATAAAATGGTTCTCGTGCAAAATTCCACATCAATTGTTAACAAATTATAATATAATCTGCTGGTTTTCTAAAGAAATTACAAAGCAAACATGATAAAGGTAATGTCGTTATGTAATTAACTGAAATCTATGTGCACTTATTTAATGGAGAAAAATAATGGTTTCAATGTGCCATAACCCATATCAACCAATCAGTTTACAGCAAACCAATCAATTTATAGCAATTAGGAAAAATTTGTGCTGTGGGTTTGGTTTTGTGGACAGCAGGTCTAAAGAAAGACTGCATAACAGGTACAAGAAAGCTGTTACAAAGAATGGTTTCTAGAGCTTAAAGCAGAGTTCCGGCCACAATTTTAAATATCAAAACTTTTTAAATATCAAAACCCCTGTAATACACAAGCTTAATGTATTCTACTACAGTTGGTCTGTAAACTAAGGTCCGTTTTGTTGGGTTGTTACAGCATTTAGACACTTTATAAAACAGAAATTGACTGGGGCCATCTTAAGTGTGGGCATCATGAAGCCAGACTGTATGACTTCCTGGATTTCAGCCTCGCACAAGCAATGTAATGGTTTCAGATCAGGTTTCAATAGCAACGGGAGTGTCAGAGGAAGTTACCGCCCCTTATCTATGCAAACCTCTCCTCCCCCCCTCCTTCCAGGAACCAGTAAATATACAAAATAATTTGTTCCTGTGCAGATATATCTACATAACAAGATGATATATATATCTTGTTATATATGTGGTGTGTATACATATACCAGACATGTGCACTGTCAATAAATCCATTTTGTTTAGTTCCGTTTCGCATTAGCCATTATTTCGTATTTTGTGCCCGAAACTCAATTTGGATTCGTACGAAATACGAATTTTCGTCAGATTCGTTCATTTTTCATAACAATTACCAACATTCGTTATGATGAATTTAAAAATCTGGACACTTAAAGAGGACTAATAGTATCTGCTGTGCTCATTATGAGGGGTTCCCACCATCCCTGTGCTGTGCTCATTATGAGGGGTTCCCACCATCCCTGTGCTGACTTTCTGGGTTTGTACTTCTGCTGTGCTCATTATGAGGGGTTCTCACCATCCCTGTGCTGTGCTCATGAGGGGGTGGTTCCCATCATCCCTGTGCTGTGCTGAGTTCCTGGGTCTGTACTTCTGCTGTGCTCATTATGAGGGATTCCCACCATCCCTGTGCTGTGCTCATTATGAGGGGTTCCCACCATCCCTGTGCTGTGCTGACTTCCCAGGGCTGTAGGGATGGTGGAAACCCCTCATAATGAGCAGAGCAGGAGTACAGCCACAGGAAGTCAACACAGCACAGGGATGGTGGGAACCCTTCATGAGCACAGCACAGGGATGGTGGGAACCCCTCATAATGAGCACAGCAGAAGTACATACCCAGGAACTCAGCACAGCATGGGGATGATGGGAACCCCTCATGAGCACAGCACATGGATGGTGAGAACCCCTCATAATGAGCACAGCAGAAGTACATACCCAGGAACTCAGCACAGCACAGGGATGGTGGGAACCCCTCATAATGAGCACAGCAGAAGTACGAACACCGGAAGTCAGCACAGCACAGGGATGGTGGGAACCCCTCATAATGAGCACAGCAAAAGTACATACCCAGGAACTCAGCACAGCACAGGGATGATGGGAACCCCTCATGAGCACAGCACAGGGATGATGGGAACCCCTCATGAGCACAGCACAGGGATGATGGGAACCCCTCATGAGCACAGCACAGGGATGATGGGAACCCCTCATGAGCGTGGGGGTGGGCGGGGCCATTGGGCGTGGGGGTGGGCGGGGCCGTTGTGGTATTAACATCCCTCCGCCTTCGTCCCCCCTCCGCCTCCTCTCCCGCCCCCCTCTGCCTGCTTGAGAGAGGTTTTCAAGTGCGACTTGCACTCGCGCATGCGCGGTAGAGCCCCACGATTCGACGGACGAGAATCCTAATCCTGGGATTGATCTCCCAGGAGGTATAGCGGCGGCGGGTGGGGGGGGGGTTAGCTCAGCCTCCTGCCACGGCGGAGGCGATTTTTAATCATCAACAACACAGTGAGTTTCAAAACAAACAAAAAAATTATGTGCCAAATGTGTTTCAGGTGACACAGGAGCAGGTGATGCACAGGACTTAAAAAAGAGGGTGGAACTCCGCTTTAAAGCCTAACTCCAGCTTTGCTATTACTTTTATCAATGACTGTTATCTGCAGCCTGAAGGAGGATGTTCCTTTAGGATGGCGGGGGCTTGCCTGTGTAGTTATCCCTCCCACACACCCACACTTCATACTGATATAAAGAGGCCTCCTGCTCCTTGTCAATAGGCTTCACAGCTTGTCCACACTGTCTGAACTGTTGAGGATCAACACTTTTGTTGCCAGAGCTGTTTTTGCACCCATGCTTAAAAAATCTATTTAGGCCTAAAGATTACATAAGCACACCCCCCCCCCCCCAAATATTATATATTTTCTTAAAGCAGACAAGTTCATGTAAATGTGCACTGCATGGTGGCATCATCACGTAAAGAGGTTTTATTTTTATTTTTTTATTTTAACGTTACACTTCTGTCAAAAAAGCAATGTACCGGGGATTTAGTTGACTAAATACGACTAAAACAATTGCAGAAGACTAAAATGGGACTAAAACTAAAATGCCATTTTAGTTCTAAGACTAAAGCCTCATACACACAACCGTTTTCCTTGGCAAAAACTATCAAGAAAAACTTGAAAAACCTTGTAAAAGCAATCCAGCTATTTAGCCGCAAGACAGCTCTAAAAAACAATACAGGGATTATGCCTGCAGGCATCATCTCAGTATAACCACTCAAAGTTGGGTGACATACCAGTATGTCCCCTGGCGTTAGGTGGTTATAAACAATGTGGATCCATACGCGCTCCACGTGCAGGTCCCATCTATTTGACATTTGGGGATTACAATACTTTGTGATGCTATAGGTGTTCATATTGGATTCCAATTTTACCTTTATATACTGTATATTCCACATTGTTTCAGCTGCATCTTCACTTTCCCCCAGCATGCACACATGCTCTTGCCTATTTAGGGCTCCCCTCGATCAGTCTGTAGTTGACAGAAGGGGACAAAGCACTTTGTCTGGGGACAGTGTCAAGAATTATAACACCATGTATATGTCAAATTAACTCACCGACTATAGACTTTTGGGTATTTTATGTAGATACATCAAGTATGTAGATACATGATGTATCTACATACTTGCAATGTGCCAACCTAAATGGATTTTAAAGTTCGGATGGTGACATTGTAAGTCGAGTCACTCTTATTATGTTCAAATTTTGTAACCCCCTTAAAGTAGTTGCAAACCTCAGACATGAAATATGAAAAATACATTGAAAAACCTTGTGCTAAGTTAATTGGGGCTATGGGACTGCTGCAAATTGAGCTTGAATACTAGACCCAATAAAACTGTAACTAAAAAGTGCACTGTCCCTTTAAATGAAAACCAATTTAAAAACCAGTGCATATAGTTACACATCCGTGCACATGATTGAAAAAATATATGTAAAAATTCAGTGATAACCTAGGAAATTCATATACTAATATAAATCACTACAAATAAGAAAATGCATCAAAAAAGAAATGCAAAATCCATATGCTTTCTGCTCAAAAGACAAAAAAAGGTGCTCCAGTGCAAAAAAGTGGCCATCAGAATATAAGGCCTCTTACCAGACAGGGGTGATCCCAAATTACAGAGATCATATACGCTTTATCTCTCCAGGATGGCCAGCCATCAGGCATTCAGGTAACTCCACAATTCAGTGTCTCCACAACCAGAATACCCACCTTGATCCTCATTCCACATAAAGATCTCCAGCAACCATGTACAGTATGTATCCTCCCTAGGTCTCTATTTAGGGGATGTGTGATATGGGGGTAGTGGTAGTGGTAAATGCATTTTTCAGCGAGTCCACAGCAGTCTAGTTGTCTGGTTTGAGGGCATGGCAGCCCATTTTTATTAAACAGAAACAAAATAACAGTTCACACATAGGATTTTCCACGCAGGGGTTCTTCTCCAGTACAGTTCACTTAACCAAAAAATGCCAAGCCTCCTGGCTCCTAGGCTTACTCTGCCGTACAGTTACCTGCTAAACCTGGCCCACTCCTGGCCTCAAAAGGATTTCTCCAGCCTACTGTCTCCCAGACTTCAGGACTTCCTTCAGCCCCCTTGGACTTGCTAGTCACCTACCAGCCTCCCAGTCCGTCAGGCATGAAATCCCCCCACACCAGGCATGTAGTCTTCCACAGGGCAGACAGCTTTCCACACACAGTGTCTTGAAACAGCAGCCAGCTGCACACACTCCACCTTCCTCCACACTCTGTTCTGACCAGTCCCTCATTAGATGGGCTGTGTGCACCTGGGAACACAACCTGCTGTCTGTAAGATCTGGACACAGGGTTGAAGATCCCATCCCACCCAAGTCTCTGAAGGATCTCCAAACTACACAGCCCCATTCGAACTTAGCAAAACCCGGAGAAAACTGCTAAAACAGTTTTTTCCGTTTCAAAGCTATGCTGTGTAGTTCTGCAGTCTGATGGCATGCAGACTCTGTGTCCGTTTTTGCTCCCCTTTCATAGTGACAGGAACAGAAAGGTGTCCAAAATTAGTAAGAGAAGCACCCCAGTCTTACCACATCCCTAAACTAGAACTGTGTGTACACCACAAGTGGTGTGTTTTCCTCGACGGGACTTTAAATTGATAGACTGGGTTTGTTGAGTGACAAAAAATTGGTCAAAAAGGTATCAAAATTGTATAAATGTATTAATTCAATTAATTTCCATAGTGACAGGGACTCTCACTATTACAGATGATACACCTGCCATGTTTACACTTGAACTTTCTTTTGCAGGGATCTCCAGTTCTTTCTGCTGCATCTGCCACCAACTGTGAGATTTAGCCTCAAATAGTAGAGCTTTACAAGAAAGACTATATCAAACAAAAGAAGAATAACATATACAATGTATCACTCTTATGCAGATGACACACAACTGTATTTCCGCATCTGCAACAAAAAGGACCATTCTCTTGGACTAGAGAAATGCCTCACTCTAATAGATAACTGGATGACAAACAGTTATCTTAAACTCAATGGTTCGAAAACAGAACTTCTCCTGTTTCACGCTAACTGGAAAAATCACCCCGCGTCAACATGGACTCCCCCACCCATTCTGGGTAAAACTATCACCCCTAGCACCAAAGTCAAAAGTCTCTGAGTCATTTTCAATACCTACATGACAATGGATGCACAAATAGGGTCAGTAGTCAGCGGATCCCACCATCTGCTGCGCCTACTACGCAGACTCACGCCCTTTATCCCGAAAGAGGACATTGCAGTCGTGGTGGGAACAATCATCAATTCCAGACTTGACTACGCAAATGCCCTCTATCTAGGACTCCCCAAATACCAAATCACTCGTCTGCAAGTCGTTCAAAATACGGCCGCTCGACAGTGAATGGGAAAAAACTATGGGAATCAATCTCACCTTCACTGAGATCCCTTGCTTGGTTGCCAGTAAAAGACAGAATCACTTTCAAGGCACTCTGCCTAATACATAAGTGTATACAAGGCAACGCCCCCCAATATCTATGCGAAAAAATAAAAGCCCAAAACCCCAATCGCATTCTGCAATCCACCAATCAAAACCTCCTTCAGATACCCAAGGCCAGATACAAGTCCAAAGGAGATCGAAGATTTGCAGTCCAAGGACCCCGCCTGTGGAATGCACTACCAACCACCATCCGACTGGAGTCGGACCACTTGACCTTCAGGAGAAAGATTAAAACCCATCTCTTCTGAGGTCAAGGGGTTCCTTACCCATGAAATGGATACAGCGCCCAGAGGCGATTCAGTTCGCATGTGTTGCTTTTTACAAGTCTCTCTCTCTCTCTCTCCGATGCATGGATGCTTCCGAGTTACACCTCCTTTATGGGGCATAACTTTACGCCGGACGTATGACTTTACGCGCACTGCGTCGGACGGACGTAAGTTTGTGAATCGGCATATCTCCCTCATTTGCATATGTGAATAGAAAATCAATGGGAGCGCCAAATACGTCCAGCGTAAATATGCACCCACTCTACCCAGGCGTAGGCAAGTTACGTCGGTCGGATGAAGCCTATTTTCAGGCGTATCTAGTTTTGTGGGCACGGCGCACAGATACGACGGCGCATATTTGCACTTACGCGGCGTATCTCGAGATACGTCGGCGCAAGTGCTTTGTGAATCCGGGCCATTCTGTCCAGTAATATTACACTTTTTATTTATTTTTTAAGGAAAGTCTTAGGAAATATGCCAGTGAAAAAACACTGGTTAGCAATGAAGTGCAAGTGGGATAAGCTGTGAAAAAATCTACACAGCAAAAATCTAAAAACAGCCCAGTAAATAACACATGTACATACAGTACATCCCAACTTTTGATCTTGACAAAGAGGGACCATGTTAAATGGGTGGAATGTGGGTACATCCATAAAAATGTGGTTGTTACCCTATGGTGGGTGTGGTTTGTATACTGTATCTGTAGCAGCTTTGATAAGAATCCCACCTGGTATAATAAGGACAGAAATACAACCAGGAAGTCACTGTTCATTAGAAAAGGTATGTATGTATTTGTTTAGCTCATTTGTTTAGTAAGTGGCAACTCTACAGTTCTTGCAGATACTACAGTGATGCACATCAATTACATTGCAAACACATTTGAGAAATATTTAAAAAACATAATTTGATGCTGACTTTTCAGCTGAGTGCTGCAACTCCTGTTGTGGCTGCTAATGAGCTGCAGCTCATTTTTTTTAAGTGAAAAAAGTCCTGTGTAATAAAATTAAGACTGTGTCACACACTTTAATTTAGGGTCCAACATATTGTATACAGTGCGGGATTCAGGGGAAAATATACAACATAGCATCTACAGTGCAGTGCACAGGAGCATAATGTGCAACAAAGTGTGTACTGTGCACAACATAGTGAATGCAGCGCAGGGGTCAGGAGTATAACACACAACAGGTGTATAATGTGTACAGAGTGCAGTGGTGAGAAGTGAGTCACATACAGCCTAGCATACGGAGTAAGGTAGTCGGATTTATGAAGTGTACAATGTAGAGTCTATCATGCAGAGCTCAGGAGTGCAAAATGCACAGAGTACAGGGATCAGGAGTGCATTTCACACAAAGTGCATGGGACAGGAGTGGTTATTAACCACTTCCGGACCGCCGCATGTACATTTACGTCGGCAGAATGGCTTCACTGTGGCGGCTGCATCGACTCGATCGATGACGTCAGACCTACAGCCACACCCCCCTACAGTTGTAAACACACACTAGGTGAACCCTAACTCCTACAGCGCCCCCTGTGGTTAACTCCCAAACTGCAACTGTCATTTTCACAATAAACAATGCAATTTAAATGCATTTTTTGCTGTGAAAATGACAATGGTCCCAAAAATGTGTCAAAATTGTCCGAAGTGTCCGCCATAATGTCGCAGTCACGAAAAATGTCGCTCTATTTTTATTTATAGCGCAAAAAATAAAAACCGCAGAGGTGATCAAATACCACCAAAAGAAAGCTCTATTTGTGGGGAAAAAAGGACGCCAATTTTGTTTGGGAGCCACGTCGCACGACCGTGCAATTGTCTGTTAAAGCGACGCAGTGTTGAATTGTAAAAACCCCTTGGGTCATTTAGCAGCATATTGGTCCGGTCCTTAAGGCTGCATTCACATCTAGGTGGACAAAATCGCGGCGTTTTGTCCCGCGAATTGTGGTGACAAATAGCAGCGTTTTGTACCGCGATTTGCGGCGACAAAGCGCAGCGATTGTCCGCCTAGATGTGCCCCTAGATTGTCCCCCTATGGAGATGGTTCCCATCTCCTATGCCGAACGCCGAAAGCCGCCTGAAAAAAAGGTCCGGGACTTTTTTTCAGGCGGCAGGCGTTCGGCGTTCGGCGTGGAGATGTGAACCATCTCCATAGAGGGCAATGTTAAATCATCCCTCTGGCGTGTCGGGGCGGCAGCGGCCTCACACTACAGGCGACAAAACGCCTAGGTGTGAATGGGCTGAGTTCTTGCTGGAAAAAAACTATTTAAGCAGCAGACAACATGGATTCATGAAAGACAGAAGTTGTCAGACAAACCTGATTTCCTTTTATGAAGAGGTAAGTAAAACCCTGGACAGAGGCGTGGCTGTGGACGTGATATATTTGGATTTTGCAAAAGCGTTCGATACAGTTCCGCACACACGGCTCATGTGTAAGGTAAGGTCTACAGGATTGGATATATCAGTTTGTAAATGGATAGAAAACTGGCTGAAAGACAGAATTCAGAGAGTCGTGGTTAATGATTCTTACTCTGAATGGTCCAATGTTATGAGTGGTGTACCCCAAGGTTCAGTGCTGGGACCCTTACTTTTCAATATATTTATAAATGATATTGGGTCTGAGATCAAAAGTAACATTTCTGTCTTTGCAGATGACACCAAGCTATGCAGTGGAATAACGTCCTTACAGGATGTCTCCAATTTACAAGCCGACCTCAATGCTCTGTCTGATTGGGCGACTAAGTGGCAGATGAGGTTTAATGTAGATAAATGTAAAGTTATGCACTTGGGGGCTAAGAATATGCATGCATCATACATACTAGGGGGAGTACAACTGGGGGGGGTCTGTAGTGGAGAAGGATCTGGGGGTTTTAGTTGATCATAAGCTCAATAATGGCATGCAATGCCAAGCTGCGGTTTCCAAAGCGAACAAAGTCCTTTCTTGTATTAAGAGAGGTATGGACTCCAGAGACAGAGATATCATTTTGCCCCTGTACAAATCATTAGTAAGACCTCATCTGGAATATGCAGTTCAGTTTTGGGCACCAGTTCTCAAAAAGGATATAGGAGAACTGGAGAAAGTGCAGAGAAGAGCAACCAAACTGATAAGAGGCATGGAGGAGCTCAGCTATGAGGAAAGATTAGAGGAACTAAATTTATTCACTCTTGAGAAGAGGAGAATAAGGGGGGATATGATCAACATGTACAAATATATAAGAGGTCCATACAGTGAACTTGGTGTTGAGTTATTCACTTTACGGTCATCACTGAGGACAAGGGGGCACTCTTTACGTCTAGAGGAAAAGAGATTTCACCTCCAAATACGGAAAGGTTTTTTCACAGTAAGAGCTGTGAAAATGTGGAACAGACTCCCTCCAGAGGTGGTTCTGGCCAGCTCAGTAGATTGCTTTAAGAAAGGTCTGGATTCTTTCCTAAATGTACAGAATATAACTGATTACTAAGATTTGTAGGTATCGTTGATCCAGGGTAAATCCGATTGCCTCTCGGGGGATCAGGAAGGATTTTTTTCCCCTGCTGTAGCAAATTGCATCATGCTCCGCTGGGGTTTTTTGCCTTCCTCTGGATCAACTGTGGGTATGGAGTTGGGTGTATAGGATTTTACTGTGTTTTTTTATTTTGTTTTTTGTGGTTGAACTGGATGGACTTGTGTCTTTTTTCAACCTGACTAACTATGTAACTATGTAACTATGTAACTATGTAAATGGCGTCCAGCCCCATTCACGGACGACTTACGCAAATGACGTAAAATTTTCAAAATTAGACGCGGGAACGACGGCCATACTTAACATTGAGTACGCCACCATATAGCAGCTTTAACTATACGCTGGAAAAAGCCGAACGGAAACGACGTAAAAAAATGTGACGGTCGGTCGTACGTTCGTGGATCGTTGGAAATAGCTAATTTGCATACTCGACGCGGATTACGATGGGAACGCCACCTAGCGGAAGCTGAAAAATTGCATCTAAGATCCGACGGCGTACGAAGACGTACGCCTGTCAGATCTAACACAGATGCCGTCGTATCTTGTTTTGTGGATACCAAAACAAAGATAAGACGCGCCAAATTTGAAATTACGCGGTGTATCAAGAGATACGCCAACGTAATTTCTTTGAGGATCTGCCCCTTTATCTATATAACATATTCTGTTAATTTCCAATAAGTGATTGGTCATACTTTACTTTTTTTTATATATTGATCTATATGTATTTATATTTATACTCTATACCATAAAGCTTGCTTTTATATGATTAAGCCACTTCTATAATTTATGTGGTTGACTAGATCTGCTGTATGTACACAGTGCATTTTATTATTATTTTACAATATACTGTATCTATATATATACTACATATTATCAGTGTTTTATGCACCATCCTGAGGAGGGGGCCAGTATAGTGTAATGAAACCTGTAAACATGTTAAAGGGGGTTGTAAAGATAATTTTTTTCCTCTAAACAGCTTCCTTTACCTTAGTGCAGTTCTCCTTCACTTACCTCATCCTTCGATTTTGCTTTTAAATGTCCTCCCTGGTGTGGAGAAAGCCTCTTGAGGGGGTGAGCAGGAGTGTCAGGACGCCCACTAACACACAGCTCCTTTCTCTATTTGCAAAGTGTCCTGACTTGCCTGCTCGCCCCCTCCCCCCTCAAGAGGCTTTCTCCACACCAGGGAGAAAGCCCTGCATTACTGTGTGTAGTTACAGACAGAAGAACAGGAAGTGAGGATTTCTCAGAAGAAATAAGGACATTTAAAAGCAAAATCGAAGGAGAAGGTAAGTGAAGGTGGACTGCACTAAGGTAAAGGAAGCTATTTAGGGATTTTTTTTACCTTTACAACCCCTTTAAGATTGTTTTACATTATTCCGTGGATAATAAATATCAACTTTATGAAGAACCAACTTCTCAGCTTCTCCTTTACATTTGAGCACCTGTACTGACACCAGTTTTCAATCTTGTGGCCTCCAGGATTTCTTGCTGCAAATACACTGGAATCCAGAAACCGCAGTGTGTAGAAGAGTAGCACTGAGTGTAACCACTTATGCATGGGGATGACTACAGTGTATATTCCCAAGACATACTTCTGACCCGGGGAAGATTAGGAGACCCCAATTTGGCAAATACATAGAAAAGTGTAAAAGTGATAAACAGGAACCAGAAGTTAGCCTGGTATATAACCATTTTGCGGTATACCAAGACTTACTATATTGGATAACAAATTCTGAGAGCAAATTGGAGAGCAGAAGTTTGTTCTCCAATCTCACATGAGGATAGTGTTGGATCTGGCCCATTCTCATGTGTTCAGTGGGGCCACATAAGCATAAAAAAAATGTGGCCTCCTATTGTGGCCACTGAAACTAATGCCCTGTACACACGATCGGTTTGTCTGATGAAAACGAACCGATGGATTTTTTCATCAGATATCCGATGAAGCTGACTTCATCAGTCTTGCCTACACACCATCGGTTAAAAATGTAATCGTGTCCAACACGGTGACGTAAAACACAATGACATGCAGAGAAAAATTAAGTTCAATGCTTCCGAGCATGCATCGACTTGATTCTGAGCATGCGTGGATTTTTGACTGATGGATTTCCCCACAGACAAACGTTTTTTTCTATCGATTTTTTAACCATACGAACATTTTAAAACAGATTCAATTTTTTTTCACTGATGGGAAAAGAAACGATGGGACCCACACACGATCGGTTCGTCCGATGATAACGGTCCATCGGTCCGTTTTCATCAGACGAACTGATTGTGTGTACAGGGCATTATTGTACATTTTGCTCCAAGTGTCAAATTAATGCACTCCAACGACATTTTAGTCCCCTAGTATCTTTGCTTATAATTGAAATCCATTTTGAGAGGTTTTCTATGGATCTGGTCAGGCCAGTGCTGAAGTCTGTCAGGAAGCACCAGCATATATTAATAGTCATTGACTATGCCAGTATCTAGAAGCAATCCCTCTCAGAAATACATTTTCTTAGGTTATTATCAGGGAAACTAAGTATGTGGTCAGGCACGAATATGTGCATGTAGCGGTCCACCAACCTGTGCACAGGATCAGGACCATGCATGCATGGGCACACATATACATTAGTGTGCACTTTCAGCATTGACTTTGGTGTCCAGTGGCCTATTTAAAGCATGAGAGAATTCAGGGTAATTGCTTCATGGTCATAAGCTTCTGAGACCTGTGACCCGATCATACGCTTGCATCTGCTTGATCTTGATATGCTGTTGCTGACACCAGCTTGTTATCTGTCTGCCGATCTGGTACCACCTCTGCCCACTGATACTGACCTTGGCCTTGCCTGACTATGTCTCTGTTACCTGATTCTGTACTTCTGCTGCCAGTTGTTGCTGACTTCGGCCCATCTGACTACACCTTAAGATCCTGCATCTACAAGCTAACTAGCTTGCTGCATGGATTCCTGTCCTGTTCTCTCTATATACCTGCATTACCCAGAGCGTATGCTGGCCAGGATCTTCTACAGGCACCTGTGCCCCTCTTCGCCCTGTGATACCCTGTCATCAACTCCAGGTGTGATGGAACACAGGGAGTACCAGAAACCCACTGGTGGACTCAGCCTTAGCCAGATATGTGACAATTACAGTGAAATAGCTGTTCCACATTATTTCCCTATACATGTATTCCCAAGGGAATTATGAAAGATCAAGGAACCCTGTTCATGTCAAAGGTAACTAAGGCTGGCCATACAGTATACAATTTTCTTGTACAATTTTCCTTTGGATTTACCAAAATCATATATAGGCTTCTGGCTAAGTAGACCTTTTATATAACACAGAAGAGTCAACAGGAATGCAAGGTCTACTTACCCAGAAGCCTATATTTTGTAAAGTAAGCCAGCACTCCACCATGGAACTGTATAAAGCACTTTATTGCAAAACAGGGTAAAACATCACAAGTGCAGTCCACTTACGTGTTTCTGCCCGCAAAGGGCATCAATCATAGCTGCTATGATTAAGGCCCTTTGCCTTTGATTGGAGTGCCAGCTTACATTACAAGATATATGTATCGGGCTTATGGGAATGCCAGCCGCTGCAACAGTCCTCCTCACATATTCAATACACACCTTGGCAGAGCATGGTAAGTTTCCTTTACCTTTGAACAAAGCCATTGTCAATCTAGGGAGAGAGTAGTGTTTGATGCACAGACCAAATTTTGATGGCCCTGACTAGGAAATTAAAGCTGAACTCCACTTAAAACTTCTTAACTTCTTGCCAACCACGTATTTCATATACTGTATGCAGTGGCAAGAATAGTATGCTTTAAAGCCCAATCATCACACATATGCATGCACAGTAGCCTGAAGTTTTGTGCTGTTGTGTGTCACTGCATGCTTTCAGAATACTGATCGAGCTGTCGCTGACAGCTCTCCATCTTGCTTCTTATTGGGAGCCATCAGAATGTGCTTCTTATCATGTCAGAACCAATCATAGTGGTTTCCATAATACAGAAGCCACACCACCTTCTGGGCAAGCCCACTTAAATGGTCGTCGGCTGGCGGAGTTAAAGGGGTTAAGAAGTTACACCGTGTTTTTTATTTGGGATAAAAATTGTAGATATTGTAAGCACCCCTATGATGTTAAATAGTTTGTCTCAACACTCTAACTGCTGTTTTTGCTGGACAGCTAAGTATTTTAAAGAAAGTTGAAAATTAACATTCTTACTGGCTGGATCACCAGGCAACATAAAGAAAAAAAAACTAAAAAGATGAATGCAGCACTTTGTTCATAAATACATTGTTAAATATATATCTTTTGGATGAAAGCGCTATAATCGCTCAAATTTGACCTTATATCAGCTTCTTGCAGTTCCTGTATAGCACTGCTGGGGTCTGACAGAAAGAATCAGTACAAGAATCCTATCAGTTCATGTGCTGACAAGGAGCATGCTAAATAGAAAAGATAGCAGAGTGACAGATAGATTAGCTCATCATTGTGCTGCATCTCCTTTCACTGTCCAGTCAATGGATGAGGAGGATCCAGAATGGAACTTGTTACAGCACTAGACTCTGGGACTAGTTTGGGAATTTAGGGAATGCCAGGATTTTGCTGAAATCTCAGAACAATCCCACCAAGTCCAGGATGGTTGGGAGTTATGAATAGGCACAGAAGTTTATTTTTTTTCCTTTGGGAAGGCATATGGCAGGGTGGTTCACAGGCATGGGATTTTTGGAGACAGGGACAGAGCAAAACAACGCTTATAGATCTACTTTTCATTGTGAATTTTTTATTGGGTATAGACATAGGCCCCGTACACACCATCGAACATGTCCGATAAAAATGGTCCGCGGACCGTTTTCATCGGACATGTCTGCTCGGAGATTTCGGTCTGATGGCTGTACACACCATCAAACCGAAATCCCCGCGGACAGACAGCGCGGTGACGTGGCGGTGACGTTGACGCCGCCACGTCACCAAACCAGGAAGTAAAATACTTCCATGCATGCGTCGAATCCATTCGACGCATGCGGGAGATATCTGTCCGCTGGTTAGGTGTACTAACCAGCGGACATGTCGGACGGACGGGTTTCCAGCCGACAAGTTTTAAAGCATGCTTTAAAACTTGTCTGCTGGAAAAACCTGTCTGCTAGGCTGTACACACGGTCGGATCAGTCCGCTGAAACTGGTCCACGGACCAGTTTCAGCAGACATGTTCGGCCGTGTGTACGAGGCCATAGAGATCATGTCCCGTACATTGTAATTGCACTGTGGTTATAATCGTTTAAACCTTTAAAACCCAACTGAACTTTCCGTTTAAATCAGCTCAATGCATTTCTGCTGCATCCAACAAAAGTTGTGTAAAGTCTTATGCCGCGTACACACCATCACTTTATGTGATGAAAAAAAATGACGTTTTTAAAAACGTCACTTTAATTGACCGTGTGTGTGGGAAAACGTCGTTTTATGTCTTGTAAAAAACGACCAAAAAAAATTGAAGCATGCTTCAATTTTATGTGTCGTTTTTCAAAAGTGCACTTTTTACTTCACAGAAATTGACCGTGTGTAGCAAAAAACGTCGTTTTCTTAGACGTTTTTTCATCCACGCATGCCCAGAAACAAGCTTCAATGGAAAAACGTGGTGGAACGTAACCTCACTTTGCAAGATCATTGTGAGAAAACGATGGTGTGTAGGCAACTTCGTCTTTGAAAATTGAAGTTTCAAAAACGTCGTTTTTTACTTCACAGAAAGTGTCGTTTTTTTTTCATCACATAAAGTGATGTTGTGTACGGGGCATAACAGTTCACTTTCATTAGAAATTAGCCGCAGTTTGAGTCATTCTGAGAACACCTTTTTTGTTTCTCTGCAAGAACTCTCTCACCTTCTAAACCTAAGTAGCAGGCAGAGTTTATTAGATTCTAAGCTTGAGTATACCTTTTGCTGGTGATAGTTTAGGGATGATTACATCTGAGAGAGCCTCGCAATCTTCCAGAGATTTATTAGGTTCACTGATATCACTGATATTCTCTTTGATCTCTCAGGGGCTGTTTTCTGAAAGCAGTGGGTCTGTGTGCAAGATCATAAGTTGGGTCCTTCTGTGAGATAAAAAGAAAGAAAAGGTTAGGTGTGGTTTTCATTGTGCTGAATATTAGTGCTGGCTTCAAGGGACACAGAGCGCAGGGGTCCAGTAGCAAGTGATGCAAAGGTTCAGTAGTGAGTGGTGCAGAGTTTAGCAGTCAGTAGTAAGTGGTGCAGAGTTTAGGGAACAGTAGTAAGTGGTGCAGAGTTCAGGGGTCATTAGTAACTAACACAGAGGTCAGTAGTATGTGATGTAGAGTTCAGAGGTCAGTAGTAAGTAATGTAGAGTTTAAAAGTCTGGATTATGAGCATAATTTGTTCCAGAAGAATGCTTGTAATCCAAAGCACTCGTATATCAAAGCGAGTTTCCCTATAGAAGTCAATGGAAACTCAGATAATTAGTTCCATATTAACTTCTATTGTATGCAGTACCGCATGTGGCCAGAGGTGGGGGTGCGGAAGACACTCGGAAACCGATTGGAGCCGCTCTAATTGCACTCGGAGAGGCTCGGAAACAATCGGGAACGGAGTGTTCTGAGTTTTTCCAAGTAGCTACAAGTGCATCTGAGTGCCCCCCCGCACCTCTGGCCAAATGCGGTACTGCAGACCGCAGAGGCTTGAATCTTGCTTGTTTTGCGAGACAACGATCGCAAACCGAGTCAGGATTTAAAAAAATAATAGCTCGTATTACGAAACGCTCATTAACCACTACTCGCAATCTGAGGTATTATTGTATATCGCATTTTTGTGGTTGGGTTAAAAACCACTTTCATTTGTGTTTTTTATAAAAAATCTAGAGTTCAGCTTTGTTGAAGATAAACACAACCTTGACTGCAAGTATACAACTATATCCTTAACAACCCTGGTTTTCATTAGTATGGCTAAAAGATATTATCCTTTTGTGGATATTGACTCTGGAAGGCAACTGAGCAGATGAATTCCATACATTGGTACTGTGTCTTAGTTGTGCTAATGGGTTCATGTAATGATAAGGTCTTCGAACAGGTGTTTCAGGTCTTACTGTTTCATTACAACGTAGATGTTACAATGCCTTGACAACATTTAAAACATTTTCACCTGCTGGTATTTAAAGCGGTATTAACCGTGCCTCCCCCCCCCCCCCCAAATATTATATATTGCAGCGTACCAAATCTTAGATGTGGTGGCTGCATTTGTTTTTTCCTTTTAGTGTTTTTTTTATCTTTATTTTCCCCTGATGATTAGCCCACTTACACTCTTCCTGTCATAGGGTGTCTCCACTTTGGATGGAGGAGCAGTGGGGACACCTTTGAACAGCAGCATTGTCAGTCCATGGAGAGGCAAGTGTTAGATGAACTAGCAGATTTAAATAGACATGACCAGTGAACTAAAGGGGAGCTAAACCATCTTGTCCCTTACAGACAAGGAAGCTGACATCTAAGGCCCCGTACACACGACCGGATCTATCCGCTGGGATTGATCCGCGGATCAGTTCCAGCAGATAGATCCGGTCGTGTGTACGTCCGCGCGGACATTTCCCAGCGGATAAAAATCCAGCCGACGGATTCCCAGCGGATAAAAATTTCTTAGCATGCCAAGAAATCTATCCGCTGGAATCCAGTCCAGCAGACTGATCCGGTCGTCTGTACAGACTCACCGGATCAGTCCGTCCGCTCCCATCCCTCGCATGCGTCGTAATGATTCGACGCATGCGTGGAAGTATTTACCTTCCAGGGTCACGCACGTCGCGGCCACGTCACCGTGGATGTAATCCGCGGGGATTTCGATCTGATGGTGTGTACAGCCAACAGATCCAAATCCGCCAGAGGATTTATCCGCTGGAAACGGATCCTCTCGTCTGTACGAGGCCTTAGTCTCTGTTTGATCTAGAGTTGCCATGATACTGACGTGATGATGACATGTGATCATATATGATTCTAGCCATTTGATGGCTTGACAGTTCAGTTGAGAGAATAAAGCTGCCATGACTGTTATCATTCACAGCATGCCTTTAAAGTAACTGTTTTTGGAAGGAACTAAATCGATGGGTCTATTTCTGCTTTAAAGTAGTAGTAAAGTCCTGGTTGTAAGAGCCCTTTTACACTGGGGCATTATTCAGACGCTTTTTGGCTAAAAATAGTGCCTGTAAGTCTCAGTGTGAAAGCCTGAGTGCTTTCACACTGAGGAGATGCGCTGGCAGGAAGTTAAAAAACTCCTGCAAGCAGCATCTTTGGAGCAGTGAAGGAGCGGTGTACACTGCTCCTCCACTGCTCCTGCCCATTAATATGAATAGGCAGCGTCGTCAAACCACCGGCAAAGCACCACTGCTACAGCAGTTTGCGGGCAATTTTTGCAGAACAGACAGTGGTGACTGATAGTCACCAGCTCTTTGCTCAAGGAACTCTCAGAACCGAGCGATCAGCGACAGGGATGTATTTAGGTTTTGTGCTGCCCTAGGCCTGACTAAACTCATGCACCCCCTAATTTAAATATGACCCACCCCTTCCTGTCAAGGCCACACCCCTTGCCGTTTAAGACCCACCCTGAAATTTTCAAGTAGATTTCCTCTCACTTCCTGTTTGGCTATGGGACAGGAAGTGAAGGGAAATCTCTGCAATGGGACAGGGATGGTAAAAAATTTGAAGCGACACCCCCCCCACAGTTGCAGAATGCCAACCGCCCACATACTGGAAGCAGTGCGGCCGATTTATGGGGGTGCTAAACTAATTTGCCTAACAGTGTAGCGCAAGCCGGCAGGGACACTGTCTGTGCTGCCCCCCTACAAAGTGCTGCCCTAGGCTTGGGCCTTGTTGGCCTAGGCCAGGATACAGCATTGATCAGCGGTGTGTGATCGCTTGGTTCTCAGCGTTAGAGCCAGAGGGGGACAGATACAGCATCAGACCGATACTGTTTCCACCTAGGTAAGTATGATTATTTAAAAAAACAAAATACTGAACTTCTCTTTTAAGAAGTGCCCACACTCCCCATCTCCCCAGTCTGACAATGCTGCTAGCCAAAGGTGTCTCTGTTGCTACTCCATCCAGAGTGAAGACACCCTACTGGCCCGTTCATCCAGTGAAAATAAAGTGAAAAGAGCCTTACAAAAGAAAAGAATGCTGTCACCACATCTAAGAATTGGTAAACAGCAGTATATAAATGTTTTACTTTTGGGTTTATGACCGCTGTGTCTGCTGTACTGTGCGGATCATCAAGACTGTGCAGAACTGTCACAGCAAACTATACAGAGGCGCCCTGGGAATTCTGCTATGGAAGAGCAAATGCTATCTAGTGATATAACTTACAGTATATAATTATAATGACAGTCTAATATGTGCTAGTGATGCAGAATCAGATGATATTATTATCTTTTCTGGATGGAAGACGCCACTGAAGACTTGGGCTGCATCAGCTCGTCTAAACTCCTTGCCCGTTTGCTTTCCAATGGACGTCAAAGGTTTGTCATCATCTGGTCCCATGCAGTGCTACACCAGCAACATCCACACTTTAGAAAAGCCATGTGAGCAGCTGAAGCACGTTTTCTCCAGCCCCAACATCCCTCCTGTTCCCACCTACCCTCGAAATCCAGCCCACCCTCCACCCCCCCCCCCCCCATGTCCCCAGCTTGTACAGTACTGTGCATCCTACATCCTCCTCTGCACACCTGCCACAACGCCAGTCCTTGCAGCAGCAGGTCAGTGGACAGAGCCAGTGCTGATCCCATTCATGTGCTCCAGCCATCCTCACTACAGTCCATCTAGGAGATGTCCTGCTAAGCCTTGCTAAAGGTAAGGGTTATCTTCTCTTCTAGACCGTATGCTTGTAGAATAGATAACATAGGATAAGAATTAAATAACAATGTAAGATGAGATAGGATAAGAATGAAATAACAATGTAAGATAAGAATAAAATAACAATGTAAGATAAGATAGGCTAAGAATGAAATAACAATGTAAGATAAGATAGGATAAGAATGAAATAACAATGTAAGATAACATAGGATAAAAATGAAATAACAATGTAAGATAAGATAGGATAGAATAGCTATAAAGGTTATCATCACTTCTAGATAGCATGCCTGTAGAATAGATAAAATAGGATAAGAATAAAATAAAAATATGATATAAGATAGGATAGAATGAAATAACAATAAAGGTAAGGGTTATCTTCTCTTCTATACAGCATGCTTGTAGAATAGATAACATAGGCTAAAATATTTTATTGTCATTGCTAACAAGTGACAATGAAATGACTTTGTGTCATTGTGAATAGTGTCATTTAGTAGTGGCAAATTGTGTCACCAGGAGTAGGGAGTGAGATGCACTGTGCCTGTGTACCGATGAGAGCTGTCTTCAGCACCCCGGATACGTTCAGCACCATGGACAGCTCCGGTCTGCAGCGGTGGGGCTGTCATTCGCACCCTATGTGCGTTCAGCACTGTGGACAGATCGCAGCCGACAATTGTGGGGCTGTCATTAGCACCCCGGGTAGGTACAGCTCCCAGCCGGCAATGGTGGGGCTGTCATTAGCACCCCGGGTAGGTTCAGCACCGTGTACAGCTCCCAGCCGGCAATGGAGGGGCTGTCATTAGGTATGCTCAGCACCGTGTAAGGCTCCCAGCTGGCAGGGGGGGGGGGGGGGGGGGGGCTGTCATTCGCACCCTATGTGCGTCCAGCACTGTGGACAGATCGCAGCCGACAATGGTGGAACTGTCATTAGGTAGGTTCACCACCGTGTACAGCTCCCAGCCGGCAGTGGTGGGGCTATCATTAGGTAGCTTCAGTACCGTGTACAGCTCCCAGCTGGCAGAGGGGGGGGGGGGCTGTCATTCGCACCCTATGTAGGTTCAGCACTGTGTCGAGCTCCCAGCCGGCAATGGTGGGGTTGTCATTAGGTGGGTTCACCACCGTGTACAGCTCCCAGCCGGCAGTCATTCACTCCCTATGTTCAGCACCATGGACAGCTCCAGCCGGCAATTGTGGGGCTGTCATTAGGTAGGTTCAGCACCGTGTACAGCTCCCAGCCGGCAATTGTGGGGCTGTCATTAGGTAGGTTCAGCACCGTGTACAGCTCCCAGCCGGCAGTCATTCACACCCTATGTTCAGCACCATGGACAGCTCCAGCCGGCAATTGTGGGGCTGTCATTAGGTAGGTTCAGCACCATGGACAGCTCCAGCCGGCAATTGTGTGGCTGTCATTAGGCTGGTTCAGCACCATGGGCAGCTCCCAGCCGGCAGAGGGGGGCGCAGTCCGCAGCTCCGATCAGTAGAAGTCACCTGTGCTGTTCCCATGAATTGTTCTCATCTCTTGCTTGTGTTTCATTGCAGGCACCCATACGCTGGAGAGATGAATGAAAGCCTTAATGACAACGACACCGAAATCTCTCTTCCCTGGATCCGCAACAGCGATGCCAACGCTTCACTGGAGTTGTCCGCTTTCTTCTCCATCTTCACCATCAACCCCTGGGATATTATGCTGTGCATCTCTGGGACCATCATCGCCTGTGAGAATGCTATCGTGGTGGCCATCATCTTTTACACCCCGACGCTGAGAACCCCGATGTTCGTGCTGATCGGAAGCCTAGCAACTGCAGACCTTCTGGCCGGCTTTGGTTTGATCCTTAATTTCGTGTTTCAGTATGTCATCCAGTCTGAGACTATTAGCCTTATCACCGTGGGGTTCCTGGTGACCTCCTTCACTGCCTCTGTCAGCAGCTTGTTGGCCATCACCGTTGACCGGTACCTGTCCCTCTACAATGCATTGACTTACTCATCAGAGAAGACCATCCTCTGGATACATCTCATGCTTGTGGTCACCTGGGGGGTCTCAGCCTGTTTAGGACTTCTTCCGGTGCTGGGCTGGAACTGCCTAGATGACATCTCTTCTTGCAGCGTTGTCAGACCTCTGACCAAAAGTAATGTGGCTCTGTTGTCCACCTCCTTCTTTTTCATATTTATTTTGATGCTGCACCTCTACATAAAAATCTGCAAAATTGTGTGCAGGCATGCTCACCAAATAGCACTGCAGCAACATTTCTTGGCAGCATCACACTATGTAGCTACCAAAAAGGGGGTCTCTACCTTGGCCATTATTCTTGGGACATTTGGGGCCAGTTGGTTGCCTTTTGCTATTTACTGTGTGGTGGGAGACCAAGACTATCCCTCTGTGTATACATATGCCACACTCTTACCTGCCACTTACAACTCTATGATCAATCCAATCATCTACGCCTACAGAAACCACGAAATACAAAGATCCATGTGGGTCCTCTTCTGTGGCTGCTTTCAATCCAAAGTGTCCTTTCGATCTAGATCGCCCAGTGATGTTTAATAGTGACATTTTTTTTTACAGAGAGCACTGCACAAGTGACAATCTAGTTATTGAATAATGCCTGCCATGAACTTCTAGGTTTGTGTTGAGTACTTTTTGAGAAGAGACTTTGAAAGTAACATTAGCACTTTATATGTGGGGATGGCCCATTCGTTTGAGTCTACAGAAGTTGTGTTCGCTCGGAACAATATGGATGTCTCCAGCACAACTTGTGCGAAGGGAATACGTCCTACGATCGCTTCGATATCGCACTTTATTTCAGCTGCTGTACTGCCAAAACAGTGTTTTTAGGGCTGAATGAGATGGAGAATGAACTGTATGAATGTGTGTATGTGTGTCTAATACTTGTTTATGTGATGAAATATTTTGCCACAAATGCTGAAAACTTTTGTACCCAACGAAATAAAAGTCGTTGAAATATAGCTGTTGATCTTTGGGGTTTTTATTTAAAAGAACTTCTATTGATTTATGTACTGTGATTATTGCACTAAAGGTTATCTTGTTAATGTGTATCCTCAGCCAAAACTTTTTTCACCTCGGATAGAGTAGGGAATGGTTAAAACCTCTGCTAGGTTTTTATTTACGGTCCCCCAGTGGATTGAGTAGCCTTCACTATTCCTGGAAACATAAAAGGAGAAGAAATCCTTTCAAAGTGACGGAAGCTCCTCTTTTGTAGAAACACTTTAATGCTGGACATGAGGATTTCTATTGTATCCTATGATACCTGTTCACACCTGAACATCATGTCATTCAAATCTTGTAGTTCATAGCTCAAAAAAGTACATGAGGTTCTTTGGGTCAGAGTTGGGTGTTTTGGTATTTAAAGTGGAGTTCCACCCTGAAGTTTTTACTTACCAGAAATAGCGGTTGCTATGCAGGAGTTCCTAATCTGCCTCTTCATCCACTGCGGCAGGTCTTCTTCCTCGTCCTCCTCACGGTGTCTTCTGGGGAATGGTGCGCACTGCCTTCTGGGAACTGCGTGTATCCCAGAAAGCAGCCGTCCATTCACAAAAGCGCCGCAAGGCTTGCGCATGCGCAGTAGGAAACGGGCAGTGAAGCCGCAAGGCTCCACTGCCTGTTTCCCTCAGTAAGGATGGCGGCGCTGGGAGCTGCTTGGATCGAGCTTGTATCGAGCCGACCGGCCTCGGGGGAGGGGGGGGAGACATCACGGGCGCCTAGGACAGGTAAGTGTCCTTATTAAAAGTTAGAAGCTACAGTGTTTGTAGCTGCTGACTTAAAAAAAAAAATCGTGGGTGGAATCCCTATTTAATGACTTCAATGGGAGGACATAAAAAATGCCTGAAATTCATGTTTTTCATGTCATTTCTTGCCTCTCCTTCTCCTAGTAAGTAGCTATCCATGGGCTAAAACAAAAAAAACATTCAAGCCTGAAAATGAGCATACAAGACACTTTAAGAGACTCAAGCTCAATTGCAAACCTTGTCACCAGAAGGTTTACCTCTATTTATGTACAGGCGACAATTAGGAAATGACAGTGGTCATCAGACAGGATGAATCTCCCTTAATAAGGACCTAAGGAAGAAAAAACCTGCTTGGGCTCTGAGTTTTCCCTACTCAAGCCAGAACCAGAAAATAAAGTTGTAGCTAGAGATACAGTTTAAAGAGAATCTTCAGTCTTAAAAAAAAAAAAAAGTCAGCAGCTACAAATATTGTAGCTGCTAACTCTTAAAAAAAGGACATTTACCTGTCCAAGAATCCAGCGCCATCCACACCCAGGCTAGTTCTTCGCCAGTCTTCACAGTCTTTATGTTTACTAAGGGAAGCTGGCTGTGACTCCTTATGGCTTCCACAGTGGCGCTGTGCTTAGTGGCTGGTCCCACAGCCTCCTGGGACCTGTTGCATGTCCCAGAAGGTTGCAGGTGTTGGGGAGAACATCCGCTCTGCTCACCTAGGTGGTACGAGCAGAAGTGGGAGTGGGTACCTGATAAAACTAGATACCTGCTCCCCCCATTAAAAAAAAACAAAAGTGGGAAAGGAGGGGGAAGTTGGTGTTAAAGTTGAACTTCCTATTTAGGGTGAAGCTCCACTTGAATTAGCACAAGAAGGGAACTGATGCTACCTTTTATTGAAGTAGGTGGCTGCTGTTTTTTTTTTATTGCCTAAGGACATAAAATGACACAGACGCAGGCAGTCTTTTCCTTGGAGAGTTTATTTCAAAGCAATTACTTTTCCTTTGCCCTTTTAGCAAATGCTCCTTATTAACATGCACAATATACATCATATCATTAATCAGCCCTTCCGCCTGGAGCTTTAGCAGGTTTAGCACACTCCAGAGATGCTGCCAGGGTTTATTGTGGTGATCCCTATGATAGGGCTCTACGTCAGAGCATTTGCAGCAAAGTATGCTTTCATTTTCTAACTGAGCAGTGATCTGCATGGATACCTGAGCTGAATACCATTAACGCCCACTCTACAGCCAAGAGACATAGTCACTCTGTCACCCTCATTGCGCTGCTGAGTCCTGGCAGCAGGAGTCTCCATTAAAGACATGTACACCTAGGACAGGTTGTTTTCACATGCCTGACACAGGCAAATGTGTTCAGGGTGCTTATTGCTAGTCTAGTCTCACAAATTAGATAATAAAGCTTGTTACTATGCTGTGCTTTAAATGGCCCCTGCAGATGGTCAAAGGTGCTTAGTAGTACTAGTCTAGCCTCACAAACCAGATAATAAAGCCTGTTTCTATCTTGTGTTTTTTTTTTGCACTCCCTTTAGTAATAAGAAATTATGCAGACACTAAATTTACGTATTAAAATGAAAATTTCAATGGTAGACACTAGGGTTTACCAACCTAGACTTCTGTATCACAAATGTAGCATTTATTTTCTCCAGTTTTAGATAATAATCTATAAGAATAATGCAAATGTTACACATCTTTTACTTGTAAAGGAAACCTTTCCTGTTACTGACTTACTCTGAAAATGCTAGTTACCCGACTGATAGGCTAGTTTTCTGTCCTCGCTACTTAAAAGTGGATCTAATCTCAATAATGTAACTCTCATAAAAAATGTTACCATCATTTGTTTTTAATCCTTCTTAATCTACAGCTTGTGTTGAAATAATACTTGGTGACCCCCAGGTAGTTTTTCACACTTTCTGTTAATGGGTGTCCTATATGTGTAGAAGATATGTCTGTGTTAAAATCAAATCACATAAATAAATATAAAAAACATCAGGTTCTAAAGGGCATGAGACCATATATTAACACTGAAGATTCTGCACACCGCTAAACACAATTAGGCCTCTTTTACACAGGCAACTGGGGGGACACAGTGCTGGCTTTAGACCTTGGGCATTTCAAGTTTGGGGGCCCCCCAACATAGAGATTAAAGGATAATTTCACTTAAAAAAAATAAAAAAAATAAATGCACATTTTTTTTGCAGGTAAAAAGAAGATTGCAGAGCATTTAACTTCTGATCAGCAGATCATGGGTGCAATGCCAGACTCTTGCGGACTCTAATGCTAATGCCATGTACACACGAAAGACCATGCCATGTACACACAAAAGACCGCCGGGAAACCCAACGGGAAACACAAGATCTAGCTCGGTCAGTTTTCCCTGTGTACACACGGCTGGTTTTCCCAACAGGAAAACTGCCGGCCGTGTGTATGCTCCAGAGCAGTGTTTCCCCATAGGAAAACTGCGGGAAAACTGCTGGAGAGCATACACACGGCCGGTTTTCTCAACCAAAAGAAAACATGACAGTTTTCACGCAGTGCCGATCCTGACCTCCCTGGGGCCCTAAGCAAAATAACAAATGACACGTCACATTAAAGTTAAGAAGCGGGGGGTGAGTGCTGCCGACAGTGACATGTCACATTAAAGATTAAAGTTGAGAAGCGGGGGGAGGGGGTGTTCTGCTGTCGGAAATGACATTTTACATTGTAAAGTGAGAAGTGAGAAGCGGGGGGTGCTGGCTTCTTACCTCTTCTCCCATGCAGCCAGCAAGTTGAGAAGCGGAGTGAGGGGCCAAAAATGACTTATCACCAGGCGGGGCCTCTAGTAATTTGGGGGGCCATCCGCAGCTTTGCGGGGCCCTAAGTGGCTTGCATAGTGAGCCTATAGGGCGGATCGGCCCCGGCAGACAGTTACTGTAGGGCAGGAAGAATCAATGAACTATGAGAGCACTCACCAGTGCCCTCGCAGTTCATTGAAAAGTATGCGCTGTCTGCCGCAATGGCAGATGGGACCCGTAGTTCATTAGTTCACAGAACTCTGAAAATTAATGGCTGTGTGGGTGGAGCCACGCATGGCCAAACTGTTTATAAATTGTGACAGTGGATGCCGTGAGAGGATCCTCAGAGATATGTACAAAGCATATCCCTCTATAGTGTGTACTTGTCAAGAGATAAAAGGGTGACAGGGTAGGGAGTTCCAGTTGATTGACAGCCTCAGTTCTGTTCCTGTGTGCTGTATGAAGGCGGCGTGTCCCTTTCCTTCAATCGGCACTTAGAGCTCTCCTCGTTGAGCTCTGCAATGTGTAAATTCAGCTGCCTGTCCCCTGCTTTCTGGCAGCTCAGACAAGCTTTAAAAAATTTTGCACTTTGAACGGATGTAGAGAATAAAACATTGCTGTGTATCACCTGAGGCCAGGAACTTCACTGGGTACATGTAAGGATTTACAAGCACTTTAACTAACTCATCAAACTGTATTATCTTGAAAACACTGCTCTTTCACAGCCAGTAGGCACAGAGCACTTAGTCTTTCATGGGTCACCGTAGTTCTCAGATAATTCTTTATCAGTGCCAATTTGCTGAACAACCTTTCCCTAGAACAACTAGTGATCATCATGCTCAAATATATTCTAAGAGCCACATTTACATATGGAAAGGTGTCAGCAGGCCCTTCATCATGTAATAAAACTGCCTGTTGAAATGGAGTGAGATGTGACCGGAGCTTGGCAAAGGCTGCAATCTAGACAATTTCTTCAACTGACACACTACTGATATATATCTCGAGAGAAAAACAAATATAATTTGTTTATAAGTGGAGTCGGGGTCCCCTCTGGCAAGGGGGCCCAAAGCATAGTCCCTTTTGCCCCCTTATAAATCTGGCACTGGTAAAAAGTGCCAGATTTATAAGGCAAAAACAGGCAGTTGAGTTGCCATTTTACTACCCCATGACCACCCACCTAACCCCTACAATACAGCCAAAAGGGGCACTTCACATGCCACAGCCACAATCCTTGACATCACAGACATAGCAAATTTTCCTTTTCAGAGAACCTAGCATTAGATATTTGTAACAAACTTACAGCATAAAAACAGGGGTATACAGTTCACATACAGTATATTCTGTTATATGTTCAAGCTGGCCAACTGTGTTAAAGTAATTCCCCCCTGGCTAGTCCCTACTGAACTCTGTAAAAAAAAGATTATTTTTTTTTACTTATGGCATACTTTAATGTAGTGCTAATATGGAGGAGCGCTACAGACTCTGGTCAAAAATGGAAATGCAGAAGTTATGCCTGTTCTTAAATCTAAATATCTTTCGTATACATAATACATTTGGTGCTAAATGGGATGTGACTACATATTAACACTATAAAGCAGTGTGCAAAGGGTTAATTCAAAAAGTGCTACAGTGTTATTAAACTATTTTTTGTTTTTGCAGACAGGTAGGGTTTTTATGACAGAAGAGAATTGGTCCATTCTTTCAGAAATGCTTACCCCCTGCCTGCCAGCTGTCATGTACATGTGCAGATCAACATACATTTATGGCACCCAATCTGTGCCGTGGTGATGTGACCACTGTGCGCATGCACCGTAATGATGTAATTGTGGCCCAGCCATTTATGCGATTGAGGAGACGAAACCTGGAAGAAAGAGTGGGAGCAGATAAAAGTGCCCGGGACCAGGGGAAGAGGCGACTGCGCAGCACTGAAGGGCTTAATTTGACCGGTAAGTCTGCCATAATTTGCTAATATGTGGTGCATAATAGCACATTATGGCATAACCTACCTGGGGGGTCATGTCATGTAATTAAAAAATAAATCCCAGATTAATACTGCTTTAACTTGGGATTACACTCCCTTTAGCACCTAATGTAATATATACATATAAGTATACACTCACCGGCCACTTTATTAGGTACACCTGTACAATTGCTTGGTAACACAAATTGCTAATCAGTCAATCACATGGCAGCAACTCAATGCATTTAGGCATCTAGACACGCTGAAGTTCAAACCGAGCATCAGAAAGGGGAAGAAAGGGTATTTAAGGTGGCATGGTTATTAGTGCCAGATGGCTGGTCTGAGTATTTCAAAAACTGCTGATCTACTGGGATCTTCACACACAACTGATGGGAGGAGAAAGCAGAGTCACAGAAATGAGCTCATCACTGTGCTGCTTTTTCTACTGTCCAGTCACATCCTTGGTAGGACCCAGGCAGCCTGGGCTCAGGGAAAGTGGGATGAATAATGATGGATGCCAGACTGAGGACACCCAGTGGTGAAAAAGAAGTACTGCAAGATGAACTCTGGATTGAAGGGGAATATTTCAGCAAAAGCAGCTTTCTATGGGCAATTCATTTTTAACTTGTTATTTTTGCTTTAACCACTTGACGAGCAGCTAGTTATACTGCGGCAGGTTGGCTGCGCAAATCGCCGTAGGTGTACGTCGGGCTAATACACAACGATATCGCATGTGCTCCCATTGGCCAGCGGGGGAGCCAATCAACGAATCCGGCAGACTCGATGTCTACCGGCCACCCGCATTCATTCCCCACAATGACAGAATGGGGATCTGCCTGTGTAAACAAGGCACATCTCTGTTCTGTTACTGGAGAACATACAGATCCTGTCTTTCTGCTGTGCAGGAAAATAGATCTGTGTGTTCTCCCAGTGGGCCCTGTTGTCCCCCATACTGTGGGAACACAGTTAACCCCTTGATCGCCCCTGATATTAACCCCTTCCCTGTCAGTGTCATTAGCACAACAACAGTGCATATTTTTAGCACTGATTACTGTAATGTCACTGGTTCCCTAAAAAAAAAGTGTAAAAAATGTCGGTTAGGTGTCCGATCTGTCCGCCCTCCTGCTAAAAATCACTGATAGCTGCCATTACTAGTAAAAAATAAATAAATAATAAAAATGTCATAAATCTATTTCCTATTTTGTAGACACGATAGCTTTTGAGCAAACCAATCAATATACGCTCATTGGGATTTTTCTTACCAAAAAAATTTAGCAGAATACATATTGGCCAAAATTGATGAATACATTTTTATTTTTTTATTTTTAATATATATTATTATTTATTTTGCAGAAAGTAAAACATTTTTTTGGGTTTATAGCATCAAAAATAAAAACTGCAGAGGCGATCAAATACCACCAAAATAAAGCTCTATTTGTTGGGAAAAGATTTTTTTTTGGTACTGCTTCACACAACCGCACAATTCTCAGGTCCATTCACATTGGGGCAGCACGACTTTGGGGGCGACTCGGCAAGGCAACCTGAAGACGACTTCAGAGGCGACTTGCAAAATGACTTCTGTATAGAAGTCAATGCAAGTCGCCCCCAAAGTCCTACAAGAACCTTTTTCTAAGTCGGAGTGACTTGCGTCACTCCTATTAGAACGTTTCTATTGAATAGAACAGGACGCGACTTGTCAGGTGGCTGAGTCGTCTGATGAGTCGCCCCAGTGTGAACCGACTCTTAAAGCGACCCGGGGCCGTATCGCAAAAAACGGCCTGGTCATTAAGGCTGTAAATCGTTCAGGGGCTGAAGTGGTTAAAATCCTACTTGTCATATAAGAATTACGTGGGCTGCTTTTACAGACCTTTCCTTCAGAGAATGCTAGTTCCCTCACTGCCATGGTGATGCTCATGCTTAAGGTATTCTCAGTCACTAACCTGGAGCAAGTATAATGATAAGAAATCCTGCACTTCTTCACAGCATGGTTGTTCTAGATTTTTGAGATAAAATTTATTGAATCCAGACACAGCCAGGCAAATAATATTTTCAGAATTATGTGTACTTTAGGGCTTACACAGAATAATAGATTATTAATGGATACAAATTAATAATGTTTAATACATTGGTTCCTCATGTTACCTACTATTTTTAATTACTTTGTAACATGAAACGATACCTACTGTACATTGGCTGTTGCCACATCTGGAAGCCAATGAGTTAAGTGTGTTTTTAATTAGGCAATTGTCATCTAAATGTCAAAATGTCATACTATTAAGTGATTACAAATTCTTGGTGTGGATGGCTTAAAATGACAAAACACCTCTTAGGCCGGGTACTAACGAGCAAACATGTACGATGAAACCGGTCTGTCGGACCGTTTTCACCGTACATGTCTGCCCGAGGGCTTCTGTACGATGGCTGTACTAACCATCGTACAGAAGTCCGCGCGTAAACAATACGCGGGGCGTGGCCGCGTCGTCGCCGCGAGGATGACGCAGGGATGACACGGCGACGTGGGCGGGCCTGCCATTTAAATGCTTCCACGCATGCGTCAAACTCATTCGACGCATGCGAGGGACGGCGGGCGCTCAGACATGTACGGTAGGTCTGTACTGACGACCGTACATGTCCGAGCGGGCAGGATTCCAGCGGACGGTTTTAAAACACGTCCAGGAATATTTGTCTGCTGGGAAAAGGCCCGGCGGGCAAATGTTTGCTGGAAATCTGCCCGCTCGCGCCTACACACGACCAAACATGTATGCTGTAACTGGTCCGCGGACCAGTTTCAGCATACATGTTTGGTCGTGTGTACGGGGCCTTAGTGATAACACTAGGGCCCATAAAACATTGGTGCCTTATGGATACATAGTCACATAGTTAGTGAGGTTTTAAAAAAAAAGTTCATTGAGATTCCTTGCTTAAGAGCAGGTGGCAGGAGGCTTTAGCTCTTTTCTTTTCTCTGCGCTGCTCTGCCAATCGGTGTGGGGAGGAGGAGCACTTACGGGTCGGCAGGAACTTGACGATGAACTACCTGTCATCTGCCCGCAGTCCACAGATAGATTGCGTTCGAAGGGTTTGCCGCCCCCAGCTCTATCTGCTACTTTGTCTAAACAGTTTGGTCTGTTAAAGGAGGTTGAAAAATAACAGACTTTCCGGCTGGATCGTCATGTGAAAATAAAGGAAGAAAAAGCCTAAAAAATAAAAATAATAATGCAGCTATTACATCTAAGAATTGGTGAGCTGCAATTTAATACATTTTTGTGTTTGGGTTTAACACTGCTATGATCTACCAGAACACCCAGATCCTTCTCTGCAATTGACTCACACAGTTGTACTCCTTCCGGAATATATGATGTATATGTATTTTAGCCCAAAAAGTACATAACTTTAAAATTATCAATATCAAACCCACATAGTTTGCAAGGATGTGGAATTCCCTGTCATGGTCTTACCTCTCTCCTGTCTCCTTCGTTTGACATGTGCTGGCGGCCATCTTGGTTTCTAGGTCTCTTGTAGCCTCCCACCCTGCGGCTCCTCCTTCCCACTGGGAGGAGCTGGATACCTGGCTCACATATATAGGAGGTCTGTGACTTCAGTTCCTTGCTTGGTCCTCCTGTGTGCACATGCTTCTAAGACTGCTGCTGCTTCTGGTTCCGATCCTGGCTTCGTCTGACTTCTCTGCTGGTTCCTGATCCTGGCTTCGTCTGACTTCCCTGCTGGTTCCTGATCCTGGCTTCGTCTGACTACTCTTCTGGTTCCTGACCTCTGGTTTCACCATCCGTTGGACTTTTGCTTTACAGCTTGATTTTCAATAAAGCCTTCTTATTTTCACTTATCTCTTGTTGTACGTCTGGTTCATGGTTCCGTAACATTAGGACCAAGCCATGAATTTTGACGGTACAGAGCCATCCTCGCTACCCACGCTGGTTGCCAGACTTGATCAGCTGGAGTCCCTGTTGGGTCAGTTCGCCGTGGCGTTGCAAACCCTGCTTGAACGCACGGTTCATGTCGCTCCCGTTGCCGATGGGTCGGTTGTCGCTCCTGGGCCCGCTCCTACTGCCGCTCCGGTTGTTGCGCCAGAGTCTACCCCGACACCTGATGTTGCGCCTGCGGTGTTTCGGGGTATGTCCGGTTCTGCCCCCCTTCCACAGCGATTTGGGGGAGAGCCAACTCAGTGCCGAGGTTTCCTTAACCAAGTGGGCATTTATTTCGAGTTGCTGCCACATGCCTTTCCCACTGAGAGATCAAAGGTGGGGTTCTTGATCTCGCTGCTCTCTGACAAGGCCTTGTCCTGGGCCAGTCCTTTATGGGAGAACAACAATCCGGTGGTTGCCGAGTTTTCCGGTTTTGTTGCTTCTCTTCGGAAGGTATTCGATGTGCCGGCTCGCGCCGCCTCTGCTGCGAAGCTCCTTATGTCCGTCAGACAGGGTTCACGATCCGTAGCCGAATACGCCATTGAGTTTCGTACCCTGGCAGCAGAGGTAGGTTGGAATAATGAGGCCCTGGTCGCTGCTTTCTCTCATGGTCTCTCGGATGCCTTGAAGGATGAGGTTGCAGCTAAGGACCTACCAGTGGAGCTCGAGGCTCTTATTTCTTTCCTGATTTTGATTGACACCAGACTCAGGGAGAGACCTTCCTTTAAGGAGTGCCTGCGGAGGCCTCCTAACAGTTTGGCGCCTAAGTTTGCTGTCCCACCCGTGCCTCCCTCTCCTCCCACGCCTCCTGGGGTTGACTTGTCTGGGGGTGAACCCTCGCAGCTGGGGTTTGCTCGCTTGTCCGAGGGGGAGAGGGTACTCCGGAGACGCGAGGGCCGATGCATGTACTGTGGTCTCGATGGGCATTTTCGGTTGGCATGTCCGAACCGTCCGGGAAACACTCGCACCTGAGATCCTGTCGGGGGCAGATCTTGGGTGGAGTCTCCTCGTCCCCGGTTTCCCGTGTTGATAAACCACTGATCACTGTTGTCCTCTCCTGGGTCGGGGGCTCGGTGACGACCCAGGCGTTGGTGGACTCTGGTGCTGGTGGTTTTTTCATTGATAGTGAGTTCGCTGCCGCCAATTCCATTCCTCTACAGGCTCGAGGTTCCCCGCTGGCTCTAGAGGCGATAGACGGCAGACCCCTCCAACCGTCACACGTGACTCATGAGACCCTTCCAGTGGGGGTAGCCATTGGTGCCGCTCACAGAGAGTCGGTCTGCTTCCAAGTTATTTCGTCTCCACACTACTCGGTGGTCTTGGGGTACCCCTGGCTCCAGAAGCATAATCCGACTTTTGACTGGAGATCGGCCGAGATCCTCTCATGGTCACCACAGTGTGGGGCTAAGTGCATCCATGGGCCTGTCAAGTTGCTGTGTACTTCCTCGGACTCTCTGTTGCCTCCTGAATACGAGCAGTACCGGGATGTATTCGATAAGGTACGCGCAGTTGCCCTACCTCCGCACCGCCCATATGATTGTGCCATTGAGTTACAACCTGGTGCCGTTCCTCCTCGCGGCAAGGTCTATCCACTGTCGGTTGCGGAGAATGAGGCCATGGAGGAGTACGTGATGGAGGCGCTGTCCCGTGGTCACATTCGCAAATCCTCGTCCCCGGCAGGGGCTGGATTTTTCTTTGTGAAAAAGAAGGGCGGTGAGTTGAGGCCTTGCATCGATTACAGGGGTCTCAATCGCATCACGATCAAGAACGCTTACCCGATACCCTTGATTTCCGAGCTGTTCGATCGCCTTAAAGGGGCCACGGTCTTTACCAAACTCGACCTGAGGGCGGCATATAACCTGGTAAGGATCAAGGCGGGCGATGAGTGGAAGACCGCCTTTAACACCAGGACCGGTCATTATGAATCCTTGGTTATGCCCTTTGGGTTGTGCAATGCGCCCGCAGTCTTTCAGGAATTCATCAACGATGTTTTCCGTGACCTGTTGCAGCAGTGTGTGGTGGTCTATTTGGATGACATCTTGGTATATTCTGAATCCAGGGAGGCCCACATTCTGGATGTCAAACGAGTGTTGCAACGGTTACGAGAGAACAAGCTGTTCGGTAAGCTTGAGAAATGCGAATTTCACCGATCCCAGGTAACCTTCCTAGGTTACATCATTTCCGCTGAGGGGTTCTCCATGGATCCTGAGAAGGTTTCGGCTGTCTTACAGTGGCCTCAGCCCAGTGGTCTTCGTTCCTTGCAGCGTTTTTTGGGCTTCGCCAATTATTATCGGAAGTTCATCAGGGACTTCTCCATGCTGGCCAAGCCTCTCACGGATCTGACCAGGAAGGGCAGTAATTCCCAGGTCTGGCCGCTCGAGGCCATCCGGGCTTTTGAGGCCCTAAAATCCGCCTTTGTGTCAGCTCCGATTCTGTCTCATCCCAACCCTGGGTTGCCCTTTGTCCTCGAGGTGGACGCGTCCGAGACGGGAGTAGGCGCCCTTCTGTCTCAGCGTAGGACACCAGAGGGTCCGCTGCTTCCTTGTGGGTTTTACTCCCGGAAACTGTCATCCGCGGAGTGCAACTATCAGATTGGTGACAGGGAGTTATTGGCCATAGTGCAGGCTCTCAAAGAGTGGAGGCACTTGCTCGAGGGCTCGGTGGTTCCGGTTCTCATCCTGACGGACCACAAGAATCTGACCTACCTTTCTGAGGCCAAGAGATTGACACCACGTCAGGCCAGATGGGCTCTGTTCTTGTCACGTTTTAATTACGTGGTCTCCTACCTACCTGGTTCCAAGAACATCAGGGCGGATGCCTTATCACGGCAGTACTCCGAGCTGTCCAGGGAGGAATCTATACCGACTTCGGTCATACCTCCGAATCAGATCCTGGCCGCCATTCGCACCAGCCTGACCTCTCCCCTTGGTGAGCAGATTTTGGCGGCTCAGTCTGGTGCTCCCTCTGGGACACCCAACGGCAGATGTTTTGTGCCTGAGGAGTTGCGCACTCGGTTGTTGCGAACCTACCATAACTCCAAGACCGCGGGGCATCCTGGTAAGAATCAGCTGTCCTGGGCTGTTTCACGTCTGTTCTGGTGGCCTTCCCTACGTTCCGACATCGCCGCATATGTAGCGGCATGCTCTGTTTGTGCCCAAAGTAAGTCCCCTCGGCACCTTCCGTTGGGCCTGCTGCAACCCATAGCCACCGGGGAGCGCCCATGGTCACACCTGGGGATGGATTTCATTGTGGACCTCCCTGCATCCCGAGGCCATACGGTCATTCTCATGATTGTGGATCGGTTTTCCAAAATGTGCCACTGTATTCCTCTCAAGAAGTTACCCTCTGCACAAGAGTTGGCCACGATTTTTGCCCGGGAGGTCTTCCGGTTGCACGGTTTGCCCAAAGAGATAGTGTCGGATCGGGGGAGTCAGTTTGTGTCCAGGTTCTGGCGCGCCTTTTGCTCCCAGTTGGGGATTCATCTCTCCTTCTCCTCGGCCTACCACCCTCAGTCCAATGGGGCCGCAGAACGATCCAATCAGGCCTTGGAGCAATTCCTTCGTTGCTATGTCTCCGATCACCAGGACAATTGGGTTGACCTCCTGCCTTGGGCTGAGTTTGCCAGGAACACGGCTGTGAACTCTTCCTCTGGGACGTCTCCCTTCATGGCCAATTATGGGTTCCAACCTGCCGTGTTACCGGAGGCATTCTCTCCCCAGGATATTCCGGCTGTGGAGGATCACCTTTCTGCTCTACGTGCTTCTTGGGTACAGATCCAGAGGTCCCTTGAGGTCTCTGCGCAGCGCCAGAAACTCCAGGCTGATCGCAGACGAGCGCCTGCTCCTTCCTACCAGGTCGGAGACCGTGTATGGTTGTCCACCCGCAACCTCAACCTTCGAGTGCCCACTCCCAAGCTGGCTCCTCGCTTTGTTGGTCCCTTCCGAGTGCTTCGCAGGGTAAACCCGGTAGCCTATGCCCTTGCGCTTCCACCTGGCATGCGGATCTCCAACGTGTTTCATGTCTCCCTGTTGAAGCCACTGGTGTGCAATCGCTTCACTTCCTCGGTTCCTCGGCCTCGTCCGGTCCAAGTGGGCAATCACGAGGAGTATGAGGTGAGCAATGTCCTGGACTCACGCCTGGTTCGCGGTCGGGTGCAGTTTTTGGTCCACTGGCGTGGTTATGGTCCTGAGGAGCGTTCCTGGGTTCCCTCCGCAGATGTCCATGCTCCTGCCTTGCTCCGAGCCTTCCACGCACGCTTCCCTCAGAAACCGTTTTTTGCACCGCGGAGGAGGGGCCCTTGAGGGGGAGGTACTGTCATGGTCTTACCTCTCTCCTGTCTCCTTCGTTTGACATGTGCTGGCGGCCATCTTGGTTTCTAGGTCTCTTGTAGCCTCCCACCCTGCGGCTCCTCCTTCCCACTGGGAGGAGCTGGATACCTGGCTCACATATATAGGAGGTCTGTGACTTCAGTTCCTTGCTTGGTCCTCCTGTGTGCACATGCTTCTAAGACTGCTGCTGCTTCTGGTTCCGATCCTGGCTTCGTCTGACTTCTCTGCTGGTTCCTGATCCTGGCTTCGTCTGACTTCCCTGCTGGTTCCTGATCCTGGCTTCGTCTGACTACTCTTCTGGTTCCTGACCTCTGGTTTCACCATCCGTTGGACTTTTGCTTTACAGCTTGATTTTCAATAAAGCCTTCTTATTTTCACTTATCTCTTGTTGTACGTCTGGTTCATGGTTCCGTAACATTCCCTTCCACAGGCGGTGGTTTTTAGCAAGGGGCATTGATAGTTTCAAAAAACTATTAGTAGATAAGCATCTGAACGACCACAACATACAGGGATATACAAGGTAATACTGACATATAATCACACACATAGGTTGGACTTGATGGACTTGTGTCTTTTTTAAACCTCCTACTATGTAATTATGTATAGTTGCCCAATTAAATAGTGCATTCAGCATTCAGCTTGTAAACTGGAGACATTTTATAAGGACAATGTTCCACTACATAATTTGTGATTTTTAATCCAAAACTATATAATTTATCAATAGGTTAAAAAGTACTGAACCTTAGGGTACACTACTAATAACCTTAGACCAGAGGTAGGTAACCTTCGAGAGGTGGAGATCTACTTGAACAACACTGATCAAAGATCACTGGGCACAGTGTCCTGTTGTTAGGGCCGATTCACACCAGAACGCAGTACCAGAAAGGCATGTTCCATGTGTGTTTCCTGCACCGTGTTCAAAACGCACTACCTTTGTGATCTACGGAGGCTGAAAATACATTTTTAACCCCAATTGTAGATCACAATCGCAGTGTGTTAGTGAACACAAAACTGCATTATACTGAAGTATCATGCAATTTGGCACAGTGCATTTTTGAAAGTAATGCATGTACTACTTTTTGTGCAGTCTGATGTGGTTTGCAGCCAGGGCTGGGGTTACCTCTCAGGAGCCTATAGGCAGAGAATAAAAATAAATAAAAAAAGACAGTAGGACCAATTTTTTTTATTGATAACATATTTTTTACTAGCAACCAATCACCTGTGGTTTAACTTAAAAAGTTAATTTGGCCAGCTCCTCCTCCCACTCTCTGTCTATGCTATGCTATGCTGCCTCCCGCTCTCAGCTGTTTACTGATGACAGTGGCGGCAGTGGAGGAGGCTTGGGGGGGGCATAGAAGGTGTGGCTAAAGAGGCTGGATGCTGGGTGGCGAGAAAAGAATCGGAAGCTAGAAGACGGGGTTGGCTGGGCAGGAACCTGTTTGTGGTCTACCCGTCACCTGCCTGCAGTCGATGTGTTGCCCACCCCCACCCTAGACAATTTAGACCATTCTGAATAGCGATCATTAATTACTACTCTCTGATAGGGATGAGTCGAACACCCCCAAATTCGGTTCGCACCAGAAAATGTTTGGGGACTTGGGTACTGCCCCCTAAGCAGAATCAATGAGAATGGCAGACGACCCAACAGTATAACAGTTAGTAGGATCAGAGCATATTTCTGTACACAGGCGGATGGACTGCCAACTTATGACGTGCCACCACCAATAATACACCACACTCAGCAACATTCAGAAAAGGCAGGTGTAGGGTATCACTTCTCCACCAAAAAACTGAGGCCAATCAAGTTCCTTCATCCCAAACTCGCTCATTTATGTCTTTATGGACCTTGCTTTGTGCACTGATCCAAATCATTTTGTGGAGGGGGGATTATGGTGTGGAGTTGTTTTTTAGGGCCTGGGCTTGCCCCCTCAGTTCCAATGAAGGTAACCAGGTGGGAGAATGGATGGACAGCCGCACTCCAAAAAGTCTTGTTGAAAAAAGACGTGCTCTTTATTGTAAAAAGGAAAAAATGCACAGCACACAACAGCATACAGTGGGATAGACAGCTGACGCGTTTCGTATTAACAACTAATGCTTAGTCATAGCTACGACTAAGCATTAGTTGTTAATGCGAAACGCGTCAGCTGTCTATCCCACTGTATGCTGTTGTGTGCTGTGCATTTTTTCCTTTTTACAATAAAGAGCACGTCTTTTTTCAACAAGACTTTTTGGAGTGCGGCTGTCCATCCATTCTCCCACCTGCTTAATTCTATGCATTGCCAGCACCCGTGTGATTCCTGAGTGGACATTGATTACCTGCCTGTGCTCACCTGGAGCGGCGGTCTCCCTACCTATCCAATGAAAGTAACTCTTAGGGATTCAGCATACCAAGATATTTTGGACAATTTCACGATCCCAACTTTGTGGGAACAGTTGGGGGATGTGCAGGACAGTCAAGTACCTCCACCCCAAACTCACTCATTCATGTCATTCATTCAGGAAGGAGCCAAACTCGACCCCTGAAAAACAACCCCACACCATAATCCCCCCTCCACCAAATGATTTTGACCAGTGCAGTGGGGTGGAGGAACTTGACTGGCCTGCACAGTCCTGACCTCAACACGATAGACTACCTTTGGATGAGCGGACACTCCGAGCCAGGCCTTCTCGTTCAACATCAGTGCCTAACCTCACAAATGCACTTCTGGAAGAATGGTCAAACATTCCCATAGACTCACTCCAAAACCTTGTGGACAGCCTTCCCATAAGGCCCCATACACACGATAGAATCCATCCGCTGAAAAATCCCAGCGAATGGGTTTCTGCGGATAGATCCTATGGTGTGTACACTCCAGCGGATCTTTTTCCGCGGATATTTATCCCCTGGGATGGATTCCAGCAGATAAATATTTGCTGACATGCTAAACAAATCTATCCGCTGGAATCCATCCCAACGGATGGATCCGCTGGTCTGTATAGACTCACCGGATCTATCCGTCCGAAGGGATCCCCCGCATGCGTCGTAATGATTCGACGCATGCGTGGAATTCCTTATATGACAGCGTCGCGCACGTCGCCGCGTCATTATTCGCCAGAGGATTTCGGCGCGGATTTCAATGCGATGGTGAGTACACTCCATCGCATAGAAATCCGCACAAATCCTCGAGAGGACCGTATTCGCGGATAAATCCTCTCGTGTGTATGGGGCCTAAGAGTTGAAGCTGTTATAGCTGAAAAGGGTGGGGCAACTCAATATTGAAGGAATAAAATTGGGGTGTGGGGGTAGTGGCTCTGTCTGTTCAGTAGCCACTGGCTAAAGAAAAAAAAAAGGGAGAGACACACAGCAATATATATGCAGTAATGCACACTAGTTCCACCAGAAATGGCGTCCACCAGCCTGGAATTATAATATAATGCTAGGCACAGCTGAGTATATCTAAACCAAAATATGAAGCAGCATCTAAACCAAAGTAATGTAACTATATAGTGAGTCACTAGAGTGGAAAACTATTGCTAGTTAGACCAAACATACTATGTGGATAAAAATAGGCGCATATGTGTGAAATAGATGCAAATAAAAATAAATTGAACTAGAACTCCGCTAGCAAAATATAAATATATGTGAACCTAAAGTGAGATAAAGTCCTGTGATGCCCGTAGCATAATAGTTGAATATAAATATAGTAAATATATATATATAAAAATAAAATTGAATAAAAAATAAAAAAGTTGAAAAAATAGTAAATAAAAGATGAGCTGTCTGCGATAATCGCAGATGTGCAGACACGGAACTATCAGTCCGGTATGTATGTGGTAGCAGCTGCCAGACGCCGTGCGTTCCACTGAGCTAGTTAGCTGTTCCACCCGGAAGTGCGTGTAACCGCTTTACGCGCGTTTCGTAAGGTAACTTCTTCTGAAGCGGGTCACACATACATACCGGACTGATAGTGCCGTGTCTGCACATCTGCAATTATCGCAGACAGCTCATCTTTTATTTACTATTTTTTCAACTTTTTTATTTTTTATTCAATTTTATTTTTAATTACCCTTGTCCTGATTAGTTTATGGGCAATACTATACACTGTTTGTACACGCTCATATTTTATTTAGCACGCCAAGCTCTTATTGGCAGTGCAATAAAGCTTACCCTGGTTTTTACATATAACGCTATGGGAGCCTGTCTTTTTTTCTGGAGGAGTCTGGACGATTAGGAAGATCTTTGCCACCTGGTGGAAGTCATTCCCAGAGAGCTCAGGGAAGGAAGGATTGGGATCGAGAGACATCGCAGTGTCTTTTGCACCCTACCCCTGCAGGGGTGAGGGCTTCTGGTGAGTGGGGACCCAAGTGGGGGAAGCACCGGGACCACCGCGCTTACACAAACTGCATAGTGTGATCACCCAGCACAGCAAGAAGCACCGTTTCAAGTTGATTACTGCACTCAAGTTGAATTTGAATTTCAATTAACTGTTTGAGGATTCATCACTTTACTGCTGATTTTTGTGACATTTTTTACACATACTTTTGGATTGACCTTATGACTTTTTGGTTTCACTTTTTGGTGTTTTTGTGTTACACTTTTCATTATCCAACACAGTTGGGTACATACATCCAACTCTGGTTATCACAGGATTCAATACTTTTTTGGTGATATATGATGATGTTTTTTGCACAATTGTGCGCATACTATATTTATATTCAACTATTATGCTACGGGCATCACAGGACTTTATCTCACTTTAGGTTCACATATATTTATATTTTGCTAGCGGAGTTCTAGTTCAATTTATTTTTATTTGCATCTATTTCACACATATGCGCCTATTTTTATCCACATAGTATGTTTGGTCTAACTAGCAATAGTTTTCCACTCTAGTGACTCACTATATAGTTACATTACTTTGGTTTAGATGCTGCTTCATATTTTGGTTTAGATATACTCAGCTGTGCCTAGCATTATATCATAATTCCAGGCTGGTGGACGCCATTTCTGGTGGAACTAGTGTGCATTACTGCATATATATTGCCGTGTGTCTCTCCCTTTTTTTTTTTTTTTCTTTAGCCAGTGGCTACTGAGCAGACAGCGCCACTACCCCCACACCCCAATTTTATTCCTTTTTTTATTTGTATCCTCTTGGGGATACAAAAGAGGGGGGGCCGCAGTCTTATAATTTACATTATTTACATTTTCCACCTCTTATCCTAAGCGCGGGTATTCCATTTATTTTCTAACTCAATATTGAACCCTACGGACTAAGACTGGGATGCCATTAAATGTCATGTGCGTGTAAAGGCAGGTGTCCCAACACTTTGGACAATATAGGGCAGTGATGGCGAACGCGTGGCACGCGTGCCGCTCCCGGCACGGCAAGCTGTTTCGGTGGGCACGCCATGAAATGAAAGCATACAGTGAAAAATCTAATTGTCCACACCGCACTGCAAACTACATCCCCCATAGTTCTATCTATTGGCTAGCGGTGACGTACCTGAGTGGGAGTGACAAAGAATAAGCGACGGGGGGGGGGGGGGGTGACGTGCGCACGCTAATCCAATCCACACTGCACCCACCAATCAGCGGCTAGCTGCCGAAATAATCAGATCTGCGCTTCTAATATTTGCTTCACCCACCAGCCAATCAGTATTGCTGTTACCCGCCCTCCTCCTGCAGCCCGCCACATTTGACAAGAAGATGCAGGCAGAGATGAAAGCGTGGCTGTGCTGTATTGAGGTGGGCGGGAGTGTGCTCTGCTCGGCTCTGTTCCCTGCACTTGCCATGTTCCAACTTCCAGAGCCTTCTTCTCCTCTGTCAGGACCGGAGCTGCTGTGACTCTGACAAGAGCCATCACAGAGCAGGCTTTCTGTGATGGCCCCCCCTTCTCCGGTCAGCAGCACCAGCAGAGAGACCTTCCTCGGCAGGACTGAGTGGTTTGCAGAAGGGGACTGAATTACAGGTAATCATTGTTCAGTAACTTTTCAGTGTGCAGTAATTTTTCAGTGTGCAGTCAGTTTTCAGTGTGCAGTATGTTTTATTATGCAGTCAGTTTTCAGTGTGCAGTCAGTTTTCAGTGTGCAGTCATTTTTCATTATGCAGTATGTTTTCATTATGCAGTATGTTTTCATTATGCAGTATGTTTTCATTATGCAGTCATTTTTCATTATGCAGTATGTTTTCATTATGCAGTATGTTTTCATTGTGCAGTATGTTTTCAGTGTGCAGTCAGTTTTCAGTGTGCAGTCATTTTTCATTATGCAGTATGTTTTCATTATGCAGTCATTTTTCAGTGTGCAGTCATTTTTCAGTGTGCAGTATGTTTTCATTGTGCAGTAACCTAATGTAATTCTGAAACCTACATTCTGAACAAATTTGGCTGAAACGTAAATTTTTGGTCCTTTTGGGGTGAATTAAGAGGGATGATCAGTCCCATCCTCTGTACAGAGACGCTGGCAGGTTTAATTCTGTGTTGGCACTTTGAAAGAAATAAGTTGGTTTTGTCGCGGTTTGGGCACTCGGGCTCAAAAAGGTTCGCCATCACTGATATAGGGTATGTCGCTTATACCTTTGGTGTGCTGTCTATATTATGTTAGTTATGCTTCAAATTTTCGATAAAACACAGTATAAATAAAAAAAAGACTGGCATTATTTTCACATTAGGATTTAAAATCCTTATATAACAGAGGATCAACTTCTTGGACAGTTTTCGTGTCTGAGCCCAGAGCTTGAACTTAAATAAACCACGTGCAAAGTAAAGCCGGTCTGTGCTATCTCCCACCCTAAGTTAATATGTAACGTAATCCTCTCATGATGACAATATTGATTCCTAGCCTCATTCCTCAAGTCAGTCATTGAAACCTTTTGTAGACTTTAATTGTGAGAGCACATTCTCAAAGGTATCTCCTTGTGCAAATACAGAGCCTGCCAATTTCTTAGTTAACCTTTCAGAGTTAAGGAAGAAGCCGTCTGAAATATAATAGGATGTTGTAATACTGTGGTTTAGTGGAATTACTTTCATTTGAGAAGACTAAGGTGCAAGTTGTAGAAATGTTTTTTAGATTCTTAAACCGTTATATATTTTTTTTAGAACAGAGGCCCCAATAGTCACCACCATATGATCATAGGTGTGCGCAGCTTGTTGAATTAGGGTGTGCACCCGAAAGCTTAAAAACACGGTACCGATCTCTCACTGTGTTCATTCGGAAAGTGAAGGGGCGGTAAATGACATTACTCCTCCCCTCACTCATCTCCACTGCAGTAGCCAATGGGAGAGGAGGGAAGCCAGCCATGCTGTGGGAGGGGACACCAGGTAGCAGGGGGAGTCTGCACTGCAGGGAGTGATTACGGTGTGCCTGGGCACACCTGGCACACGCTTATGCATATGATGTATAAGCTTTTTCCCAATACAGACATGACAAGTTTTCAGAGATAAGTAACAACAGGTTGTTGTGAAACACATAATGAATGAACATTGCCTACAAAATCATGGAACATGATTATTAATGGGAGTGCTTCATAAGTTAAGCAATCATTTCCACTTTTTTATTCAGTAATAACCTTTTTTTCATCAGAAGCCGTTCTTAACATCATGCATGTGAATATGATATTGACTACTAGAGGGAACATAAAAAACAGTAGGCAGTGGCGGAACCACCAGGCTCGCAGCAGTCGCACTTGCAACCGGGCCCTGGCGTTCCACCACTGTGGGGGCCCAAGACCCGGCATCTTCCCCTGCACCTCCGGCTGGCTACTTACTATACAGTGGAGGGAGGTGTAGGGCCGATGCTACCGCTAGGTGAACTAGACAGCTGCCCAGGGCACACTACAAGTCAAATTGTAGTTGAATGTTTTAAAAAATTACCTTTTCTTTTCAATCTGCAGCACTGTAATTTTCTGTAAATTGCAATGCAATATGGCTACCTGGATACGTTCTGTACATAATTGGTTTACAAAACGCCCTCCAGAAACATAAATTCCTGCTTGTGTGATTGACTCATTGATTTTTCCAGAAGTCTGCACTAAGATACAAATCAGATTTTGAGCATCCCCTGTAACAAAAATGTCATTTTTTGAGTGATACTCTCAAAGGGAAATCACATCTAAAGGAATGCAGACCCTGCAGCTTTCCTCATTAGAGCCCTGCAGGTGCAGCAGCTGACTGATCGTTATAGAACCACTCCCATACAGATTCATGTTGCACATGGACCCAGACAAACAAACAAACAAACAAACAGCAATTTCGTTAGAATAACAAATGATAGGAATCTGCAACAAAATTTGTCTTTTCCAGCACTGTGCTCGGACCAGCTGTTTTTAGCCTGTGTATCTCTCTCCCCAAAGCTGACATCTTTACTATGGGCACTCAGCTGGGACCGCTTGCGGCTTCACATCAGGGTGCTCGCTGCGCATGCGCGAGTGTAGCTGCGCACTATTAATAGTCTGGAGGTCTTCTGGGACATGTCATGTGTCCCAGGAGACTGCAGGGTTGGGTGAGGGAGAATGTCTGCTTCCAATTGCCTATGCAGAAGTGGGAGGGGTATCTGTCAAAATCTGGTATCCACCCCCCTTTCCCTTTCCCCAAAAGCCTCATTTCACAAACAGGAGCAGGAGAGGAGCCCTTAAAGCAGAACTTCCCCTTTTGGGTGGAGCTCCACTTCAAAGTGGATGTAAACCCACTCTCAGTCTTTCTAAACTACTGCCATAGTGCTGATCTATAAGGATATAGATGCCTCCTGCATATATCCTTACCTGTCAAATGTCTCCTCTCTGACTGTTATAAGAACTGAAACAGATTATGTAGGTGGATCTGTTGTCTGGAGCTCTGTGGGTAGAGTTGTGATGTCAGTTGACTCCCTGCCCACCTCTACACTCCCCTTGTCAACATGCATTTTTTCCTGTGTATTCCTTACACTAATTTCTGCTATGATCTCTAACACCCAGTCAAAATCCAGAAAAGTAACCACATGACTTCAGAAAAGGAGTGGGGGTGGGAATTACAAAATAATGCCTGTCTCCAGGCTAGTGCATGAGATATGTAAATAACCTGTCACTCACAGCAAGGGGGTGGAACAGACTAAGGTTTTTCTCTGTAAGTCCAATTAATTTCACTGAACAATAAAAGAGGATTGCTCAGAGCTGGATTAACTCTGTGTGGCAAGACTGGGCACAGATGATAGGAAATCTTATACTGTACATTGTGACATAAAAAAAAAAAAACTTTAAGGGTAAGAATCTGCAAACTTGGATTTTATCTGTAGCCCTACCTGCTGGTGAAATGGATACTATGTGGGAGCCATATTTCATCTGCATTAAAACTATGGCATCTGCATGTTTAGACATCTGTCTGCCAAAAAGTATATAAAAATGGGAATCCTGCTGTTGTTTAAAATTGGGACACATTCTGAATATAAGATCAGAATCAGATGCAGATTAGAGTTTGAACTATTAATCCCCCTTTGAATTTTGGGGTTCCAGGCAGTGCACTCATCATATATAAAACAAGCCCGGGACCTAGTGAACAATGGCTGGCATAAAGGATTACATCATTTAATGAAGTTGTGGAACGCTACTTTAGAACATGAAATGCATCTACATCACTGGGATCTTATTAATGAGAATTGAAGCCGTGAAGTTCATTATTCTCCCCTCATAATCTCTATCACCTAGCAACACAAAGCATCTACAGTTTGATAAAATCCTCGCAAAGGCACTGCATCTGTGTGCTCTGGGGCAACTGGCAACAATGACATTTGTTCAGATGGTGCACTTATAGCTTATGAAATTGGCATTTTTTTTCTCTGAGTCTTCCTATACCATATTTCAATGTTTGGGCATAACTCACAATTTACCAGATCATTTATCAAAAAATTAAATATTTAATGCTTACACTGATACCAATAGTTATCTATGCTGGGCTTTCTGCATCAACATGAAGTTATAGTAAAATAGATGTATTTTCTTACATATTGCTGACCAATAACCTTGACTTTATCATATGATGTTTCAAAAACTAGCAACAGAAGGAGGAAGAAAGGGGACACACAGACCTTGTGTATTATCCAAGATGCATTAAATAGATAAAAAGCAATAATGCACTTGCGATACTGATGGGATAGTGGTCTTTAGAGTCCAGCATTATCAGCCCAGTAACCATGACCAGCAGTAACCTGAGAAACCCGAACCTGAACACTTAAGCTAACACTTAGGGGTCTGTAAAATATTTGCTGTGTGGATGTCTTAACCAGTCACATAAAACAGCACAAATATTGTCCATAATGGCCCAGATTCAAGAAGCAATTGCGCCTGCGTAACCATAGTTACGCAGCGCAATTGCTTACTTGCGCTGGCGTAACGAATGCTCCTGATTCAGGAACCTCGTTACGCCGACTGCAGCCTAAGATATGCGTGGCATAAGGCTCTTATGCCCGCATATCTTAGGCTGCATTCTTGCGATGGCTGCTAGGTGGCGTTCCCGTTGTGCTCAGCGTATAGTATGCAAATTGCATACTAACGCCGATTCACTACAGTACGCGCGCCCTGCGTACGCAGTTTACGTTGTTTGTGTACGGCGTGTTTAGCGTAAGGCTGCCCCTTCTAATAGCAGGGGCAGCCAATGCTAAAGTATACCCGTCGTTCCCGCGTCACGAAATTTGAAATTTACGTTGTTTGCGTAAGTGAATCGTGAATGGCGCTGGACGCCATTCACGTTCACTTTGAAGCAAATGACGTCCTTGCGACGTCATTTACCGCAATGCACGTCGGGAAGGTTTCCCGACGGAGCATGCGCCCTACGCTCGGCGCGGGAACGCGCCTAATTTAAATGATTCCCGCCCCCTACGGGATCATTTAAATTGCGCGCGCTTACGCCGGGCATTTTGCCGGAGCGCACACGCAATTTAAGGAGCTACTGCTCCGTGAATCGCGGGTAGCGCAGAAAATTTTAAGAAAATACAAATTATAATTTTTTTAACATGTTCTCACCAGTCAATGTCCCTAATCACTGCCACCCACTCAGAGTCCCTAATCACGCCACAGCAGTTACAGTGTCCCTGATCACTGCCACAGCAGTTACAATGTCACCTGCTTGTTGCCTGGACCAATTCTTTGCCTGTTTACTGACTATGTCTCTGCCTGTGCCTAAACTGACCCTATGATATGCACATCCCACTGACTACGTGCCTGCGAGACACCAGTTTCAGCCATCCCCTGCAGTCAACTGTACTAAAACCACAGGAACCCCTTTGTTCTTTCTTTAGCCTCCTATACTTCCTGGCAAGTGAACATGGCATTCCTGGGGGGCAGCTGCATATCAGAAGCCTAGGCTTGGTATATAGGAACAAGGACTGCTATACCTGTAGTTGATGTACACTAAGCTACAGTATATACCCTGACCTCTAACCATTACAGTACATTAGTTTTAATACAATTAGTTGATTTGTATGATACTCAAGATATAATTATGAGTATATAGTCAGTCCAAACATTGAAAAAGTTTGACACATGTAGTATCGTCACCAGGGCAGGACTTGGGCTTGAGTCACTTTCGGGCCCTACCTTCTATACATTACTTTAAATAGAACAAAATGATACATACACAAGCTATGTATTCTCCCACTTCAAAGGGGTATACCTAGGGAAGCAAAACAGCATAAAATGAATGTGTGTGTGGGGATAAATAACCCAATATCACCACAAAAAGCCAGGCAAGGAAAGAGCTTCCGCTGTACCTGTCAGATGGAGAGGGATCATATAATTCTGCCACACGTCTGTCCATCGGTAGTCGCCGCAGCTATAAATAGTGTCATTCGGATGCCCGCACATAATGATGACGCATAGTCATCAATAGTAAACATAGCGTTGTCCCGAAGGACATGATGTATACTACTCCCCTATTGGGCGAGGCCCATGAGCTTGAGCCCAGTCAAGCCCAATGGTAAGTCCGGCTCAGATCGTCACACTCAGGAGTGACAGAATGTGTTTTGGAGTCCAATTCCAAGTATGTCCATGCTGTGTGTGAGAAATATCTAATTAAACTGACAACTTTGTGTAAAAAAATAAAAATTATTTTCATTACACATTTTCCAGAAATTTGTGGCAAAAAAATGAAGTCTTCAAAAGACTCACTAGGCCTCTTGGAAAATATCTTGTGGTGTTTGCTTTTTAATATGTGGTCATTTTATGTGTGTTTCCACTGTCCTGGTGCTCCAGGGCCTCCAAAAATGTGATATGTAGTGGATTTTGGACCACTCTGTGTGGCAAGGCTGTGAAAAATTTCCCACACATGATAACTCCATACTCGGGTGGAGTGGCAGAATGTGTTTTTTTGGGGGGTAATTTTAAGTGTGCCTATGATGTGTGTTAGAAATATGTTATTGAGCCCTGGTTCACACTGGTGCGTTTTGACATGCAATTTGACATGTCTATTGCCTGCAATGGCACCGTCCTAATCGGTGCTGATGCACCGATTTCAAAAAGTCGTTTCTGTACTACTTTTTGCGATTGCGGGCCGCGATTTACATTGACATCTGTGCAGAAACCTGCACAAATGTCTCTGAAATTGCGACCGAAATTGGGACTGACAAGTGGGAGTGAAATTGTGCGAGTTCAGCTGAATTTGCACGGCTTCATTCCTGCAGCCCAGTGTGAACCTGGGCTAACTGAGAACTTTGTTAAAAGAAAAAAAATTATTATTATTTTCTTTTCTGCATTTTTCAAAAACTATCATAGAAAATACCTTGAAGTGTTTGCTTTCCCAAATGGGGTCATTTTGTGGGTGTTTCCATTGTCCTGGTATTCCAGGACCTCTTAAAATGTGATTGATAGTTAGGAAATTAGCAGCGTAATTTATGCTCATTGAAAACCCAGAGGTTCTCTTTGGATTTTGGGCCCTTCTGTGTATCTAGACTGTGAAAAAGTCTCACACATGTGGTATCTTCGTACTCAGGAGGCATAGCAGAATTTGTTTTGGGGTGTAATTCTAACTATGCCTATGCTGTGTGTCGGACCTAACTTTAAAAAAATAAAAAAACTTTGTGAAAAAAACTTTCTTTATTTTCCCAAAAATTGTGACAAAAATGTACAACTTTAAACAACTCCCCATGCCTCTTACTAAATACCCTGGACTGTCAACGTTCCAAAAAGGGATAATTAGTGTGTAAGATAATATAAAAGTTGAACATACTGTTGTAAATTGTGCAATAATTATGTGCAGTCATTCACTAATACATTAAAGTTCCAACCTTAATATACTGCTTTCCTGTCTTTAATGACTGCTATACTTGGGGCCTGATAGAAATCACTGGCAAAAACAGAAGTTTAGCTATTATGGTGACTTGACAGCAATATTAGCAAACAATGAGATCTGATTCTCAGGAATGATTAAAGATACACCCACTCATGTTTGTTAACATCCTATTAAAAGCGATCGGTTACTAGGGGAGAGAGGCTTTTACTGGGAAAATAATGCCTTATACTTTTCTAGCACACAATATGGGCTCCCTGTGTAATGAATGCATACACACACTGCTAGCAACATGACATGGAGATGTACAGATTTAACACCATTAGAGGAGGAAAAGTAACGGCTACCGTTTTCACTTTGTGAAGTACAATTAACGACTTTGTAATACGTGCCACAAAGATAATTGTTTCATACTCCTGAAAGGGTGAAGAGTTCTGGTTTTGCATGATTGAATCCTTATTGCACTTCTGCTTGAGCATCTCGTTTTGCTTAACTGCCATGTGCTGGTGTAGTCTCATGATCTGACAGGAACGTTCTAGAGAACTGTCCTTGGGGCTAAACAAATTATTTTTAACGTGTCAGAAAATGAAACTTGTATTGTTTCTACATTTACTGCAGGTAAAAACTTACTATAATATGCTGCAAAAAAAAGAAAAAGGGAGAATACTAGTAAATAAAAAGCATAACATCACATTATATATATATATATATATATATATATAGCGTGTCACGATCCTACGGGGTAAAATGACCGCACCAGCCAAGCAGACTCTGGCTGGAAAAAGCGCCCAGAGGCGATTCAGTTCGCATGAGTTGCGCTATACAAGTCATTCATATATATATATATATATATATATATATATATATATATATATATATATATATATATATATATATATATATATATATATATATATATATATATATATATATATATATATATATATATATATATATATATATACACATTAGCAAGGTGACCATGTGCTACTCTGTAAAATGGTGAGATAGAGCTCAGAGCCTTACCCCCTCAAGAAGGTCAGTGTGTGAAGGGAGCCATGAGAGGTGTCGGTGTGAGCCATGGTGTTCAGTTTGGGGCAGAGCAAGTCCCGAGCCTGAGAGAAAGTCCATGAGGGAAAGAACAGCTAGGAAGCTGTATGGAAGAGGCAGAGCTGAGGTGAAGCATCTGTACATAAACAGTGGAATGTGATTCGTGGTCAGGAGGACCACAAAGTTCAGAAGAGACCCTGAAGAGGTACTTGGAGCAGTAAAGCTGCCACAAGAGCCAGGAGGCTGAATGTATGTTTTTCAGGTGATGGTGAGAACCCCTTGTGTGGGAATGCATATCTGTGTCAAGCTTTTGATGTTTGTTTTAAAGTGGTTGTAAAGGTTCGTAAAAAAAAATAAAAAAAATATATCAAACATCTGCTGCACAATTGGTTTTGCACAGAGGGGCCCTGATCCTCCTCTTCTGGGGTCACTCCACAGTGCATCTGGCTCATCCTCTTCTCGAATGCCCTGTCTGAGAAGCGATCTCCTTCGCGGACACCAGTTCAGGCTCACTCCCGTGTCCTGCTGCTGCGTCCGTAGACATAGACAGCAGGACTCGGCTCCACCCCCTGGGACCCGTGTCATTGGATTTAATTGACAGCAGCGGGAGCCAAAGGCTGTGCTGCTATTAATCTATCCAATCAGGACATGAGACACCGGCCGGTGTGCTTGTTCCCGTTGTGGGAATTACGGGGCTCAGGTACATATAAGGGGCTCGGGGGCATTGTTGCAGCAAAGGAGGTTTTACACCTTAATGCATTCTAAGGTAATTTACTATATTTTCAAAAACTGTACTCAAGCAGGTGGCTTAACGGACAAATTACTAAAGTTTGAAGTTATACGTGAAGCACTACCCCCGAAGGAGCTGCTGGTTTAGATTTGGGCCTGCCGTTACCTTACTGTTCCGTACGCTCGCTTCAGGGGTTCTTCTTGAAGAGTTGTCCATAAGAATGTCTGCACCAAACAAAAGTCTCTTTCAAAGGTTTTATTAAATGAAAAAGTTCTCCAACAGAGGGGGTAGAGCGACAGGGAAACACTGTTGCTTTGCGGATCACGGGTACAACTTGGATCCAGAGGATTAACTCAGCTCCACACTGGATTTCAGCAACCACCAGATAGGCCTACTCTGACTGGCCTAGCAACTGGTACAAAGCTTGTCAAAGTCTCTGCCACAGACTTGATAAGTGTTGTCAGGCCGTCCCACGATCTTCTGCCACAAGATCAAGTAACCAACTGCACACTTGGTATAGTTCCAACAAAAGTTACACAACTCACGGTGCCAAGAATCTTTCAGCTGGACTAGCGACACAGTGAGACGAATCCACCAGGTTACATCCATAAATGAAATTCCTCTGGTTCAGCTTCCTTCCGTAGATATGGTAGCGAAGGACCATCCCTGGATCAGTAGGCCCCAGAAACTCCTGGGCCTACCATCAGTTGCGAGGTCTTGGGCCAGCCTGCCCAGAGGCTACGAAACAGCTCACGCATCCCTGAGGCCAGGAGGGCCATCAGGTTAGGATCGAAAGACCAACCCCACCAAACGGCGTCTGTCTCTTAACCACTTCCATACCGCGTCATTGTGACATGACGGCGGCAGGAACCCCTCGCCGATCCGGGTGGACGTCATATGAAGTCCTGTAGCCGGCAGCGCTTGTGACCCGGCATGGGTACCCGCGATTGTCGGTAATCATGGCAGGAGTGTGGATCTGTGTGTGTAAACACACAGATCCACCTCCTGTCAGCGGTGGAGGAGACCAATGTGTGTTCCCAGTACAGAGGAACACACATCGGTCTCCTCCCCTTGAGAGTCCCCTCCCTTCTACAGTTAGAACACACTTTAGGGAACATATTAACCCCTCCAGCGCACCTAGTGGTTAACCCCTTCCCTGCCAGTCACATTTACACAGTAATCAATGCATATTTATAGCATTAATCGCTGTATAAATGTGAACGGTCCCAAAAACGTGTCAAAAGTGTCCGATGTGTTCGCTGCAATGTCACAGTAAAAAATCGCAAATCGCTGCCAATACTAGTAAAAAAATTAATAAAATAAAAATGCCATAAATCTATCACCTATTTTGTAGACGCTATAACTTTTGCGCAAACCAATCAATATATGATTATTGAGATTTTTTTTACCAAAAATATGTAGAAGGATACGTATGGGCCTAAACTGAGGAACATTTTTTTTTTTTTTTTTTAAATTGTGATATTTATTAAATAAAAAAAGTAAAAAATATTGTGTTTTTTTTTTTAAATTGTTGCTCTTCTTTTGTTTGTAGCGCAAAAAATAAAAACCGCAGAGATGATCAAATACCACCAAACGAAAGCTCTATTTGTGGGGGGGAAAAAAACATAAAGATTTAGTTTGGGTACAGTGTTGCATGACCACGCAATTGTCATTCAAAGTGCAACAGCGATGAAAACTAAAAATTGGTCTGGGCAGGAAGGGGTTGAAAATGCCCTGTATGGAAGGGGTTAAGTACCCCTCTCCAGAATGCACAGCTGGTTGACCATGCCCCCTGAGCTACTTCTGAGAAAGAGATACCCAATGCATCCAGCCTGTTGCCTTTCCAACCTTGACCTGCGCCGTGCAGACTTCCTGGCGGGCTCTGCACGTGGACTGTGCGAACACGCCGGAGCTCATCCCTACTCCTAGATATGTTATAGGTTTTAAAAGTAAAGTTATCCTTTAAATGTGTCCTATTATTTTTAAAACCTGTGTTGTATTTTCACAAATCTGGCTCTGCATAACATATAATATTTTTGAAAGGGACAATATTTTGTTTACTCTTTGCACAGATTCTTGTCTCGGTGACAACCAAGCAGTAGTAGTACACCAGTTGTGTGACTTTGGTTGACAGTTGTGCTTCTATTGCCTCGTTTCCCTGCAGACGTTTTACTGCCGGGAAAACCGCGGGGAAAGCCGAGAACCTGTTCGGCAGCATTTTCCCCCTACACATGGCCGGTTTTCCTGGCAGGAAAACTGCCATGAGAGCTTTGGCCGGGTATCCCGGCAGTGTGTATGCTCCACCGCAGTGTTTCCCATAGGAAAACTGCCGGGAAAAAGACCGCAGGCAAAAAGAAAACATGTTCTCATTTTCCATGGTGGTTTTCCTGTCAGGAAAACTGCCATGGAGCATACACATGGCCAGTTTTCCCGGCCAAAAGCTGTCATGCCAGTTTTCCCGACCCGACGGGAAAACTGGTCGTGTGTATAAGACCCCTTTCACACTTATACGACTTGTCTCACGATTTTGGACTGCAAAATCGTATGACAAGTCATTCTCCATTATTTTCAATGACTACCATTCATACTGGCACGACTTTAAGTTGTGCCTACTTCAGAGTAGTCCTTGCACTACTTTGGTCCGATTTTGATGCCACTTACACAGGCATTCATTGAATTCGTGGCCGCGAATCGCGGCAAAATCGCAGTAAAATCGTGGCCGTAAAATCGCGCGACTTTGAAGTCGTACAAGTGTGAAAGGGGGCTAAGGCATTTGTATTTGAAAATAACAGGATATCATGAGGCTAGTGAGCTGTATTTCTTACCATAAAACCACTGTACCAGTAGTGTCTTCTTGTATAATGTTCATCAGGTTGAAAATAATCAGCATACAGTTATTCAGATGAATCACAAAATCTGCAATTCATCTGATTTGCTATCTCTGCGTTGCATGTATGTTTCCCCTTAAGCTACTCAGACATAAACAAATGAAAAAAAATAGACTCCCGTGGTTTCAGCTGGCATGTGGGGGGATCTGAGTGTGCTCTTGCCCTGTGTTAACATTTTCCTCCTCCACATGAAAACCTCCTACTCCCACACACTGCCTGTCTCCTCAAAGACAAAGACACGTATATTGATTCCTAATGGCTGTGACAGGTGTGTACAAAGAAATACACATGATATAATTGTAGAACAAATCTGTTGATTGCTGCTTCTTTATGTATGTGCATTTTTATACAGTGTCACTCCAGTACAGATTTCAACAAATCACACTGTAAGACTAAATTCACACTGCTACACTCTGAAAAGGGTAGGTGTTCCTGTTTTTTGTGCCGAATTACAAATTTCATTGGAACTAATGTGCTTCAACTGCAAGGTAATGCTGCGTACACACGGCCGTTATTCATGTCAAGGAAAAAAACAACATTTTTCTCAACGTGATTCCTCTCAAGCTAGGGTGACCAGACATCCCTGGTTTCCAGGGACAGTCCCCGGATTGAGGACTCTGTCCCCAGTTTTGTCCCCGAATCAGGCAATTTCAAAGACAGTCAGTGCAGAATGAAAAAAAAAATCAGAATTACACCTAAACATTTTTTTCCCATTATCTGTGCCCCTTTCTGATGATCCTGTGCTGGTCGGAGTGGAGGGAATATTTCTTCAGTTTCTGGTGCATGCCCATTCAGCTCCGCTCGCATTTTCTTCTGCCTTGGCTCAAGTCCCGGCCAGCCGCCTGCCTGCTTATCTCCCTGTCTTCCCTGGCGGAGTGATCTTCCTCCGCTCTCCACCCAGTAGTGGCCAGGACCGGAGATTGAGACTTGAGTGGCCGCGACGGGCAGAGAGTAGCTGATTGGCCTTATTACTAGTTAAAACAAAACATGTCCCCGGATTTAATTTTAAAAATCTGGTCACCTTATCTCAAGCCTGCCTTGCATACGCACGATCATGAACAAAAAAAATGCTTGAGCAAAGCCCGGTGACGTACATGGCGTACGATGGCACTATAAAGGGGAAGTTCCATTTGAATGGCGCCACTCTTTGGGCTGCTTATGCTAATTTCCCCAAATCATAACTTGCTTCTGAGCATGCACGTTTTTTCCCCCTTGTTAAAGCGTACACACGACCGTTTTGCACGACGTGAAAGACGACGAGAAAAAATAGAGCAGGTTCTAGATTTTTAATGCCAATTTTACACACGACCAATTTAAAAAATTGCATTTTTCTCATCATGAAAATCGGTTGTGTGTACGCAGCATAAGTGTTTGGCTCACGATTGCAGTGCACACCTGGACTTGAATGGGCAGATTTGACAGGTGCCACCTGTTAAGCCAACAAACCATGGTAAATTTGCCATGGCAAATGGGCCAAAAAGAGGCTCAATTGCCTGACCTCGGGCCACAACGTGAAGAAGGTACAATTTATTAGCAGCTAATGTATAAATGACTTGAGGGGTTTAAACTGATCATTTATATAAAGTTATCCTGCCCTGTAAATATAACCTCATGTATCTAGAAGTTTAACATAAAACATGGAGCCTACCTAAAACCAAGCCTTTTTTTCCATTTTGGGTTAAGAATGGAATGGTTAAAGTAGAATTATAGGCAAAACTTTTATTTTCATTTTGGATAGAGTATGGGTGTATTATATAAGCTATCAGTTTTTTTTTTGCCATGTGTACCATTGGCGAGATTTCCCTTGACTTCCTGATCCATAGCTAAACAGGAAGAGGAAACGCCCTGCACATTAAAGTGGTTGTAAACCCCCAATACAGAAGTTGTACCTATAGTGTACCTTTTGGGTTGTTTATGACAGGTACCCATCCCCACTTCCGGGAGACCTCACCACAGACCTCGCTGCAGAAGTTTGACCCCCCTCCTCCTTCCACCACCACCTGGCCAAGCAGAAAGCGTAACGGCTTCACTGCCGGTTTCCCTTACAAGGAATGGCGGCGGCAGCACCCGAGAGCTGATTGAAAAATCAGCTGGGGTGCAGACATCGTGAGACCGCTGTACAGGCAAGTTCCAGAAGCGCATTTGTGAGGCCAGGCCCTGATTTTGGATGAGAAGACCTGGCTCACAGTCTTCACTCCAATTCATCCAGAAAGGTGTTCTATCGGGTTGAGGTCAGGACTCTGTGCAGGCCAGTCAAGTTCCTCCACCCCAAACTTGCTCATCCATGTTTTTATGGACTTTGCTTTGTGCACTGGTCCAAATCATTTGGTGGAGGGCGAATTATAGTGTGGAGTGGTTTTTCAGGGGTTGGGCAGGGAAGGGAACTCTTAAGGCATCAGCATACCAAGAAATTTTGGGCAATTTCATGCTTCCAACTTTGTGAGAACAGTTTGGAGATGGCCTTTTCCTGTTTCAACATGACTGCACACCAGTGCACAAAGCAAGGTCCATAAAGACATGGATGAGCGAGTTTGGGGCGGATGAACTCGACTGGCCTTACCTCAGCCCAATAGAACACCATTGGAATGAATTAGAGCAAAGACTGCGAGCCAGGCCTTCTCGTCCAACATCAGTGCCTGACCTCACAAATATGTGCTTTTGGACAGCCTTCCCAGAAGAGCTGAAGCTGCTAAAACTGCAAAGGGTGGACCAACTCAATATTAAACCCTACAGACTAAGACTGGGATGCCATTAAAGTTCATATGTGTGAAAGGCAGGCGTCCCAATACTTTTAACATTATAGTCTATATTAGCACCAACAGATTACATACAGGAGAATCTCCTGTTTACACAGCAGCCTCTTTAATACAATTTCTCTTGCCTCCTATGATAGACAGAGGAGTCGTCCAATGGCAGCCCAGGAAACGGGACTTCCTATTACAGATGTCACTGAGTAAACAGGAGATTCTCCTGTATGTAATTTGACAGCACTCATTCCCCCTCTCCCTGTCCCCTCCGAGGCAGTGCCGATAAATACAGTATATATCCAAATAACCAGGGGGGCCACATTAAACTGGAACGGGGGGCGCAATTGGCCCCCGGGCCAGACTTTGGACATGCCTGGCCTAAGGCATGACTATAGAGCACCCCCTCTCACAGGGATGTAAATTTACTAAATATAATGGCCCAGATTCAGATAGATTTGCCCATTACTTACACATGAGCTGCTCAGCTGAATTTCTCTGCGCTGGGGCAATTTTTAGCCAAATTGCCACCTGATTCAGGAATCGTTTGTTCAGTTAATTTGCTCCTGTTTAAGGCAAAGCTGAGGGCGCAAGGCCGCGCAAGTGAAAGTGGGTGTGCCCCTATGTAAATGAGCATTTTTCGGCTCAGCAGAGGTTTGCGCCGGGCGCGCGCATGCGCAGTTATGCCGCTTCCGTCTGCGCATGCGTCAAACTGCGCCTATCATACTTTCAGGGCAAATCCTGCTCAGCTGCTTGCACTGAGCAAATAAATAGGAGCAGACTTGCGCAGGTTCTTTGCTGAATTTCATCCTGCTTTTTCCAACCCCCCCTGAGCAAGGAAATTTAGCCCATTTTGAAGAGATGGCACCTCCCAAAGGAACGAAAAAAAGAAAGGCCAACTTCGTGGCTGCGGAGATGGACATCCTAATTGCTGCACTCCAGCGCCATAAAGAAGTCCTATATGGTGCCCAGCGGGCAAACACCACCGTTGCCCAAAGGAGGGCTATCTATGAAGCCATAACCCTGGACATCAATGCCCTGGGTAATCAAGAGCGTTCCTGGGATGACATCCAGAAAAAACTAAATGACATGAGGCGCAGGGTCCGGGAGAAACTGGCTCTTATCCGCAAACATACCGGTGGCACGGAAGGTGGACCACGATGTAAGATACGACTAAATCAGGAGGAGGAGATTATTGCCCAAAGTCTAGTGCAGGAGCAGGTGGAGGGACTTGCAGGGTACGACTCCACTGTTGGGAACTTGGGGACTGGTAAGTTATTTTGTTTCATATCTGCTGTGCATCATGGGAGGGGGTAGAAGTGAACATATTTGGGGGTAGAAGTGAACATGGAACTATTATTTTTGTTTCATATCTGCTGTGCATCATGGGAGGGGGTAGAAGTGAACATGTGAGAAGTGTGTTGCACTAGCAACATTTTTTTTTTTTGGTGTCATCCACAGGTGGTGATGAGGATGATGAAGCTGGGCCGTCTTCGGCTGCGGGGCGACCCACGCCATCCATACCTGAGCCAGGGGTCCAGTCAGGCCCCATGGACATTATGGCAATGCTGGTACAGGAGGAGATCCTACCGGGGACAAGTATGGTGGAGGAAGTGGTTTTGGAGGAGGAGTCCTTTTTCATCATCCAGGAGGACTCTGGCTCCCTCCAGGAGGATACCACCATTCCTGATCAACCCACCACCCCCCTGGCCAGCACGTCATCCCCCTCCAGGGCAAGCCCCTCCATTGTGGACCCCTCCCCTTCTCCCTCTGTCCGTGCCCGAGCCTCTCCTCCCAGGAAGGCTCTGTTCAAAACCAGGGATATACCCTCCAGCCTCTGTCAGGGTCTGCTGGAGAAGCAGGCCCTGCAGAGCCGCCATATAGGGGCCATGGTGGGAGATGTAAAACGTATGGCGGACAGCATGGCATCCACCTCCACCTCTGTGCAGCATGCCCTCACCCTGCATGCAGACCGGGACAAACATGTCTCACGGAGCCTGGATGAACTAAGTGGCAACTCCAAGGCCATAGTCACCTGCTTGGTGGCTCAGCAGAATGCCCCCGCTTTATTAACCGCTGAGGTCAGCAGGATGGCAGCTGCGGTGGAGGCCAACACCGCTGCTGTGCAGGCCAACACTGCTGCTGTGCAGGCCAACACCGCTGCAGTGCGGGAGGAGGGGAGAGTTACCCGCCGTCATCAGCGGAACACCACCACCCGCCAAATGCGGATGTTGGGCCAGACCAACACCATCCTCGCCCGCCTGGCCAACGCCATGGAGGGCATGCAGCCACCACCTGCGAGGAGTCTGGAAGTAGGGGTTGATGCTCCTCCCCCCCCTCCATCCCCACCCCATGCCTCCTCCGCACCACGGAGATTGAGGAGCCGGAGCCGGGGCACCCTTGGCCCAAAGAAGAAAAAAAAAATTAATATAAATTGAAAAATTATTATATGCTCAGAATATGAGCTATTTTTGTTTATTATATGCTCAGAATATGAGCTATTTTTTTTATTATATGCTCAGAATATGAGCTTTTATATTTATTTGTAGTCCCTACACACGGTGAGGAGTGTATACTACAGTGTGACTGGTGTGTGAATGGGGGGGGTGGCACTCCTGCTGGAAAAGGGGTGTCACCCTCTGCCATGTGAAAGGTGTATGAATGGACAGCAACATAATTGGAGCCTTGACGCGGCGTTGCTGCTCCCTAATACCATGTGGTATTGTTGGGTCTAATCCAATTTGGGGTGCATGTGTCGTGTGTGTGCTAGGGACCACAGTGGTGTGCATACATGCATTATACTTGTGACAAGATCAGGGTGTGTTTAATGTGCAAAGAGACGTTCCACAAGACCATTCCGGATTGCTCTTCCCTCAGAAGATCCGGTAGTGTTTATTGGGGGGGGGGATTGCGTGGTTCGGGGGTAAGGTCATTGCGTAGCTCAATGTGCATGCCCCTTCTCTCAGCAAAATTGTGGAGAATACAACATGCCCCGATGATTTGGCACACAAAGTTGGGTGAATACAACAGGGTCCCCCCTGATTTATCTAGACATCTGAATCGAGATTTAAGGATGCCAAATGTGCGCTCCACCACCGCACGGTTACGTGCATGGGCTTCGTTAAATCTTTCCTCTCCTGGTGTTTGAGGGTTACGAAATGGGGTCATCATGTGAGGTCCCAGGGCATATGCTGCGTCACCTGGAAGGTAAAAGACAGGAGGATGTTAGTCGTGCATGTGCCCCTTGTGATGTCTGCATCATGGGGGGGGGGGGCAGTCATACCTGACACCCATGTCACTCACCAATCAGCCAGCTGTCTCCATACATGTTCTGGTCAAACTCGGTTGGGATGGGGCTGTGTCGGTAAATAAAACTGTCATGGCTTGACCCAGGGTGTTTGGCACGGACATGCCATATGAGGCCATGTGCATCCACAATCACCTGCTCATTTATCGAATGCCAATGCTTCCTGTTGCAGTAGATATGCTCGAGGTGCCCGGGGGGGGGGGGGCGTAGTGCCACATGGGTACAATCTATTGCACCCACAGTGCGTGGGAATCTGGCTATTTCATAAAAATCACTGATTGCCTTCTGCCGCAGGTCAGCCGTGGTTGGTTTGATAAATTGTGTGCCCATGCGTCTGAGTATTGCAGGGATCACTTGGTGCACACACCTGCTCATGCTGGATTGGGACATCCCCGCCACCATTCCACCTGTGCGCTGAAATGAGCCACTTGCCAAAAAATGAAGGGTTGCCACTACCTTCACCAGTGGCTGCAATGCCTGTCCCCGATGGGTCGGGCTGCTGATGTCATCCTGCAGGATTGTTAACAACTCAAGGATGACTTCAGGGCTGAAGCGAAACATGCGATACACCTCATTATCACTCATATCAAAAAGGTTGTAGCGCCCTCTGTAAATCCTCTCCCGTGCCCTCCTACGAGTCGGCTCAGTCAATAGAATATCAAGAACCATAGCTGCCCCTGGCATGTTGGTGCACAGATGTGAGGTCCCGAAAATGTGGGTGCTCTGCTTGTTCAGCTCGTCTGTCTAGGTGCTGCTGAAGTTGCGCGCTCCTGCAGCTGACATGTGGCCATCTGTTGCTAACTTGCCCCTGCTTTTAGAAGGAGCAAGTTTGCCCGGGGAAAAAAGCTTGCGCGCTTCCAGCGCAAGATGCGCCTCACACGCGCATGTTTCAGAATCATCGGCAGTACCTAATTTGCATATTAGCTGAGGGAATAACATGATTGCGCAAGTTACACCCCGCGCAAAATTGCGCAAGAATTGCGCCGGAGCAGCGAGGCTGCGTGCACGGGAAAAAGGCAGAATTTCAGGCTTAGCTGGTTTACAGAATCAGCCGCAAATTTGCCTGGGAGCAAATCAGTACTTGCGCGGCGCAAATCACACTTGCTCCCGCGCAAGTGCTTCTTGAATCTGGGACAATAATTTTAAGCCTTTGTAACACGTCTATGATAAGAAGGATACAAGTAAAGACCCTCATACTTTCACTGATCCTGAACATTAACCTAAATGAACCTTTAATGCAAAACCTGTCATTAACCACTTCAGCCCCGGGAAGGTTTACCCCCTCCCCCTAATGACCAGGCCATTTTTGCAATATGGCACTGCATTACTTTAACTGAAAACTGCGCGGTCATGCGATGCTGTACACACAAAAAATGTGTGTCCTTTTTTTCCCACAAATAAAGGACCTATGCGTTTTTTATTTTTTGCGCTGTAAACAAAAAAAGAGTGACAATTCTCTCTCTTCTCTCACAGGAGGCCTGGCGCTTGCTCCTGCTGCTGTCAATCAAATTCTGTGAAGAGAGAGCATGGGGTGGGGCTGGCCTGTGCTGTGTATGTCAATAGACGCACATAGCCTGACTTGGGATCAAGCCCGCAGGTGTGCCCCATAGCAAGCATCTTGTTATCGGGGCACACTCAGGAAAGGAGGAGCCTGGAGCGCTGGCGATGCACCCCAGTAAAGAAAGATCAAGGCCGCTCTGTGCAATACCATTGCTCAAAGCAGGTAAGTATAGCATATGTGTTGCTTTTTAAAAAAAAATACTTTAAATCAATAATAATAATAAAAAAAAGATAAACAGACTAAGCGTAGTCAAAACATAGCCAGAGTTCAGTAACCGGGTCAGATAGTCAGCCAAGCCAAATGTCAGAGAGCCAGAGATAGATGTAGTACAGTGGCCTCCAAACTGTGGCCCAAGGGCCGGATGCGGCCCTTTGCTTACCTTTATGCAGCCCTTGGGGCACTATCCCGCCCACTGATACGAGACACGATTCTGCCATCTGACACCGACAATGGAGCACCATTTCTCCCACTGACACCACTAATGGGGCACTATTCCTCCCTATGATACCAGCAATGGGGCAATATTCCTCCCCCTAATACCAGATGTTTACTAACAGTGATGCCAGGAAAATTTCCACTCCCGCTGGCCAAAGTCTGGCCCTCCAAGAGTCTGAAGGACAATAAACCGGCCCTTGGTTTAGAATGTTTGGAGACCCCTGACGTAGTAGAACAGCAAGCAGAATCTGGAGCCAGAAGGAACGTCAGTCAAGCAAGTCTTCAATAGGAACGCAGGAGATAGTCTCTTTGATGTTGACCAAGGTGAAAGCAAAGACAACTGAGCTTGACGGCTTAACCGGTTAACGCCCGCCGCATGTACATATACGTCCACAGAATGGCACATACAGGCATATGGACGTACATGTACGACCCCGCCTTTCCGCGGGTCGGGGGTCCGATCGTGACCCCCCCCGGTACATGCGGCGGTCGGAAACCCGCGGGGAGCAATCTGGGACGAGGGCACGGCTATTCGTTTCTAGCCGCCCCCTCGCGATCGCTCCCCGGAGCTGAAGAACGGGGAGAGCCGTATGTAAACACGGCTTCCCCGTGCTTTACTGTGGCGGCTGCATCGATCGAGTCATCCCTTTTTTAGGGAGACTCGATCGATGACATCAGACCTACAGCCACACCCCCCTACAGTTGTAAACACACACTAGGTCAGTGGTTCTCAACCTGGGGGTCGGGACCCCCTCGGGGGTCAAATGATGATTTGCCAGGGGTCACCAAATCCTGGGCTGTTCCTGAAGACCGCACCCCTCTCCCAGCCTTTTTGCGTCTGCCCAGCTGGGCTGTTCCTGCAGCCCACTCAGCCTCTTTGCAGCCGCCCATTCAGTTCATGGCATGGCTGGGGGGGGCAGAGACTAGAGGTCCACTGACTGGTGAGGATTGTGAAGTTGGAGGGGCTGGAGGAGACCCCATCTCCTAATTTCTGCATAGGTGTCACTGCTACGAGAAACCACAAAGTCGGAGACAGTGGGTAACACTACCTGTAATTATAGTTGCCATTAAAAGTCCCCACTACAGTTCTCAGATCAGCAGATGACCATGATCAAGAGTACCTAAGGGTGATCAGAACAGCCCCCAAGCATTGCCACTCATCCCCCCACCCCCACCAAGGAGTAAGAGAAGGAATAAAAATAGAGAATACATGGAATAGAGAATACATGGAAGGGAGATGAAAAGAGGGGGAGGAAGAAAGAAAAAGGGAGAGAAAGAATAAGAGAAAAAAAAAGATGGCTAGAGAGAGATGGGGGAAAAACAAGAAATTTGGATAGCGAGAGATAAAAGGGAAAGAAAGGAGAACAAAGAGAGAGTGGTACATCCTAAAATGTATCATATGAGGTTTTAATATTGTACGAGTGGAGGGGCTCAGGACCGCTAAATTTCCATGGGTTAGAGGCGCAAATTACTTGTCTTGTCTTGGGTGCTGACAACCCATGCTACGTAAATAATTTTACTGTTAGGGGTCCCCAAAACCTGGGAAATTTTATCAAGGGGTCACGGCACTAGAAGGTTGAGAACCACTGCACTAGGTGAACCCTAACTCCTTCAGCGCCCCCTGTGGTTAACTCCCAAACTGCAACTGTCATTTTCACAATAAAGAATGCAATTTAAATGCATTTTTTGCTGTGAAAATTACAATGGTCCCAAAAATGTGTCAAAATTGTCCGAAGTGTCCGCCATAATGTCGCAGTCATGAAAAAAATCGCTGATCGCCGCCATTAGTAGTAAAAAAAAAATAATAATAATAAAACTATCCCCTATTTTGTAAACACTATAAATTTTGCGCGAACCAATCGATAAACGCTTATTGCGATTTTTTTTTTTTACCAAAAATAGGTAGAAGAATACGTATCGGCCTAAACTGAGGAAAAAAAAGTTTTGTTTTGATGTTTTTGGGGGATATTTATTATAGCAAAAAGAAAAAAATATTGAATTTTTTTCAAAATTGTCGCTCTATTTTTGTTTATAGCGCAAAAAAAAAAAAAACGCAGAGGTGATCAAATACCACCAAAAGAAAGCTCTATTTGTGGGGAAAAAAGGACGTCAATTTTGTTTGGGAGCCACGTCGCACGACCGCGCGATTGTCTGTTAAAGCGACGCAGTGCCGAATCGCAAAACCTGGCCTGGGCATTTAGCTACCTTAGGCCAGGTTCACACTAGTGCGTTGCGTTTTGGAGCTCTGTTGTCTTTGCGAATTTCTCTATAAGGTGTTCTGCAGATCAACTGCATTTTAGTTGCAGATCAGGTGCGAATTTGGAGACCTGGGAGAGGGGAGGGGGAGGGGGGAAGTGTATTGAACTGAATGAGGCTGGGTTCACACTACGATTTTCCCGTCCGTCAGCCGCATACGATTTCAGTATTGAAAATGTACGGGCCCGGACGGGAAAACGTATAGATGGACAATGCATTGCAAATCGTATGCACTCAGATGCATCCGGGTGCGTACGATTTGCTGGCAAAACGTTTTTTAAACGTACGCAAAACCGTGTTCAACCACGGTTTTGCGGCTGTTTTTAAAACAGTATGGCAAACGCATACGTTTTTCTTTAACATTAACGTCAATGGAAAACGCACATATGTGCGATTCCATACGTTCCCGTCCGTTTCAGCCGCATACGGTTTTTCATATAAATCGTATGCGGCTGACGGACGGGAAAATCGTAGTGTGAACCCAGCCTGAGACAAATACTGAAGAGAAATGAACACATCTGCGAATTCAGCTGCGTACCCATAGAAGATAATGGGACTGAATTCGCACCTGAACCGCACCGCAAGACATAAAAACCGCACGCGGTTTGGAGGCAATACGCAGTGCGGATGCATCGCACATATGTGAACCAGCCTCATTGAAAACAATGTATTTTGAAATGTCCTGCGAATTAGATGCGGTTTAAGCCGCACTCAATTCGCATAGGTGTGAACCTGGCCTAAAGGTCCGGGGCTTAAGTGGTTAAGTAGGCAGGACTGATGTGCGGGATCATCAACAGGTGAGTCACTGTGGTGAGATAGAAGCTGGCAATTAGTCAACAGCTGAGCGGCATATGTGGTCCTTGGAAATTGAAAGTAAACAGCAGAGCATGCAGGGAACCCAGGAAGTTGTGGAAAGAGATGGCCAGCAGACAGGCAGAACTCACAACGTGACAAGAGATTTTTCAAGTAAGCTTATATTGGATTGTCAAATAGGCATTGTTTATATTGTTATTACAATGCTGGTGTTCTAAAATGGGAATGTGTGCTGTGACCATAGATTTCCTCTAACCATGGACGTCACCATAACCTTTACGTCCACTTAAAGTAATCCTTAATCTGACCCCACCCCCATTCTAAGTCCTATTCTAACTAGCCTATGGAGGAAAGATGTGTATACTTACCTAAGCTAGTCTGGTCAAGTGATCGGTTCCAAGCGAGAAACAGCTGACCCATAGTAAGTCTATATAGAAGGTATCAGTGATTAATTCAGGGTGCCAACATCCTAAATAGAGACGAAGAAAAAATTCCCCTTGGATTGGACTTTAGCAGCACTAAATAATAAGTATAGCTAGTATAGAAATAGAAAATCATTTATTAATAACACGAAGTATAAAAAAGTAACACGGAGTGTACATTACAACAAACAACGGATAATACGAAGGTGAAGGTGAAGGATATCTCTTCTACACCATCTACTTTATACAGTCATATTATCACCAGTTGCTTGTTGTAATGTACACTCCGTGTTACTTTTTTATACTTTGTGTTATTAATAAAGGATTTTCTATTTCTATACTTATTATTTAGTGCTGCTAAAGTCCAATCCAAGGGGACATTTTTTCTTTGTCTCATAGTAAGTCATTGGGTGATGTCACCGACCAGGCAATGTAGCCCTTGATGATCATTCTTCTTTAGTCTAGGTTTAGACCGGACTTCTACTTTAACCTAATCCTGTAAATTTACACTTATCTTTAACATAAAGCTTAACACTTGACATCCTAAAACCTAACCTTAGCCTAAACTCTGGGCAATAACTCTCCCCACACTCCCCTCAATTAATCACTCTGTATCACTGGGCAGAGCTCTTTAAATCCTTCTCAGTAATGCTGACAAAATAAGTAGCAGCAAGGACATTTTTTTTCTCTTCCCGCTTGTGATGGATAGCTGCAGGGAGAAATGTGTTTGGACTGTGCTCTGATTGGCTGTTACGACAGCTGAAGAGGAACTGAACATAAGATCAATGGGGCCTCTGATTGGCTGCTGGCTGTTTTTAGCCCCACCTATCACTGGAATAGGGAGAAATTAATGTGGGTGATGGATGAATATTCTCTGGGGACATATTTGTGGACGTATACAAAAAAGTAGTTCATTCACAAAAGAAGAATAAACTAGGCATGTAGCGCTGTGTGCATATATCCTCGCCAACACCAAGTCCCGGTCCCGGTCCGCCTGATAGATGGAGACTGTGATCCAACTGATCAGAAGCGCCGGAGGCTCCCAGGGCTTCCTGATTGCCTTGAAATCAGGCCTGAAGAAGGAGCACATGCTCTGCAACACATCGCAATTCTCGTTAATCACTTTGGTTGTGACGTCACATCAGCCTGACCCTGCATTCCACAAGAATCAGGAAGCCTTTGGAGTCTCTGGCACTTTGGATCAGCTGGATCACAGTGTCAATCCATCAGGTGAATCAGGACCAGGACTTAGTGTTGGCGAGAATATATGTTATATGTAAACCGTGCTACATGCCCCCATTGCGCCAAATAAGTTTCCCCATATGCACAGTGGTAAATAACACTGTCCTCTCTCCCTCCTCCTCCATGTACTCCTATTGTTTAACATTGTGGGGGCAGGACATAGTATGCTGATTGATTACATTCAATAAGAAACTAATAAAAATGCTTAGATTTAATATAAATCAGTATTAAATATAATGTAATTGCTAATACCTGTAAAGTAGAAAAAAAAAGCCTTTGATACAAAACGAAAGCTAGTGGCAGCAGTCATCTTTGACCTACACTATATTAATGCACAGAAAATATATATTTGATGTTCAATAAAGATTTATTAGGAACTGTAAAACATTTATTTGATATTTATAATATATTTTAAATTGCACTTTGGCTGCACTGTAAGAAGTGTAGTGGGCGAGCAGAGAGATAACATCATCTCTCACTGCCCATCCCACATCACTGCTGTTCTGCCCTCAGTGCCAGTGGCGACCCGTCCATAGGGGGCGCCCTGGCGCCGCCCCCTGTCAGTAAAAGGAAAAAAAAGAAGAAAAAAGGTCCTTAGGTGCACTGTGTCCGAGCGTGTGCACCCGCCCGTCTCTGTGCTAGTCCCGATGTCACTTCCTGTTGTTCCTGTGACGTCGGGACTCTCGAGCTCAGTGCGCCTGGAACAGGTAAGCTGAGCTATGCTGCCTGCCATACCATCCATGCCTGTTCATGTATTATTATATACAGCGGCACAATTCCCCCCCCCCCCATGAACAGAATAATATTAATATTCAATAGCGCCTGGAACAACGTTTTTTATTCAATAGCGGCCGTAACGGCACCCCCGCCTCCTGCTTATTCAAATGTGTTTTTTTTTTACTTAATTGGTGGAAATAGCAGCAGGAAGGGAATCCTTCCCCCCCCCCGCTTATTCAAATGTTTTTATTTTTATTTAATTGGTGGAAATAGCTGCCGGAATGGAACCCCCCCCCCCCGCGCTTATTTAAAGTTTTTTTATATTTAACTTTGGGCGGAAAATGCGGCCGGACTCTAATCCACCCCTCGCCTATTCAAAGTTTTAAATTTTTTTTTTTTTTTTTTTATATTTATTATTTGCCAGAAAATAGCAGCCGGCGACTGCCCCTCACTTATTCCAAATGTTTTTTTTTTATATTTAATGTTCGGCGGAAATAGCGGAGAACACAAGCCCCCCCCCCCCTGCTTATTAAAAAAAATTGCAAATTGTCCTGCGACTTGGGACTGGAAAGTTGCAGGATAAGTCGGACCCGATGAGAACCATTCATATCTGTGCAACTTCAAGTCACAGCGACTTCAAAGTAGTCCCACTTTGATGCAACTTGAGGTCCATAGACCTCCAGAATACACAGGCATTTCTTCAAGTCGCTGCAAAATCACAGCAAAAAATTGTGGCAGAATCTTGCGACTTTCAGGCTAACACAGTCTAAAAGTTTGATGTGACTTAAAGCAATGCCTGTGTATTCTGGAGGTCTATGGACCTCAAGTTGCATCAAAGTGGGACCAAAGTAATGCAGGGACTACTTTGAAGTCGCTGTGACTTAAAGTCGCACAGATATGAACGGTTCTCATTGGAAATCATGGGGTACGACTTGTCATGCAACGTTGAAGTCCCAAGTCGCAGGACAAGTAATGCAGTATGTGCGCAGTCTCTGGTAATCTTGTGCAGTATGTCCGCAGTCTCTGGTAATCTCGGGCAGTATGTCCGCAGTCTCTGATAATCTCATGCCCATTTAGAGTCCTTCATAACTAACAGTGTGATTTTTTAGTTTGTTTGCGCCGATCTGTAAGGCTGCGCTATATACCATGATTTGTGATGCTGGGGCTATATACTCTGTGCTGTGATGCTGAGCTGTATACTCCTGACACTATGAGTGGAAGCAAGTAGAATACAGGGGACGGAGTGGGTGTATTCTATATGGGGTGTGGCTTATGAGAAGTGGGAGGGGCCAAATGTGAAGGGGCGGGGTCTTGCACGCTCCCATCTTAAAACTTCAACAGCCGCCACTGGCCCTCACTCTAGGTAAGGGCGGAACCCAGCAACTGTGCATGTGCCGGTTTTCTGCTCAGATGCCATAGTGCTGGCATGAGGCTCCAGGAAGAGCAGAAAAAAAAATCCTTTACAAATTGCCTTAAATTATTAAAATGACAAGCTGCATGTGGTGGCAGACAAGGGTGGCAAGTGACACGCTGCATCTGGTGGCAGGCAACGGTGGCAAGTGACACGCTGCATCTGGTGGCAGGCAACGGTAGCAAGTGCCACGCTGCATCTGGTGGCAGGTGACGGTGGCAGGTGATGGTGGCAAGTGACACGCTGCATCCGGTCGCAGGTGACGGTAGCAAGTGACACGCTGCATCTGGTGGCAGGTGATGGTGGCAGGTGATGGTGGCAAGTGACACGCTGCATCTGGTGGCAGGTGACGCTGGAAAGTGACAAGCTGCATCTGGTGGCAGGCAATGATGGTAAGTGACAAGCTGCAACTGGTGGCAGGCGATGGCCATAAGTCACGAGCTGCATCTGGTGGCAGGTGATGGTGGCAAGTGACGCACTCAGGGCTTCTACTGTATCTGTATTATGGTGAGTTGAACCATTTAATTATATTTTACAATGTTATATTAGAAATAATGCACTTTAATAATATGTTGTGATGATTGAAGTGCAAATACAAGCCATTGCCCAGGACAAATCGGCCGTGGAGACCACTTCCATCGCCAAACATCCCCCACCTGCCCTCCCTTGTTCTTGACAACATTTTCCTCCACAAAACCGATCCCTGGTGCCAAAAAGGTTGGGGACCACTGCTGTAGAGAGCACACATCAGCAAAGTAATAAAAGCCCCTCCCAAGGATCTTTTCCTGCAGATGCCAAGGGACAGGGAAAAATCATGTGACCCTACACCAGCGCTACATAAATAAGGTTCCTCCAATTATTTAAAAAAACAATAAAAAAAAATAAAGTGTCATGATATACTATACAGACAAAAAAAATAAGACAGTCACTTCCAACGTTCAGAGGTCTTCTATGGTAAAGAGCAACAAGGGCATCAGTATTCCAAGACTAGGTGGTTGCTGCCTTCCTCAGATGGGGTAATCCGATGGAAACTACGAAAACAAAGCAAAATGGAAGGTATGCACACCTAGAGCATTACCAATGACGTTTATTGAATAATAAAAATAGTAAAAAATGGATACTCACAAAGTGCACCTGTATCACATAAAGGGGTAAAACTGACACGTTTCAGGCGCACCCTCTTCCTCAGAGCTAAGCTACTCTGGACAACCATAGACAAGCACTTTTTAATAAGAGATGGAAACGGTTGATTGGAATGGTCCCACCTTTTTTTGTTTTATTTTTTTTAGCTTAGCTCTGGAATGTGTCAGCTTTTTAATATTCAATAAATGTCATTGGTAATGCACTAGGTGTGCACGCGCCTCCTATTTTGCTTTGTTTTCATGACATACTTCATGATTTATGTAAATAAATTATGGCAATTAACACTTCTCTGTTTAGTATAACCTTAAATACTGCTATTATTTTTATTTTCTCTCCTAGTGTCCTATTGGGCAGATTTCCCTTACCTAACTGCCTCATAAACACAAGAAGTAAGAGGAGAGATATGAAGGATATGCCCTCCTAAACAGATGTCAGCAGAAAAGGGGTACACATTGGATGATTTCCCATATCTCTTACCCCCATTGTTTCTGTGACAACTCAACAGCTTTGTATTTCCTCTCAGTTCAGTACCACAGACAATGGTCACCGAGACCAATAGCAAGGGTGAATGTTCCCAGCGGGGACACAGACAGTAACAAAAAAAACTAACAGATGTTCAAACCCTTCTGAATTATATCTGATACTAAAAAAAAGTTAGGATTCCATTTATATGTGTTTTCATCCAATATTCACAGGATTCACAAATTTTTCGATAAAATGTTAAAATAGATCCCAAACTGTTTATGAAAATAACCTCTATTCTGGCCTTGGGGGAAGCTAAATTATTCAAACCATCATATTCATCTGCATAACATGAAAAGTTCCAAAAATGTGATCATCACAAAGTGAGTTTAAAATCGGTTATCATTTTCATTACCTATGATGAGGGATAAAGGTTAATTTCATGCCTTATATTGAATCTACTTTTCAGTGATAAATAGGCACTAATGTGTTATTTTGTTACGGTAATGCATAACAACCTAGTGGAAAACATCTTCTAATGTAGTGTAAACCATATGCTTAAAAAAAAATCTGAAATATCCATCAGTCTATCATCTGATATTTAGAATTTTTTTTTACTGTAAAGACACAGTATTACATTTGTAGATATAAATATGTTACAAAAATGATTAAAAATGTATTTTCAGTTTCAGTAATTTTTATTCAGTTTTTACAAGTAACTAGCATGCTATAGGTCTACCCACTCAGGGGCTAGCATTGGCAGTTGTAACAAGGGTTAGCTTACAAAAGCAGCCAAAATGAGGCAATGTAAATATGAAGGAAAGAACAAGAGCTAACGCAGCAGAGAACAGGCCTTATTCATAAAGCCGTAAGGGTCAAGGGGTCCTAAGTAGGGCACAAATCAGTCTAGGGCATGTCCACAATGTATGTACTACATCACCCTGATAGGCACAGTCCCAGAAACAGCGGTCACTGTAGGACGGGATGGCATGGGCATCCCACGGGTAGGGAACAAATACCAACGTAAAAGCACCTTATATGCCGCTTCCGAATTAAAAAACTTTTTTTTTAGTTTCTTCTGTATGTACACGGTGATGCCACGTACACGCAATCAGTCCATCCGATGAGAACGGACCGATGAAGCTGACTGATGGTCCGTCGCGCCTACACACCATCGGTTAAAAAAACGATTGTGTCAGAACGCGGTGACGTAAAACACAACGACGTGATGAAAAAAATGAAGTTCAATGCTTCTAAGCATGCGTCGACTTGATTCTGAGCATGCGTGGATTTTTAACCGATGGTTGTGCCTACTAACGATCGGTTTTGACCTATCGGTTAGGAATCCATCGGTTAAATTTAAAGCAAGTTTTCTTTTTTTAACCGATGGTTAAATAACCGATGGTGCCCACACACGATCGGTTTTGACCGATGAAAAGGTACATCAGACCATTCTCATCGGTTTATCGGTTTAACCTATCGTGTCTACCCGGCATAATAATAGATGCCTGTATTGCCCAGGTCAGAAAAACAAAAATAGGAATTTAGGGCCAGATTCACAGAAGAAATACGCCGGAGTATCTACTGATACTCCGGCGTATTTTCAAATTTGCCGCGTCGTATCTTAATTTGTGATTCACAAACAAGATACAACGGCATTTGGCTAAGATCCGACAGGCTTACGGATTTGTACGCCTTCGGATCTTAGGCTGCAATACTTCGGCCGCCGCTGGGTGGAGTTCGTGTCGTTTTCCAGCGTCGGGTATGCAAATTAGCTTTTACGGCGATCCACGAAGCTACTCGCGTGCGTTATGTCGTTTTTTCCCGTCGCAAAGTTAAGCCATCTTTTTCATGGCATAACTTTACACCAGCCATGTTAAAGTATGGCCGTCATTCCGGCGTCAAATAAAATTTTTTTTTTTCGACGTAAGTACGTTACGCACGTCGCCATTCACAAACACGTCGGGGCGCCTAATTTAAATGGTACACGCCCCATTTGAATTAGGCGGGCTTGCGACGGACATCTTTTACGTTATTCCGCCGCAAGTTTATACTCAAGTGCTTTGTGAATCAAGCACTTACGAGAAAAACTTGCGGCGGTGTAACGTAAAGACGATGTGTTACGCAGCCGCATTTGTACCTGAATCTGGCCCTCTCTTTCTAGACCAAAACTAAATTCACATTCTTACAAGTAATCTTTCTTGCTAAGATGTCTATGGTTTCTACTACAGTACTAGGAGATGGAGTCCTGTCCTGAATTCCACAGTGTTTAAGAGAAAAAAGTAAAAAGCAGGAAGAGCGAGATGACCCTTTTAGGGGCCAGGACAAGCAGGTGGAGCTTGTATCTCAAGTGCAGCAATGTTGCTGCTAGATCTTTTAAGAAGCTGCAAAAAATCCAGTGCTTATTCAGTCCAATGGGGTTGATTTACTAAAGCAAAATAGACTGTGGACATTGCAAGTTCAGTTGCATTCTGCAAGTGAATTTGATCCAGAGCTTAGTAAATTGGGAGAAGCTTCACTTTGCAAAGAATACCCAATCACATGCAGAGAAAATGTAAAAAGAACGTTTGCACCGCATATTAGCTCATTAAGAAATACTTACCTCGGAACGAGGTAGGGAACTTACCTGGTCCACGCCGAGCCGAGCATGTCTTCCGGGAGATTTCTTCCGCATGCACGCAGGAGATTTCAATCCGGCATGGGTCGGCGGGGCCGGCCCTTCAGCCGAGGATCCCCCCTGCGAATGCACCTCTGCAACCTGTACGGTTTAGGAGATATTCCCCTCGCAATGTGCCGCTGATTGCAGAGGCGCATGCGCAGGGGGGATCCTCGGCTGAAGGGCCGAGGAAGCCTTGGGAGTCTCTGGCACTTTGGATCAGCTGGATCACAGTGTCAATCCATCAGGTGAATCAGGACCAGGACTTTGTGTTGGCGAGAATATATGTAAACAGTGCTACATGCCTGGTTTATCCTTCTTTTGTGAGTGCATTACTTTTACGAGTATAAAAGTATTTGTGACTGCTACACTTAGTTGGCGCTTGTCCTTCTCTGTCCTTTGATTACAATACCGAGTTACCTCTTGCTCCCAGGACTGAGCTGCGGAAGAGTGAGCTTTCCTCCACTGACAAGTGGACAACACCGATAAATCAGTATATAATACCACCACACAGGACTTTTTATTATTATTCTGTGGACTCTTAACCCTACTCCAGTCCCCCCATTGCGCCAAATAAGTTTCCCCATATGCACAGTGGTAAATAACACTGTCCTCTCTCCCTCCTCCTCCATGTACTCCTATTGCTTAACATTGTAGGGGCAGGACATAGTATGCTGATTGATTACATTTAATAAGAAACTAATAAAAATGCTTAGATTTAATATAAATCAGTATTAAATGTAATGTAATTGCTAATACCTGTAAAGTAAAAAAAAAAAAAGCCTTTGATACAGATGCTGTCTCAACAAAACAAAAGCTAGTGGCAGCAGTCATCTTTGAACTACACTATATTAATGCACAGAAAATATATATTTGATGTTCAATAAAGATTTATTAGGAACTGTAAAACATTTATTTGATATTTATAATATATTTTAAATTGCACTTTGGCTGCACTGTAAGAAGTGTGGTGGGCGAGCAGAGAGATAACATCATCTCTCACTGCCCATCCCACATCACCGCTGTTCTGCCCTCACTCTAGGTAAGGGCGGAACCCAGCAACTGTGCATGTGCCGGTTTTATGCTCTGATGCCATAGTGCTGGCATGAGGCTCCAGGAAGAGCCTTTCACAGCAGAAAAAAAAAACCCTTACAAATTGCCTTAAATTATTAAAATGACAAGCTGCATTTGGTGGCAGACAAGGGTGGCAAGTGACACGCTGCATCTGGTGGCAGGCAACGCTGGCAAGTGACACGCTGCATCTGGTGGCAGGCAAGTTTTCCACACTGTGTGGTTTTATGGCTTATTGAGAGGTGCACTTTGTGAGTATCCACACGCTGCATCTGGTGGCAAGTGACACGCTGCATCTGGTGGCAGGTGACACGCTGCATCTGGTGGCAGGTGACACGCTGCATCTGGTGGCAGGTGACGGTGGCAGGTGATGGTGGCAAGTGACACGCTGCATCTGGTGGCAGGTAACGCTGGCAAGTGACAAACTGCATCTGGTGGCAGGCAATGATGGAAAGTGACAAGCTGCAATTGGTGGCAGGCGATGGCCATAAGTCACGAGCTGCATCTGGTGGCAGGTGATGGTGGCAAGTGACGCACTCAGGGCTTCCACTGTATCTGTATTATGGTGAGTTGAACCATTTCATTATATTTTACAATGTTATATTAGAAATAATGGGCCAGATTCACAGTAGAAATACGCCGGCGTATTTTCAAATTTTCCGCGTCGTATCTTTAGTTTGAATTCTCAAACCAAGATACGACAGCTTCTGCCTTCAAACCAACAGGCGTACGGCTTTGTACGCCTTCGGATCGTAGGTGTAATACTTCGGCGCTCGCTGGGTGGAGTTTGCGTCGTTTCCGCGTCGGGTATGCTAATTAGCTGTTTACGGCGATCCACGAAGGTACGGGCGTTCGTCGCATTCTCTTACGTCGTCGCTAGTCGGCTTTTCCCGGCGTAAAGTTACGGCTGCTATTTCGTGGCTTATATTTAGACTTGCCATGTTAAAGTATGGCCGTCGTTCCCGCGTCAAATTTTTAATTTTTTTTGTTTTTGCGTAAGTCGTCCGTGAATAGGAAAGGACGTAACGCACGTTGCCGTTCAAAAGTTGCATTCTGCAAGTGAATTTGATCCAGAGCTTGGTAAATTGGGAGAAGCTTCACTTTGCAAAGAATACCCAATCACATGCAGAGAAAATGTAAAAAGAACGTTATTTTGCTTGCATGTGAGTGGATGGTGGATATCAGTAGAGCTTCCCATCATTTATTAATCTCTGTAGCAAATTCCCTTGCTATGCAAGTTTTACTCACCGTATGTTTGCTCAAAAATCCTTTTACACTAAGTTCACTTTTTTTTCCTTCTAAATTCCAGCTCCCCTATGCACCAATATGGCATCAATGTACTTATTTTGCAAAAATAAAACCCCTTTTATTTAAACACACTGCTTTATTACTTCTGCCTTACTTCCTAGTCAGACTTTAGGACATGAAACAGGAAGGAGTTGACCAGCTGATCTCATTAGCACACACCCTGCACCATCCACCCTCAGCTGGTCAACTACTTCCTGTGTCAGGACCTAAAGTCTGACCAGGAAGTAAGGCAGAAGTAACTGAACAGTGTGTTTAAACAGCTATGAAGATACTGGTCATTTGACTCTCCCTGCCCTAGATTCTGGAAACGTCATCCATGAGCAGGTAGGTGGAATCAAACACCCAGCTTAGGAAACCCTGACCAGACAAAACAATTGGTGATTGCTCCACTGATTGCAGTGAAATCAAAAAAATAATTTAACCTAGCAGCCTAACTAGGAGGGTACTACACACAGAATGTTTTGAGATATCTGAACTTCCAACTTTTCAACTGATGAAGCAAGGCAGCATATCTAGTAAAAAAAAAATGTTATTGATGGATTAATTCAGATTAAAGGGTATCTTACAGATGAAGCTGATAATGTAGCAGCCAAGAGCTGATTAAGCATTCACATCTATAAAATTATACTCTGGTTTCTAGAATGAATATTTGATTGCAGCGCTGTTCAATACATGCCAGAACTTTAAAAAAGAAAATCATTTTGATATTTCAATAGCGTGCTTTTCCTGCGCAAAGCAAAATCATATTCATACAAAGATGATGGTACTATCAAGAAGCAAGTAGCAAAGGACCCAGTATTGCTTTCTATTGGAATTAACCAGCTATGCAAGCCATTGATTGTGTTTATGGGTAAATGGAACGTAATACCTGGATGGGAGAACTACTTTACCAGATGAATTTGTAAATAAAAGGACATAATAGTTATCTCCCGCACTCCAAATAACATGACAAATTACAACCAATGCTGCTACTTACAACCATAAGTGTCAAAACCTATGGTCTATGGCAGCCAGCGAGCTGTAATTTTAGAACCGCTGCTAGAAGGCATTTTTTTATTAACACGTTTACGTTTACTGCATTTCAGCTGGCTAATATGCATCTTAATTCGAAGGGACATTCACTGTGTTTTTAATAGTTTTGGCGTTGTGGCATTAATTATGCTTTTTCTACCCCAATGTACCAGGTATGCTATCAGCTCACCAGTCATCCTATTTACAAAGCACTAGACCATTTGTTAACAGGTACCAGGACTCTTCAGGACTTCTGATGCCACAAGAGCGAGGGTTCCTATGGGGAGACTTATAGTGCCTTGAAAAAGTATTCATACCCCTTTAAATTTTCCACATTCTGTAATTTTTACAACCAAAAACGTAAATGTATCTTTTTGTGATTTTATGTAATAGTCCAACACAAATTGGTTCAATATTGTTAAATGGAAGGAAAATGATAAATGGTTTTCAATTTTTTTTTTACAAATAAATATGTGAAAAGTGTGGCGTACATTTTGTATACAGCCCCCTTTGCTCTGATACCACTAACTAAAATCTAGTGGAACCAATCGCCTTCAGAAGTCACCTAATTAGTATAGAGTCCACTTGAGTGTAATTTTATCTCAGTATAAATACAGCTGTTCTGTGAAGCCCTCTGAGGTTTGTTAGAGAACCTTGGTGAACAAACAGCATCATGAAGGCCAAGGAACACACCAAACAGGTCAGGGATAAAGTTGTGGAGAAGTTTAAAGCAGGGTTAGGTTATAAGAAACATCCCACACTTTGAACATCTCACAGAGCACTGTTCAATACATCATCAGAAAATGAAGAGTATGGCACAACTGCAAACCTACCAAGACACGGCCATCCACCGAAACTGAGAGGCTGGGCAAGGAGAACATTAATTAGAGAAGGAGCCAAGGTAACTGGTAACTCTGGAGGAGATGCAGAGATCCGCATCTCAGGTGGGAGAATCTGTCCACAGGACAACTATTAGGCCCCGTACACACGTCCGAGAAACTCGACGTGCCAAACACATCGAGTTCCTCGTCGAGTTCATTGAACAACGAAGAAATAGAGAACATGTTCTCTATTTGGCCCGACGAGTTCCTCGTCGGCTTCCTCGCTGAAAAGTGTACACACGACCGAGTTTCTCGGTAGAATCCAGCTCCGATCGAGTTTCTGGCTGAATTCTGCCGAGAAACTCGGTCATGTGTACGGGGCCTTAGTCGTGCTCTCCACAAATCTGGCCTTTATGGAAGAGTGGGAAAAAGAAAGCCATTGCAAAAAAAAACAAGCCATAAGAAGTCCAGTTTGCAGTTTGTGAGAAGACATGTGGGGTACACAGAAAATATGTGGAAGAAGGTGCTCTGGTCAGATGAGACCAAAATTTTACTTTTTGGCCTAAAATCAAAATGCTATGTGTGGCGGAAGAACACTGCACATCTCCCTGAACCCATCATCCCCCACCATGAAACATGATGGTGGCAGCATCATGTTGTGGGGATTAGGCATGTGCATTTCGTTTCGTTCCGAATCGAAATTCGGACAAATTTTTCATTATTCGGACATTCGGATGCATACGAATTCCCGAATTGTAATATTAACGAATTTAACCGAATCCGAACAAACGTTTTCGAATCGAGAACCCGCGGATGAAATTTGAATTCTATTCAAATCGAATTCGAAAACAAATTCTATTTGAATCGAATTCGAAAACAATTCGATTCGAATGAAAATTGAAAGCAAATTTGAATCAAAATCTAAAAAATATAAATCGATTTCTAAAAAAAGAATACAATAAAATAGAATATAAAATAATAAAACAATAGAATGAAAATCAAAGAATAGTAAAGAACAGAATGGAATTTAATAGAATGTAATCAAATACAATAGAATATGACCTGGCTTCTTCCATCTATCTTCTATCTATCTTCCATTTTCTGAAATTTAAAATTCATATAGAATGAACTCAAATTCGAATAGAAAAATATTAGAAGAGTAGAATAATAAAATATATATATTTTTTAAAGCTTTTTTTATGCTCACAATATCAACTATTACCATTATAGACATATATTTAGAAAATGTAAGGTAAAGAAACCACAGTGCCTTACTAAATGCATGTTCTCTAAATCACAGTTATAAATAGACAGAAGAATGCAATTCAGATAAAGAACATAATACACACATAGCGCAAAACAATGGTATCCAGCAGGAGATGGATTTTATATCTGCAGGTTACCAAACAGCGCACATTGCAAGTGGTGTTTGGCATTTTAATGTTACTTAGTAACTTCAAATGAAACTATGATTGTCGCTGATATCTATACCAAAAATGACATTTCTTAAGAGGACAGCAGGCATATTTTAAATTTTAATTGAATTTATTATTGTCATTCTGACTATTAAGGTTGGTTTCCAATTTAGATGTATTAATTATGTTACTGTGAATTTTGGGGACAATTTTGTTTATTTAATACAATATCAAGGAAAATTTTAAATGTATTAAAAGTCTGTCTTGTCATTTTGGGAATGATACAGCATATTCTATTAAATGAAAATATACCCAAGGTTTGATGACGGTGCAAAGTAAGTACTATGCCACAAGCAAGCAATCGGCCTTCAATTCACCGCAGATGCAGTCTGATGATTTCTGGTTGGCTGATAGGAGTTAGACCCCCTTCACACTGAGGAGTTTTTCAGGCGGTACAACGCTAAAAATAGTGCTGCTATACCGCCTGAAAAACTCCTGCCCAGCAACCTCAATGTGAAAGCCGGAGGGCTTTCACACTGAGGTGATGCGCTGGCAGGAGAGAAAAAAAATCTCCTGTCAGCAGCATCTTTGGAGCGGTGAGAGGAGCGGCATGTATACCGCTCCTTCACCGCTCCTTCCCATTTAAAACAATGGGAAACCGCGGCAATACCGCCCGCAATGCCCCTCTGCAGAGGCGCATTGCGGGCGGTATTAACCCTTTATCGGCCACTAGTGGGGGTGAATACAAGCGAAAAGTAATTGTAATTTTTTTCTAAAACAATTTCTTTTTAGGAGCAGTGATTTGATGATGCTTAAACTGCAACAATAAAAATTAGAAATTCCATTAAATGTAGTGACTGGGGATCCCCTTAGGCCCCGTACACACGACCGGATCTGTCCGCTGGGATTTTTCCGTGGATCAGTTCCAGCAGATAGATCCGGTTGTGTGTAGGGCCTAGCGGACATTTTCAGGCGGACATTTGTCCAGCCGACAGTTTTCAAGCGGATAAAAATTTCTTACCATGCTAATAAATCTATCCGCTGGAAAACTGTCCAGCGGACTTATCCGGTCGTCTGTACAGACTCACCGGATAAGTCCGTCCGATCCCATCCCTCGCATGCTTCGTAATGATTCGACGCATGCGTGGAAGTATTTACCTTCCAGGGTCGCCGCGTCATCGTCGCGGCGACGGCGCGGCCACGTCACCGCGGATGTTTTCCGCGGGATTTTGATCTGATGGTGTGTACAGCCATCAGATCAAAATCCGCCAGCGGATTTATCCGCTGGAAACGGTCCGGCGGACCGTTTTTAGCGGATATCCTCTCGTGTGTACAAGGCCTTAGTCTGCTTGTAAAGTGGCACATCTGTAGCATGGATAGAACATGCTACAGCAAAAATTTAATTTTCTAAAGAAAACAAAATGATTCAAAGTCACATTTAATTTGACTCGCAGTTGCAATTGCCAGGATCCAGCTATCGAAAATAAAGAAAGAAAATAAATGGTGTGGGGTACCAGACCAAATTTTAAGGGGAACCCCATGCCAAAATGTAAAAAAAAAATGGTGTGGGGCCCCCCAAAATCCATACCAGAGTGAGTGAACTATATCAGGCCACATGCCCTCAACATGGGGGGTGCTTTGGGGCAGGGGGTTCTGCCCCTCCACCCCAAATCTTCTTGTCACCATGTTGATGGGGACGAGGGTCTCTTCCCCACAACCCTGGGCTGTGGTTGTGGGGGTATGCGGAGAGGGGGCTTATCGGAATCTGGAAGCCCCCTTTAAGAAGGAGGCCCCTCAGATCCCACACCCCATGTGAATGAGTATGCCCCTACCCATTCACCAAAAAAAGTGTCAAAAACTATGATGGATTGACAATGGATTTACATCAGGGGACATTGTTAGTTTTTGACAATTTCTTAAAAAAAAAAAAAAAACTCTGTTTTTATTACTCTTTGACACTTGTTTGGTGAATGGGTAGGGGTTGTATGTACCCCATACTCCTACTTAAAAGGGGCTTCCAGATTCCGAAAAGCCCCCTGCCTGCAGACCCCACAACTTCAGCCCAGGGTTGTGGGGAAGAGACACTTGTCCCCATCAAGCACCCACCCCCCCCCTATATTGAGGGCATGTGGCCTGATGTGCTCGGATAAGGGTCTGGTATGGATTTTTTTGGGGGGGAACCCCATGCCATTTTTTTTTACAAAATTTGGGCGTGGGATTTCCCTTAAATTCCAGACCCGAGGGGGAACCCAAGCCATATTACTTTTTTGTTTTACCGGCAAATTATCTTTTTTATTCAACTGTCAGTGGGGAAGCCCATTGACAGCTGATGACTCATGGTTGTTAAGCTTTTACTGCACCTTGATTGGGCAAAGCTTTGCCCAATCAGGGTGCGCAATGCACTGTGCAGCGCGCAGTGCATTGCAGGGCGTTCAGCGGGGCGAATACCGACCAAACACCCTCCAAATTTAGGTGTTCCCTGAACAGGGCACACAGCTAACGATTAGTCCAAACTCATGCTTGGGCCAAACTGTTTGCCCAACTCTAATGCCCTGTACACACGATCGTTTCATCCGATGAAAACGGACTGATGGATTTTTTCATCAGATATCCAATGAAGCTGACTTTCATCAGTCGTACCTACACACCATCAGTTAAAACCAGCAGGTTCCTTGATTGTGACAACAGTGGACCTGTGTGAAGTACTGTATGTAGTAATGGCCACTTGTAATCTCCATCAAAAGCCTTTTTGACAGTGTGACAACAAAGAAGCACACTTGGGAAACATAGGTCTGATTTGGGGTCTGAATGCTAAGGGGAACTGATCTTGGGTCTTGATCTTAAAGGGTATTGAACAATGCCTGAAAAGCAGCGTTTTTGAGCTTCAGTGTGAATGAGACCGTAACGGTTGGTTATAGTGGTGAAAAACTATTGTGTGTCACTTTCTGCTTAGAACTTTGTTTAATATCTTATTACCTTATTGCTGTCACCAATGAAAATGACAAGACTGTGCTTAACTTTTTACAAGTGGTTCGACCGAATATTCAGATTGGTTGTTACTGCAATTTCTTAGGCACCCAATATTTGATGTACATTTGACAGTAGTAGGATTAAGGTTATTTAGTTGTAGGGTAGGATGTCAGTTCTTCTTAGAAAATAAATAAGTTATTACTATAAATAGAAAAGCTGAGCAGTATTGTCCAGAAATCTTACTTGAATGAGAAATTCCAGAAATAACTTCCAGGAATAAAATTCCTCTTGTCAAGGATGTGTGGTTGATCTCCATGCACACAGTCTCTATAAACTATTCCAGTAAATGCATTACTCTATTGTACTGTATTACTCAGAGCAGGAAATACCTGTTGGCTGCACTTGCCAGCTAGACTGATGTATAATTAATTTATTCATGCTTTAGTTTTATTTTCTGAAAACATGCGAACTGAATCGCCTCTGGGCGCTTTTTCCAGCCAGTGTCTGCTTGGCTGGTACGGTCATTTTACCCCATAGGATCTCAACACGCTTGGGACACACAGTCCTACACACAGATATACATATATATACTGGGCCAATTTTTTTTTAGGCAGGATCCAATTTACCTACCAGCATGTCTTTGGAGTGTGGGAGGAAACCGGAGTACCCGGAGGAAACCCACGCAGGCACAGGGAGAACATGCAAAGTCCAAGCAGATGGTGTCGTGGTCGGGATTCGAACCAGCGACCCTTTTGCTGCTAAGCGAAAGTGCTACTCACTGCACCACTGTGATTAACAAAGGGTGTTCACTTTGCAAAGTTGCAGTGTGCCAGGGAATTTTCCACAAAGCTTAGTGAATGCAGTGAAGTTTCACTTGGCAAAGAATACCCAATTGTGTGTAAGGTAAATAAAAAAACTGAATTTTTGTGATCATCTTTGCCCTGTGATTGGCTGATGTAAGTTAGCAGAGCTTCCCCTCATTCACTAAGCTCTCAGAAAAATTCCCTTGCAAAGTAAACAGTCTATTTGCCTTTAGTACAGAGGTCCTTAAACTATGGCCCTCCAGTTGGTTAGGAACTAATAGCTAGATTCAGAGAGAGTTAGGCCGGCGTATCAGTAGATACGCCGACCTAACTTGGAATCTGCGCCGTCCTAGTTTAAGTGTATTCTCAAACTGAGATACACTTAAACCTAGCTAAGATACGACAGCCTGCGCCGTCGTATCTTAGGGTGCAATATTTAGGCTGGCAGCTAGGTGGCGCTTCTGTTGAGTTCGGCGTAGAATATGTAAATGACTAGATACGCCTATTCAAGAATGTACGTGTGCCCGTTGCAGTAAAGATACGCCGTTTACGTAAGGCGTTTTCAGGCGTAAAGTTATTCCATCAAATAGCTGGACTAGTCAATGTTAAGTATGGCCGTCGTTCCCGCGTCGAAATTTAAAAATTTTACGTCATTTGCGTAAGTCGTCCGTGAATAGGGCTGGACATAATTTACGTTCACGTCGAAACCAATATGTCCTTGCGGCGTACTTTGGAGCAATGCACACTGGGATATGTACACGGACGGCGCAAAAACGTCAATCGCGTCAGGTCACACCACATTAACATAAAACACGCCCCCTCATCCTAATTTGGATTAGGCGCGCTTACGCCGGCCCTATTTACGCTACGCTGCCGTAAGTTAGGAGGCAAATACTTTGTGAATACAGTACTTGCCTCTCTGACTTAAGGCGGCGTATCGTAAATACGATACGCTACGCCGCCTTAAAGTTGCGGCGGCGTCTGTGAATCTAGCTATAAAATTCCCATCATGCCTAGTCATGTCTAAATGTCAGTTTTACAATGCTTATGGGCAGGGGTCAAGTCCTGGGGAAAAAAGTGTGCGAACTCCCACCCAAGATCCACTCCCCCACCAAAAAAAATAAATGATACGCTCATATGCATAATTACTAAACCGCATGTTTTTTTTTCTAAATCCCACGATAACTTGCGGCAGACCTCCGCAATGTCTCCTGGGAACAATGACCAAAGCTCCCAGGAGACATTGCGGCATCCAGGAAGTGACGGAATACCCGCACACTACCTGATGAATCCATGAATACAGGAAGCGGCCAGTAACATAAAGGATTACTAAGGTTCGCCTGCCCCTGACAGTGACTCGAGCTGGGCATCGCCGCTTAGTGAAGGATTGGCTCGGGCGGCTCGGCTGCTCTAGTCCTGCAAAGGGAACTGCGTTCCTGCTGTGAAAAAAGTGCAGGAACTCCGTTCCCACAGGACTTGAGCCCTGCTTATGGGCATGTAGTTCTGCAACAGCTGAAGGGCTGTAGTTTGAAGAATCCTGCTTTAGTAAATCAACACTAGTGTCTTTTAAATATTGATTATACCAAATGGCAACTGATAAAATCATGGACACAAGCTAAGGTTATCAATGACTGTATTTGTTCAAATGGTTAGAGCTGAATTCTGGGGAAAATATATGAACTTAAACCCCCGCTTAAAGCTACAGGGTGACAAGTCTCACTGCCGATGTCCAGAATATGGGAGCAGACATCAGCACACTAATTCAGAAGTGTAGACATATATAAAGTGAAGACGTCGCTCAAACTGACCCAGGGCCCCAGGCGTAAAGGTAGCTGTGTATGGCCTCAGCCAGCGCTGCTCTGGCCACACCCCTAATGCATTTGTGTCCAAGCCCGGGTGGGTGGGGCAAAACACGTCAGGGGAAATGGCCAGAGCAGCACTAGTTAAGGCCATACTCAGCCACCTTTACATCTGAAGCACTGGGTCAGTTTGAGCTGCATCTTTACTTTATATATGAATTCTGGGGACATTTTAAAAACACCCTGCAATCCACAGGTCATAAGCTTGTTTTGTGTCTAGTGTACCATTAGAAAGACATTTTATTTACCTATCCCTCACAACCCCACCAGCCAGTGTCTCCCTCTTCCTTCCAATTCTCTAGGTTGTGGGCAGGCCCTTGGAATCCTCACAATGAAACTATTTGCTGGTCCTGTATTGTGATGACGCCGTGAGTGCCTGCAACCATTGCAGCAGTCAAGAGAAGTGACATTGGATGACCTTAGACAAAAATAGGCAATTAACTCTTGCATTGCAGGGGCAGCCCTACTGCAAGGCTAGTTTTGAATTTTCTTAAGGGTTTAACTTTAAGTATAACTGCTCATAGTGTAGGGTGACCAGACATCCCCAGTTTCAGGGGACAGTCCCCTGATTGAGGACACTGTCCCCGGACCAAGTCTGTCCCTGTTTTTTTCCCCAGATTGGATTTAATAGGGGGCAGGGGCAATTTCAAAGAAAGTCAGTGCAGAATTAAATAAAAAAATTAGAATTACACACCATTCGCTCCGCCGTGCCTACTAGCATAGGGGGCTTGTATTTTTCCCATTATCTGTGCCCCTTTCTGATGATCATGTTCTGGTCGGAGCAGAGGGAATATTTCTTTAGATCGGGCGCATGCCCATTCTGCTCCGCTCGCATGTTATTCTGCCTTGGCACAAATCTTTGATGCCCCGCTGAAGAAGTTCTATTGAACGTAACGCGTACGGGGGTTTGGCAGCCACTCATGACGTCACCCGCTCTGCTGAATCGTCCACGAGTGTACTACATGCTTTTCATGCTGATTTGTTTGTGAGTAACCTGTATTTTAAATAAATGCCTATGTCATTTTACCATACGGAGAGCACTTTGATTATTTCCTTTGTTTCATGAGCCTGGACACATTTCTAGCTGGTTCTGTGGAGTTTTTTTTAACAACCTTGAAAGGAGGATTTCCTATGAGGAATTTATCGTTTTGTTGTCTGCATGTTATGACTTCCTGGTAATTCAGGGGTCCATTCCTGGAGGTGACAGTACATAGAGAGACTTGTGGTGGAGGGATTGTCACTTTTTGTGGACCTAAACACTGGTGGATCATCTCTTATGGACTGTTCTTTCACTTGCTACATGCTTTACACCCAATAATTATTTAATTGTTTTTCACATATTTGATTTATGGTTTCTATTGAATATCACATGTGTATTTAGGAAGTAGAGGGGAGGGGGGGGATTCCCGAGCACTGACAGCTTACATCATCTGGCGGGACGCTCCAGGGGACGAGCCCTATAGTCAGATCAGTGAACTCAATGGGGGCATACCCCGTCAGGGAATTCTAACAGTTACCTCTGAGGGCCTGGCCCTCCTCCGAATATGTAAATATGTTCCACAGTCGCCAAGTCTGGGAATAAAGTTCACTTTTGTCCTGCTTTATCAAGACCAGGTCCTCCATCTTGTTGATCTCACCCACCTTCCGCAGCCACATGGCCACCGTCGGTGGATTCGGAGACTTTCAGGAAAGTGGGATACACGCCTTGGCCGCGTCTAGTAAATGGCGGACGATAGACTTCTTATCGCGTGCAAAATAAAGTACGCCGGGTCATCAGGGACTACGCGGTCAGTAAACTTTTGTGTTATACGTCTAACTTCCTCCCAGTACGTCTGTAGATGCGGGCAGGACCAAAAGATGTGGAGCATAGTGCCCTTGTCTGTGAAAATATGTTGTTTCCTGTTGGTCGGGAAATGACAGTCCAGATCCCGCTCCCACCTACCAAGGCACGGGATCTGATACCCCTCCTGCGGTGTGATCAACATCATGTGCAGCAGTGATAAGGCATGTGGTAGCGTACCCGGCTCCAGGCACGTCTCCTCTATTGTCAAGTCTTTTTGAAGTGATTCTACTGGGTCTGTAACAACAGGACCAGAAATAAGGGGAACAGTAGTGTCACGAAGGGGTGTGACCAGAACCGTGTGAACTGCAACAGAGGAAGCCAAACGTATGTAAAGTGAATAATAATAAAGTTTATTGAAGATAAGTGATATAAATAAGTAAACACCCCCAATACAAACAGTGCACAACCAACCAAACAGAAACCCACAGACAACAAATAACTATATACAGCAAAAGGGAAGTACCAAAATCATAAACGTTAGCCAGGCCAGGGTCATTCACAGAGGATCAGCAGATGGGGAAAGGAACAAGACAGGAGAGGGAGAAGGTGGACGGGATCAGGCTACAGAGCAGGGGTGCAAGGGAACAGGAACACAGGAGGGACAGGATCAGGATAGGCTCGGAATCAGGATTACTATCGGGTACAGGTTCAGGATCAGGTACAGGTTTAAGATAACAGGCTCGCAGGTCAGGGCACAAGGACAATACCAAAGCAAGCATGTGAGTGCTTGCCGGGAATTTATATGCACACCTGCAATTAGCCTCAGGTGACACCTGATCGCAGGAGGTGCTGTCTGCTCCATACTGCCAGGAGACACCAGCTGGTGGACATTGGTACTGCGGTCCAAAGCCCTAACAGTGCCACCAACAGGTGAAACTTTTAATGACAGTTCCCGACTGTTTGGAGATACCTGCTGGTGGACGCCAGTACTGCGATCCACAGGACCGACAGCGCCACCAACGAGTGAAACCTTTTCTGACAAGTAGTCTTCTTATACAGCAAAGAAAACATGACAGAGCTTCTATTCCTTCCCATTAAAAAAAAACACTGTTTTTGCTTTGTCTTTCTCCTCATTGAGAGATTTTGCCGTAACTTCCCTTCCCTGTGGCACCATGTCACCAGGAAAGGAGGTGAGGGGTAACTTCCCGATGGTATCACAGACAACAATAAGAATGTTCTACCCCATGCTTTCTAAAGCTAAACAGTTTTTGACTTTTTTCTTGTGAAAAAAAAACAGTTTTTGACTGATGTTTATGCTGATAACTTATTACCAATTGCCCACATAAAATAAATGTTGTGCTGAAAAATAGTAGACCAGATAAATCTTTATTTATAATATTGATGCATGTTGGGACTTTTTTCAACTTATGACAGGTCCACTTCCTGGTTCAAAGAACGCAATGATGTCACAAGCAAGGCTCCACCTGACACCTTTTAGTTATAAATTACATTGTCCAAAACTAGCAAAACCAGCCACACACCAAGCCTCCTTTTAAAACTAGACCTGACTAGTTGTGCATTAGATATCTAACGGAGACTTGGTGTGCAGCTGATTTTGTTCTGGGAACTCAGAATGAGGTGTGGAACACAGAAGACCTATTTGTCAGACCCATGCTTGAACCACAGACCCGCCAGACCTCAATCCCATTGGTTGCCATCCTGTTAAAAGGCGCAATGATTGGGCATGACTCCTGAGCTCTGGACAACGCCATTTATGATGAAAAGTGTTGGGCGGAGGCTTGCTCGTGATTTCACTGCATTCTTTGAACCAGGAAGCAGACTTTTGGTTACCCTGGGATGATAGATTTATACAAGCGCTTTGTCTTTTACCAAATGTGAGTGTTATTCTTTATTTTTAAACAACTTCTGCTCTACAGTTTCACACTATGTGGGATTGTCTCTTTCTTACATGGATGTTGTCGGTGATGCTGAGCTGCAACTGGCATTAGCTTTACACATGTGGCCAGATTGTTTGATGGTATAACACCTATTTGACCGTTCCTAGAGGAGAGGTGTCCAGTTTTTTCAATTTGGACAACATAGGCAAATAAAGTGTGATTGACTCTATATCCATGGTATGGGAGTCCATTTTAATTGGTAAGTGCATTTGCCCCTCCGTTTCAGGATGATGGTTCACGGGAGAAGTAGGTGTTATATGGACTGATATAGTCACATAGTTAGTCAGGTTTAAAACAAATCCATCTGATTTAATGAATAAAACAGAAAAAAAAACATACAATCCCATATACACAATCCTATACCCAGAGTTGATCCAGAGGATGGCAACAAACCCCATCAAAGCATAATCCAATTTACTACAGCAAGGGAAAAAATTCCTTCTTAACCCCACGAGATGCAATCCAATATTCCCTGGGGGAAATTGGATCACAAATAGAACACAGCTAAAAGATATAACACTAGATGGTAAAATTAGGACACTTCACGATATTAAATATAGGACTGGAATTAGGGCGCTTGACGAGTGGAGATATTTGCAGTTAGTGTCATTCGTCAAACGCCTACCACACCCTTTGAGGTCACAAGAGGAGTACACTATATTGGAACAACTGTGTAGCATCGAAAGCTCAAAAGGAAATATATCTAAAATCTATAATTACTTGCAGAAAACGGAAGAGTTGGACACGCTAAAATACATTCAAAATTGGGAAACAGACTTAGGGGTCCCAAGGGGGAAAACGACCATAGGAAGAATCTTGAATATGACTCACACCTCGGCAGTAGATGTAAGAACTGCCGAGATGAACTTCAAATGTTTGACGAGGTGGTACGCTACCCCAGATAAAATGGCTAAAATCAGAGGGGGTGAGTCAGAGAAATGCTGGAGAGGCTGTGAGTTAAGAGGAACGATGGCACACCTTTGGTGGGACTGCCTGAAAATTAAAGCTTATTGGAAAAAAATCTTGGCCCTGACAAAGGTAATAACAAAAAAAGAAGTGGAAGATAACCCATGGGTAGTTCTCTTTCATGGGGGGGAGGTTCCAGAGAAGGAGTATAAGGGTTCCCTGACCCCTCATTTGTTGAACGCAGCGAAAAGATTGATCCCCCTTAAATGGAGAGACGCGAAAAGCCCGCAAATGTGGGAGTGGATCGACTCTGTAGAGGACACTTATAGGAGAGAGAAATTAAAATATGGAAGTTTTAAACACGAGGTAGAGGAAAAGGATATATGGGTACCCTGGTTGGAATTTAAAAAGACCTGGAGGTTCGCAGAAAACCTGAGAGAGGAATAGGAACACATTGTCAATTAATGGGAATGAATTCTAATAGTGGAGTCGTGGGATGGTCAAGGGTGGGGTGTGGGAAGGGGGGGAGGGTAGGAGGGGGGAATTAGTTGGGGAGGGGGGAGAAGGGGTGCAGGGTATCTCTTTGTCACGCGGATAAAACCGGTTAAAATTCCGTACTTAATACAAAAGAGAGTCTCCCAAACGGAGGAAAAAATAAATAAATAAATAAATAAATATAAATAAATAAATATATAATAAAAATAATAACAAGTATAAAAACTTGTATAAGAAATACACCACAAATGATGCTAAACCAGATGTAGAGACGGAATTATGAATAAAATCATGAGCAAGTCTCTCGCTGTGGTGAAGTCTGAAGTGGCAAAAAAAAAAAAAAAAAAAAAAAAAAAAAAAAAAAAAAATCCATCTGATTTAATGAATAAAACAGAAAAAAAAACATACAATCCCATATACACAATCCTATACCCAGAGTTGATCCAGAGGATGGCAACAAACCCCATCAAAGCATAATCCAATTTACTACAGCAAGGGAAAAAATTCCTTCTTAACCCCACGAGATGCAATCCAATATTCCCTGGATCAACTTTACCTATAAATGTTAGTTTTGAGTTATATGATTTACATTTAAGAAATAATCCAGGCATTTTTTAAAGAAATCTACTGAGCTGGCCAGAACTAGCTCTTAAAGGGAGTCTATTTCACATTTTTACAGCTCTAAGGCCCCTTTCACACTTGTGCAACTTGTCCTGTGACTTAGTCATACTATGATTTCCAATCAGTATTGTTCATATCTGTGCAACCTGAACTACTTTGGTCCGACTTTCAGGTCTTACAAGTGTGAAAGGAGCCTTACTGTGAAGAAACCTTTCTATATTTGCAAATTAAATCTCTTTTCCTTTAGACATGCCCCCTTTGTCCTCTGTGATGACCTTAAAGCGAATAATTCAACACCAAGTTCACCATATGAACACCTTATGTATTTGTACATGTTGATCATATCCCCCCTTATTCTCCTCTTCTCAAGAGAGAATAAATTCAGTAAATGTTGTGATATGTGGTGATCTCTACAAGGAATAGGATCCTTCATTAATCATGGTGCTGTTATCACCTTGGCCTTCACATTTCCTAATTTCATATTTCTTTGCTCATATTTGTATTTGTTGTTTCACATTTCACTTCAAGCACTGCACTAATACTATATTCATTTGGTTACATGTTAAACTTCGAAATTTTCATTATACGGAGATTCGGATGCAACGAATTTCAATAAATCCAAAATAAATTATAACGAAAACAACAATATAATTTGTGATCATTTGTTTCATTGAAATAACATAGCAACATAACAAATTATCCAAATTGATTTGGATCTATTTGTTTTATTCTAGTGAGCGCAGCGCAAATAGTCTAAGATGTTTCAATATTATAAAAAATGCGCTACATATATGATTGAAACATATTGCAATAAATACAGTAAGGTATAATTGTGAAATAAGATGACTCCTTGTGTTTGGGTTGGATGGATGGGTGGATCCATCAGAATCTCCCAATCATTACATAACGAATGGATCTAAAATACATTTGGTTCCATTCATTACTTTCGGATGCAGGGAGAGATCGTCCAATCAGCTCATTCTACTTCTCTTAGTGGGTTGGACTAGCAGTGATTACTCAGAGTGCATAAGTAATCTCCGGCAATAACGAATTAAAGTGGTTCTTAAGACATAAGTTATTTTTAAAGAAAAACTTTAGTATCACTTTAACATGTTATAACAAATATAGTCAATCTTCCGAAATAACTTCCAAAAATACGAATTGATTCAGAGCAACAAACGCACCAAACAAATCCAAATATAGGAAACAAATTCTGAAAACAAATAATTTTTACATAATGAAAATGATTAAACAAACTTATTTACTTAACAAATTATTCCGAAATGAAATGAAACAAAACAAATTTTTCATTGTGACCATTTCTAGATTGGAGATACATTAAATGAGACCAGGGCCGGCGCAACCACCAGGCGGACCAAGCGGCCGCTTGGGGCGGGCAGGTCCGCAGCCTGGGATGGGGCGGAAAGATGACTTTTTTTTTTTTTTTTTTTTATTGTCCGGAGTTGCCGGCGCCCGGTGTCCCGCTCCAGGGCTCGAGTCCTGCGGGAACGGCGTCTGTAGAGGAGAAGGGAGGGAGAAAAAGTTTCACTGGCACTGCACTGCCCCGCCCCCTCCCCCGGCGAGCTGTTGCAGAAGAACAATAACATCATTAGCATGTGACAACCCCGAGTCTCTGCTGCCTGACTAGTAACTCCCCCCAGCAGGAGATCGTGGCCAGCACTAGCTAAGCTTCTCTTCCTTCCCTGCTGAAGGGAGCATGCTGGCTGCTTGTAATTTTTTTTGTGATGGACGCTGATGAGCTGACCAGCCAATCTGCATGCACCTAGCCCTATCATGTGCATGCAGATTGGCTGGTCAGCTCATCAGCGTCCATCACAAAAAAAAATTACAAGCAGCCAGCATGCTCCCTTCAGCAGGGAAGGAAGAGAAGCTTAGCTAGTGCTGGCCACGATCTCCTGCTGGGTCGAGTTACTAGTCAGCCAGCAGAGACTCGGGTTTGTCACATGCTAATGATGTTATTGTATAAATACCAGGAAGCAGCATGGATGGAGGGTAAGTCACAGAAATTGTGTGTGTTACTGTGCCCCCCCCTTTATTTAAACTCCTGTTTAAAGGGAAACCTGGCTGAGGTTGACAGGCTGGCATTGAGAAAATGGATGAGGATGACTGGGTGGATATGAGAGTTACATTGTGGAGATCCTCTTCACAATGTAACTCTCATCCCCACAGAGTCATCCTCATCCATCTTCACAATGCAACACAATCATCTTCATCCCCACCCAGCACCATCCATCCCTCTCTAACGCATCCCCTGCACGATCTATCCCTTTCCACAACACATCCCCACCCACACCCAGCACCATCCATCCCTCTCTACAACGCATCACCACCCACGCCAAGCACCATCCATCCCACTCCACAATGCATCCCCACCCACCCCTCTCCACAACGCATTCCCACCCACACCTAGCACCATCCACCCTCTCCACAACACATGGCTGTGGAGGAGGCGGGTACAGAGAGAGGTGGCTGTGGAGGAGGCGGGTACCACCCACCCCTCTCCACAACGCATCACCACCCACGCCAAGCACCATCCATCCCACTCCACAACGCATCACCACCCACGCCAAGCACCATCCATCCCACTCCACAACGCATCCCCACCCACCCCTCTCCACAACGCATCCCCACCCACGCCTAGCACCATCCACCCTCTCCACAACACATGGCTGTGGAGGAGGCAGGTACAGAGAGAAGTGGCTGTGGAGGAGGGGGGTACAGAGAGGTGGCTGTGGAGGAGGGGGGTACAGAGAGGTGGCTGTGGAGGAGGGGGGGTACAGAGAGGTGGCTGTGGAGGAGGGGGGGTACAGAGAGGTGGCTGTGGAGGAGGGGGGGTACAGAGAGGTGGCTGTGGAGGAGGGGGGGTACAGAGAGGTGGCTGTGGAGGAGGGGGGGTACAGAGAGGTGGCTGTGGAGGAGGGGGGGTACAGAGAGGTGGCTGTGGAGGAGGGGGGGTACAGAGAGGTGGCTGTAGAGGAGGGGGGGTACAGAGAGGTGGCTGTAGAGGAGGGGGGGTACAGAGAGGTGGCTGTAGAGGAGGGGGGGTACAGAGAGGTGGCTGTAGAGGAGGGGGGGTACAGAGAGGTGGCTGTAGAGGAGGGGGGGTACAGAGAGGTGGCTGTAGAGGAGGGGGGGTACAGAGAGGTGGCTGTAGAGGAGGGGGGTACAGAGAGGTGGCTGTAGAGGAGGGGGGTACAGAGAGGTGGCTGTAGAGGAGGGGGGGTACAGAGAGGTGGCTGTAGAGGAGGGGGGGGTACAGAGAGGTGGCGGTAGAGGAGGGGGGGTACAGAGAGGTGGCGGTAGAGGAGGGGGCACAGAGAAGTAGCTTTACAGCCCTCTCTGTACCCCCCTCCTCCACAACCACCTCTCTGTACCCCCCTCCTTAAAACGACTAAGATTGTATTTTTTTTTTCTTTTTTAATAATTATGAGGTGGCACTGGTGGGCAATAATGAGGTGGCACTGATGGACACTAATGGGCTGAACTGGTAGGCAGTGATGAGGTTGCACTGACAGGCTGAACTGGTGGACACTAATGAGGTGGCACTGTTGGACACTGATAGGCTGCACTTTACCTCTCCACCCTAAACAATAACCTCCTCCCCAACCTAGATTTTCAGATATAATGAAAAAAAAAAAAAAAAATCGGCCGCAAAAATCGGCCTAAAATATCAGCCATCGGCCGCCCCAATTTTGAAATATCGGCATCGGTATCGGCCAGAGAAAAACCCATATCGGTCTACCTCTAGTCTGCACTGTAGGGGTGTCTGCATTGTAGGGGTGGGAGTCTGCACTATAGGGGTGTCTGTACTGTGGGGGTCTGCACTGTAGGGGTGTCCAAAATGGAGCTTCGCTTGTGTAGGCAGAAATCCTTGCACCGGCCCTGAATGAGACTACTAGAAATCACTGTGATAGCAAGGCTCTAAAGAAACACAGATTAGTGGCTGCAGGGGCCCCGAGGGCCACACACAATGAGCCAAAGGGCCACAGGTTGGGCACCAGAAATCTAGAGGAAAAATGCCCGTATAAAGTAACTGAGCAGTCATTCTAGTAGGTAGAGCTGTTTTGGTGAAAACGTTGTGTTGCTGTTCCAGATTGAAAACATACAATTATTATTTCTGTAGCAGGGGTATGAACTTCAAATATAGACAGAATCCGATGTCCTGACTATACCTGAAAAACCTGAATACACTAAATTAAAAGGGTGACAATTGAAGAAATCTCGGTTTTATAAAATAAACAGAACCAATGTGAGAGTAATCAATGTGAAAGCACCAGCAAGATCAACTGATTGACTCTGTGTGGATTTTCATGGCTCATTTATGGTTCCTCTTCAAACAGCTTAAGGTATTATCAACACCAAATGTCTACAGATGGAAAGGAAAACACAGTGATGCTGCATGTTGTGCTAGAACAGATGCTGATTTGCATAGCACAACCCGTTCAACCATCAGGCACTAGATAATCACAGAGTGTACATTGCATAATTCTGAAAACATTCTTCTGCATGGGTGCAGCTCCCTAAATGTACTACTCATCCAAACTGTACTGTGTGATACTAAGAAGATGTAAAATGTAAACAGTATTGTTTACCTAGTATAATACTCATAAATAATGTCAATATATATTTAATGTTACCAAGATAAAGGTATACTTTTGTTTGCATCTCAACACCATTTGTAATAAACACAACAGTATCGCCAAAAGAAGGCTGCACATAGTTATACAGCGTAGGTATTGGCCTCTGACTGAGCTTGGTCCCTATGACCTTCACCCTTGGGGGGTATTCCGATGTAGCCATGTGCTGGGCTAAAACCATATGGAGAAGGAGACATTTATTCTTCTCTCCCTCCAATGAGATACTGATTTTATACTGCACCATTCTCCGCATACCAGCAGGGGGATAGCTAAATCCAAGCAAGCCCCTAGACTTCTATGCAATATAAATCCCAAAGGGCACTGTGCAGTACTAATGGAGAGATGATTTTTATTAAACTGCCCAGGACAGCGCTTCCTCCTGACACCGAGGAAGTAGAGAGCACCTCTGTCTTGATATTCACTTGCCAACGAAAGACCAAACAAGCGGAGATCTGACCCTTAGACTGGGCAAGAAGACACTGTGCAGCCCTTTTCACATCAAAGCACCTGCACCGCTGGAATAAGGAGACCACAGCATCCACTCACCCTCAACTTCCCACTTCAGACCTGGAGGCTTTCAGGGAGAGACCAAAGGGGGCCTCCCCCTTTTACAGTGAGAGATCACTGCGACATCCCAGGGACTGGTGAGAGGGCTATTTGCCCATTGCTGATATTGCTAGCAGCATGTAGGAGCCCCATTTGTTTTTTTGCCACTTTGGGGCTAGCACTCATTTTTAGAGTGCATATGGACGGTTACGTTGCTTGGGAGACAGTTTCTCTCGTACGCTTTGGCACCTCCATAAGCCCAGACACTTCCGCCCGCCACTGTGCTGGCGGTCACGTCGACGTCTGACCTCACTGCGCTTTCAGAGTGGTGATGTCGGACACCGCAAGGACCGGGGGATTACGCAGGCGCAGTTCGGGGTACACACACCTGATGTGCAGTTGATGCGAAAGGGACCAGGCTCATTGGCCCCTCGCATACACCTGCATCTTTCATCTCCACCTCTCACCTGGTGCAAAATTTTCGGCCAGTGTGATAGGTTGACAAGTATCAGCTGTCTCTATTTAAACCTGGCTGTGTTCCTTTCTGTAAAAAAAAACCTGGCTGTGTTACCTCCACATTGCTGCACAGCCAGGATCCATGCAATATCGTTCAAACCCAGGAGTCAAGGTATGGGAACATAATGCTTTCCTAAACACTTTGTTGACATATAAGTTTTCCTGTTTGGTGGTGTGTGTTTATACCCACATGATTTTTGGATTGTCCCTATGATCTTTTTTCTAATACTATTTCTTTTTCAATAGATTTCACCCCACTCCGCCTGCAATTATCCTCGTGAGTTTTGACACACTGCACTACTGGTTCCATTCCTCTACTGATCTTATGCCTGACCCTTTGTGCCCAATATTCCAATTTTAAATGGAATAACGGCACTAATTCCATCTTCTTAAAGGACCAGGCTTATTTTTTCATTCATTTTTTCATTTTTTTTCTTTATTGTTTGGCTGTATGCAATACACTCAGGCTGGGCCTCATGCTGTCCAGGGTTCCATCCAATTTGACATGCCTAATTTGCCTACACATGTAAACATCTTCATGTGATGTAAGTATTATGCACTCTTTCCAACTATTGAATAGACTGTGGATGTCAGTAAATAATATGCAAACTACGAATTTCTACAAGAGATTCAAGAAACGAATAATGTCAATTATTCATATATATTTACACAATGATCTTTCTCCTTTTTCTTCCTTTCATTAGGGGAAAAAATAAATAATTTTCCTTTACCAAAATAAAAATCCTTGAAGGAACTTGCATATGCTTTATGAATTAACCAAACCATCTGTTTCCGAAACATGTCGGCTATTATCCACCTCTTTATGTTTTGACTTACATGTCAGCATTCGGGCGTGAATTTCTGTATATTGGTGAAATTACTTTATATGTCAACTTCTTTGTTTTATAAAAAATGTTAAAATTCTGTATACTTTGATTATTATGACCTATATCAAATAAAACATTTTATTTGTGTATATATACCCTTTGCCAATTTCGTTTTATTGTCCCAATCCGCACCAACCCAGGGGCTTCTTTTCCCCAAAATTCTCAGATTTTGTTGGGATGTGATTGTGATTTTTTTGGAATTGTACAACAACTGGTTCAGCTTCACTTATCTATTGCTGTAGTCTATGTTTAGAATGAGTGTGGCATATAGTGCAGTATGGATTGGGTACACTGGGAACAGGACACCCAGTGTACTCAATCCATACTGCACTATATGCCACACTCATTATAAACATAGACTACATCTATACCAACCCTATACTGCATTATACTGAACCAGGGGCGGACTGACCATTGAGGCACTCGAGTACTGCTCGAGGGCCCCATGCCACTAGGGGGCCCCATCAGGGTTGCCAGGCTCATTAAAACCAGGGACAGTATGTAAAAATCTGTGTTTTTTTTTTTTTTTTTTTTACATCTGTCCCTGATATGTCCAAAACCGACATGCTTTTGATGTAAAAATCCTGAGATTTTAGCTTCCCCGCCTCTGTAATGCCTCCTGGCTTGGTGGCCATCTGTAAGCCCGGGGGCCCCATAATCTTCTATTGCCCGGGGGCCCCATGAGTTGTCAGTCCGCCCCTGTACTGAACTGTTATTAAGAATGTAAACCAACTCTGTGTATGAGGCCCCCCCCAAAACCTGAAGTTACCCAGGCTCCCCCAAGGTCTAAATTTGGCCCTGACTGTTTATGGCTGTAGCACCCTCTAGTGCACTCGATTGGATGTACATAGTTAAATGTAGTGTAGGAAGATTTGGTCTGGCTGAGAGCCAGGCCTGGGTTGAGTCACTTATGGAGGCTGAAGGACTCAGCAAGCAGCATCTCTGGTGACTCCCCCTGCTTTCTGGAACCTTGGAGAAGCTTCCAGAAGTAGAGGGCGGAGTCTAGGAGGAGCTGCTTGGAGTATTTATTAGGGCCCCATCCAATCTCCAGCAAAATGGGCTGGCATAAATACTCATGGATCAGGCCAGCAGGGGCAGTCTGGTGGAAGATGGAGAAGGAGTGCTGAAGAGGCTATCAGTGGCCCTTGAGGGTGCCCCCTAGTCTGGGGGGTGACTTTGGGTGCTGGAGGAACTCTACAACACATGGAGGAATCCTTCATGGAGGCACGGGAGCAAGGAAGAGGACAGTAGGAGCAGGTCAACACGTCCAGGAGTCAGTGTTGCCAACCATCCATTAATTTACGGACAGTCCGGTAATTTCACCCCATTTTCGGGGTGTCTGTGAATGTCCAGTACGGACAGCCAATGCCAGTAAGAATGATGGCTGCGGGCCGGCCATGCAACTGCGATTGGCCAGCTTACATGTCAATCACACAGAACAGCTGCCAGCCTGCCAGTGTACATTATCCAGGCCACGATCCTTACTCGGCCAATCAGCGAAAGTCCAGCCGTCCCGCCCACCTTGCTGTTTCAGACAAATCACACAGGTCAGGTACTATCTACTTTGCTAGTGGTCTCCCGACTCCCGCCCGCTTATCCAATAGCGTAATTCGGGGGAGAAGATAGCCAGTGTTACGAACCAATGGGCTGACGACCTTGTGGTGTGGGCGGCGCCGGCGCTTGTGAAATGTGATGGGGACGTTGGAATCGTTGGAATCGAGACGAAATGTTGGGAGGCGACGTTCTGACGTCACCGCGTCAAGTGATCAGACCTGGAAGATACGGGCTACATGTTCGAGGAGCCGGCCGGCTTGTGTGTTTTTGATGCTTTTATATCTACAGCTTGATGTAAGTATACATCTTTTTATCTTATAATAAATCTCGAGGATTTTACACTATGCGAGTTCCTTCTTTTTCCTTCTCCCGCATTGGTACACTGTTTGAGGCAATTCAATACTGTGACTGACCCTCTCTGGAGACACGCTTCAAGGATATCATCATTATATGCTGTCTATGATCTCCTGTAATTAAGAGATCATAGAGTTCCGGTAAGAGTCATTGTGCGACTGAGGTGGAGGTGCTTCTATCATCACTCTTTCCAGGAAATTGGGGAATATTTATACTTTAATGTGACCATCAGCTTTATGTTTTTTTGGACTTTATGGTGTATGGTGGACCATGGTTAATTTATAACTGTTCACATTTTATAGATGCTCACGGTTTAATCACTGTTTGTCACTTATTTAAATTTCTTTGTATTATTTGCGCTGGTTTCAGTGCATCTATTTATACGCACATTAGCGCAACTTTTCTCTTTGTACATCTCCTGTTCTTGTATCCTGTCCGCAGCCTCTGACCTTCTCCTTTTCTTGTATCCTGTCCGCAGCCTCTGACCATCTCCTGTTCTTCTATCCTGTGCGCAGCCTCTGACCATCTCCTGTTCTTGTATCCTGTCCGCAGCCTTTGACCATCTCCTGTTCTTCTATCCTGTGCGCAGCCTCTGACCATCTCCTGTTCTTGTATCCTGTGCGCAGCCTCTGACCATCTCCTGTTCTTGTATCCCAGTGTTTCTCAATTCCAGTCCTCAGGCCCCCCCAACAGGTCAGGTTTTCAGGATTTCCATTATTTTGCACAGGTGATTTGATCAGTTTCACTGCCTTAGTAATCACCACAGCCTTTTCATCTGAGGGAAATCCTGAAAACCTGACCTGTTGGGGGGGCCTGAGGACTGGAATTGAGAAACACTGTTGTATCCTGTCTGCAGCCTCTGACCATCTCCTGTTCTTGTATCCTGTCCGCAGCCTCTGACCATCTCCTGTTCTTGTATCCTGTCCGCAGCCTCTGACCATCTCCTGTTCTTGTATCCTGTCCGCAGCCTCTGACCATCTCCTGTTCTTGTATCCTGTCCGCAGCCTGAAAATCACTGAAAGCTGTGTGACTTTGTTGAAAACATTATTGGACCCTATTGTCTTTTACATATCAAATTTTTTTTTTTTTTTACATTTGCTGTATTTTAAATGTAATTTCTGGATTGGTTTGTAAAGTACATTGTCTAAATAAGGTTTTTATTAGTACTATTAATATTATTATGTTAGCCATGTTTTGTACCTCCTGTGCGTTTCTGCTGTTTATGGACTATTTTTACTTAATCTTCCTTAACACCATATCAAAAGTCCTTGTAGTCAAAAGGTCTGAAGTCTGTTGCAGATTCCAAGTTACTTTTTAGGTATTAATTGTAAAATGATTGTTGGGTTTATTTAAATGAGGCCTTGTATTTTTTGCATTAGCATTTATTTATGAATGAAAAATTAGATTTCTATGTCACGAGTATTACATCTATCTATTTGTATATAGTAATTCAGGCTAAAGCAATTTATACCATTATTAGTGACAGTATGTTGCCCTTGCTAAATGAAAGGCTGACTCCTCTCACTTTTTTATGCACAGTACATTCACAAATGAGTGCGTGTAAAAATTAGAAAGCTCTGAAGCAAAGAATATTTTGAAGTACTTATCGTGCTGTGCTTTACGAAAATGCTATTTAACGCAAAGCACTATTGAAAATTGTCATTTTAATAAACAGTGCAGATTAACATTATCAATCCATGTCTTAAGTATATCTGTAAACTCTCTCCAGAGGAGATACGGTTTGCGTATTTCAAAATGTGGCTTTTATGTGTATTATAGTTCTCTGCTCAGTGTCTTGACATAGCATCTGACGTACAAGCTCCTATGTAGCACAATTAGCGAGGGAACGGGCTACAATGTAATGACAGCAGGGAGTATGCAAATCTCATCATCTTGGCCTAAGTTTTCATTTTCTCTAGCATGGCCCACACATTAATAACCGTCAACATGCATTTTACATTAGGTCTCCAAGTAGAATGAAGGATCCCACTAAATGAGGGTGGTGGGGAAGGAGTACAAAGTTTTGGCCAAAGGGGATTGCAATGACATAAGGCAATAAAGTCAAGGAATATGAATAGGGTCATAAGTGAGTTCTACTGGTATAAGATGGATGTCGATCAATAAATAGTCCCTCCAGGACATATTTTCTCATGAACTTTAAAATATATTATTCCCAGAACTATAAAGGATTCATAGAATTTCCTAATGCAACAGCATGGAGAAAGCATCACATTTTAAAACGAGTATAATTAAGAAAAGGAAATTCTAACATGCTATATGGGATAACATACCCATAGTTTAAGGGTTCAGTAATAGGATTCGAGCAGAGCTGAATTCTGTATAGAGTACCTAATACTGTATATTGCAGGGGTATGACATATACAAATCTAACAGATCTTGCTATACATTGAAAAACATCAACCAAATCAGAAAGCTTCACACAATTTTAGGCAAATGATGTGTGTAGTTTTGATGACAGTTTGTGAGCTTAACACAGCATTTGGCACTCACTGGCAGTGATTACCATGATTGTGAGTGAGGTCTTCTTTAACAGGTACAGACTGGGGGTCATTTACTATAGCACGAATATGCAATAGCGCCCAATTAAGCCAACTGGGCGGACAGGCAAATGGAAAATCGCACTATTGCCAGCGAACATGCCTGTCAAATCGGTATATGCGGGAATAGTTAAAGTCAATGGGGCTTGAACCTGTAACTTCAATAGTCCTCATTGAAGGCTTTAGGCAGTACTGCTCTGGGGGACATGTGTTTTTAAAACAATCGTTTTTAAAGGAGCACTGATTTTAATGATGCTTAAAGTGAAACAATAAAAATGAAAAATCCCTTTAAATATCGTGCATGGGGGGTCCCCTTAGTCTGCCTGTAAAGTGGCACATCTGTACGATGTCTAGAACATGTCACAGCAATAATGAAATTTCTAAAGGAAAACATTTAATTTAAACTGGCTCACGGCTGTAATGTATTGCCGGCTCCCGGCAATATAGATATGAAAAAAATGGCATGCGGCCCCCCACAGTCCATACCAGGCCCTTCGGGTCTGATATGGATTTTAAGGGGAACCCCATGCCAAAATTAAAAAAAAAAGTAGACGTGTGGTCTCCCCCCAAAATCCATACCAGACCCTTATCCGAGCATGCAGATGACGTCATTCAGAGACCCCGCCTCCCTGTGACATCACCGCTTGGGGCATTATGGGTCCATGATGTCATAAGGGGTGGGGTCTCCAGATGACACATGTGTTGGCCACGCCCCATAGTTATATATGACATGTGCGCCATGAAAGCAGACAGATCGGCAGGCCGCAGCGTCCGAGGAGGGTCGTGTTTTTTAATCTTCAGCAGGTCGGTGGCGGCAGCCACAGTGGGGGAAGAAGAAATAGAAGACAGAACGAAAAAGCGGGGGAATAAGAAGATGGAGGGAAACCGCTGGAAGTAGGAGAAGATCAGAGGAAGAAGTGGGGAAGGAGAAGCCAGAGGAAGACCAGAGGAAGGAGGAGGAAGAAGCAGGGGAAGAAGACATTTTTAATAAAGGACTGGCTATTGTCTTTTGTCATATTACTCTACCCCATAATCATTCACATAGGGGGGCTGGAATTTGGGGGCCCACTTGTTAAAGGGGACAAGGGCCTCTTCCCGACAAACCTGGCCAGTGGTCGTCAGGGCCTGTGGGTGGGGGGCTTATCAGAATCTAGAAACCCCCTTTACCAAGGGGTCCCCAGATTATGCCCCCCCTATGTAAATGGGTATCCGGTACATCGTACCCCTACCCATTCACCAAAAAAAGCAGTGAAATGTAAAAAAAATACAAGACACAGTTTTTGACAAGTCTGTTATTGTAAAATAGCTCTGAGCTCTGAGATGCTTTGGGGGGATCCCAAAGCACCCTCCCCATGTTGAGGGCATGTGGCCTGGTATGGTTCAGGAGGGGGGCACTTGCTCTCCCCCTATCCTGACCTCCAGTCTGCATGCTTGGATAAGGGTCTGGTATGGATTTTGGTGGGACTGCACACCAAATTTTATGTAAACAATCGTTTTTTGGGGTATTGTTTTCTTAATTTGGTGCTTAGAGAGAATTGACATATTTCATAGCTGACCTAGTCCACAAAATAATTAGTAGAGCCCTGAATTTTAGCTTTGGAGCAGGGTTTTATTTTTTGGGGGGTTTCTTCCCCCTCCCCCCATTGCACTTTCTACTCAAGGACTTGCACAACCAAATACGTTTGTATGCAACTAGATTTAATACAGATTTGAAGGGGTATGAATTGTTTGCACTTATAACATATGTATTTCGAGTCTGCAAAAATTAAACTTAAAGTAAAAAACAATCAACTTTTTATTTTAACATTAGTATAAACATTTTGTACGTGGGCCAAAAAAAAAAAAGACATGGAAATGATGCTCCAGCATTTGACAATATCGTTAGAAGGGCCCTGCTCAAAAGAACTTACAATCTACAAGGATAAGACACTAAAGATTAGACACATTAAACAAGTCACATTTGAAAAGCAGGGATACAAATTGTAACAGGACTGGTGAATGGAGTGAACCACAACTGCGGCTAGCAAGGATATCAATGCGCTTCTTTATGTGACAACTCAGTATTGGGCCCCAGGCGTCACTCCTTACAAACAGGAGTTTGGGGGATCTCTACGTCATCTCTCTGTCACATAAAGAAAGGCGTTGAGCTACTAAGGATGGACGCATTACGACATGCGACCAGAGCTTAGCGTTTAAAATTATATAATATACTTCAAGGTTAATATTCCAATACACCTCTATATGCAAGTGATTATCAGTTAGGGACCCCAGGCGTCACTCCACACAAACAGGAGTTTGGGGGTTCTCTACATCATATCACTTTAAGCATATAGCGATGAATTAGGGCACTAAGAAAGATGCTATGAACTAGCATCAACCCTTAGCATAGAAAAGTTAGAGCGAACATGTTCAAACAATTAGGACAAGGCCTATAAGGGATTTGTACTTATGTCAAGCTCGTAGTAAATAGGAGTTGTAATAACAACTAGTACTTGCGTATGAGAGGCAATATAGCTAAGGTAATAGTAGTTGCGTATAAGAGGCAATATAGCTCAGGTTATTATAGTTGCATATGTGAGGTGAATGTTGCACACATAATAGTAGTGTCACGGTTATTACCGTGCCAAGCAGACAGCGAGGCGTGGTCGTGCCCCAAGTGGCTCTGGGTGGTATTGAACCTGGGACCTCTCTGTTGCTGCTTTGGTTCTTTACCTCTAAACCACTCCTCAGTTTGGTATTCTGCTTGCTTTCCAGCTAAGGTGGTTCTGAATGATGTGCTGATCTCCTTGCAATCTTCACCTGTCTCTCCTGGTCCAGCTGAGGCAGGTTACCCAATCAACTAGGGTATAAAACACTGCCTCACTCTAAGGAAGTTGTCAGTTCATTGTGATTGTCCTGTCATTGCCAAAGTTGCCTGTGTTCCTGTGCTTTGTTTCAGCTACAAGACTGACTCTGTCTTCTGACTCTGGCTATGTTTATTGTGTCTTCTGAATTCTGGAATCCCTGACCACGGCTTAACTTTGACCATCCTTTGGCAAATCCCTGTCAAGCCCCTGTGCACAGACTCACAGCCCAGGTAGCTTCTTACTTTGTTACCGTGGGCTGTGTGTATTTGTAAGGGTGAGCATACAACACTGCAATAGACTCCAGCCAAGGTAAGCCCTTACAAGTAGTTGCATATGAGAGGCAATATAGCTCAGGTAATTATAGTTACATATATGAGGCAAATATTGCTCTAGCAACTTAAGAGTAGCTGACCCTTCAAGGTACTCCTTAGCAAACAGTCCTCAGCACAGCAGTATCTCCCAGATAGTATGTTGATATCCACACGGCATATTTAGTAACAGAAATGTATTAGATGGAACACTAGCAGTAGATCTTCTTATAGGACTATAAGTGATACAATGGCTACTTATCTGTTTGTAGGCTTATATGTACATAGTTACATAGTTAGTCAGGTTGAAAAAAGACACAAGTCCATCCAGTTCAACCACAAAAAATAAACAAACAAAATAAAAAACACAGTACAATCCCATACACCCAACTTCATACCCACAGTTGATCCAGAGGAAGGCAAAAAAACCCCAGCAGAGCATGATCCAATTTGCTACAGCAGGGGAAAAAATTCCTTCCTGATCCCCCGAGAGGCAATTGGATTTACCCTGGATCAACTTTACCTACAAATCTTGGTACTCAGTTATTTTATGTACATTTAGGAAAGTATCCAGGCCTTTCTTAAAGCAATCTACTGAGCTGGCCAGAACCACCTCTGGAGGGAGTCTGTTCCACATTTTCACAGCTCTTACTGTGAAAAAACCTTTCCGTATTTGGAGGTGAAATCTCTTTTGCTCTAGACGTAAAGAGTGCCCCCTTGTCCTCAGTGTTGACCGTAAAGTGAATAACTCAATACCAAGTCCACTGTATGGACCTCTTATATATTTGTACATGTTGATCATATCCCCCCTAATTCTCCTCTTCTCAAGAGTGAATAAATTCAGTTCCTCTAATCTTTTCCTCATAGCTGACCTCCTCCATGCCTCTTATCAGTTTGGTTGCCCTTCTCTGCACTTTCTCCAGTTCTCCGATATCCTTTTTGAGAACTGGTGCCCAAAACTGAACTGCATATTCCAGATGAGGTCTTACTAATGATTTGTACAGGGGCAAAATTATATCTCTGTCTCTGGAGTCCATACCTCTCTTAATACAAGAAAGGACTTTGCTCGCCTTGGAAACCGCAGCTTGGCATTGCATGTTATTATTGAGCTTATGATCTACCAAGACCCCCAGATCCTTCTCCACTACAGATCCCCCCAGTTGTACTCCCCCTAGCATGTATGATGCATGCATATTCTTATTCCCTAAGTGCATAACTTTACATTTATCAACATTAAACCTCATCTGCCACTCAGTCGCCCAATTAGACAGAGCATTGAGGTCGGCTTGTAAATTGGCGACATCCTGCAAGGACGTTATTCCACTGCATAGCTTGGTGTCATCTGCAAAGACAGAAATGTTACTTTTGATCTCGGACCCAATATCATTTATAAATATATTGAAAAGTAAGGGTCCCAGCACTGAACCTTGGGGTACACCACTGATAACATTGGACCATTCAGAGTAAGAATCATTAACCACGACTCTCTGAATTCTGTCTTTCAGCCAGTTTTCTATCCATTTACAAACTGATATATCCAATCCTGTAGACCTTACCTTGCACATGAGCCGTGTGTGCGGAACTGTATCGAACGCTTTTGCAAAATCCAAATATATCACGTCCACAGCCACGCCTCTGTCCAGGGTTTTAGTTACCTCTTCATAAAAGGAAATCAGGTTTGTCTGACAACTTCTGTCTTTCATGAATCCATGCTGTCTGCTGCTTAAATAGTTTTTTTTCCAGCAAGAACTCATCCATGTGGTCTTTTATTAGACGTTCCAGTATCTTCCCAACTATAGAAGTTAGACTAACAGGTCTATAGTTACCTGGTAAAGACTTTGTTCCCTTTTTAAATATGGGCATCACATTGGCCCTGCGCCAATCCAGTGGTACTATTCCTGTCATTAATGAGTCCCTAAATATTAGATACAGTGGCTTTGAAATGACAGAGCTCACCTAGGATCCGTGGGTGGATGCCATCTGGTCCAGGTGCTTTATCCACCTTTATTCTGTCTAAATATTTCTGGACCATATCACTTTTGAGCCATTGTGGATTTAGGGCTTTGTCATTACAACCCCCATTATGGACATGAGCTCCCCCATGCTCCATTGTATACACAGAGCTGAAGAAAGCATTTAATAAATTTGCCTTCTCTTTGTCCCCAGTCACCCACTCTAGATTATTTTGTAAGGGGCCTACATGCTCGGACTTCACCTTTTTACTATTAATATATTTAAAGAATTTTTTGGGGTTTGTCCTATCTTTTGCAATCTGTCGTTCATTTTGAATTTTGTAGGAGATAGAGGATCCATGGTGTCGGTTGTTCAGCAAAGGCCTCAAGGTTGTCCCCAGCAATGCTCTTTGTTGCAGTTGGTGCAATAGCACTAAAGTAGTAGTTGTTGCCTGGAGCGGTGTTGCAGCATGGGGAGCGATGGCAGTGGTATCAGTAGCATGGCCGAGCTACGGCTGACAATAATAGAACAGGGATTGAGTGTAAGGTCAATGCCTTTATAGGCATGTGACCAGCTGTAGTGCATCTCAGTAAATTTGAAAGGAGCGCCGTTCGCCACGGCGCACTTCCGCGTTGGATAGCACGGGGCGCCGCGCGATGACATCATCGCGCGGTTGCAGTAATGCGCTCCAGAGTGGAACGCAACCAGGAAGTAACAGGCGCGCGGAGCGCCTGTTACACAAATCAAGCTAATAACAAGCATGACTAATCTTTTTTATGATCAGAAGTCCTTGCCCCAAGCGCCAAAAAAGTTACATGGCAGAATTATCATAAGCAAAAATAGACAAAATTATTTCAAAAGCCAAAAAGGCAGTGCACAATCTACATTGACATAGCAGGAATTAATTAGCAGGAACCTTCCTTTTCATCTCAATCATTACATAGCAGTTGTAAGTCTAACGTGATATTTAGAAGCAATCATTTAACAGCCTTAGTGGGGTGTGGGTTAGGAATTATACACACCCCCAATCCCCCCCAAAAAAACATATCTATTTGTAACCCAATATACACACTGCAAAAAAAATTCAGGCCTGTTCTTAGGCCAAACACCCGCCACAAATGCAGGACTTTAAATAACCTAGCAAAGGTTGCTCACCCACCCACTAAAGGACAAACCCACCAGTGTAATTGATTATGTCTCTTCATGTAGGCCTCAAGTGCTCACAATTGTTCATTAGAAAAATATACTATTTACAAATGAAAAATGGCTCGGCATTGATATCTGTGCAGGGTAAATCTCAAGATAACACATGTCCAAGCCTCTTCCCATTATCAGTGATCCCAAAAATCTCAAAATCAAACTTTTACATTGTTGGGCATGTTGAGGGTACAAAATTAGAACTTTGTAAAGGGGTGCTTCACACAAATTGGTGACAAAGCGCATTTGTTATTCATCATAAACATACAAAATTAAAATATGTATGCAGCATCACACTAGACTTAGACATCCATATCTGGGCCAAAACACAACCATTCTAGATTTGGTGCAAACCCACACTTGCTTGATTTTTTTTAATGAGATTTCTTGGGGTTCTATTATGTCAAAGCCATCAAATATATTAACACTTGTGAAAACTTTAATGTCACAACATACAAACCTCTAGCCAGGATTGGGATTCAAACTCAGAAACGCAGTGCTGCTAGGCAGACGTGCTAGCATGTGAGCCACTGTGCTGATAAATGTTTTAGGCTGCATCTCTGTGGTGTAAAACAGTTCTAAGTACCAGGGGTGCAAGAAATAAATCAATGCAGATGTATTGTGGAAGGCCAGAGAGCCTGTTAACAACCTGTTTCTGCATATGCCATCTTTTTTAAGGCTGGTTATGGCTGATTACTGTCAGCATGCTGTCATTTTGTGGGTTTTGGCTTGGTAAGAAGCTGCAATTAGTGCTGGTGGGAAAATGGTAAGGCTGATTAGAGTCCTTGCTCATGGAAATCTTGACACAATTTGCATCAGCGGTGCTGCTCTTCTACACATAAATACTGCATTTAGACTTAACTTATGTAAGGTCAGGAGTTATGTTTAATAACATAGGGAGAACAGACAACTTCTCTACATGAAGTGAAATGTTTGGGATTCAAACCAAGAACCTCAGTGCTGGTAGTTAGAAGTGCTAACCTGAGAGCCACTGTGCTGATGCATTAGTCAGGAGGTATTCTTCTGAATTTATTCTGTGATATTTGGTGGTTCTTGGTGTGTGAGTGTAGAATAGTGATGTTACCCTCTGATTTTTGGGAATTACATTTTTATTTCTGATGTTGGTACGCATTTCACATTTTTTGGGCTCAAATTAGGATCATTTGGAAATAATAAAAAACACACAAAATTGTGACTCAATTTAAACTCAGCAATGGTATTGTTTGTGGTTTGTAAAGACACATGTGAGAGTTTGGGTAAAGATTTATGTGAGATGGACAGCAACAAGTAAAAGTGACAGAGAAAAATGAGTTTTTTTTAACCCAGCGCTAATTTTGGTATTTACTATAGCTCCCTGCAAAAAAGCCATGGTAGTTAAAACAAGAGTAGTTTGCATCTTTGAGCATGCTCAGTTGTGCTGGCACCTAGTTGTACAGACGGGGAATTTATCTCTAAAGAATAGAAGCAGAATAATACAAGTCCGTTTTATTGATTTATCGCAGCGTGAAAAAGGAAAAATGGTTGTTTAAAAGGCTTGCCAATATCAAGAGCATTGACGCATTACCTGATACAGCCACGGATTTTAATGTTTACACAAGCAAACATATAATAATAGAACAGGCATTACATAATTTAACAAAGACTTGTCAATTCATTGTTCTAACTTCCTTTTAGGAAATTCATACGATTATATATTTGAGCCAGTGCTGAGTTTTTAATAACTCAGATTATATTGAGATTAATCTTGTATTAAAAATATAAAATTTGCAGGTTCATTGAATGCTGCTGATTTATGGTGAACTGAACTCCAACTAATCTAAAAAGCCTTTAGGTCTACCAGTGCTCATTTATTTGTACACATGTAAAATATGGTTTGCAAACAGTGCTTGTAAACGAGTGTGTTATTGGTTCAAATGTGCTAGACTTACCTGGTTATAAGAGCTTGTTGCGTAAATTATAACCCCAGGAACACAACAATAATGCTGCACTGAGAGCAATGGTACAAAGTAAACAAAGGCAGCCAATCAAAAATTTAGCACAAATGGCGACTCAATAGGCTTACATTCATAAAAGAGCAGGAACAGAAAGAAGCACACATATCAGAAACAATATAATGCTGCAATATAATTCCCAGTTTTCAGCCATAACTTGGAGAGCACAGTGGTTAGTGTAACTAACCAGTGTCGGCCCGTCCCATAGGGTTCACCCTCTAGTCACAATTTTTTTTTTTTTAAATGGCCCCTTTAAGGAGAAAAAAGAAGTCCTTTGACAAAATCAAATTAGGCGCCGGGCACCAGTGCCCTAGGAAGCACCACATCAATGCAATCACAAGATTGAAGACGTGGCGCTTCATTTGCAGGTTTTTATCCCGCCTTGCGGCGCATTGCAAAGCGCCGATTAGCTTCCCGTGTGTCCCTGGATCCACTATGGGCGCCGGGAGCAATGCTATTGCTGTTACTTCCGGGTTTCGTCTTACAGACGAAAACCAGAAGTGACGTCACATGGCAGCTCCGTTCTTTATACTGCCCGAGCGGAGCTGCCAAGGTAAGCAGAGCTGGCCACCATGCCTTGTGTAGTGTACTATGCAGTATCTGGAATTCTGGAGTGTCTGATCGACCCAAAATAACTTGTCAGTCATCAGCAGTGCACTGAGTTAATCTGATCCCCACCTATCCACCTCGGAGCCTGGTATTGTAGTTACACTGCTGGGACTTGTAGTTCTCCATCTTCTCCTGGGGCTCAGGTGCATGCAATCCACCATCTTTGTCCAGTTTTTCTCTCACTGCTGGGACTTGTAGTCCCATAGATGGTGGATTGCATGCACCTGAGCCCCAGGAGAATATGGAGAACTACAAGTCCCAGCAGGTTATACATACAATAAGGCTCTGAGGTGGATGGGTGTGGATTGCATGCACCTGAGCCCCAGGAGAAGATGGGGAACTACAAGTCCCAGCAGGTTATAATACAAGGCTCCGAGGTGGATGGGTGTCCAGACATCCATCCACCTCGGAGCCTTATATTAAAACCTGCTGGGACTTGTCGTTCTCCATCTTCTCCTGGGGCTCAGGTGCATGCAATCCACCATCTATGGGACTACAAGTCCCAGCAGTGAGAAAAACTGGACAAAGATGGTGGATTGCATGCACCTGAGCCCCAGGAGAAGATGGGGAACTATAAGTCCCAGCAGGTTATAATATAAGGCTCTGAGGTGGATGGGTGTCCAGACATCCATCCACCTTGAAGCCTTATATTATAACCTGCTGGGACTTGTAGTTCTCCATCTTCTCCTGGGGCTCAGGTGCATGCAATCCACACCCATTCACCTCAGAGCCTTATTGTATGTATAACCTGCTGGGACTTGTAGTTATCCATCTTCTCCTGGGGCTCAGGTGCATGCAATCCACCATCTTTGTCCAGTTTTTCTCTCACTGCTGGGACTTGTAGTCCCATAGATGGTGGATTGCATGCACCTGAGCCCCAGGAGAAGATGGAGAACTACAAGTCCCAGCAGTGAGAGAAAAATTGGACAAAGATGGTGGATTGCATGCACCTGAGCCCCAGCAGGTTATAATATAAGGCTCTGAGGTGGATGGATGTCTGGACACCCATCCACCTCGGAGCCTTATATTATAACCTGCTGGGACTTGTAGTTCCCCATCTTCTCCTGGGGCTCAGGTGCATGCAATCCACACCCATCCACCTCAGAGCCTTATTGTATGTATAATCTGCTCGGACTTGTAGTTCCCCATCTGCTCCTCGGGCTCAGGTGCATGCAATCCACCATCTTTGTCCAGTTTTTCTCTCACTGCTGGGACTTGTAGTTTCATAGATGGTGGATTGCATGCACCTGAGCCCCAGGAGATGATGGAAAACTACAAGTCCCAGCAGGTTATAATATAAGGCTCCAAGGTGGATGGATGTCTGGACACCCATTTACCTTGGAGCTTTATATTATAACCTTCTGGTACTTGGAGTTCTCCATCTTCTCCTGGGGCTCAGGTGCATGCAATCCACACCCATCCACCTTGGAGCCTTATATTATAACCTGCTGGGACTTGTAGTTCTCCATCTTCTCCTGGGGCTCAGGTGCATGCAATCCACCTTCTATGGGACTACAAGTCCCAGCAGTGAGAAAAACTGGACAAAGATGGTGGATAGCATGCACCTGAGCCCCAGGAGACGATGGAGAACTACAAGGAGGGTGAGTGGTCATGCCTTTTTTTTTTAATGCTGGGACTTGTAGTAGTGTTCTTCTTGTAAGAAGAAGAGGCTGGAGCCTGGAGGAGTGTGTCTGTCTGCCCTGCCACCCTGTGTTAGTCTGGGAAGGGGGGGGATTGCTGTGTCCACCACCCCCCTGCCATGTGTATAGTGTAGCACTGTAGCTGACCTGATTGGGGGGGGGATGCAATTTAAAGGTTGCAGAATGCAGATACGTGCTATTTACGTGCTATTTACAGGTTATAGAGTGCAGATATGTGCGATTTACAGGGTGCAGAATGCAGACATGTGCGATTTACAGGGTGCAGAATGCAGATATGTGCTATTTACAGGGTGCAGAATGCAGATATGTGCTATTTACAGGGTGCAGAATGCAGATATGTGCTATTTACAGGGTGCAGAATGCAGATATGTGCTATTTACAGGGTGCAGAATGCAGATATGTGCTATTTACAGGGTGCAGAATGCAGATATGTGCGATATACAGGTGGCAGAATGCAGATACGTGCGATTTACAGGTGGGAACCCCTCATTATGGAGGGAACCCCTCATTACTAACAGTGTAATTTTTCAGTTTGTTTGCGCTGATCTGTAAGGCTATCTAATCTATTGCGCCCCCCATCCTAAAACTTCACCAGCCGCCACTGTAACTAACACTTTAAGGGCCAGTGTTGACAGATGTATTTGACCTGCAGTTCATCTGCTGCTGAACTGCTTCAAGAAGGTTTTTCATTCCCATAGAATCTTATGTGGATGTAAATGCTGTCCGATGCAAATCAATTTAATCAACACCGGTATTTAACTTACCTTGCGCAGTCCTTTCTAGCTATACTTAAGCTTGCTTTTAAATAAAGCATGAACATGTTTAGAGGCAGAACTACAGTACTTCTTTATATATATATATATATATATATATATATATATATATATATATATATATATATATATATATATATATATATATATATAGCCACAAGATAATCAAAGTTTTTATATGTTAACTACTGCGTTTGGAAATTTAGGAGCTGTTCCAGTCTACAGACTCTGTATTAAAGTCATTGTAAAGTCAGAAGGTTTTATCCTAATGCATTCTATACATTCAGATAAAAATACTTCTGTGTGCAGCAGCCCCCCTAATACTTACCTGAGCCCCATCTCTGTCCAGCAATGTCCACAAGTGTCTCAGCCGTCCGAGACTATCCCTTCTGATTGGTTTAGACACTGCAGCTGCGCCATTGGCTCCCACTGCTGTCAATCAAAGTCAGCCAGCCAATCAGGAAGAGAGGGGGCAGGGCCAGGCTGCGGCTTCAAGCCTGAATGGATACAGGGAGCTTAGAATCGGCTCAGGTGCCCCCATAGAAAACTGCTTGCTGTGGAGGCACTCAACAGGAGGGAGGAGCCAAGAGCACAGAAGAGGAGGACTAGGGCTGCTCTGTGCAAATCCACTACACCCGCGATCACTCATGACCGAGCGAGAACCGGGATCTTTGTATGTAAACACACAAATCCTGGTTCTGTCAGGAGAGAGGAGACAGATTGTGTGTTCCCACTAAGTAGGAACACCGATCATTCTCCTCCCCTAGTCAGCCACATCCCCCACAGTTAGAACACACATAGGGAACACAGTTAACCCCTTGAGCATCCCCTAGTGTTAACCCCTTCCCTGCCAATGACATTTATACAGTAAGCAGTGGCTATTTTTAGCTCTGATCGCTGTATAAATGTCACTGGTCCCAAAAAAGTGTCCGATCTGTCCGTCAAAATGTTGCAGTCCCGATAAAAATAGCTGCCATTACTTGTAAAAAATAATAATAATAAAAATGCCACAAATGTATATACGCTTATTGAGATTTTTTTACCAAAAATATGTAGAAGAATACATATTGGCCTAAACTGATGAAGAAATTCATTTTTTTATTTTTTATTTCGGGGATAATTATAGCAAAAAAGTACAAAATATATTGTTGTTTTTTTTTTTTTTTCAAAATTGTTCAAAATTGTCGCTCTTTTTTTGTTTATAGTGCAAAAAATAAAAACCGCAGAGGTGATCAAATACAACTTAAAAAAAGCTCTATTTGTGGGAAAAAAAAGGACACCAATTCTGTTTGGATAAAACAGCGCATTACTGCGCAATTGTCAGTTAAATATCGCAAAAAATGGCCTGGTCAGGAAGGGGGCAGATCCTTCGGGGCTGAAGTGGTTAAGATGAAAACCCTTGAACCCGGTTGAACCATGCAGCCTAATATACTATTAGATTATACCTAGAATTCAGCTTTAAAATCTTTAACTTGGTCGTCATGGAATATTGTAAATTAGAGGCATGTGGCATCAACAAAACAACATTGTTTTAAATGGTAATCGTCTGTTTACTTTTAAGTATAGAAAAAATATGCTTTCTAAGTGATGTGTTAATGGCATAGTATATACCTCCAGCAATTTTTACCTAATTCTTTAAGAATAATAACCTTAAATGCGCTCCCATAATCCTATAATAAACTGATAGAAATAAGGTGAACTAGGCTGCTGGGAGGAAGACTTGAACCTCTTCAGGTGTTGAGAATAAATTAGTGCACCTTTCCTGTAGCTACAGAGGTCAGTAAGGGCTTGTTTTGAAGTACTGCCTGTTAGGAATATGCAATTAGCTGAATGTGTAAAGCCTGGCTACAGGTTCGCTTTTTCAAGGCTTTTTAGGCTAAGGGAGATTTCACACAAATAAAGCCTCCATTAGAGATCAAACTGAACATTGTAAATAGAGATGAGTTTCTTAACAGAAAACTGAGTTATTTTATAAGATTTATTAATTCAGGAATTTAAAATGTATGTCTACACTTAAACTAGTTTTTACTTATTAATAGCTGAACAAAACTTATTTTAAAGATTTCCATTGTCTTTACCTTCATAGTATTTATATTTCATTCAACATCATGGTTTCTCTATAGTCAATGGACAAATGAATTGCAGTTCTTCAACAATTGGGAGATAAAGGTCATAGCACCCTGTGCTAGATAATGACCATTCCAATTTTCCTATATTTGAAACAGCCATGTCCTTAATCAAGTGTGTGTTCATTGCAGACTGCAGAGAAGAGCTGACCTTATTCTCACTACTGCAAGATCTATATCACACAGCTAATATGAGGCATTAACAATAAAATACACGTGAACTGTTTCAGACCAACACTGTGATAAGAAACAGGGCTATTTATATACAGATTAAAGGTCTTTTCAAAGACCATGTAGAAGGCACGTGATTTGCAACACTGTGTAGTGATCTGCAAAGAAGTGTCTTGCATGTTTTCAAGATAATAGAATAGGGCTAAATAAGAAATCATGTGCTTTATTACTAATATTTATTTTTGATATTACCTAATATCTTTCCAATGTGACTCAAACATTTTAATACTTATTATAAGACTGTCTGAAACATACTCAAGTATAAATGTAAAAGAGGATATTGCAAATATAAATTTAAGCTTAAGAGTTTTGCTTTAAATATTTTTATTTTTATTTCATTAAGAATACAAAGTACAGTCACTCTATAAAGAAGTAACAGAAATTGAAACTGAAGTACCACAATGCTTTAACTGATCTTCAGATTGCTCCCTTGACTATTATCGGAATACAGTTGTATCTGGACCTCTTAGCAGCAGTGTGTTGCTTTAGTTTCCATATTTGTAGAGCCCGTTGATATCCTCTGGGGTGTTGAAGATGCCCCCTGGGAACCAGATTATTTACACTAACATAAATACTTTAAGCAATTGTAAACTCCAGATTGGATTATGCAAACGCCCTTTACCTCGGGCTCCCAAAGTACCAAATCGCTCGTCTGCAAGTCGTTCAAAATATGGCCGCCAGACTAGTGACTGGGAAAAAACCTTGGGAATCAATCTCACCTTCGCTGAGATCCCTTCATTGGTTGCCAGTAAAAGACAGAATTGTCTTTAAAGCACTCTGTCTAACGCATAGATGTATCTATGGGAATGCTCCCCATTATCTATGCGAAAAAATAAAAGCTCACAACTCCAATCGCGTTCTGCGATCCACCAACCAAAATCTGCTCCAAATACCAAAAGCCAAATACAAGTCCAAAGGAGAAAGGAGATTCGCTGTCCAAGGTCCCAGACTATGGAACACTTTACCAACCAGCATTCGGTTGGAGGAAAATCACTTAGCGTTCAGGAGAAAGATCAAAACTCATCTCTTTTGATATCAAAGGAGACAGGAACAACAAGCGCCCAGAGGCGATTTAGTTCGCATGTGCCGCGCTATATAAAGTTTTTCATTCATTCATTCAAGCAGTGACCGTCCACCCCAAGCATATCTCAAAAAATAATCACTTTAAGGGTTTCCTGGCGCCAGACACACAGCGGTCTATGGGAAGCTTCCAATCTTACAATCAGCTGGTTGCAAGTTAGGGAGTGTTCAGGGCACAAGCGATACGCCTGCAAACACTCCCACTCTACATTCATTTGGCTATGGCTCCAGTTTCTTTTTTGTGTATTGGCGAGGGGCCAGAGGATGACTGGGTGGTACTTTTTCTGGCACAGCAGTGTCATTTATGGTTTCCTGGCGGGCTCACTGTGCTGTGTTGAGTTTAAGTGGAGTGTGCGGACTGCAGAGACTGACTGTGACTGGACCAACGCATGGTGGAAGCTCTGGCCAGATGTAATAAAGGTAGGGAAAGCTCTCCTGTCCCTCTCCTCTCCTCCGAGTCCTAGGCTAGCTGATTATGTCGTGCTGCTGACTCCACCTGCGCTTTGTGTGTTTTGTGTGATATTCTTCTGCACTCCATATGAAGTTGCAGATGTGAGTGCTCTGTGGACAAGCTAATGCAGCTATTTAAGCTCGTAATGAGGCCAAATTATGTTGAACACTGAATACTGTGTCGGAAAACACACACAAAAAAAACAAACAAGTTGTATGTGCAATAAGATGTATTTGTTTATTGTGTAGTGTGGTACATGTGGTGCTACTATTTATTGGCTAGTCTGACCGTTGCTAATATTTTGTTTATAGATAGATGCTGGTGAGTTTATTCAAATACTGGAAAGAGGGGCACCGGAGGATAGAATGGTCGCGGCTGCTAGTACCGCAAACCAAAATTAAACTATCACCCAGAAAAGGATTTTGTATATATGGACTTTCTCGGTACTGATGACAAAAATAGATACAGTAAAAATTCATTTATTGTACATAAAAAAAAATATACATTTAAAAAACATTTAAAAACAGAACTTATGACAATCAACCTCATACTAGTTACAGCAGTGGAATATAAACAGAAATCCGTATAGTATCTAATTTTGTGAGGTGAAGTCAAAAGGAGACCTCTACACCGGTTTCGTGGGAGACCGCTTCTTCAGGAGGTAATCTGTACAACAAATAACATCATAACATGACTAGCCGAAAACAAAATGAATAACAAGACAACATACCGTATTTATCGGCGTATAACGCGCACCCCAATTTTAAGTGGGAATTTTCTGGAAAAACTAATTTTTTGTGAACCTTTTGGGATCAGCTACAAAGCAGATTACAGGCTCTTCCCTCTCAACTGGTCAGCTCCAAAATGATACATCCAGCCATATAAAAGGATACAAAGAACAAAAGATAGTGCTCTCCTTATAAAAAGGAATAATCCCTTTATTAAATGTTAAAACCACACTTACAAAATGAAAATGAAAGAGGCAAAAACCACTAACACCAAGTGAGATGTCTCCCACAGTTCACCACTTCCACTCTGCTAGCTGAATGCTTCAGTGCACCTGTGCGGTCTCCCTCCTATTTAAATCTCTGCTATTTAAAACTATGCAGCATACCTCAGAGGGGAAGGAGGGGGACAAGCGCCCGCCGGAAATCACCGCGGGAAATCAAAGAGCCGTCATCTCCACTCAGCTCTATGTCACACACGCACAGTCCCGCCTCCGCCATCGGCATTGGACCATCTCCTGTGACAGACAGAACACTGGTCCAATGCTGGTGGCAGAGGCGGGACTGTGCGTTTGAGACGTGAGAGCCGAGAGGAGATGACTGGTGATTTCCTGCGGGTGCTCGTCCCCCCCTCCTTCCCCTCCAAGGTATGCTATCGGCGTATAGCGCGCACCCGTGATTTCCCCCCTATTTTTTGGGGGGGAAAGTGCGCGGTATATGCTGATAAATACGGTAAGTAAACTGTGAGAGGTCAAGTATGCAATATTACATAGATCTGCTTACCACCAAGGGTCAAGGACCACCATGGAGCGTGCCACTTATGCCCCCGGCGGCAAACAAGAGGGAAAAAATGTGTTCTCTGATAGAATAATGATATTTAAAGGATGAGTACTATTAATTGTTGTATACAAGGATAAGAGGGCACCACGTGAAGAGGTGTAGCCTTAAACTGGCACCAGTGTAGTTTACCATACATTGATAATAAGTGAGAAAGTACCTCTGTATACTTTGGTGGTCAAAGCAGAAGTGCTCCCTCACTTTGGTGGTCAGTGTAATGCCTCATTACATAGTAGGTAGTCAATGAAAAAGTGCATTCTTACATTGGTGGTCAGTGTATTGTCTACTTATTTTGTGGTCAGTGGTAAAGTTCCCTTGGGTTTGGTGATCAGTGTGTTCAGTTAGAACAAGCTTTGTTTTAATTTGTATTTATCTGAGTTGTCATGTTGCTTAGATTATTTTCTGGCCTAAAAAGAAAGTAACTGAACCAGACTTTGCACAAATTGTGCTGTTTATAGTTTAACCATTTTAGCAATTGTTAGTCAAGAAAAACTGCCAATTCCAGTAACCAATGTTTTTTATGGAAATCATGCAATTAATGGTAATTAAATTAAAGAGGCACTATACACAAAATAGTTTGTTACATTAATGCATTCTCTGCATTAATGTTAAAAAAAAGAAACACACACACTACAGATCGGGTTGATCGGGTTCTTCTGCCTCTGTGGCATGGATACGAGTGAGGGCAACATGGCCCCCACCCGTCTCCATAGCATAGCAGGGCAGAAGCGACGTCAAAACGTCACTTCCGCCAATGCTCCTTAAAGGCACTTTTTTTTATTTTATTGCATTTTAGTCTAAATATGAGATCTGTGGTCTTTTTGACCCCAGATCTCATATTTAAGAGGACCTGTCATGCTTTTTTCTATTGCAAGGGATGTTTACATTCCTTGTAATAGGAATAAAAGTGACCCATAACCCAAAACAGTGTAAAAATAAATAATCAAGTAAAATAAATAAGAAAACACATTTTTTTTTTAAAGCGCCCCGTCCCGACGAGCTTGCGTGGAGAAGCAAACGCATACGTGAGTAGTGCCCGCATATGAAAACGGTGTTCAAACTGCACAAGTGAGGTATTGTCAAAATCGTTAGAGCGAGAGCAATAATTCTAGCCCTAGACCTCCTCTGTAATTTAAAAGATGCAACCTATAGAATTTTTTAAACATCGCCTATGGAGATTTTCACGAACGGGCGCAATTTTGAAGTGTGACATGTTGGTTATCATTTTACTCTGCGTAACATTATCTTTCACAATTTAAAAAAAATTGAGCTAACTTTACTGTTGTCTTATTTTTTTTATTCAAAAAAGTGATTTTTTTCCAAAAAAAGTGCGCTTGTAAGACCGCTGCGCAAATACGGTGTGACAAAAAGTTTATGGGTCTTGGCAATCTTCTTATAGCCCATGTCGTCTTTATGTAGAGCAACAATTATTTTTTCAGATCCTCAGGGAGTTCTTTGCCATGAGATGCTTAGTTAAACTTCCAGTGCTACTCACTGCAAAGGCCAGTTATAGGTGGGGGTGGTGGACAGTTGTACAGTGGACAGTTGTAATATTACTGTCATATTGGTCAGGAAACGCACTGACACCTTTGCAGCCATTGTGCGATTTGCTGGGTGTTCAGTGTGCTCCTGTACCTTTAAGAATTGGTGGCTCCCTTCAGTCCACCTGACCTTCACCTATCCATTAGAATGCATGTGCTTCCATTGTGGAGTCTCTCATAAGCTAGAGATGGGACCACAGATTCCAGGGTGCCATGACAAGGCTCTGTGGCTTACGCATGTATTTGCAAATGTGTGCAGACTAAACCCCTGTTTTAACGCATACTGTTAGGTTGATTCGGTTGTCAACGGGCTGGCTGGTGAGTAAAGCCTGGATCTTTCCTTGGATTTATCCTTGGTCTTGTTTATATCATAAACTTCCAGTGACCAGTATGAGAGAGTGAGAGCGATAACACCAAATTTAACACACCTGAGACCATGTAACACTAACGAGTCACATGACACCAGTGAGGGAAAATGGTTAATTGGGCCCAATTTGGACATTTTCATGTAGGGGTGTACTCACTTTTGTTGCCAGTGGTTTAGACATTAATGGCTGTGTTAATATGTTTTGAGGGGACAGCAAATTTACACTGTTATGCAAGCTGTATGCTCACTACTTTACAATGTAGCAAAGTGTAATTTCTACAGTGTTGTCATGTCACATGAAAAGATATAATCCAATATTTAAAAAAATGTCAGGGATGTACTTACTTTGTGAGATAATGTATATATAGATATATTTATATATACAATATTGTCAAAAGTATTGGGACACCTGCATGCATCCCAGCCTTGGTCCATAAAGACATGGATGAGCGAGTTTGGGGTGGAGGAGCTTGACTGGCCTGCACAGAGTTTTGCCCTCAACCTGATAGAACACCTTTTGGATGAGTTAGAGCGAAGACTGTGAGCCAGGCCTTCTCTTCCAACATCAGTGCTTGACCTCACAAATGCTCTTCTGGAAGAATGGTCAAACATTCCCATAGACACACTCCTAAACCTTGTGGACAGACTTCCCAGAAGAGTTGAAGCTGTTATAGCTGCAAATGGTGAGCCAACTCAATATTGAACCCTACGGACGAAGACTGGGATATCATTAAAGTCCCAATACTTTTGACAATATAGTGTATGTATGTATATGTATATATATATATATATATATATATATATATATATATATATATGTATATATATATATATATGTATATATATATATATATGTATATATATATATATATGTATATATATATATATATATATATATATATATATATATATATATATATATATATATATATATATATTCACAGTACGGTTCAAAAGTTTTAGGCCGGTGTGAAACAATGGTATAAAGTAAGAGTGTGACCACAGAACTCCTTTTTTATTATTATTCCAATTTTATTAATGGCTAAAATAAAGTACAAAAAGTTGGACAAGAACCTAGTCATCCATAGTCAGGGCCACCACCACGAATTTTGGGGCCCCTTACACAGCTTTAGGCATGGGCCCCCTGGAGAGGGGGGGGTGCCGCGAATTGAGAAGCGGGGGGTGTCGAGGAACTGAGAACCGGGGGACGCGAATTGAGCGGCTGGGGGCGCGAATTGAGCCACGGGGGGTGCCGCAAATTGAGAACCGCGCCACGCGGTTTGAGGCACGGGAGGGTGCTACGGCTGCAAATTGAGGTGGGAGGGGGGCTTGGGGAGCTGACAAAAAAATTATAAATACATTTTTTTTTTCAATTCTGAAAAAAAATAGGGGGGTTCCAGTCGGCCCCCTGGGGACCATCGGGCCCCTTACAGGTGTACTGCCTGTACCCCCCTGATGGCGGCCCTGTCCATAGCAAAAAACATTACTCACATAAGACATAACAAACGTGTCAATGTTCCAGCCGGTCATCTTATGTAAATAGAAAAAGAAATATAACATCTGAATATAAAATTGATCAGTATGACTGAAAATTTTTTTTTAAAATAAAACGCCACAAAACAGAAGCATTAAAGTGGGAGTTCACCCATAATTTTTTTTTTACCGGTAGATTGATGCTCATTTTGTCTAGGGGAATCGGCTAGTTGTTTTAAAATCCAAGCAGTACTTACCGTTGTAGAGAGCGATCTTCTCCGCCGCTTCCGGGTATGGGTCTTCGGGAGTGGGCGTTCCTTCTTGATTGACAGGCTTCCGACGGTCGCATCCATCGCGTCATGAGTAGCCGAAAGAAGCCGAACGTCGGTGCGGCTCTATACGGCACCTGCGCACTGACGTTCGGCTACTTTCGGAAAATCTTGACGCGATGGATGCGACCGTCGGAAGACTGTCAATCAAAATAGGAACGCCCAGTCCCGCAGCCCATACCCGGAAGTGGCGGAGAAGATCGCTCTCTACAACGGTAAGTACAGCTTCGATTTTAAAACAACTAGCCGATTCTGCTTCCCAAAATGAGCAGGAATCTAAGGTTAAAAAACGTTATTTCCGGGTGAACCTCCACTTTAAAGTTTACAAACCAAGATTTCTTTATTTATTTTTTATCAATAAATTGTTATTGGGTTTATCAATTTACAACACTTGAGGTAGTTGCATTCAATATAATCACCTTGTACAGGCAAACCTTTAACAGAAAAAGAATACGGTACTCGGCGACATAGGCCGGATTTCAACTGTGGCTTCATAGCCGGTGATTCTGCAGCGTAGGACTGATACGGTTTGACATACATCGAAGGTTAATCTAGACTTGTTATAAAATGTGAGATTTCTATATTTGTTCTATTTTTTGGGGGCTTTTTTTTCTTTATTTTCACATGGTGATTCTGTTGGTAGCACACTTTCTGTCAGAGGGGGAAAACACTGTACTATTTAGAGGCAGCTTTGTCAGCACAGGACTTCAATAACCTTCCCTCTCCTCTAACAACATAAAACATAATGTTACATAAGGGATTGTATAGGTTTATATAATCAGTAGAAATAGCTGGGAACTATTAAGAGTGCTGCAAAAATAAAAAGCAAACAAACCAAAATGAAGTAAATGACAGTAGCTCATTGTAAAGGTTTACATACCATTTAATCAAAAGTGATATTATCCAAAAAATGTACCGGTAAGTCTTATTTTGGAATAAGTTAGACGACAGACCCACTAATGTTCTCCACAACTTCTGCCTCTTGACACTCAATCCTTTTCATGAATTCATTTAACAAGGTCCAAGTTATTTTTCCTCCTGGACTGTAATTTGCTTTGACACCATAATACCATGCTTCTTATTTCCAGTTATTACACCATGTTCCAGCCAAGAACATATTCCCTTTTCAAAGTATCTGCCATTCTATTGCTAAATCCTTTTCTCACTGTCAGGTTGACCCCCCCCCCCCCCAACATTTTCTACTGACAACCTGAAATCCGACAAAAACTTTTATCATTTTAACAGTATAAACAATATATAAACATTGCCAATACCCCTAACAAGTAATCGTGACTTTACAATTAAAAACTCAAAACAATCTGAGATAATATAAGTATGACTAGGATTATGGTGCACCCTGGGATAAAAAGTAAAACCAAGTTCTGTGGCATGCCACAGCAAATGGTGGGCCTTGCCCAATTGCGCCTAATGCCTCATACACACGATCAAAATTTTTGATGGAAAAAGTCAGACAGAATTTTTTCATCGGATATTCCGACTGTGTGTATGCCCCATTGGACTTTTTCCGTCAGAAATTCTGACGGAGTTAGAAAGAGAACATGTTTTCTGATGGAAAAAAATTCAGTTCGTCTGTATGGAACTCCGACGGAGAAAAAAACATGCATGCTCGGAAACAATTAGGCTTGTCGTAGTGTTGTACGTCATCGCGTTTTTGACGGTCGGAATTTGGCGTGTCCGTGTGCATGCAAGACGGCTTAAACGGAATTCCGTCTGAGTTTATTCCGACGGAAACTCCGATCGTGTGTACAGGGCATTACAGTGGGAGTAGCTTAAAGAGAGACGACTAAACAGAAACTACGCTTGATTACTGTTCCACAAGTGACACTTTCACAGAAACATAAAAATTTTACTTTTCTATTGCATATGCTGCACACAGAAACTGTATCATTTTCTCTGACTTAGCATATCTTAAAGTTTTACTAACCCTACAACAGTGAAATCAGCCTGTCAATGCAGTAAATCATGCTTGTTATACTCACTGTGAAACCTAAGGGGTTAATCCTCAGCATTGTGATCCTCCCCTTTTTCCACAGTCCCCAAACCATCTCCTAATAAAAAGAATGTGCACCACTCAAGGGCTGCCTCCTCACCCTGCCTCTCCAACTACTATCCTGTGTAGTGGGGGTGGTCCTTGCTGCAACTTGCTGAGGACTTGATGGCCACACTCCGTGTGCAAATAACTTTATTTCAGGTTACAAATACAACACATAGTGAACTACAAGACTCAACTGACGTGTTTCACACCAATCGGGTGCTTAGTCATAACTCAAAAAACATTGGCGCACAGTCAGATATATATTCAACATAGAATATTCAAAAGATGGTCATCAATTAAACAAATAAACATCAATCAATCAAATAGCAGCTGCATGTTGATTGGATAGAGGTTCCATTGAATAATATAATATATGTGCCCATTTCGATATAAATAAACAATTTATTCATGAAAAATACATTATTTTAAATATAAAATACCTGACATAAAAAAAATCATCATATATATTATTATAACAGGGCTTAAAATTTCAAGTCCTGAGCTACTAGCCAGGCCTCAAGGCGTACTCGCCACCAGTTGCCCCGCCCAACCCCTACCATGTCCCGCCAGCTAATCCCGCCCCTAGACACGCCCTCATAAATCTAATGAAATGACCCCCACATTGCAGCCAGGAGTTCCCCCACATAGCAGCCAGGAGTTCCCCCCCACATTGCAGCCAGGAGTTCCCCCCCACATTGCAGCCAGGAGTTCCCCCCCACATTGCAGCCAGGAGTTCCCCCCCCCACATTGCAGCCAGGAGTTCCCCCCCCACATTGCAGCCAGGAGTTCCCCCCCCACATTGCAGCCAGGAGTCCCCCCACATTGCAGCCAGGAGTCCCCCCACATTGCAGCCAGAGTTCCCCCCACATTGCAGCCAGAGTTCCCCCCACATTGCAGCCAGAGTTCCCCCCACATTGCAGCCAGAGTTCCCCCCACATTGCAGCCAGAGTTCCCCCCACATTGCAGCCAGAGTTTCCCCACATTGCAGCCTACCTGTGCTGGGTAGGAGAGGAGACGTAGCCAGAGCAGCCGCCGCGTTGTTCAAACCGCGGGGAACATTACTGCTTTCAATTCAATAGCTGTGTTCCCCGCCGCGCGCGTCATATACAGCCCCTCCCCCCTTGTCCGGTAAACTTTGATAGAAAGATCACCCATCCAATCCTGGGATAGGTGATCTGTCTATCAAAGTGCCCGGACAAGGGGGAGGGGCTGTATATGACGCGCACGGCGGGGAACACAGCTATTGAATTGAAAGCTGTAATGTTCCCCGCGCTCTGAACAACCAGACGACTGTGGCATCAGCAGCTGCAGCGGCCACTCTCCTCTTCTCTCCGTGCTCGCCCCCCCTGCTCCCAGGCAGCCCACACTCGCCAGCCCTCAAAATTTACTCGCAAAATGCAAGCAGGCGAGTGTAAATTTTGAGGGCTGATTATAATACACATTACTCTATTAAAACATTTTTTATGTCAACATCTAAAAGTATGTTAGCGCCTCCCTCCGAAAAAAGGGGAATACAAATTTCTCTACTCTGGGGGTTATTATATATGTAGTTTTTTTTTCCCTTCATCTTTTGTAAATTCCTTACATTTAGACCAACAGTACATACAAGAAAGGGGATTAGTAGGTGGTGGTGCCTGCTGTGTAAATCATACCAAAAATGTGCTAATGCTGATATAATATACTGTGGTGAGATATGAATTCTTGGTGAAATTAATTAGATTAAATTAAATAAATAATATAGGTATAAATAAATAATTAATGGTATATAAATGTGTCACATATAAATCTGATGATGACCAATACATGCATAAAGTCCATATAATAATTAACGTGCTGAATAGTTGATTTTCTAAAACATAGTGCTGCAATATAAAGTGCTAATTAATCCGCGCAAAGGTGCTGCATGCCACTCTTAATGGGATATTCTGGTGATTCACTCTGTGCACCCTTCCTCTGTGCTCAGGTATTTCCCGCACTCACCAGATTAAATCCCCCTCCTGGGGTAGCAGGCATCCACAGTGTACGCCCTGTGCTGCGCTCTGGCAAATCTTTACTTGTCCCCCTGTGTATGGCCTTTTTTCCAGAAACCACTCAAAAGAAGGTAAAAAGGATGCCCAAATAGTGAGATACCGTTTTAAAAAATCTGATGTTTATTAATTAAAATCGTTGGGTACTCCCATTTCATTAAAACAAATGAGGCGTTGTATGTATTCGTGGATCTCTGGTTTGTCCATTATATTCTATGCTACATTAGTATGTGTCCCTTTGAGCATTTTTTGCATAATATTATGAGGATATATAGATGCTTCAAAATGGCATCCAAACCAGAACGACATGGTACGGCGTATAGTATCATAATCATATATATACTATTTTTACATGATTTACATTTTTTTTTTTTTAATGAGCTCTATACTTGATATGATTCACCAATGATCATTTAGACCATTATATGAGCCTATTACATAAACTTTAAGCAATATATGTTCATTTCACATCATTTTATATCACAGTACACAAATATCTTATATGTCCGTGTGTGTTTATACCGATACACAATTTTTTTTCCTTTCTTCACATTCACATTTAATCATTCATTAATTTATTTATTGTTGTATTGTCCAATACTTTATTAATTTATGGTATACACATCACTTTTTTCACCATATTGGTTATGATATATATTTGTTTCACACATGGACATAGATAATCTTTCTTTTTGTCATCTTTTATCACCGGTATGAGATTTTTATTTAATCCCATACACGATAGCAGTCCATGTGTGACACATCAGGGTTCATTAAAGTGTTCCATTGACTAAAGATCACCTGTGGGCTAATTGGTGAAACACCCCATTCACCTTTTCTTCCCTCCTCTTTTTAAAGTTTTTGTCATTGTTCACTAGCTATGAGTAAGCATCACATGATGTGAAACATGTCAGCCACCTTTTTTCTGTTGTCCACTATGTTTTGACTGCATTGCTTTGGTTGTTTTTTGGATTTTATTTGTACAATAAAGACATCGTTTTAAGGAGTGCGGCAGTCCAGGACCTTCTTCTATCCAATGTACCTGTGCATAGCCAGCACCTTTTTGGTTTAGTGGGGCGGAAGCAAAGCCAAGGGATCAGCAGTTTTTAGAGCGGTATCATCTCTCACTGTCAGTGTGCTTTAGGTAGGATTACAAAAATGCAAAATGCGCACTATTGTTTCTGGGCTGTACTATGGGTACAAACAACAACTAACATACACAAATATAGTATCGTTGCGATCGCTAGGAGCAGGAGATTTATTTTGCGTTATTCTTTGGTGGTAGGTTATGGTAGTAGCAAAAACTTTACAGTTACATTTAAATTAAATGTTTTACTATTTTGGGCCAGTTTTCCTTTGATAAAAAATTAATAAAATTTTAAAAAACAGGTGATATCCATTACAATTTACCACCAAATAAAAGCCCAATTTGCCCTGAATTTAACAAGGTATAATCCCCCTGGATGCACAAAGAAGTTGTGATGATATGTACGGTATTACTAACTGTAATAGTGAGAGTCCCTGTCACTATGAAAAGGGAGCAAAAACGGACACCGAGTCTGCATGCCATCAGACTGCAGAACTACACAGCATAGCTTTGAAATGGAGAAAACTGTTTTAGCAGCTTTCTCCGCGTTTTGCTAAATTCGAATGGGGCTGTGTAGTTTGGGGATCCTGCAGAGACTTGGGTGGGATGGGATCTCCAACCCTGTGTCCAGGTCTTATGAATAGCCAGCAGGTTGTGTTCCCAGATGCACACAGCCCGTATAACGAGGGCCTAGTGAGAGCAGAGGGTGAAGGAAGGAAGGTGGAGTGTATGCAGCTGGCTGCTGTTTCAAGACACTGTGTGTGGAAAGCTGTCTGTCTGTGGGAGACTACATCGCTGGTGTGGGGGGATTTCGTGCCTGACCGACTGGGAGGCTGGTAGGCAGGGCCGGTACTAGGGGTGGGTGGGAGGGGCAGCTGCCCTGGGCGGGGTTTGGGAGGGGGCGTCATGTTGCCAGCAGCAGCATGCACAAGAATCTGTGCACAGAATTCTCAGGCTATCAAATCACTCTATGATTCCATCTGTAGTTGCAGCAGTCTATCCAAAAACGGGGCTGAGGAAGCGCCCACTATTGCCTGCTACCTCTCTACAGCGGCAGCTATGTTTCTTCACTAACAGGAGAAAAATTCTCTCTCCCGGGCTTGATCTTGTATCAGTCTGGCCAGCTAGATCAGGGCTGCCTGTTACAGAGCTCCTCTACAGGTGGGCGGAGCAAGAAGACAACAGAACACAGCAGTCCTGATCTTTGGTTTCCGACCTGCAGACCTCACAGCTCACCCCAGCATGAAGATGCATGTCAGACATGTCTTCTTCACCTGTGAGTCCCGACTACACTACTTTGCAAACTACCTTGCTGTACCATAAACCTGTACTGTACTTTGCAAAGAAAGAAAAGGTAACATTCCTTATATTTTAGGAGTATAGTGGGACTTTTAATTTGGTATATAGAAGTATTCTGTCTGTGGAGTAACACTGTTCCATTGTGAGCCTTTGCTGATTCATCGAGCACTTGTAGAGCAGATGGGGAAGAGATCCAGTGCTCATCTAACTTCCCCCTAGCTGCCCCCCATTCTGAACGTACTCCTTGGGGGGGTACAAAGAAAAAATAAATTACCTGTCCTTATTAGCCCAGCCTCCTGTCAGTCAATTTAGCTCTTTCCTCAAAGCCAACCACCAGTCATCGCCCGCCCCTCTAACACTTCAGTAAAATATGATATAGTGGTGATGAAGCACAGTGTCAATTTGCCCCGCCCCTTGCCGCTGGAACTAACACATCTGAATGTGTAAGTAATCTTTCCTCTGTACTCTGCATGTGTGAACATGGCAGCGTCAATTCTCATGTTCTCCTTCCTGTGTGACCTGTTTCATTCATCCCCCTGCCTCCCCATTACAGCTCAGTACCAGCACAGGAAAGGTGCAGAGATGGAGGAGCTGTCCTGAGGAGTGAGAGCTCTGTACATGTGCAGGCTGGGGGAGTGCTGGGGCAAAAGGCTGGGAGTTTCTAGAAGCTGTAGAATCACTGTATATCAGCAAGCTGCAAATGTCATGGAGTTTATTGGGAATCAGAGCTCCCTGTGTCAGATTTCTTTCCCAGCTTGATTCAGGAGTCCAGAGTGCTAAAGTGTGTAATGGTGGATCCTGTTTTCTATAGGCTTGTAAAGTATGTTCTGAACTAACCAAGAAACTACTGTACCAGGAATGTAGTAACTGTTTAAACTGTCAGGATTACTTAACTCCTAGCAAACCGAACATTATTTCACAATTATGGTCCTGTTGTTGGCCAGAGAGGGTAGGCAAGCTACTCACCTGCCCCTACAGCACCAACCCCCCATCAGCCAGACTGGCAAAGGACATTCCACAGTTTGTGTCAGCATGGTAACAATCTCAGGTGATGGTTTCTCTGCTCTCACCAGCATCAGGATCACAAGTGTGAAATAGACATTAAAGCGATAATAAACCTAAAAGCAAACAATTATTATATTGCAGCTTATATGTGAAAGCTGCATTTGTTTTCTTTTAAGGCTTTCTTTCAGTTTCACTTGGTGATCCAACAAGCTGTCCTACAGAATAAAAACTGTTCACTGTAACTGATTTCAGTTTGGCTTTAATTTGTTAGTACATTTACATCTGCTAGTACATATAACAGTCCCCTCCTCCAAGACTGACAATACTGCTGTTTAAAGTTGCCCCCTGTGCTTTTTCCTTCCGAGTGTGGGCACTCTAATAAAGGAGGTGACCAGATCATCATTTTTGGTTTTGGGTTTAATATTTCTTTACGTGAACCAGTCCCCAGTTCACGCACACAAAAGTATTGTAGATATTCTGAATAAGCAGATCAGTGGACCTTCCCTGTCCTAAAAAAAACGTTGGATCTTCTAAACCCATCCCCTCCACCACGTCCACAATCATAAAAGTAAAAAAAGCCACACCCAATTTTTGCTGCACAGTGCCCTTTCTTGTCCTCTAGAAGCGGGGCCCAACTTAGGCCAAATGCTTTCATAAAATGTCCCTGTTTCTGATTCCTGCATGCTGTACACTATTTTTGCTCCTGACCCTTGCACTTTGTATTTGATCTAATCTGGACTTCTGCACTCTTTATGTAGGTATAACGTTCAGGTGTGTTTATCAGACATGAGTAAGATGCTGATCATGCGCAACACGGGGAGGGGGGGGGGCAGTTTGGCATGTTCGCCCTGGGCACTGGGTGACCTTGTCCCGGCACTGCTGGTAGGTGATTAGCAAGTCCAAGGGGGGCTGGAGGAAGTCCTGAAGTCTGGGAGACAGTGGGCTGGAGAATCCTGTTGAGGCCAGGAGTGGGCCAGGTTTAGCAGGTACTGCAAGGCAAAGTAAGCCTAGGAGCCAAGAGGCTTAGCATTTTTCTGGTTAGATAAACTTTACTGGAGAAGAACCCCTGCATTTGAAATCCTATGTGTAAACTGTTATTTGATTTCCTTTTAATAAAAATGGGCTGCTATGCCCTCAAACCTGACAACCGATTGCCGTGGACTGGACTTGCTAAAAAACGCATTTACCACTTGAGTTAAACACCCCCATATTACATAACACATGTCAAAATTGCAAAATTGGGTTTAGGCATTTCAATTTGTTTTACCCTTAGGCAAAATTGCCCTTGACCTACCCCAGAGACAATCGCTCTGTCTGTTCTGGACAGAGTGGGGCAGGGATAGAACCTCTTTCAGTTGTTTTTTTTTTGTGGTTTGTGATCCCGATGGGAGGATTCACCCTGGTGATCAGTGTTATCGGGACAGAAAGTGATGTCAATTCCTTTGGTTGTCACCAGAACAGGAGGAAATTAGTTATCTTCTTTTCTGCCTTGTGTTCCATGGTCAGCTCTTGCTCTTCTCTCTCCTGGACCTTTTGCAATGATTAGATCTTATTAGTGTCTACACTATCTACCCACCCCAGTCCATGTTTACTTGTCCATTTGGTCTCCTCTGTCATCTCCCTCAAGCCCTGTACGCACGGCCCAGAATCTCGTCAGGAAAAATTGTTGTTTTTCTTGACGAGATTCTTGGTAAGAATCTTTTGCCGGCCGAGTGTACAGACACTCCATTTAAAAGGACCGCTGTTCTTTTGAATGGCACAAACACGTTGACGTCATCGACTACGACAAGCATGCGCTCATCACATACAATGCCGTCGCCGCCATCTTGCTACACCCTACCTATGCCTAGGAAGCTACCGCGGCTTGCGTCAAAGTCATTTCGAGCATGTGCAGGTTTCCAAGGCGACAGGTAAGTATACAGACGCTCAAATTTCTCGGCAGGAAAACCCTGCCAAGAATCACGATGAGAAAATAGAGAGCAGGTTCTCTATTTTTCTCGTTGAGATTTTGGGCAGTTTTCTAAACGAGAAACCTGAAAGCCTCATACACACGAACGGTTTTCTCTGCAAGAACCAGCAAGAAAACTGCTGGCAGAGCAAAACCGTGCGTGTGTACGAGGCTTCAGTCCTTTTTCTTCCTCTCAGTCAACAATTTGCTCCTGCTCTGCCCGCTTCTAGCAGGTGTCCATACAGTAATTGGCTACTGCACTACTTCCTATACACTCAATTAAATGAGACAGCACACTTGAACAAAAACGACATGTCCAGCCAAAATATAGTCTGGCTGAGCAGTCATAGATTATCAATTAAGAAAAAAGAAATAAATCGCACTACCCCTTAACCATGTGATAAACTTAATTAGAAGAATCACAAAAAATTTAATTTACCAAAAAATTAATAAACAAAATAATCGATATAAATTGTGAATATGGCATATAGTGTGGTATCACTAATATGTCAGAAAAAGAGGGGATCAGTTGCCACTTAAAGCAATCTCATACCAATCAGTGAACACGAACCAATGATTATAAATTTAATATAAAATTTAACATCAAAGTTAATAATATCAAAATAAATGTTCAAATTAAATCAATCTAATTAAAAATATAGTCCATAAGTGCTCAATTAGTGGATGCTATACACCTGTGCTCTGTGCCAAAATCCAACTTCTGATGATAAACGTATCCAAAAAAAGTGATAAATCCTCCACAAATCAATAAAAAGTGGCTCCTTACCGACTCGCCATGATCCCTTATGATAGGGGATCATTAACAGCGTATGATTAAGGATGTCACTCCAGCCACGAAGTTCAAACAAATTCGGTCTTTAAAGCAATGGGTCGCGTTCAATGGTAATTGCAGATCACCAGCATAAATGCCCACCATGCAAAAAACATGACGGCTCCACATAGCGCATTAAATGTGTAAAAATGTATTATAAAAGATTGTATTGCACACAAGTTTGCAGAAAAAATAATGCCCTAAATCTGGTGTGCCGGCCGGTACACAAATTCCAGATACCCGTCCTGCTGAGGGATCGTTTGGAGCTATGGATGACATCAGCGCGCCGCTCCGCCCTACGTCCGTTTCGTAATATCTTCTTCCAGGGGCTCCTATGGCCCCTGGAAGAAGTAAGATATTAGGAAAAGGACATAGGGCGGAGCGGCGTGCCCACTTATTGAGCACTTATGGACTATATTTTTGATTTGATTGATTTAATTTGAACATTTATTTTGATTTTGATTTTATTATTGACTTTGATGTTTAAATTTTATATTAATATTATAATTATTGGTTCATGTTCACTGATTGGTATGAGATTGCTTTAAGTGGCAACTGATCCCCTCTTTTTCTGACATATTAGTGATACCACACTATATGCCATATTCACAATTTGTATCACTTATTTTGTTTATACATTTTTTGGTAAATTATATTTGTTGTGATTCTTCTAATTAAGTTTATCACATGGTTAAGGGGTAGCGCGATTTATTTTTTCTTATTTTGTTTTGTGTATTAATTTGTTTACATGATAATCGCAGCTCTCAAATTGGACAGACTGTAATTGTGTTTCAGCTGTTTTTCTTTTTTTAGCATTTAGCGCAGTTTCTTTCCATTTTACCATAGATTATCAATTAACTCATTTATGAATGAGTATACATCCACTAGTAATAAGAAGTTGAAATGTGTTAACACATATACTATACATATTGGGCCAGATCCACAGCCAGCGGGCTTAACTTAAATGTTCCTATTTAAGTTACACTGCCGCAAAATTTCTACCTAAGTGCCCGATCCACAAAGCACTTACCTAGAAATTTGCAGCTGTGTAACTTAAATCCGTCCGGTGCAAGGCGTGCCCAATCTAATGGGGCGAGTCCCATTTAAATTAGGCGCGCTCCCGCGCCGGACGTACTGCGCATGCTCCCGACGCTATTTTCCCGACGTGCTTTGCGCGGATTTACGTTGCGCCGAGTTTCGAGAATCGCGTCGGGTGTAAAAGGAAAAAAAAAAGAGTTGCGGCGGAAAAAAAAAAATTTTAAAAAAATTTGACAGCGACGCGGGAAAGAAGGGTCTACTTTTACATGGTGTACTAAGTTTACACTTTGTAAAAGCAGCCCTAATTTTGCGACGGCAAACTAACACTTACGGAAAAAAAAACGAAGGGAAAAAGCTTTGTGAATATCCGTAAGTGCTAATTTGCATACCCGACGCAGAATTTCGACGAGAAATGCCCCCAGCGGCGGCCGAGGTACTGCATCCTAAGATCCGACAGTGTAAAACTATTACACCTGCCGGATCTTAGGAATATCTATGCGTAACTGATTCTATGAATCAGCCGCATAGATAGAAACAGGGATACGACGGCGTATCAGTAGATACGCCTGCGTATCCCTTTTGTGGATCTGGCCCATTGTACTTAGCTATGCATCACTTCGGGGTTTGCGTAAAATTGTTGATTTTTAGATAGACACTTACTGTACTGTATTCTTTTAGAGCAGGGATCTCAAACAGACGGCCCTCCATCTGTTGCAAAACTACAAGTCCTATCATGCCTCTGCCTGTGGGAGTCATGATTGTACCTGTCATGCTTGCCATGGGACTTGTAGTTTTGCAACAGCTGGAGGGCAACCAGTTTGATACCCCTGTTTTAGAGCAATATTGTATTTTTTTTTTTTTTTTTATATATATAACTGAACACAAATCTCTTATACAGCATACAGCATCCATCAATATGGCAACACTCAACACTCATCCCAGTTGCAAATCTCAATATATTATGATTAAATGAACAAAAAAAATCAGACATGTGGACTCATCTTATCCTCACGTTGAATCAAAGCTGTAGATCTTTCTGTATTCTTAAAAACACACAAAAAGCCTTTTCACATTTTCTTCTTCAAGAGAAAATAGCAGTTTTGTTCTGGCACTTGATGTGTAATAGCTAAAGCTTTTTTTTCCGTAAAACCTAGCTATTTTCCTACTCATTAGTATTGTCAATTTCAACAACAGCAATAGAATATTAGCTGTTAACATTTCATGGACATAAGAACACTATCATGTTAAAATAAAAATTGATGATACAGAACACATGGTGCCTAACTTTATTATTGCTGATAACATGCCAGATTTTATTTACTTGTCAAAAGAGCTAAATCGGAATGAATAAAATCATTATCAAATGTTTTTCACTATGATCAGCAATGCAAGACCAGACTTGTGAAAAAGCAAAAGATGTTGCAAAGTTAGTTGGAAGCGGAGCATTAAATGTGTTTTCACCTTAATCCAACTGTGTAAATACAAAATAAAAAATTGGAAAATGTGAAACACGTGTACAGGGGTGGACTCACAACTCATGGGGCCCCCGGGCAATAGAAGATTATTGGGTCCCCTGGCTTACAGATGGCCACCACGCCAGGAGGCAGTGCATAGGCAGGGCAGCTAAAATCTAAGGATTCTCACATCCAAAAGTTTTTGGACATATCAGGGACAGATGTAAAGAAAACACAGATTTTTACATACTGTCCCTGGTTTTATTGAGCCTGGCAACCCTGATGGGGCCCCCTAGTGGCATGGGGCCCTCGGGCACTGCCCGAGTGTCCCAATGGGTAGTCCGCCGCTGCACGTGTATTACAATGAATTATCGTTGTAATACATGTGTTTCACATTTTACAAATTTTTCACATTTTCCATTTCTGAACATACTGTCCAAGAGGTCTTGCATTAGCAAGACCTCTTGGGCAGTATGTTCAGAAATAGAATTTAAGAAAATAATATTCTTTTTGGGATAGTGAAGTGTATTGAGAGAGGTTATGGTACTCATCTGAAGAAAAATAAAATTGCGATGTGGTAAGCATATGCAGTTTTTTAGTTCCATCATACCTGTCATGGGGTGGACTGACCCATCGGACACTCGGCACTGCCCGAGGGCCCGGCCGTTGGGGGGGCCCATGAGAGGCTCTGCATCCACAATAGATGCAGTCTAGCAGGGATTCAGGAATTGGCTGTAGTAATACCTCTCACAGTGTGCTGCTCCTTCCCTCCTGTCCATGTCCACCCCAGGTGCTTGTACATGACATCACCTGGGATGGACGAGAAGAGATGAGGGGCCGGCGGGGAGCAGTGTGCTGTGAGAGGTATTCAGGCATCGGGTGAGGCACTGTTTTTTTACTGGAGTCTTGAGGTACTCCTGATGTGCCCTGCTGTGTACCCCATGATGCGCATACTGTGTGCCCCATGCCCTGCTGTGTACTCCCTGATGTGCCATGTGCCCCCTGTGATGCACCATGCTGTGCTCAATAATGTGCCCTGCTATGTACAGCATAATAAACCCTGCTGTGTGCCCCCTGATGTGTCCTATGATGTGCCCTACTGTGTGTCCTGTGATATGCCCCATGCCCTGTGATGTTCTAAGTGCCCTGCTGTGTACCCCTGATGTGCCCTGTGCCCCGTGATGCGCCCTCCTGTGTGCCCTGTGATGTGCCCATGCCCTGTGTTCCCTGCTGTGTATCCCTTGATGTGCCCTGTGCCCTGCTGTGTGCCCCATGCCCTGTGATGTGCCCCGTTGGGGCCTTACTGTGTACCCCATTTTTTATGTAGGTGGGGCTTTGTGTAGGTGTGGCTTGCATGTGGGCGGCGACACAGGGGGCCCCATGATCCTCTATTGCCTGGGGGCCCCATGAGTCGTCAGTCCGTCTCTGTACCTGTCCATTGCAAATTTCACAAGGCCACTGGACGTGCATCCTTGTGTGAGCATGGAATCCCTTGGAGCGTGGAGTCTCCCACCAGAGTTCCTGATGGTGGAGATGGGTTTTGCTGCATGTTGGTGCCAGGCCATGACCCCCAGGATCACATGCTCAACATTCTAAGACTAACCCATGCATGCAGAAGTTAAAGTGAAGCAGGACAACAGACAAAGTTGGAAATAGGCAGTACCGATAAAGAATACCAAGTAAACATGGGCATGGCAAACGGTAGACAAGCAAATACAAGCAAGAGAAAACCAAGGTTGATACACAACATATCAATCCTAGAAGACAGCAAGCAGGAAGGTGAGTCGCTTTGGCAACTGGAGTTAAGACCAAGATCCATTACACACAGAATTGACCCCTTTAAGAGAAGCACACCGATTACATCATTGGCTGGGGAAACTCACAAATGCTGCTAGATAGAGGGAGCCTGGCAAAACAGGAACAAGGAAGATAAGCAATAGCAAAACATTTGCTTTATCTGAACATCAGTCTTCCAAGCTTCTGCAGTAGTGACCACAAGATCAGTACCTCCCCAAAGGCAATATGACTGTGAAAAGCCCCAATACTTTCAGTGAAATACTAGACATTATATTGAAATATTTTGTGCACGTCACTGTTTAGCTTGCCCAGCCATTTAGGCCAAAAAAATACTTTTGCCGCGTACACACGATCGGACATTCCGACAACAAAAGTGGATTTTTTTCTGATGGATGTTCGCTCAAACTTGTCTTGCATTCACACGGTCACACAAATGTTGTCGGAAATTCTGATCGCCAAGAACGTGGTGATGTACAACACTACGTCGAGCCGAGAAAAATTAAGTTCAATGATTCCGAGCATGCGTCGAATTGATTCCGAGCATGCGTAGGATTTTTGTGCGTTGAATTGCCTACACATGATTGGAATTTCCGACAAGAACTTTTATTGTCGGAAAATTTGAGAACCAGCTCTCAAACATTTGTTGTCAGAAATTCCGACAGCAAATGTCTTTTCAGAGACCCTAATGCCCTGTACACACAAACGTAATTTCCGTTGGAAAAAAGTTAGATGTTTTTTCCGACAGAATTCCGCTCAAGCTTGGCTTGCATACACACGGTCACACAAGTTCTCTGAACTTTTGAGCGTTAAGAACACAGTGATGTACAACACTACGACAAGGCAAGAAAAAGAAGTTCAATGCTTCCAAGCATGCGTCAAATTGTTTCCGAGCATGCATGTTTTTTCCCCTTCGGAATTCCATACAGATAAACGGATTTTCCAAAAGGAATTTTTTCCGTCTAAATCCGTCGAAAATTCCGACAGAAAAAGTCCGATGGGGCATACACACGGTCAGAATATCCGATGAAATCCATCTGACTTTTTCCATCTGAAATTCCGATCGTGTGTACGCGGCATAAGATTCATTATTGTGGAGCAAAAGAGGATAGCACGAAGAGGCCTCTTCCATTCCTTTTTTTTCTGCCACCACTCTTCTATGATTCTATGTATATTCAAATAAAAATAGAACTTTTCACTAAGGATGAATCTACAAATGTCAGTGCTAATAACAGTGGTTTAAACATGCTAAAACATTATGATTTGGGGCAAAACATATTAACATTGCAAATGTATTGTATTAATAATTGCCTGCAATACACACAAACACATATTTTTTGTAAGGAAGACATGCTCAACTAGTATTGGTAGTGGTAAACTATGCACAAGACAATTTGTACAGCAAGTTCATTGCAGTAAACCAACAAAACATTTGTGCGTCCCGAGTTACTAATTAAACCAAGGGTTACTTCTGACTAACGATGTCCTTAACATGCTCCTTAAAACAAACAGAGAGCACTGTAAGCATTAAGCCTTTTTACCCAGCCATAGGTTCCCACATCAGAATGAGTTGAGCAGCTGTCAGCTCGCACATACAGTTGTGCTCAAAAGTTTGCATAGCCTATGAGAATTAGTAATATACAGTTTGGACCATTTTTAAAGAAAAAATGAGTGAGCAGGCAAAACACATTTCTTTTACTTCTTATCGGATTCAAATTCAACTATAGGCCATAACAGAGTGGTACAATCTAAAACAAAACATGGCAACAAGTAAACAAATGAAATGACCCCTGTTTAAAAGTCTTCATACCCTCAGGCCCCGTACACACGACCGGTCCATCCGATGAGAATGGTCCGACGGACCGTTTTCATCGGTTCACTGCTGAAGCAGACTGATGGTCTGATGTGCGTACACATCATCAGTTCAAAAACCGATCGGGTCAGAACGCGGTAACGTAAAACACACGACGTGCTAAAAAAAACGAAGTTCAATGCTTCCAAGCATGCGTCGACTTGATTCTGAGCATGCGCGGGTTTTGAACCGATGCTTTTGTGTACTTACCATCGGTTTTGACCGATGGTCAGCCGTCCATCGGTTCGATTTTAAAGCAAGTTCTCTAATTTTTGTCCGAAGGACAACAGACCAATGGGCCGTACACACGGTCGGTTTGGACCGATGAAACTGAACTTCAGTCCGTTTTTAACGGTTTGGACCGGTCGTGTGTACGCGGCCTTATGCCTCGTACCCAAGACCAGTTTTCCAGACGGGAAAACTGCCATGTTTTCTTTTTGTCGGAAAAACCGGCCGTGTGTATGCTCCATAGCAGTTTTCCCGACAAGAAAACTGCCCGCAAAAAAATTAGAACCAGCTCTTTTTTCCCATCATGATTCCCAGCGGTCTTTTTCCCATCATGAAAACCGCTTGTGTGTATGCATTTCCGAGGGGAAAAAAAACACGCATGCTCAGAATCAAGTATGAGACGGGAGCGCCCGTTTTGGTTAAACTACCATTCATAATGGAGATGGCACATTTGTCATGCTGTAACGGACTGAAAAGCACGAAGTCTGAAAAGCGTGAATCGTCTCTCACCAAACGTTTACTAACACGAGGATCAGCAAAAGCAGCCCAAAGGGTGGCGCCATTTGAATAGAATTTCCCCTTTATAGTGCCATCGTACGTGTTGTACGTCACGTGCTTTGGTCGGGCGGGATTTGGCATGAACGTCTGTATGGAAGGCAGGCTGGAGAGAAATCACGTTGTGAAAAACGTTGTTTTTTTTTCCTGACAGGAACACCGATCGTGTGTACGAGGCATTTGTTTTTAATACTGTGTATTGCCCGTTTAGCATCAATGACAGCGTGCAGTCTTTTTTAATAGTTGTCTTTTGTTTGTTTTGCATGAACTGCCTGAACACAATTTTGCCACTTTAACATGTGATACTAAAAATATACATATCACCACAACTATTTTGTGCATCCAAGTGGATTATACCTTGTTTTTTTCAAGAGAAGTTGGGCTTTTTTTTTAGGTGGTAAATGGTTATGGCTATTTTTGTTTTTGTTATCAAAGGAAAACTGGCCTGTTTGAGACAATTGCAGCAATACCACTTATGTATGTTAATTGTTGTTTGTACCCATAGCAAAGCTCAGAGGCAATAGTGCTCTTTTTTTTTTTATCCTACCTAAAACATACTTTATTAACTGAAACTGATGCTAATTTAAAAAAAAATTCTTCCCAAAATATACTGATCCTGACCTTTTACCCTTACTTGACCTAAACACTAAGGCCGCGTACACACGATCGGTTAAACCGATGAAAACGATCTGATGGACCGTTTTCATCAGTCCAAGCCGATTGTGTGTGGGCGCCATAGGTTATTTAACCTTCGGTTAAAAAAAAGCAAACTTGCTTTATAATTGAACCCATTGAAAAATCCACGCATGCTCAAAATCAAGTCGACTCATGCTTGGAAGCATTGAACTTCGTTTTTTTTCAGCACATCGTTGCGTTTTACGTCACCGCGTTCTGACACGATCGTTTTTTTAACTGATGGTGTGTAGGCACGACTGACCATCAGTCAGCTTCATCGGTTAACCTAGGACAACTGTCCTTCAGACCGTTTTCATCGGATGGACCGATCGTGTGTACGAGGCTTAACACGTACATTTCTTTATTTCTATCTCCCTACAAGTAGAGAGAGATGCACAGGGGCGGCTTCACAGTGACTGATCACCAGATCCGCTGATTGGGACCCACTGTGTCCAATCACAGCGGGAGCGGTTCGCCCGCAGCACGCGCGCACGCCCCAGACCCCAAGGAGAAAAAATGTACAGGTACGTTGTTTTTCGCAGTGGGGCCGCCCTGCCACAGTAAATGTGTGATGGGCGGTCCGGAAGCAGTTAAGATTGTTTCTGCATTTATTCTTATAACATTCATCTGTTTGTGCAGCACCTGCATTTGTTACTGCACAACATTCTTCTGCTGCTTATGTTTGATCAGCACTAGAGATGAGCTTGGGCATCCTCCAAATATATCTCTAAACCAAACTCTGAACTTTTTTGTACTCCAATCAACTGTGGGCTGGGTCGTTCCCCACCCTGCAGTTCATGGAAGCTGCAAGGCAGGGAATGACCCGGATCACAGCTTACTGTACAAAAGAGTGGGAGTTTGGGTTAGAAATGGGTTTGAAGGAGGCACAGGGACATCTCTAATCAGCACCTATATTTGTTCTTGCACAACATTGATCATGTCCTGATACTGGGTATTTGCCTGTTCCTGTGCAGCATTGCCAATTGTAGTTTTCACCAACATTTAGCTCAAGCAGACAATACCTCTCTGCTCCCCATGCTGCTGACTGTGTGTCTCAGCTGACTGTGTGTCTCAGGTGAGACTATACAACAACATTGTTGACTGCTACATGACCAACCTTATCTGCAGATATCGCCCAAATAATCCCCTCCACTCCTCCCAAGAACTTATTCTCTCTCTATCTGCCTTGTTACCTCCTCCCATGCTCGCCTCCATTACTTCTCCAGAGCCTCTCCCATCCTCTGGAACTCCACCTAAGAACTGTACTTGAGTCACCTCCATCAGATCATCCCCTGCAAGCTATTACCTTTTGTACCACCACCCCCTATCTTTAGATGATGAGCAGGGCGTGCCTATTCCTTCTGTATTGCAACTATACTGTCCCCCTTTATATTGTAAAGTGCTCTGTAAACTGTTGGCGCTACATAAATCCTCTATAATAATATTGCCTGACAGAGAGTTGCCTGACAAAGGGGATGTTTTTTTTTTTTATTTATGTTTGGCAAATGACTGACAGCAAGTATGCCAGAAATAGTTGGATCATAAAAAGAGTGATGGTAAAAGAATGAAGCCTTTCCATTTGGGCCTTTGTATTTTACACATAGCAAAATGCACAGTTGTAAGTAAATGGTATACTAATGTAACCCTACCTGAATATTTAGTTACACGATATGTAAAATGAGTAAACAAACTTCAAAGGGTGTCGCAGGATCATTGCTGTGAATTGTTCTGGAGGGTTTCTATGGGGATTGTTGTATGCAATAATTCACACAATGGGGTGTGCCTGGATTGGACATCCTTTGATGTTGCCGGTTATGAGAAGATGGTTGTATTTATTACTGATCTGATACGGTGTTGTACTGAGCTTAATTACGAGGAAATCTGCTAAAACATAAAAACAAAACAAAAAAAGGCTTACGTTGTTTGTGTTGCTGCACTAAATACATTTTTTATTAAAAACAAATTATAAACTAATTTTATTTTTTTTAATCTCTGTGGGTTGCTTTCACAGTAGGTAAAAAAAGACGTTTGATAGGTTTTCATTTTATACAAAGTTGTAAGAAGCAGTCTGGATAGGGAAGGAGGGGGGAGGGAGAGAAGAATTCTGGTGGGTGCCAATGGTTTTCAATCATGGGGGGGTTTGGGTAACGAGGGTCAATTAGTCAAGGGTCAGTTAGAGAGGGGTGGTGAGATATGGCTCTTAATACAAGTGGGGTGACATGTGATCATTAATTTTCAGATAAGAAAGGGGAAGGCGACCAACTTTAGAACCCAAGGTTATCTGTAAAGGTGATCTAAATGAGTAAATTATCAGAAATGCATAATAATGCAGACATTGCATGTTTTTAGGATGATTTTCACCCATAATTTAGAACATCGTGGTTCTTTCTGGTGGATATACTAATAAGTCATTGCCAACATCTCCAATAATATAAGTAACAAACAGTTTACCCCCCAAATATGGGACTTTAAAGGCAAATTAAAATCCTCAAACTACTATACAATGTACAATGCTTTATTATGACATATAAAAAGTATGAAAGAATCAGTTGCGTACTCAAACAATCAAAGGCTTGGTGTAAGAATCCTCTTCATTCCGACGTGTTTCTGAAAATATTATTTTCTTTCATCAGGGACACAGTAGAGGAAGGATGGCAGAATGTCTACAATACAATTAACATTTATAAACAAGTGGTCGTTTGTCCTAAAAGATAAGGCACCTCATCCCAAAATTGATATCAAAGGGAATAAGGGGTGTGGGATTATTACGGTGCCACAGTAAGTCAGTACCAATATATAATAAGAATTTTATAAATTTGTATTGATTACATAGGAAAAATGTAAAACAAATAATTTGTATATACAATACAGTTTTCAATGATTATATCTCGTAAAAAGTACAGTAGGAGCATAAATCTAGTAGATAACAGTCAGGTCTTCCCTACTAGTTTCGCCAAGACATTGGCTTCATCAGGGGAGTAGGACGTGACCAATCAATGTGTAGCTCTACAATGACAAAACATATAAATTAAAAATCATCGTAATCACATGGTAAAAACTTTCATGCAAAATCACATGGTTAGATGATTGGGCGAAAAGTGCAAAATAATCAGTTCAAACACCCCATGAGCCCATCCCCCATCACACTGCGTGAATATACACGCATCAAGGCCCACAGATAGTAAACTTCCACCTACCCCAAGATCTCCACAAGATCAGATCGAGGCAGCAACAATCCACAAGATACCAGACCAGCAATGCCAATAGTGTGGCTATAGAGGGTGATAAAGGAGACCAAGAAAATAGTAAGCCATATGGAAAGTCAGAATGAACAAAGTGATAAGAGCTCATAATACTATGATCTCAAAGGGCATCGAGCCTCAATACATACCAAAAAGAAAACTGTAACTCAAAAAAACATCTACACAGATTGTTTGAATTGTTAAATATCATAAATATTGCATACCATCCAAGGAATACAAACCACAGAGGACTGTTCTTTAGAATAAAAGCAAATGGTTATCATCCATCATTGCCAGTCGGTGAACCCCCAACGCTCATCCCCATAGGGTTCCAAATGTTTTGCACTTGGACCATCTTACAGCACACTGACCCTCAGGTCCAGTAAGCTGGTACTCGAGGGTCCAAAGTGCATCTCAAAAAAATGTATATATCATCAAAAAGTTCATTTATTTTGGAAATTCAATTCAAACAGTGACACTCGTATATTATATAGATTCATTACACACAGAGTGCTATATTTCAAGCATTTCCTTATTTTAATTTGATGATTATGGCTTACAGCTAGTGAAAACCCCAAATTCAGTATTTCAGAAAGATAAAATATTTCATAAGAACAAAAAAAAGAATTTTTAATACAGAAACGTTGGCTTACGGAAAAGTATGTCCATGTACAGTATAGTAGTCACTCAATACTTGGTTGGGGGTCCTTTTGCATGAATAACTGCCTCAATGCGGCATAGCATGGAAGCAATCGGCCTGTGGCACTGCTAAGTTGTTATGGAAGTCCACTGCCACACATTGCAGCCGCAATATAGTTACATAGGTTTAAAAAAGACCATCAAGTTCAACCAAAAAATAAATAAACAAAATACAATCCCGTATACACAAACCTATACCCACAGTTTATCCAGAGGAAGGTAAAAACAAACAAACAGTAAAGCATGCTCCAATTTGCTACAGCAGGGGGGGAAATTCCTTCCTTATCCCCCAAGAGGAAATCAGATTTTCCCTGGATCAACTTTACCTATAATTGTTAGTACCTAATTGTATTGTGTACATTTAAGAAATAATCCAGACCTTTTTTAAAGTAATCGACTGAGCTTGCCAGAGTCACCTCTGGAGGGAGTCTATTCCACATTTTCACAGCTCTAATGCTGGGTACACACGGTGGGAATTTCCGACAACAAATGTTCGATGTGAGCTTGTCAGAAAAAGTGTGTATGCTCCAACGGACATTTGCTGTCGGAATTTCCGACAACAAATGTTTGAGAGCTGGTTCTCAATTTTTCCGACAACAAAAGTTCCGATCGTTTGTAGCCATATCTGACGCACAAAAATCCTACGGAATGCTCGGAACCAATTTGACGCATGCTCGGAATCATTGAAATTTTTCTTTGGCTCATCGTAGTGTTGTACGTCACCGCGTTCTTGACGTTCGGAATTTCCAACAACATTTGTGTGACCATGTGTATGCACACAAGTTTGAGCCAACATTCCGTCGGAAAAAAAATCCACGGTTTTGTTGTCGGAATGTCCAATCGTGTGTAGGCGGCATTTCTGTTAAAAGAAACCTTTTCATATTTGGAGGTGAACTCTTTTTTTCCTCTAGACGTAAAGCGTGCCCTCCCTTGTCCTCTGTGATGACTTGAAGTGACTAACTCAATACCAAATTCACGATATGGACCACTTACGTATTTGTACATGTTCATCATATCCCCCTTAATTTCCTCTTCTCAAAAAGCAATAGGTTCAGTTCCTCTAATCTTCCCTTATTGCTGAACTGCTCCATGGCTCTTATCAGTTTGGTTGCACTTTCTCCAGTTCCCAGATATCCTTTTTGGGAACTGGTGCCCAACTTGTTTTACTAATTTGTACAGGGGAAAAATTCTCTCTCCTCTCCTCATACGAGTAAAGGACTTTGCACGCTTTGGAAACTGCAGCTTGGCATTGCATGCTATTATTGAGCTTATGATCTACCAAAACCCCCAGATCCTTCTCCATCATTGATGGAACAAATGTGGCAAGACCACAGGGATGCAAAATATGAAAAACAGCTTCCAGACAGAAGGCCTTCCTCAGAACAACGATCCAGCAAGACGTTCTAAACTTAGCTAGTGCTTTGAAGAAAACAATTTGTTTAAAATAAATATTTGCAAGACTTAATACATTGTAATAGTCATAACTCCCTGAAAACTATACATATTGAAGTGTGTCAATTAATGATAAAAACTTGTACACTTTCTTTTTTTGTGTATGCTTTTCTATAATACCATTTTATTCTCTAGGGCCTATGCTTAAACATATATATTGTTCGGGGGTTCTAAATAATAATCTAGCACAAAAATACTGATTTTTACTAAACAAAACATGTCAGTCTAGGCTTGGTCTTCAAGTGCTTAAAGCATACAAATTCTGGTCTCAGTCTCCTAAGTGTAGCTACACAGATTTGGCCATCCCTGCTGCTGATTCCTGACACTGTTAAATATATCAGTTTTGTAAGCTTTTTGTTATTTTGCATTACAGAACAATTACTTTGTTTGTTGTGGGGATGAAAAGAATGGGTGTGATAAGTAGACTAATGGCCTACTTATGGTTTACTGTGCAGCAGCTGTCCATTATGGCTGTAGTGAGCCGGCGGTAGGGGACGATGTGATGCACCATTCAGTGCATTATACAGCATTACACAGTTCCAAGTTTTGCTATTTCAGTCCACAATAAGACAAGTATTGTAATTCCACAATGGGAAATTTGGAGCTGGGTTTATTTCTTGCAGGGGTCTTTAAATAGGTAAAATATGAACTACTGTATATGCATGTATTACAGAGATTTAATTAAATATTGCAATGTGTGTGTGTGTGTGTATATATATATATATATATATATATATATATATATATATATATATATATATATATATATATATATATATATATATATATATATATATATATATATATATATATATATATACAGTATATGTATATAAAGTATCAGTATCTCACAGAAGTGAGTACACCCCTCACATTTTTATAAATATTTTATTATATCTTATGTGATAACACTGAAGAAATTACACTTTGCTACAATGTAAAGTAGTGAGTGTACAGCTTGTATAACAGTGTAAATTCAAACCGGTCTTCAGAGATGAGTAGAAGCAGCAATGTACACAGAAACTTGGCAGTCAGGTACATGCTGTCATTCCTCCCCTGCCATTGCTGCAGATCGGGCTACACGTGTATTTACATCACCTAGGAACTTTATTACCAGTGTACTAAAACATTTATAAAACTTTTCTGTAATAAATAAAATCTAAATTAAAAACAGTTGGACCCCTTTCACACTGAAGCGTTTTTACAGCGTTTTAGCGTTAAAAATAGTGCTATTAAAACGCTCCATAAACGCCCCTCTCCATTGAAATGAATTGAAAGCGCTGTAAAAACGCCTTACCCTTTCACACTGAGGCACTGCAAAAATGCCCTAAAACGTTAGGGTCTTAGTGGTGCTTTAATAGCAGATTGGGTTAGCAGATGAGGCTTCGCTCGAATAACGCTTGAAAAACGCCCCAGTGTGAAAGGGGCCTTAATATTTCTCAAAAGCCCTGACAAAAAAGGATCTATTATTACTTTGAAGTTTATTGGAAAGGAATGCAATGATTTCAAATAAGTTTAGTTGTATAAGGAACCATTGGTCCATTAGTTTCACACCTCTGGATTGGAGGAGAGTGCTCACCATTTGCTGTACAATATTTGGCTTTCCACTGTATTTAACCACTTGTCCACCGGGCCTATTCTGACACTTCTCCCCTTCATGTAAAAATCAAATTTTATATATATATATATATATATATATATATATATATATATATATATATATATATATATATATATATATATATATATATATATATATAATTTTTTTTTTTTTTTTTTAGCAGACACCCTAGGGAATAAAATGACGGCCATTGCAACTTTTTTCCGCACGGTATTTGCGCAATAATTTTTCAAACGCCTTTTTTGGGAAAAGAAAAACGGTTTCATGAATTAAACAACAAAACAGTAAAGTTAGCCCAATTTTTTTGTATAATGTGAAAGATGATGTTACGCCGAGTAAATGGATACCTAACATGTCACACTTTAAAATTGCGCACACTAATGGAATGGTGCCAAACTTCTGTACTTAAAAATCTCCATAGGCGACGCTTTTTTTTTACAGGTAACTATTTTCAAGTTACAAAGGAGGTCTAGTGCTAGAATTGTTGCACACGCTCTAACACACGCGGCGATGCCCTCACATGTGGGGTTTGAATGGCGTTTACATATGTGGGCGAGACTTACATGCGTGTTCGCTTCTGAGCACGAGCTACTGGGGACAGGGGCGTTTAAAAAAAAAAAAAAATGTTATTTTACTTAATTTTCTAATTCTTTTTTTGATCTTGTAATAGGAATCACTGTGACGGGTCTTCTTTATGGAGACATGTGGGGTCAATAAGACCCAACATCTCTCCTCCAGGCTAGAAAGCATGAGATTGTGAAAACATTTTTTTTATTTTTTATTAATTTTTTTCACTTTTTTTTCAATAAGACCCCACATCTCTCCTCCAGGCTTAAATGCATGAGATCGGTGGGCAAGTAGTTAAAGCCCATTTGGGCCATGACATGTTAACATGTTTACATCTGCAAAGTACAGGCTGCATTTAGGTATAGGCTAATCCCTCCCCTCTTGCTGCCCTTGGGCATCAGGTGCAATCATACTCTATAAGAGCAGAAGGGTTTGAGACCATTGCTTTTATAAAAACATTGTTAGAAAAATGTATTAAATGTAAATGTATTAAATTCTATATTAAAATGAGGAGGGTGAATCCATCTTTTTCTGTTAGTCATCTACTCAGTAATGATAGGGGAAATTATGCTCCATCATTTACAATCTTCACAGTTGTACTTTTAGCAATAGACCCATAAGGCTGAGAGAGTAATGATTTCACCAAGGAAATGCTGATATTTCTTCTCCAGCATGTAATATGTAAATGCCACTCAAGAAATAGCCAATTAAAACATAGTAACAGCATTCACACATTCTATAGTTATCTAATGGATCATGAATCATTTGTGATGCACTAGCCATCAGTTAATGGAGGGCCCCAAAAGCAAAACCATCTTATATGACACTGGAAATACATGAGAATGTATGATTTGTAATGCCCTTGTTAAAAATTGGTAAACTCTCAAATGAATAAACTGAGAATTTATTTTAAATGTATTATTAAATAAATAGTACTATTTTTTATTTTAATGGCAGTAGAAAGGTACATTTATAAATTACAGACCAAAAAGATTGAGAATTAATAAAATGCCTGTAAACACAATCACACAAATCTCATATATGCTGTATGTTAATATAATTTCAAACGTATTTTTTTTATTTTAACAGTATCATGTGTTGAAATAAATCCACGCAAGTATATTTAAAAACACCAGTGACAGAAAAAGTATTTGGCATTGGACTAGGTATGGTTGAAGATGATCAGTGGACAGCTGCCTCTACTAATTGCTTCCACCTTTATTTTTTTTTAGTGCAATATACCGTATTTGTCTGTGTATAAGGTGACCGGGCTTATAAGACGACCCTCCCTTCTAAAGCTTCTGACGCTTCATATTTCTTCCTTCTGGAGCCATATTTTTCTTCATTCTTGCTGGAGCTGGAGCCAATCACGGTGACTAATGTATTCTATTTAATGAATACAAAGCCGGCTTGGATTGGCAGAGGCTGTAACATCATCAGCCCACGCTCTGACTCTCAAAGCCAATCCGAGCAGGCTACTGTATGTAGCCTGCTCGTTTTGGCAGAGGTTGTTACTCCAATCCGAGCAGGCTCTGTATTCATTTGAATACATCGCTCACCGGGATTGGCTAAGCGGTATATACTGTATGTAGTCAAAGCTACATACAGTATTACTGCACATCCAGCAGGCATCCAAGCACCTGACCCAGCGTATAAGACGACCCCTGCTTTTTGGCCATTTTTTTTAAGTGTAAAAGGTAGTCTTAGGCCTCGTACAGATGAGTGGACATGTTCGATTGAAAGCGGTCCACAGACCGTTTTCATCGGACATGTCCGCTGGGATCATTTGGTCTGATGGCTGTACACACAATCAGACCAAATTCCCCGCGGATAGACGACGCAGCGACGATGACGCTGCGACGTGCGGAAACCCGGAAGTTCAATGCTTACACGCATGCGTCAAATCACTTTGACGCCATGCGCGGGTTCTCGGGCCAGCGGACATGTCCGATGAGTCGTACTGACCATCGGACATGTCCGACGGACAGGCTTCCAGCGGACATGTTTCTTAGCATGCTAAGAAACATTTGTCTGCTGGAAACCTTTCCGGTCGGCCGGAAAATTGTCCGGTCGGCCCTACACACGACCGAACATGTCTGCTGAAACTGGTCCGCGGACCAGTTTCAGCAGACATGTTCGGTCGTATGTACGAGGCCTTGTACGCCAGCAAATACAGTAATGTCCTTTTTGGAAGTAAACAAATCCAAGTGCTGAATGATTCTAAAAGTGCTTTGTGCTCTTGTTGTGTGCCGTGATCACTCTAATCCGTGCTCTTATACACCCCACACTCACCAACTTTTTCACCCCTTCTTAGGGTCTGGTGCCTTCACAGTATAGGCCACTGTGTAGCCCTCTGGCCGTTACTCGTCCCCCTGCGCTGATGTTAGTCCAGTAATAGCCCATACATAGGAGAGAAAGGAGCCCCAGATAGTGTAGTATCGTTTTTATACTTTATTTAAATAAAGGAAAAATGGGTACTCACATGTAGACAAATAATGTTGACAAAAGTCTGATGCCTGGAAACGATGTGACGTTCGTAGCGTGTTCTACTTGTTTTGTCGCGTGACTTCATCTGGAACACGCTGAGCGTCACTTTCACTTCCTTTTTATAGCAGACCGTGACCTGTCTGCCACCATTTTGGGTGGTGTAACAGTATCATGTAGCTTTTAAAAAAAAAAAAAAAAGAAAGAAATCCTCCTATTATGATTCTTATAGAGGTGCTTACTGTTATAGCAGACAACACTTTGTCTCCCAAATTAAACAGGACTAAATAAATAATTTGAAAATCTATGTTGCTTCTGCAACTGTGAGATACTCTTTACCGAAGATCGGATTAAGTTTCTTTCCCTAGTTCTCAACATGGGGACTATTGCACCATTTCCTGACAACAGAGGGATAGAGTCCTATTCTGAAAGCAGTGGATCGTGGGACATGTAGTCCAGAAAGCTGTAATTCCTGTGGATCTAATGCTGCTGAGATTTTTTTTTGGGTGAGGAGATAAAAAGAACAGTCTGAGGAGGGGCTCACTCTTTTGGGACACAGGACCTACAGCTGCAGGAGTGAGGCTAAGCTCCCCTCGTCAGTGTGTGTGGGCGCCATGGCCTAGAAGGATGGCCCATAAGCGAGCCTTATCCTTGGAGCCAGGTACTCAGACACCGTCCTCTTACCTGCAGAGTGGCTACTCAGGGCCACTTTCACCTACGCCCACACAGATGCCACTGAATACTTCGCTTGTCAGATTGCCAGTCGGGCATCTTCCATCTGACTGCAGGTCCTTCAAGAGCCTGTTCTGGATATCCTTTCTCCACAAGCCTTGGTATTTCCAGAATTGGTGAGCAGTCTACAGCAGCTGTTTATATTATAGAGGAACTCTCACTCAGGGTTTACATACCATGTTTTGTTTTTGCATGTGGCATCAGGGTATAAAGGGAACTAACCAACAAAAAGTCTTCTCTTCCCTCTCTTGTACCTGGGGTCATTGGTCCTCTTAAGACCTGCTAGTTTCTACTGCCAGTTTCACTGTTCTTGCCATTTCATTACATATCTCTGTAATTCTGTTTTATGCTAAAGTTGCCATTTAAGGAATACCCACATTTCACATTCTTCCTTCCCTTGTTGACTCATGTGTCTTTTGCATTTTATATTTGAATAATGTCAGAACTCAGTGTCAGAGGTGTCGGGAGGCTTGCAAGGTTAGGGCAACCTATGGGGACAGACATCTTCCAGCATTTACTTCAACTAGGCCAAGGATATGGTATGGGATATGGCGAGCCTTCCACCTAAACGTTGCATTTTTTTCTGTTAAAGCGTAACTTCAACCAAACCTTTTTTTTTTTTTTGGTGAGTATAAGTCAGGATTTTATACCTAATGAAAAAAAGTAAAAAAGCATCTACCATATGTGTTTACCATATATACCAAGGTCAGCTGTTTACAATCTCATATGCATGTGCTACAAAATAATACAATTTATATTAGTGTAGCACTATACCCTCCATTAAACTGTAAATAATAAATATAATGCCTAAAACAATTACTTCTGTGTAACATAATAAAAATTCAATAAAAATATCCAATACAAAAATATATAAAGTGCATAGCCCATATAAACAAAAATTCTAATAGTGCAGTTCATCAGTGAATCATATATTATGAGTGCTTCTTAATCCATTTTATCCATGTAATAGTGTTCCAAAAAACAAAACACAAAAAGAATTGTCACCCCTCTCGTGCTCCCCACCCTGTGGTATTATCCTCACCTCAGTGCATGTGACCTAACAATTAAGCTTGGTCAAATAGTGCTTGTGAGCCTCATCTGGGCTCAGACATATAGATGGATCTCTAGATTCCAACATCGATACTTAGAATAGTGTCCCAGATACATGCAGACAAAGAATGGACTCCTATAGTGCTTATAACGTTTAAAAACAACTCCTTTATTTAAAAATCATAAAAATGAGTACTCACATGTACCTGGTACTCTTGAAGAATCAAGAAGTATGTGTCCTCAAACAGCCACACAGCCGCTATAATCTGGCAACTACTCGCTCCTCGTGACGCTGCAGATGCCTTCACTGTCTTTGCACCTCCCCTATGTGTATCGACACAAGGATAAGGTATCTTCCTCACGGGCATACCTGGTTCATAGGGGACGGGCAAGGGTGGTGAAGACACCACACGGCTTCACGAGGAGAAGGTAGCTGCGGGATTATAGTGGTTGTTTGAGGACACATACTTTTTGATTGTTCAGTATAGCCTGGTGCACTGGAAGCACCAGTTACACGTGAGTACCCATTTTTATGATTTTTAAATACAGGAGTTGTTTTTAAACGTTATAAGCACTATTGGAGCCTATCTTTTTGTATCTGGGACACTATTCTGAGGATCGATTTTGGATTCTGGAGATCCATCTACAATATCTCACAAAAGTGAGTATGCCCCTCACATTTTTGTTAATATTTTATTATACCTTTTCATGTGACAACACTGAAGAAATAACACTTTGCTACAATGTAAAGTAGTGAGTGTACAGCTTGTATAATGGTGTAAGTTTGCTGTTCCTTCAAAATAACTTAACACACAGCCATTAATATCTAAACTGCTGGCAACAGAAGTAAGCACACCCCTAAGTGAAAATGTTCAAATTGGGTCGAATTAGCCATTTTCCCTCCCCGGTATCATGGGACTTGTCAGTTTTACAAGGTCTCAGGTGTAAATGGGGAGCAGATGTGTTACATTTGGTGTTATCGCACTCACTCTCTCATACTGGTCACTGGAAGTTCAACAATGCACCTCATGGCAAAGAACTCTGAGGATCTGAAAAAAAAGAATGGTTGCTCTTCATAAACATGGGACTAGGCTATAAGAAGATTTCTAAGACCCTGAAACTGAGCTGCAGCATGGTCGCCAAGACCATACAACGGTTTAACAGGACAGGTTCCACTCAGAACAGACCTCACCATGATCGACCAAAGAAGTTTAGTGCACGTGCTCAGCGTCATATCCAGAGGTTGTCTTTGGGAAATAGATGTATGAGTGCTGCCAGCATTACTGTAGAGGATGTAGGGGTGGGATTACTGGAACCATATCCTGTGGTCTGATTAGACCAAGATAAACGTATTTGATTTATATTCTGTTAAAGCATTGTGGCGGCAACCAGGTGTGGATTACAAAGACAAGTGTGTCTTGCCTACAGTCAAGCATGGTGGTGGGAGTGTCATGGTCTGGGGCTGCATGAGTGCTGCCGGGACTGGGGAGCTACAGTTTATTGAGTGAACCATGAATGCCAACATGTACTGCGACATACTGAAGCAGAGCATGATCCCCTCGCTTCAGAGACTGGGCCGAAGGGCAGTGTTCCAACATGCTAGCGACCCCAAACACACCTCCAAGACGACCACTGCCTTGCTAAAGAAGCTGAGGGTAAAGGTGATGGACTGGCCAAGCATGTCTCCAGACCAAAACCCTATTGAGCATCTGTGGGGCATACTCAAATGGAAGGTGGAGGAGCGCAAAGTCTCTAACATCCACCAGCTCCGTGATGTTGTCATGGAGGAGTGGAAGATGACTCCTGTGGCAACCTGTGAAGATCTGGTGAACACCATGCCCAAGAGGAGCAGTGTTGGAAAATAATGGTGGCCATGCAAAATATTGACACTTTGTGCCCAATTTGGACATTTTCACTTAGGAGTGTACTCACTTTTGTTGCCAGCAGTTTAGACATTAATGTGTTAGGACCTGGACCTGGGACCTCTGCTGTGTCTGGCGGTGACTCTACTTGCTGAGCCACCTGTAATGCTAGTCCTTAGACAATTCTTTGAATGATCTGGTCTTGAATCTTGTTTGCCTTGAACTCTTTGCTCTTCCCATGAACTTCCTGATTTAAACAATGTCTCTGCACTTCCTGGTCAAAAGAATATTGTGCCTTCACCAGCCAATATCTCTCTTGTCTCTCCTGCTGCCGGCCCGTATCTTCGCCACCTTTTGTCACCGACATTTGGCTTGTTCCCCAACTATGCTTCTGCTGAATCCCAACCTGCAACCATTCGTTACCGGCATTTGGCTTGTTTCACGACTACCCTTCTGCTTGACCCCTACCTGCTATATCTGCTACTGGACCTTGGCTTGCTCACCTCCTGGTGAGGCTATCCTGAGGACCGTAACCTAGTACTAACATGCAGCAAAGCTCATCTCCACCATCAGGTTAGTGCTTAGACCACGCACCCCAGCTACTTGCCTCAGAGCCCGACTCCAGACCGTGACATAATGGCTGTGTGTTGAGTTCTTTTGAGGGGACACCAAATTTACACTGTTACAAAGCTGTACACTCACTACTTTACATGTAGGGGTGTACTCACTTTTGGAGATACTCTGTATATTTGCTGGCCTTTTCTCACTCATGTCCTGGTGATAAAACCTTTGGCAAAACCTTACTTTAATATATCATATACCTTTTACAACTCTCCATCAATCATAAATAACAAAATGCAAATAAAGAGGGGTATGAAACAGGGTTGTCCCTCATCCACTCTCCACTTTAATTTGGCCATTGACCCTCTACTATGCCTCCTAGATGCTTCCTACCATCTATTCTTTGCCTTTACAATACCATTGACTGCTTTTACAGATGACATATTGCTATTCATCTGTAACTGTACACAAACTCTAGCCCGCATTTTTCAAATAATATTCCAAGGCAATCTTATTATAACACAGCTTTCAATAAATGTGATGCAATTTACCTATACTTCACCCATAAACCCACAATGGGTGATTTATCTGTCCCAAATGACTGTACAGTCTAATTTCCAAGCACACTGTTAATAAAAATCTGGACTGTTTTTACTTGAGACATTCATTTACATAAATGTCTCCCTGCACCCCATTTGTTTCCATTATTGCAATCTGATGCTCCCCCCAGGATGCACAGAACTGACTATGTTTAGGTGGCAGGTGGCAAAAGGCCTCTTAGGAATTATTTTCCTCCTGTTCAAAAAGTACATAATGTCCCATCAACAGAAATATTCCGCCATCTATAGATTGAAAAATGTGTTGCCCAGACTTTTAAAGGATAAGTTCACCTTTAGTAATATGATACATTTTACACCGTATTTAGGCTGTAACATGTTACTAATGCATCAGCCTCACTCACCTTGACCCCGCTCGACCCCCCCCTCCCCTGACCCCCCCCCCCCATTTTGACAGTGGCAATTATTGAGGCCCTTAAAGACTCTGGCCCAGATTCACAAAGCACTTACGCCGACGTATATCAAGTTGCGCCGACGTAAGTGCAAATGTGTGCCGTCGTATCTGTGCGCAAGACCCACAAACAGAGATGCGCATAAAAATAGGCTTTACCCTGCCGACGTAACTTGCTTACGCCGGCGTAGAGTGGGCGCACATTTAGGCTGGGAGCATGGTGCCGCTCCCATTGATTAGTCATTCAAACATGCAAATCAGGGAAATACGGCGATTCACGAACCTGCGTGTGCCCGACGCAGGCTACGAAAGGTGCACGTAAGTTGTACGTCCTGCGTAAAGTTAAGCCCCATAAAGGAGGTGTAACCCAGCAGCAGACATGCAAAGGTCTGCACCAGGGAACACAAGCCGGCGTATTTTACGTTGGACGTGTGTCTGGCTGGGCGTAGGTTATGTTCATGGCATACGCAGTGATCCGGCGTATCTTAGGCAGTTGTTCCGACGTGGTTGTGAGCATGCGCATAGGGATGCGTCCACGCCATCATTTGCATGGGTTTGCATGGGTCAAGCCCACTTCCACCTATGCCGGTCTACGCCGATGCAGCGTGGGGAGCACTGGCTTCCTGAATTTCATGCTTGCCTCTCTGCGATGCGTGGTGTACATTGGTTTGCGCTACGGCGGCGTAATGTGCATCTGCTCTCTGTGAATCTGGGCCTCGGTTTCTAAATGATTTTGGTTACCCTGGTTCAATGTTATCTACCAGCTGACTTTGGTCTCTTGTTGTTGAACCTGTGACAGAGTAGACTCTGGCCCTAGTGTTGTTGCGGTGAAGACCTTTCTCCCCTTTCTATCTTACTTGTCTGATATGCCCCTGTGGCCTTCTTTAGGTGGGCCACACCATCCGGGCTTTACGCAAACGGTTTGGGGAGCATAAAAGGAATATATTCAAAAGTGTTGACAACCATTCACTACCATTACATTTTTTGCATCAACATGGTCATATTCCATCTGGTCTTAGGCTACTTGGCTTGAAAGTTATGGGTGAGGATGTCGATACTGACAGGCGCTTTCGGAGACTTTGTAGAAGAGAAACTTTTTGGATACATCACTGTGGAGCCTTATCGCCTAGGGGCCTGAATGTGGGGTTGGATGTTCAGACTCTTATGTGACCCACCGGTCTCCTTCCCCCTTCTGTTTTTATTTTGTTTTGTTTTTTTGCCTTCCTGTGGGTGTCCTTCCAGGAGCTCATTATACCAACATGTTCTGTTTTCTTATTTTGTATTTGTGTACATTTTTATAAAAAATTTTCTTTATTTTATATTTATGTACTATTATTACAATTTTTACTTGAATCCAATATTGTTCTTAATGATTAGCTGCTATTCATTATCGATTAATATAGCAACAAACTTTTATAAATTTTCTATTTATTTTTTGTAGGGTTGGCTTTCACGTACTCCATGGCTTAGCGCTTTTCATTAATTGTTACACATTGGGGAATCATTCTTATTGTTGTGCAAAATTCTTCTATATATATATATATATATAAATATATATATATATATATATATATATATATATATATATATATATATATATATATATATATATATAATTTTTTTATTTTATTATTATTTTAATTATTCTTTATTTATTTTTTAATAATTCACTATTCCCTAGTGGTCCAGTTCTGTCAGAGTTTTTTGTTTTTTGAATTTTTTAATTCAATTTTTGAAAAATGATTTATTTATTTTTTCTTCCATCTATTTTTGCGCATTCATGTCCATGGGGACACTGTTGTACTGCTCCCGCCCCGAAAGTTATGTCACTTGTTTTCATTAGGCATCTTCCTGAGTTTTCAAGAAGTGGATTCCCCCTGGTACTGAGCTGGTTTCCTAGTGTGTGGTTTTTGGACACCTCTAAATGCCCAAAAACCCCCACCCCCCCGCAGCTACTTCAGGCATGTAGAGGTGAGACATGGATTGACCCATTTATCAATCCTGCATTCCCTTTTTGCTTATGTGTTCCTACACCTGTATTCATCTGACTAAATATAAATGAATGTGCAATATATCATAGATTTGAATGAATTATCATTTATTTATTTGTGCATTTATGATGGATTTCTTTTTTCTTATAATGTTTTTTGATATGGGTTATGTTGTTTTTAAAAAAAATCCGTCCCCTTTGAGGGCGTGGCTTTTTTGACACACAATTTAAAATTCCACCATTTCCTATAAAAGCGCTTGCCCATGGTGTGCATCCCAGTCTCCCGTATGGTTCAATATTGAGTTGGCCCACTCTTTGCAGCTATAACAGCTTCAACTCTTCTGGGAAGGCTGTTGTCCACAAGGTTTAGGAAGGTGTCTATAGTAACGTTTGACCATTCTTCCAGAAGTGCATTTGTGGGGCCAGGCACTGATGTGGACGAAAAGGCCCGGCTCATAGTCTAAGCTCTAATTTTTTTAGGGACTGTGCTTGGCCCCTTAGTTCCAGTGAAGGGAACTTTTAAGGCATCAGCATTCCAAAGCATTTTGGACAATTTCATGCTCCCAACTTCCTGGGAACAGTTTGGGGATGGCCCCTTCCTGTTCCAACCTGACTGCACACCAGTGCACAAAGCTAAGTCCATTAAAACATGGATGAGCGAGTTTGACTGGTCTGTACAGAGTCCCGACCTCGACCTGATAGAACATCTTGAAAGGAATTATACACCTCGACAACCCCCCTTTTTCATAGGTAGGCCACGGACCCTCAGATATCTGGAGATACCAAATGAGACACGTGAAGCGAGCATATGTGTATTCAAAAGATGTCTGACTTTATTGAGGAAGACAGTAGCTTATATGTAAACGAAGAAAGGGGGGGCTGCGTAGGATGGCCTACCCATAAGGACCTCAAACAGAGTATCCTGTTTTCTTTGAGGAGGTCATTCTTTCAGCCAGAACTGCAGGTAGGACTTTCTGCTATTTATTATACTGTATGTGCCTCCCTGTTGCTTTTCTTATTTTATCTTAAATGGTTCTATTCATTCTCTCAACAATACCTGAACTCTGCGGGTGGTAAGGTATATGAAATTTCCAATACATTTTAAGTGCTTTCATAAAATCTTGGCATACTTTTGAAATAAAGGCAGGACCATGATCAGAATTTACTTGGAGCGGGCATCCCCATCTAGGGATAATTTCCTGCATGATGATTTTTACAACTGTTTGTGCATCTTCTTTTGTGGTTACAAATGCTTCTGTCCAAATATTCTTGCCTTCTACCTAGTTTAGGCATATGGGTAAAGTCAATTTGTAAGTGTGTAAAAGATGTGGATGGATATGTAAGGTGTTCATATTTTGCCTTGTGTGGATTTCTTGGGTTGTTTCGGACGCATGTTATGGCAACATATGATTTGACTAAAGAGGGAAGACCGGGGATAAAGAAATCATTGTCTAATAATTTATAATTTACATGTGACCTGCCAGCCTCTGTGCCCCACCCCATGATACTGAGAAATAAATAAAGGTGCACTAGCTACAGGTATACATGGTCTCCCCTTTTGGCAGACAAGTCCAGTATCTGGCACTCCTGCATGCAATATTCCATCGTTTAATATCAGTTTCTTTAGCATATGTCTGAAGATCTGACATGGTTTGGTCTAACAGAGGCATTTCAGTTGCAAGTGATGGCATTTGTATGGTAGCTTCCTGTTTTAACGCTGCCTCCTTTGCTAGTTTGTCTCCTAAAGCATTTTGTGCTCCAGGGATTGCAGTGGAGGACATATCTGCTCGAGGAGATGTGTCCTAATGTATTAATTCAATGCACTCATGTTGAGGAACTACCTCATCCTATTCTCCTTTTAGACCTAGTAATGCATTTAGTATCGGGGTGGTTGTAGCATATTTTATTTCAAGATTAGGATTTGAGAGGAGAATAACCTCATATCCACTCAATTTCTGAGCTGACATGTGCTGGGTATAGATATTTCTTAGCAAAATGGATACATTATGAGTAGTATGTAAGGTGGTTGGATGACCTAGAGTAAAAAGATGTAGCCATTTCCACTACCATAGCACAGAATGCCAGAGCTCTGAGACACCCCGGCATGCCCTGTACCGGCATAGGCACCACTCTAGAGAAAAATGCAACAGGGCGGAGTTTTCCTCAGTGTTCCTGCGCTAGGACTCCTGCCATAGTTTTACAATTGTCCCTAGCAAACAAGTGAAACATCATGCCATAATCGGGCAATCCGAGGCCAGGGGCCATTACCATTGTTGTTTTGAGGTATACAAATGCATCATACATTTCATCTGTCCATTTTACACAATCAGTCATGTCTGAACCTGTGGCTTGCCTCAGGAGGTTATCATAGAAAGAGCAGTCAGGTATCCATTGGCGGCAGTAACCAATAATACCAAGAAAATATAGCATATCTATCTTTGTCAGTGGGCAGTTTACTACTGCTTTTACTTTTTCCACTGCCTGCCCACTTTGCTTGCTCATTTTGCAATCATTTAAATAAGTACTCCCAAATCTTATTTCTCTGTAGTGCTGGCCAACACTGCACCCCTCAGAATTGTATGCTATCAAGGTATTCTTTTTACCCTATGTGCGCTATTTTACAATTAGAAACATTGAAATGCAGTTGCCAAATCACATTCCATGTTATAAACACCTCCAGGGATATCAACTCTATTACGCACCTTTGTGTTATTAAACAAAAAAGACATACCTTACCCACCAAACCTTTAATTCTATCACTTCTATTATAGAGTATAAGTACACAGCAAGTACATGAATCCCGGGGGAAACAACATAAACATACATGCTACCACTCTATATTTTATAGATAGCCATAGACCTTTCATAAGTGCCAAGCCCACTGGAAATTCCTAGGCCTGACACGGGTTCAATTGGACTCAGAATCTGGCGCACACCAACAAAGGGGTATGATATGAAGGGGGGGGAAAAGAGGAGCAAGGATAAGGAAGTAGGGAGAAAATAATGGAGCAAAAGGAGAAAGAGAAGAAAGTGAAGTAGGAGGATAAAACAAAATAATAAATTGCAACATAGACCGATCTCTTCTAGGGTACCGAGAGCAGTGCCCCACCATGTGCACCGCAGGGAGGAAGACATAGCTGGAGATAAGGTCTTCAGGAAACATCTGCGGGACTCTGAGGTTGAACTACCTACTATGATTTTGCTTTAATGTTTCAAGATCCACCTGTATCCAACCTGTGTTCTAGTTCCAGTCATGGGCTTCCACAGGTAGGAGTAGGGGGGGGTCAAGTGCCCCCCCCCCGACAGGGCTGGTGCTACCTATAAGCAAGTGCACACAATCATTTGTGGGAGCCGCGCTGCATGTCCCAGGGCCGGGAGTCACATACACAACATGGAGTGTGAGGGAGTGATGGTGTTTGCTGCCCCTAAGCTGAGGGGAGGCAGCGCAGCCAGAGGCAGGAAATACAAAGCTCTCCTGTAGCTTGCCTGTTACCTTTCACCTGCTGCCTGGACAGAGTCTGCTGATGCTCAGCCCGACCAGATCAACAAAATTGGCAACAAAATTGAGTACACCCCTAAGTGAAAATTTCCAAATTGGACCTCAAAGTGTCGATTTGTGTGGCCACCATTATTTTCCAGCACTGCCTTAACTTTCTTGAGCATGGAGTTCACCAGAGCTTCACAGGTTGTCACTGGAGTCCTCGTTTACGCCTCCATGATGACATCACAAAGCTGGTGGATGTTAGAGACCTTGCGCTGCTCCACCTACCGTTTGAGGATGCCCCACAGATGCTCAATAGGGTTTAGGTCTAGAGACATGTTTGGCCAGTCCATCACCTTTACCCTCAGCTTCTTTAGCAAGGCAGTGGTCGTCTTGGAGGTGTGTTTGGGGTCATTATCGTGTTGAAATACTGCCCTGCGGTCCAGTCTCCGAAGGGAGGAGATCATGCTCTGCTTCAATATAACACAGTACATGTTGGCATTCATGGTTCCCTCAATAAACTGTAGCTCCCCAGTGCCGGCAGCACTCTTGCAGCCCAAGAACATGACGCTCCCACCACCATGCTTGACTGTAGGCAAGACAGACTCGTCTTTGTACTCCTCACCTGGTTGCCGCCACACACGCTTTAAACCATCTGTACCAAATACGTTTATCTTGCTTTCATCAGACCACAGGACATGGTTCCAATAATCCATGTCCTTAGTCTGCTTGTCTTCAGCAAACTATTTGCAGGCTTTTTTGTGCATCATCTTAACCCCTTCCCGACCGCCGCATGTACATATACGTCGGCAGAATGGCACGTACAGGCACATTGGCGTACCTGTACGTCCCTGCCTAGACGTGGGTCGGGGGTCCGATCGGGACCCCCCCCCGCGACTTGCGGCGGTCGGGTCCCCTCGGGGAGCGATCCGGGACGACGGCGCGGCTATTTGTTTTTAGCCGCTCCGTCGCGATCGCTCCCCGGAGCTGAAGAACGGGGAGAGCCGTGTGTAAACACGGCTTCCCCGTGCTTCACTATGGCGCTGCATCGATCGAGTGATCCCTTATGTAGGGAGACTCGATCGATGACGTCATTCCTACAGCCACACCCCCCTACAGTTGTAAACACACACACAGTGTACACCAAATCCTACAGCGCCACCTGTGGTTAACTCCCAAACTGCAACTGTCATTTTCACAATAAAGAATGCAATTTAAATGCATTTTTTGCTGTGAAAATGACAATGGTCCCAAAAATGTGTCAAAATTGTCCGAAGTGTCCTCCATAATGTCGCAGTCACGAAAAAAAAATCGCTGATCGCCGCCATTAGTAGTAAAAAAAATTTTTTTTATAAAAATGCAATAAAACTATCCCCTATTTTGTAAACGCTATAAATTTTGCGCAAACCAATCGATAAACGCTTATTGCGATTTTTTTTACCAAAAATAGGTACAAGAATACGTATCGCCCTAAACTGAGGAAAGAAACAATTTTTATAGATGTTTTTGGGGGATATTTATTATAGCAAAAAGTAAAAAATATTGCATTTTTTTCAAAATTGTCACTCTATTTTTGTTTATAGCGCAAAAAATAAAAACCGCCGAGGTGATCAAATACCACCAAAAGAAAGCTCTATTTGTGGGAAAAAAAGGACGCCAATTTTGTTTGGGAGCCACGTCGCACGACCGCGCAATTGTCTGTTAAAGCGACGCAGTCCCAAACTGTAAAAACACCTTGGGTCTTTAGGCAGCAATATGGTCCGGGGCTTAAGTGGTTAAGAGGCTTCCTTCTGGGAAGACAGCCATGCAGACCAATTTGATGCAGTGTGAGGTGTATGGTCTGAGCACTGACAGGCTTCAACCTCTGCAGCAATGCTGGCAGCACTTATTTCCCAAAGACAACCTCTGGATATGACGCTTAGAACGTGCATTCAACTTCTTTGGTCGACCATGGCAAGACCTGTTCTGAGTGGAACCTGTCCTGTTAAACCGCAGTATGGTCTTGGCCACCATGCTGCAGCTCAGTTTCAGGGTCTTGGCAATCTTCCTATAGCCTAGGCCATCTTTATGTAAAGCAACAATTCTTTTTTTCAGATCCTCAGAGAGTTCTTTGCTATAAGCTTCCATGTTGAACTTCCAGTGATCAGTATGAGAGAGTAACACCAAATTTAACACACCTGTTTCCCATTCACACCTGAGACCTTGTAACACTAATGAGTCACATGGCACCAGGAATGGGAAATGGCTAATTGGGCCCAATTTGGACATTTTCACTTAGGGGTGTATTTACTTTTGTTGCCAGAGGTTTAGACATTATTGGCTGTGTGTTAAGTTATTTTGAGGGGACAGAAAATGTATACTGTTATACAAGCTGTACACTCACTACTTTATAGCAAAGTGTCATTTCTTTAGTGTTGTCACATGAAAAGATATCGTAAAATATGTCAAAAAATTTGTGGGGTGTACTCACTTTTGTGAGATACTGTAATGATAATCATATGGGCTACTTTCGTAATTCGTGCTTGGTGGACAGTTTCTTGTCAAACTGAGATGTAACAAGTTGAGAAAGCTGATTTAATTAAGGTTTGCTTTTGATAGTTGTTTTGGATTACACTATTTGTACCCAATTTTTTCGGTTTCACTTCTGTTCGCTTGCTTTTTGTGTTTTTCATATTCCATGCAAGCCTGGCTGTGGTTTAGTGCTAGTCCTCTTTCTCTATTGAATGACGTCCAGCTTAACATTTTATTAAACATACAGTACATCACTAATGCAACATTTCTCATTTCTTCTCCGTACTCTTCACTGGATATATGTCCAGTGGAGGGTGATGGGACAAGCTATGATAATTTATGCGAAAGCGAGATTTGATTTTCAATGACTACTGGAAAAAGAGGTAACTCAATTATTACAGACCTGTATATAGTTGGGTGATCCTATAATTATGGTTTATACTGAGCAGTGATGATACATTTATGGAGGAAGTGGATTTAACATGCAATTTATTTTGATTTTGATATTATTTGAAAATTTCATATATTTTGGACACTGGTTTCCTATTTATAATTCTAATTAATTAGGGGACTTTATTTCACTTGTATAGTATGTTACCTTTATTTAATGTATTTATTGAGGATTAAACTGGCGATCCTGCTAGTATCACACTTGTTGGAGCAGCAGCATTGTCATGATAGGTCAGGAGGTACAGGGCCGTCTTAATAGCATCATGGGCCCCTGGGCAAAGTAATGCACTGGGGCCCCTAACAGCCTGTCCCAATTTACGCACCTACTCTCAAGAATTAATGTATAAATAGTTGATAGAATAAAAACATAATAAAATTGATTTTAACCAATAAGAAAACATGCCATAAATAAAAGACTAATCAACACAAAGGGCACAGTACAGGGGCACTCATCCTGGGACAGCTTAGTAGAAAGCGTGACTGTACCGGCAAGTGTGATGTAATGCAAGATCATGGGGCCCTTATGCACCTGGGGCCCATGGGCAGTGCCCAGGGGTGCCCAGGGGTGCCAATGCATTAAGACAGCCCTGAGGAGGTGTGTTACAACAGAAACCCCCCCCCCTCATCTTCTCCATAACATATGGGACAGAAGTTCTGTAGTCCACAAAGAAAACTGAGAAACTGATAAGTCAGCAGAGGCAGACTGTGCAAGAAGTTAATGCTTACTGGTTTTTGTGCAGGTTCAACTGATAGTGCAAAAAATATCAATCAGATATTGCAAAATGCTTTAAATGGAATACTTAACAGATGAAAGGTAAAAAATGAAATACATTCATCTTGGGGCCTTTATACACTAAGTTACATTTAGACATAATGATTTATAAATATTGAGTTGTTCTTTCCATAGTTCACCAAAGTTGAGCCTCTGGAGAATGTGCATAAAGCTAGCAGGTGACAAGTAGTTTGTGAAAAAGATTGCATTTTATTTGATTTGAAGAGCATTGATCTGTTGGGTGCACATGTCAATAAACTCTTCATTAAAAAGTAAGACCTATGAGTCATATTCTTTGTGTCTTGTAGGCAATGAATGTCCATCAACCTCTTACCTCTGGTTTACTTAACCATAACATTTTGCAATCAATATACTGTAACTTACTATTGTCCTCTTGACTTTTCTGACAAATCAATATACCTTTTAATTTTTAGTTCTTGCGTCTATCACCTCAAATAAATATGGAAAACCTAAATGTTCGTCTCTACTAATGATTTACACATAAGGTAAACATTTCTTCTGATTTACCGGTAATTGTAGAGTTATCTGAATACCTTATCCCTACAGGATATTACTGTTGTACAGTGGGGTGTAATATCAAATAATGAATATCTAGAAAGAGGAGAGATTTAAATCTAGAAACATAATTACACATTTTTACTAGCTAACTGAATCATTTAATCATTTCACCCATGTCAGCCCACAGTCAATGCCCCCCTCATTTTCTATGATAAATTCTGCAAATACAAGTATTTACCTAAAACCAAACCAGATTCACAATGCCTGCAAATGGCACTGCAGAATTTTGGGCCAGTCATCATTGGGCAAAGAGAGCATTAATCAGAGAAGCAGCCAAAAGGCCCATAGTAACTCTGGAGGAGCTGCAGAGATCCACAGCTGAGGTCGGAGAATCTGTCCATAGGACAACTACTAGTTGTGCATTCCAAAATTGTACACTGCACATCACTCTGAACATACCACCCCCCACTGTGAAACATTGTGGTGGCAACACCATGTTGTGGGGATGCTTTTCTTCAGCAGAGAGAGGAATACTGGTCAGAGTTGATGGAAAGATGGATGGAGCCAAATACAGGTCAATCTTGAGACTTGGGACTGGGGCGGAGGTTCACCTTCCAGCAGGACAATGGCCCTAAATATACAGCCAGAGCTACAATTAAATGGTTTATATCAAAGCATTTTCATGTGTTTGAATGACCCAGTCAAAGTCCAGACATAAATCAAATTGAGACTGTGGCAAGACTTGAAAATTGCTGTTCATAGACACTCTCCATCCAACCTGACAGAGCTTGAGCTATTTTCCAAATAAGAATGGCTAAAAATGTCACTCTCTAGATGTGCAAAGCTGGTAGAGACATCCTCAAAAAGACTTGCAGCTGTAATTGCAGCGAAAGGCGGTTCTACAAAGTATACACTCACCTCTCCCCGTTCTTTAGCTCCTGTGACCCGATCACAGGACACAGGCAGCGATCAGATCGGCGGGTCGTGCGGGCGTGGTCACGGAGCTGGGTTTTGAAAGGGGACGTACATGTACGCCCTTGTGCCCAGCCGTGCCATTCTGTCGACGTATATCGTTGTGCGGCGGTCCTTAAGCGGTTAAACTCCATCTAAACCATGTTATTGCAAAAAAAAAAACATTTGCATGAAACATAGATTTGTAATTAGATTTAAAACAATTTGTTGCTATGAATTATTTATCTACATTTTCTATTTTGTATGTTTTTTTTATGTCATGTGACAAGCACACCACTAATCAGCGCTGTACAGACACTGATTCATAGTTCATCAGCAAAGTACTAGAAACTCCTCCCTCAAGAAGTTCCCTTAGAACAGGAAAGACCTAGGAAACATGTGATCTCTGAACAATAATGATTAAATAAGGTACTCGGATGATTTTTTATTTGAAAATAAATACAGTGGCATGATCTTTATACATAAATAAAAAGGCTAATGGCAACTAGAAATTGTGGGCCAGATTCTCATAGAATCGGTGTTGGCGTAGAGTAAGCCATTTACACTACGCCACCGCAACTTACTGGAGCAAGTGCCATATTCTCCAAGCACTTGCTCCGTAATTTGCGGCGGCGTAGTGTAAATGGCCCGGCGTATGGCCGCGTAATTCAAAGGGGGCGGCTTGTATTCAAATTAATCGCGCCCCCGCGACGATCGGACTGCGCATGCGCGGGTAGATACACCGGCGTAACTCTTTTGAGAATCTGGCCCTGTATGTTTAGTATAACTTTAAACCAAGCCCTCACTGACCTCTGTAGTTGTATGTACTGTAATGTAATTCATCCTGCATCACTCCATAACTTAAAGCGGGGGTTCACCCTAAAAAATAATTTCTACCATGCCATCCAGCATACTAGCGCGAGCTACAGTATGCCTTTATTTTTTGCGCCGTACTCACAGTTTAATCCCTTAGTTATATTTTAGACTCCCTGCGGGGAGTAGGCGTTCCTATGCAGAGGGGAACATGATTGATGGCCGACTATGGCGCGTCACGCTTCCCGAAAATAGCCGAAATAGGACTTGGCTCTTCACGGCGCCTGCGCAGTCAGCTCCTAGTCTGTGCGCAGGCGCCGTATAGCACCGTGAAGAGCCGAGTCCTACTCCGGCTATTTTCGGGAAGCGTGACGCGCCATAGCCGGCCGCCAATCATGTTACCCTCTGCATAGGAACGCCTACTCCCCGCGGGGAGTCTGAAACTTAACTAAGGGATTAAACTGTGAGTACGGCGCAAAAAAATAAAATAAAGGCATACTGTAGCTCACGCTAGTATGCTGGATTTCATGGTAGAAACTTGTTTTTTAGGGTGAACCGCCGCTTTAAGTTGGTGTCCAAAGGCTTACAGCACCTTCTCCTTGTATATACCAGAAGACTTTCAGCTTTCTGCTGCCATTGAAAATAAAAGGTACAGGATCTATGATTTCAGTACCTGTGTTGTGAACTTTTTAACTGTTGGGAACAATTGCTCCACAATGCCTTCAGATGCTTTACTGCTACTTCTGAATATGTAAATCGTTTATTGTGCATTGCCCGGGCACAGGTTTGAGACAAAGACACTCAATGTGCTTATGCAACCCCACAATCTTATCACATGTCCTCATTAATATGCATGCACTTCATCTAGCAGATGATTTTATATTACCTTATATAAACTATTTTGTGTTTGCCATTGACTGCTGTTAATTTGTAAATTATCTATGACATTGGTAAACACATTTGTTTGATGAATTGAATAAAAACGATTAAACACATTTGCTCTAAATGCAAAATTTAAAAGTAAACTTACCTGACCCTGACCTGACTTAATAGGTACTTTTTGTATATTCTCATGTTATAGCCTTTTCAGCCAGCACATTTGAGCAGCGGCAGCAGCAGTTAATGAATGTAATGTATGACTTCTATCCACTGTTTGGTAACAATTTAATTACCCAAGACTGTGTTTTTTGAGGGCAGCATCATAAATAGGATTTCTAGTTGCATGCAGGCTACCATTGTTTGTCTGGAAGTCTTTTAAGGTCAGTGTAAATACAGACAGAAATCAGACAGCAATTATCTGTATTATCTTCATTAGTTAATGCATTACCTCTACACGTACCACCATCGTGTGGCATCTATTTCAGATTCTTAGGTTTACCTTAACTTTTGAAAACATCTGCTCTTAATTTCTAGATTCAGCAAAGAACATTTTTAATTTGGGATTTTTTATTTACAGCTCAAAGTATTTTAACTTGCCTAGATTAGACAAAATGAATAGAAATGGTTGACATATCTAACTATTCCCCATGGTAATTACTAATGTAGAAATCAAATGTGAAATAAATTAAAATTTGTTAATGTGGAAATATCTGCTTTCAGTTTTTTTTTTTTTTTCACTTTTACAATTCAAAAACTTGCACCTAAATAATATGTATTTATTTTTTAATAATACAAAATAAAAAGGGCTGGGGCTTTGAATGAGGCACCTGTGATAAGGTGCCTCCATCCTTGTTCATTGGTAAATAAAGGGGAGGGTTTGGGACTTTAGATGACTTTTATTATTCTTTTTTATATATTTTTTATATTTAATTTTAGGAGATCTGTAACAGAGTTCTGAGGGTAGACGGGCTTCTATATGATTCAACCAGTCCCGACACTACTATCCCCAACTACGGCATTACTCTTTCGCATGCACAGAGCGCACATCCAGCACATTTAATTTATAGTATTTTTTTAGGCCAATGGCTGTGCATCAATAAATCAAAAGCAACTGTACTAATGACACAGAAGCACAGTGGAAGGAATTTAGGCTTTATAGCAGCTATGCATGGCAACCAGTCAGCTTCTAGTTTTCATTTTCAAAGCTTAACTGAACAAAAGGAAGATGGAAGCTTTCTGGTTGCCATTCACACCTGCTGCAGATTCTGTCTGCTCCAGTTTTAATCAATTTCGACAACTATTTGCATTAAAGTCTTTTGAAAAGAGGCAATTTAGGCAATATTTTAATTTGTGAATTAAATTATATTACATCAAATGAATCTAGGCACTTATATTTTGTGATGTTATTCAACTTGATTAGTATTCAAGCCCCCTTTATATATCTATGATGTTTGTCTTTTTTTAACTAGTTATGCACATCAGTTTAGGCTGATGTGCTTAGCCAGCCCCTTTTAGAATGTTTGTGTAGTTTGTCATTAGCGTTGTCAAAGTTGTGTTATTGGTTTGTCCTTCTTGATATATAATTTAATATGTGGTTCCGTGTTTGTTTTGTGGTATATGGTGGTATATGTAGGGGGTAGTATTTACGTGGATGGTTTTGAAGCATATTCCACCACAAACTTTTGCTCCATTTGGTTTGAATTATATCTGGGGAAGGATCAGCACAACTATGATATGTGTTTTACATTAGCATATGTGTTACACCTTGAAACACATTTTGTACATAGGAGGTAAAGCATGCAAAAATTTGATTTTATCCCTGGAATTCATAAAGGCTGGCACTGGACGATTTTGTGAAAGTGTCCTCATGCATTCTAAAAATGGTGACGAATGGGCCAAATTCATATACCCGTCTAGAGCTTGTACTTTGAAAAAGTGCAGAGGACTATATGCTTGAGGGAGGAGGGACTATTGAATTCACCACATATGAAGAGAGTAGGCAGTGGCTGTGCAGTTATCCACAGCGGCCATCTCGGATGGTGTAAATGTAAGTGTGGTTTTCCTATACTCCTAAATAAAAAAGATAATACACATTATGAGGCTTATTTTATTCCTATAAGCTATAGAGAGGGAGAGTGGAATTGTGTGGACTTGAGGAGCGTAAGGAAATCAACTGCTGACAAACAAAACAAAGTCAGCGCCAAAAATGTCCGAATGTAAGATTGCACCTAAAAGCAAATGTAACTAAAAGATGCAAACATATCATGTATTAAAAAATCAACATTGATTGGCAGCTAAAAGGACATGCACACCAGGAGTGGTGTGAAAGAAGAAAACAAATCTGAAAAAATCCTTCAAAGTAGCGCTAAAACAAAGAAGATTATAGGAGTCCCACAATCATAAAAAATGAAAGGTTTATTTGGAACTTGTATAAGTCTCAAAAGCAACAGTCTCCAGGTTGTCAGTTCTGTGATACAACACAGTACAGTGTGAGCTGACCGCTTGTAAGTGATCCTACGAACCAATAGACACAGAGCTAAGAGTCACTGAAGCGTGTCTGCACTCCGCAGACCTCTCCCATAGATGGAAAGTCTCACAAGTGATGAGCTTGTGACAGAAGCTGTGGGTACTGTATCGCTCTCTTACCATAACCCGAAGGGATGTATGGAACGTGCAGATAAACAGATGATCCGTCAGCTGTAGAGGGGAGGAAGGACGCTGTCAGACCCCGTGCTGTGTGAACAGTCGCAGCGCGCGCTCCTCTCAGACGAAACAGGACGTCTCACTGGCGCTGAGTGGGGGGCGGTGCTGACCTCGCTGATTGATGGGATGGGGGATCAGAAGTTAGGCTATGACAAGCCAACTGAAGCGGAAAGCTGGATGGATACACAGGCGTTCTGGATCGTAAAATCCGAAGGATTCTGTGTAGTAGTCCATATGGAGGTGTTAACTCATTACACTGGCTACAATCTGGAGATAGCTGCTGCCACCACACTAAGACGACATGTATCGGGACTGAGCCCTTCATCGGGTCCAGCTGAGTACAGAGAGGAGAGAAAAATAGAGTAACTCGCTGAAACCATTGATGTTCAAGCTTATATTATATAATAGCTTATATTATATTGACCTTTACTTAAGCCAACCATAGATGGTTTGAATCTCCACTGGTTCAGCAGTGACCGCCCGAAATTCAAACATTTATGGGCAGGCTGATTGTACCCAATTTGATCCGTTGATCGACTTGGGTACAACCAGCATGTCGAATTTTTACATGCAATTTTCTATAGCCAGTAGCAATAATCACTGTGTTCACTTCCCGTTTCCCTCACCAAGGATGGCGGTGGGGGCAGCCGAGAGACGAGCAATTGCTCGGCTTCGGCTGCCAACATCGCTGGACTCCAGGACAGGTAAGTGTACATTTATTAAAAGTCATTAGCTGCCGTATTTGTAGCTGCTGGTTTTTAATATTTTTTTTGCACGGGATCTCCGCTTTAAGTTTGTGGGATATGAATGTTTATTAAAGCATTTCATTTTGGTGAACTTGAAGCACTATTTTAACACAGGGCTACTTTTTATATAAATACAAAGGTCATTTTTCTTGCACATTATAAGCTCAAAGTCACTCGTTACGTTGGTGACATTTTAGTTCTATTATTAAGATGTAGTAAAATTTCAAAGTTATTGCGCAGATAAACCCAAATTAAAAAGCCGCTGGCTAAATCTCTTAGATTATGGTTCATGAAAAAAATCGCAGGGATTATTAACGATCAAAGTTGTTTGACTTTGGGAGCCTTGGGCGACCTATATACATGTTGCCTTATCCATGACACCCGGTATGGCTCAAACACGAGACCCATCACCTTCTGCATCAACTTTCTTTCCAACCTAGGTCTCCTTGTGTGTCCTGAATTCTCAGATTTTTCAGATTTTTTCTCTTCTTTCTTCTCTTTTTGGACTCCTTGTTGTCCCTCTTTATATCCATCATCTTATCTTTGTTGATGTGGTATTGCACCGATTAGGAGTGCCTTACGAATACCTTGTTGTGTAGCATGCACTGTAGTCTTAATATACACTACTATGCATTTTGGGGGTTTTGATTCTTGGTATTGCCTTCAGGTCTCCTATTTTGAATTTGTAATTTTGCAACTACAACCTTGTGTTTTGAATTTTTGATACATGTGTTGTTTTCAACAATGTGATATTGTTGACGTGTTACTGTTTTTCTATGCTGAGAAAAATCAAAAAAATTTGGAATGTGAAAAGCTGCTGGAAAAAACAATACTGATAAGAAGACTGTAAACGGCATATACAACACTGAATTGTCCCGCTAAAATGACAAAAATAAAGTCCCATAAATATTCCATATAGAAGTTATATACAGTGGAACCTCGGATTGCGAGTAACACGGTTAACGAGTGTTTCGCAATAGGAGCACTGTATTTTAAAAAATCCTAACTCGGTTTGCGAGTGCAACAATGCTGCCTCACCTGTATCCAGCAATGCAGCCTCACCTGTATCCAGCAATGCAGTCTCACCTGTATCCAGCAATGCAGCCTCACCTGTATCCAGCAATGCAGCCTCACCTGTATCCAGCAATGCAGCCTCACATGTGCCCAATAATGCAGCCTACCTGTGCCTAACAATGCAGCTTCACCTGTCCCCATCAATGCTGCTTCACCTGTGCCCAACAATGTAGCCTACCTGTGTTCATCAATGCAGCCTACCTGTGTTCATCAATGCAGCCTCACCTGTGTTCATCAATGTAGCCTACCTGTGTCCATCAATGTTGCTTCACCTGTGTCCATCAATGTTGCTTCACCTGTGTCCATCAATGCAGCCTACCTGAGCAGGGGAAGAGAGGAAAGGATCATCAAAGCGCAGAGGAACATCGCTGTAAAAGCTTTTATTTCAATTGCTGTGTGTTCCCGCTGCTCTCTATTACATAAGCTACGTTTCCACTGAGCGGATCGGTTCGGTACGGTTCGGTACGGTACGCTATTTTGGGTGTTTCCATTATGAAAGCGTGCCATAAAACCGAACCGTACCGCACCATTCAGGGTCCTGCTTCTCATGTGGGTCCATAGAAAATGGAACGGTACGGTTAGGGCGGAGCTACTGGCGTCACACAGTACTTTCCACTGATTGGTGGTCAGAAAACATCAATGCTGACGTCAAAGCAAAGCGCCAAACAATCACCACGTCGCCTTATTAGTCCATATAAAGGAGAAGGATGCCAGCAAACAACAGCAGGGTCTGGTTATCTGAGGAACTATCTACGTTCTTAGCAATCATCGGCGATGGCGTTATTCAGAGTGAGCTTGATGGATCAGTGAGAAATGAAAAGGTCTATAAAGATATTTCTCAGCGGATGGCAGCCGAGGGATTTGAACGGACGTCGGGCCAGTGTAGGGCAAAGCTTAAAAAGCTTAAAGCACAATATAAAAAAATTAAGGACGCCAACAGCCGTAGTGGAAACTGTCCAACTGCTTGGAGGTGGTACGACGCCATGGACGCCATTTACGGTCATCGGCCAGCAAACCAAGGCAGGGAGGGAGGTCTGGACTCTGCAACTGTAATTCTCGAATCTATGGTAGACCCCTTTGGTAAGTTTTTTTTTTTTTAAAACTTTGCATAGGATATCGCTCTGCTTACCATTTAAAATATAATATCTAACCATATGTTTATTTTCAGAAACAGTTGATGGACTCTCCACTGATGCATCAAACTTATCAGAAGATGGACCTTCAATGTCTTTCAGCAGCAACAGCAGCAGTATTTCCTCAAGCCAACCACAGAGTAGCCAACCACAGAGTAGCCAACCACAGAGTAGCCAACTACAGAGTACTCCCAATGCACCAAGGCACAATGGTAAGACATGATGATAATAAAGTAATTTTTAACTGCATTTTCTTAAACTAAAACAGCAGTGGGGCAGATGTGCAGGAGGTACAGTGTTGGAATAGATAAGAAGGGGGAGATCAGCTGTGGGGGAGATGTGCAGGAGGTACAGTGTTGGAATAGATAAGAAGGGGGAGATCAGCTGTGGGGGAGATGTGCATGAGGTACAGTGGTGGAAGAGATGAGAAGGGGGGGACCAGCTGTGGGGGGGATGTGCAGGAGGTACAGTGGTTGAATAGATGAGGAGGGGGAGATCAGCTGTGGGGGAGATGTGCATGAGGTACAGTGGTGGAAGAGATGAGAAGGGGGGGACCAGCTGTGGGGGAGATGTGCAGGAGGTACAGTGGTTGAATAGATGAGGAGGGGGAGATCAGCTGTGGGGGAGATGTGCATGAGGTACAGTGGTGGAAGAGATGAGAAGGGGGGGACCAGCTGTGGGGGAGATGTGCAGGAGGTACAGTGGTTGAATAGATGAGGAGGGGGAGATCAGCTGTGGGGGAGATGTGTATGAGGTACAGTGGTGGAAGAGATGAGAAGGGGGGGATTAGCAGGAGGTACAGTGGTAGAAGAGATGAGAAGGGGGTTCAGCAGTGGGCAGATGAGCAGTGCTGTGTATTGGTGTAGCAGATGAGCGGGGGGAACAGAGGTGTGGCAGTGAATCAGTGTGGTACAGTCTAGTGGGGCAGATGAGAAAGGAGCTTACAGTATTGGTTTGGCAGATGTTACCAAAAGCAATATTTAGGTCTTTTGTATATTACAGGTGAAAGGAGAAGGTTCCAGTTGGATCTGCGCACAGTTATGGAGGATATGCGGGCAGCAGAAGAAAGGCAGCTGGAAAGAATGGATAACCTTTCTGAGAGGCGGTTTCAAGCACTACGTCAGGATGCACAGGAAGCTATGCGCCAGGAGGCAGAAATTGCCCGGCAGCAGATGGAGCAGTTGGCTACCTTCAACCAGGCCTTCCTCGGTGTCCTTGGTCAGCTTGTTCAAGTGATTGGAGCCAATCGTCAACCCAGGTCACCACCCAGACATTAGTGCCTTTCATGCAGCACAGGACCTGTACCCATGTTTACGTTTAAAAATAAAGTGGGTTTTAAAGGTTAGATTTTTTTTTTAATAGGCTCCTTTGAGCCATCAGCGATCACACAAGATTGGACACATTTGCTCCTTGCTGCACATGGCTTTCTTTGTGCTGCTGCTCTGATTCCCTTCTGCCTCCTTTGCGTTATCACCCCCCCTTGGACGGTGGAGCCTGGATTTCAACAAAGGGCACCCCCGATCGCTTAATTTCTTCTCATTTTTGCATTGTAGATGTAATTGCGAATATACTTGGCATTTTTGGTTTACCTTTTCCTTTAATTTCCTTTTTAGATGTTTTTTTTCTTGGTCTGAATTTCTCACTTCCTGTTCCTTCTCAGTAAACCTGACAACATCATCTGAGCTGTGTTTAGTCAGTCAGCACAGCTTATTGAACAGCTTACTAAGGAGGAAAAGGAAGTGAGAAATTCAGACCAAGAAAAAAAAAAAAAAACATTTATTGGTAGTGAAATTGAAGAAAAAAACTACAATGCAATAGCTTAGGGATATGCAATTAGTGGATATCCAACTGTTTCAGAACTACGATTCCCATGTGGCATAGCAAGACTCTGACAGTCACAAGCATGACACCCAGAGGCAAAAGCATGATGGGACTTGTAGTTCTGCAAAACAGCTGGATTTCCGCTAATTGCGTATCCCTGCACTAGCTTAATAAAAAAACAAACCTTTACAAGCTCTTTATTGTAAACAATGTTTCTACATTTTTTTTTCTTGGTCTGAATTTCTCACTTCCTGTTCCTTCTCAGTAAACCTGACAACATCATCTGAGCTGTGTTTAGTCAGTCAGCACAGCTTATTGAACAGCTTACTAAGGAGGAACAGGAAGTGAGAAATTCAGACCAAGAAAAAAAAAAAAAAAACATTTATTGGTAGTGAAATTGAAGAAAAAAACTACAATGCAATAGCTTAGGGATATGCAATTAGTGGATATCCAACTGTTTCAGAACTACGATTCCCATGTGGCATAGCAAGACTCTGACAGTCACAAGCATGACACCCAGAGGCAAAAGCATGATGGGACTTGTAGTTCTGCAAAACAGCTGGATTTCCGCTAATTGCGTATCCCTGCACTAGCTTAATAAAAAAACAAACCTTTACAAGCTCTTTATTGTAAACAATGTTTCTACATTATCAAAATTTTGCTTTTACAAAATATGTATGAAGATGATTTTTTTTGTGGAATAAAAAACAAGAACGACTTCTCTGAGTATGTCTGATTTTATTTAGCATTTAGCAAAAAGTAATTAAAGATTTTAATTATTCACGGTAACAACGTTAACGTTAAGGTGCCTCATCAGAGCCTGACGTATTTCGCTGCACTCTTCTTCCATATCCTGTGCTGCTATTACTGGTACTGGCTCTTCTGGAGATGTATTCCAATCCTGGTCAAAGTCTTCTCCATGGCTTTCACAAAGATTGTGAAGAGTACAGCACGTTAGGACCATGGATTTTGTAAGTTGAATGTCACTGTCATTCCTCTTCATAAGACACCTCCATCTACCCTTTAGTCTTCCAAACGCATTTTCCACTACAACACGTGCCCTGGATGTTTTCTTGTTGTAGATTTGCTGCTCTGTTGTTAGGCGCCCATTGTCAGAAAATGGTTTCAGGAGCCAATTTTGTAAAGGATAGGCAGAGTCCCCAAGCACATAATAGCCAACATTCACCCCACAAATGTTCTTAGTGCTAACAGGATACAGGCCTCCCTGGCCAACCCAATCCCAAAATGTTGACAATCGGAGAACCCGAGCATCATGCAAACTCCCAGGCTTTCCTACATTCACATTCCAGAATAGTCCCTTGCCATCCACTACTCCCTGGAGGACGATGGAATGCCAGCCTTTTCGGTTGAAGTAGTCAGTGTGGTATTCTTGTGGTGCTATTATTGGTATGTGTGAGCCATCAATAGCACCAACACACTGTGGAAGGCCCCACCTGTTCTCAAAGTACTCAGCCATGTCTTTGAGCTTTTCCCTGTTAGGAAAATGAACAATTTCAGGAGCTAGCAATGTGCACACAGCCTTACAGAAGTCCTGCACACACCGGCACACTGATGATTTGCTGACACCAAAAAGATGACCTATACTCCTATATTCACTGTTGGTAGCCAGCTTCCACAGTGCAATGGCAATTCTTTTCCTTACAGGCAAACAGGCTCTGAAGTTGGTGCTTTTCTTTTCCATCACTGGACGTAGCTTGGCACAAAGGAATGAGAAGGTTTCCTCTGACATCCTTAAATTCTGCACCCACTGTCTGTGGGTGAATCCTGGGACGGTCACATTCCACCACTCATTGGCACGAGGGAATGCCCAAATCACTGGTCGGCGGCGCTGCTTTGCCAAAAGGAGAAGCATCTGTAAAAAATGCAGTGTGTCAGTGTGTATAGGTCAGTGTGTGTGTGTGTGTGTGTGTGTGTGTGTGTCTCAGTGTGTGTGTGTGTATAGGTCAGTGTGTGTCAGTGTGTGTGTGTGTAGGTCAGTGTGTGTCAGTGTGTGTATAGGTCAGTGTGTGTGTGTGTGTCAGTGTGTGTATAGGTCAGTGTGTGTGTCAGTGTGTGTATAGGTCAGTGTGTGTGTGTGTGTGTGTGTGTGTGTGTGTGTGTGTCAGTGTGTGTCAGTGTGTGTGTGTATAGGTCAGTGTGTGTCAGTGTGTGTGTGTCAGTGTGTGTATAGGTCAGTGTGTGTCAGTGTGTGTGTGTCAGTGTGTGTATAGGTCAGTGTGTGTGTGTGTGTGTCAGTGTGTGTCAGTGTGTGTGTGTATAGGTCAGTGTGTGTCAGTGTGTGTGTGTCAGTGTGTGTATAGGTCAGTGTGTGTGTGTGTGTGTCAGTGTGTGTCAGTGTGTGTGTGTATAGGTCAGTGTGTGTCAGTGTGTGTCAGTGTGTGTGTGTATAGGTCAGTGTGTGTCAGTGTGTGTGTGTCAGTGTGTGTATAGGTCAGTGTGTGTCAGTGTGTGTGTGTCAGTGTGTGTATAGGTCAGTGTGTGTGTGTGTGTGTGTCAGTGTGTGTATAGGTCAGTGTGTGTGTCTGTGTGTCAGTGTGTCAGTGTGTGTATAGGTCAGTGTGTGTCAGTGTGTGTGTGTCAGTGTGTGTATAGGTCAGTGTGTGTGTCTGTGTGTGTGTGTATAGGTCAGTGTGTGTCAGTGTGTGTGTGTCAGTGTGTGTATAGGTCAGTGTGTGTGTGTGTGTGTGTGTCAGTGTGTGTATAGGTCAGTGTGTGTCAGTGTGTGTGTGTATAGGTCAGTGTGTGTCAGTGTGTGTGTGTATAGGTCAGTGTGTGTCAGTGTGTGTATAGGTCAGTGTGTGTGTGTGTGTCAGTGTGTGTATAGGTCAGTGTGTGTGTCAGTGTGTGTATAGGTCAGTGTGTGTGTGTGTGTGTGTGTGTCAGTGTGTGTATAGGTCAGTGTGTGTGTGTGTGTGTGTCAGTGTGTGTATAGGTCAGTGTGTGTGTCTGTGTGTCAGTGTGTGTATAGGTCAGTGTGTGTCAGTGTGTGTGTGTATAGGTCAGTGTGTGTCAGTGTGTGTGTGTATAGGTCAGTGTGTGTCAGTGTGTGTGTAGGTCAGTGTGTGTTTCAGTGTGTCAGTGTATGTGTGTGTGTGTGTTTCAGGTAAGTCAGTCAGTTGTGCTTACCCTATAGCGCTGCCGTCTTTGTCTTAGCAGCACAAATGTATACTTCTCCTCCCGGCTACACATCCAAGCTAAAAGTTTTCTTCTCTTTTCGGCTGTGTTTCTCATTGCCGCTCGCAACCTTCTCTCATACAGTGCGGTATGAATTTTGCCTATAAAGAACCAAAAGGCTAGCAGAGAAAAGACGAGCTGCTGAATGACCTCCATTGTTGTTGTTGTTGTTTGGCTGACGCTGAGTGACGCTGCATCACGTTTCTCGTCGCACTAGTGTGACATCATGAGAGGCATTTTTTCTAAAACCTGTATGGCCCTGGCGGTCCGATTTGCAGTGGAAACGCTCACCAGAATAGACCGGACCATTCAAACCCGTTCCATTCTAAACGACCCGAACCGATCCGCTCAGTGGAAACGTAGCAATAGAAACCCGCCTCCTGGCTCGCGGACCTTGATAAACGTCACACATCTTGAGATTGGATGGGTGTTCTGTCTATTAAAGTACCCGGGCCAGGAAGTGGGGCTTTATGTGACAGCAAGTGCGGGGAACATACAGGATTTGAAATTAAAGCTTTACAGCGATATTCCGCGCTCTGATGCTCGCTCCCTGCTCCCAGGTAGCCAACGCTCACCAGCCCTAATTTTTTGCGAATAGGCAAGTGGAAAATGTGAGGGCTGCTCAACTCTATATTTAATATATTACCATTATTTTATTTTAAAAATACCCTTTACAACTGCTTTTTAAAGTTTTTGTTGCAACATTCACTTTCAATCTATAACTCAACCCACAGTACTTTTTGTGCCATATAATGCCATCGGTCTGACTGTCAGCAACAGCGTTATTCAACAATCTTTGAGCCCAGATTATCCTGGACATGTGTGAGCTTCTCTTTCTGTCACTCTACCCTTTCCTCCCAATAGCGTGCTTCTTGTCAGCATATGAACTGATTGGCTTCTTCTTCTGCTGCTCAAAATGCACAATCAAAAAGTGAAGGTTTTATATCTTACAAAGAACATGTCGGATTAATCGGCGTATACCGCGCACTTTTTTTCCCCTTAAAATCAGGGGAAAATCGTGGGTGCGCAATATACGCCGCTCCCCGCTGTCTCCGCCATTGTCCGAGCCGCGTGTACTGCGCACTCGGCCTCGCCCGCAGCCACGCGAGAGGAGCCAAGAGAAGCAGGAAATCCGGCTCTATACAGTGCGCTAAATTCAAACACACGACGCTGCAACCCCCGCAGACGGACCCCGCCGCAGACTGACACCCACAAGGCTTGACTGACCCCGCCACAGACAGACACCCACAAGGCTCGACGGACCCCGCGCAAGGCCGCAGTCGGACAAGACAGCAGACGGACACCGACAAGGTTGGACAGACCGCGTGCAAGGCCGCAGACGGACGCCGGACAAGGCCGCCGATGGACGCTGGGAAAGACCTCCAAAATGTACGTTTTTTTTTTCCCCTAAACATCCCTTCTCAGCTTGGGGTGCACGCTATATGCTGGCGCGCAGTATATGCCGATAAATATGGTAATTGTGCCTTAGAAGTACCATGAGTAACATACCCTTTCTTAGATCTACAACTTTTTTGGTGTGCTCCCCCCAAAATATCATGGTTTTTTTGATAGTTCCTCCAGGGTAAATAGTTTACCAATGACATAAACATAGTGTTCATAGCAGCCAAAGTCCGCTCTCAATCGCAGCTCCACAATAGAGAGGTGTAGGCATAATAGTCAGTCAGTAGCAATCCAGGCAAATATCTCAAGCCCCACAAACAATACTGCTGCTTGTAGAAGTTTTACTATGAAACCCTTTTTTCCTAGTTTGCATTGATTTATATGAAACATCACTGATTAGCAATATAGAGAGTGCTGAATCAAAGCACATGAACAAACCATGCTATCCATGAAGAATGCCAAGCTTTCTGGATTTAACTACAAAGTAATATAAATTCTCTGTGGTTAAACAAATGTGAATCAACCTTGTTCAGCCTTCTGTCACAGAGCTGAAAATTATGGATTGATCCCGGCAATGTTACGGTCATCTCCCTGCTCTTCATTATTCTTTATCTTTGCATCTTTCTCTGGTTCCTGGCAATCTAATTGGCTCACAGCCTTGTGAAGGAAGAATTAGGAGAAGATGATTTACAGGAAGGTGTTTTTTTTTATTTATTACCAGCACAAAAAACTCTTTGCTTCTCACATAAAGCCTAGGGCAATGCTGCTTCTGAGATGAATTTCATTTATTTCATAGCTGAATAAATTGTTGCCCTCCAGTGATTCAGAATTGATCAGAAATGTGTAACGGCAGCTATGTAAGCCGCCCAGGTTCGGTAAGCTGAAACAAGTAGTGGAACCAGATCTAGCATAATTGCCAGTAAATGCTGCAAAATTGCACTGTCGGTATAAAGGATAGTAAAAGCCTACGAAACTATCATATTTTATGGGTAACCAAAATGACTGCACTAATGTGGATAAAGCAAAATAGTCATAGAGCAAAAGTCTCATAAAGAGGCACACTGCCAAAGGGGTGAGTACAGTTTTAATTACAAAGGTAATGGTAGGCTTGTTTTGGACCCGAGCCAAGTGCACGGAGTGTCTGATATCTGCTTCCTGAGCCAAATTAGATAAGAAGCGTTTGTACAAACTGAAGAACGTAAATAATCTACACTCAGACTTGTGTCTCAGGGTGAAGACCGTTACTTCTGCTTTTTTATTGTAAGCCGTGTGTTTTTATATGGATTACAAGTACATTCAAGAGCGCATGACCGAACACACGATCATGCTCATTAATATTCATTAATATTCAACATTCTCATTAATATGTAATATTATTCTTGTGACGTCCTGGCGTCTGGCATCTGTCTGGTTCTGTGGTTCTTAGGGACTTTCAGCTGTCCTAAAATAGTTGTTTTTTGCAGACTGAGTTCCTGTTCTGATAAACCATGTGATGCATCTCTGAAATACAACATTATATTAGCAAAGGGGTAAATTATGCATTACGATTATATGTGATTATTCCTATAGCAATCAATAACCTATTTGCATACGTTATATATATATATAATCATATGTGATATAAAGCATGTGTTTGTGCATTGAAATAGGCATTTCATTATCTTAGTTTGACTATTTTTATCACATCCACTACAGCACCCCCCTTGAAATGTCTATTTTAATCTATTTTAATCTGTCCCTGTTTTAATCTAAGTTTCCCCACCCCAAGGCGCGCGGAGTCTAAGGTCCAGCAGGTTTTCCCCAGAGCCTCTAGTGGTGAGGATGGCTTTCGCTGCAGCTGGACCCAGGTCGCGGCCTCAAGGCTCCTACCCTATCTGTCCCTGTCATCCTGCCTATTCATGATGTGAGACTGGGAATGTCTGTAGTGGAATGTGCGGTTCTTCGTACTCATCTTCCTCGAGCCCTATGTCTTGGTTCACGAACGTAGGGATTCCTTGTTCTACTGCTTTCTCTATACATTTCTTTAAACAAGGGAGTATGCAACAAATTATCAGAGCGAGGAGAAATAGAAAGATTAGTATGGTTACTCCTATTTGGGTTAAAATTCTCTGCCACCCGTTCATCCAACTGAAGTATTGGTCCCATGGATCTGTGATGCCTGAATTTTTCTTTAGTTCAACTGACAGATTCTTCAACTTTTTAAGGGCTACAGTGACTTGGCCATTCGGGCCGGTGTTGTCTGGAATATATGTACAGCAAGTGGTGCTGGTCATCTTGTCTATCACCGTACAAACCCCTCCTTTCTCTGCAAATATCATATCCAGAGCCATCCGGTTCTGGAAAGTCATTTGAGAGTCGGCCTCCAACTGTTCGGCTATTCCCTGGAATGCGTCTCTCGTGTAATTGACAAACCTTTGCTGATTGTAATATATATAATTTATCCAGTCTACATTTTTGCTAACAGTTATTATGGGGATTAGGGCCTCTAAACCTGCTTTTACCTGGTCTCGGGCCTTGAATTCATCAGGGACCCCCCTCGGAACTCCAATGGCATCTAAATACACATGAGGGTCAAAACTTCCCGGAAGGGCTTCCCTTTTTGTCCTCTTACCCTGTGTGTTGTGAATACCTTCCGTTAGGGTTAGGATGTGCAGAGGCATGATGGCCTTTGCAAGGGCACATTCTCCCCTCCATTGTCCTTCCAATCTGGACCTCACTTGCATGTCTCCACATATCCAATACACATCCCCCAAGGATTGACTTTGATTCTGTATTAAGTTGGCCGGGACATGACTGTAAGAAGCACAGTAACCTTTGGAGAAGTTACCTAGGTTTTTACCCCTCCCTTCATGGTGAGCATAACAAGTGTAGTTTCCAGGGTATAAGGTGATAGCTATCTTAGGTATTGAAGCACTGGTGTCTATGGGATATTCCTTTTTCCATTTTTCACATGTTAATTGGTTGGTGGAAATGTTAGCGTAGAGGCTTAGGAAGCACTCTTCCTCTTTCTTAGGTATAACTAATGGGACTGTACCCAAATGTGGCCTAGCACTACCACAGACATAGCAGTTGGTTTTATTATGTCTGCTGGCGCTATATCTCATCCATTCTAGCCAGAGATTGATTTCTGAAAGGCCGGTCTCAACCTCTATTGTATCCTTGAAGGTAGGATCTGCTATTGCAACCATGTCTTCCAGGGTCTGTACATGGGGCTTTAAGGGGTTTGGTGGGGGCGGCAGGTTCTTGATTGGCTGCCATTCATTGTTGTTGTACATATCTTCTAGACGGAAAGACCCTCTATGACCCCAGTGACCACCTCCGAACCACCACCCCAACACATACTCTCCCTTATCGGATGGGCTCGGATTCCGTATGTTTAGGACAAGTGTCATACTGGGCCCTGGCTTGGTGAGGGTAAGACGGGTTAGCAAGGGCTCCCCCTGGCTGTCTTTACTGTCATAGGCTGGCAGAGGGTTATATCCCCAGGGTGTCCCTGTGTTCCAAGCTGCTGCTCCCCAACTGTCACAATTTTTTCCCCATGACCCTTTAGTGACACATATATATCCCTCTCCGTCACCTTTTTCATACCGTTCTGACCTGCTGTCATGCTCAGGACATGGGAGTATCTTACACGGGTGGAAGTCAAACGTGGCTATATGGGTATCAGATGAATTATACCAAAAAATGACCTTCCCATCTTTCTTAGTAATGGCTGCATGCTGTGCCCCAGTCAACCCACACAGACAAAGGATATATATGATCATGATTTATCTTTATCCGTTTCCTTGGGTATGGTGACCTTCTTGCAGTGGGAGGCGTGTATCCAGGTATTCTTCCCTGCAACTTTCACAGATGTAGCTGTTATTAGGAGGACCTGGAAGGGACCGTCATATCTTGGTTCAAGAGGGTGTTTTCGCACAAATTTCTTCACCAGAACCAAATCACCGGGGACCAGCTTGTGTGTTCCTGTATCTAACTCAGGATCTGGAATGGAAGAGAAAACCTTTGCATGGATTCGGGTTAATTCACGAGACAAAGCAGTCACATAATCAGTTAATACATCGGATTGTAACTGTAACTGTTGTGGATAATAACACCCTAATCTCGGGGCTGAACCAAACAGTATTTCATAAGGTGATAAACCATGGCTCTCTTTAGGAGTGTATCTCACACTGAACAGGGCGATGGGTAGACTGTCTGGCCAGCTCATCCCTGTCTCCTGAGACATTTTCAACATTCGGGATTTTATTGTGCCATTCAATCTTTCTACCTTCCCACTGCTCTGAGGGTGATACGGGGTGTGGAAAGCAAGTGTGACCCCTAGGGCTGTCCATATTTCTTTGGTTAACGAGGCCGTGAAAGCCGGCCCCTGATCACTCTATGACCTCTGGGACACCATATCTGCACACTATTTCCGTTAGAAGCTTCTTGGCTGTGGTCTTCGCTGTCATGTTGGTCACAGGGAACGCTTCGGGCCAGGAACTGAACATATCAACGATTACTAGAGCGTATTCATACCGGCCACTCTTCGGCATCTGAATATGATCAATCTGTATTCGTTGAAAGGGATATTGAGCTTTAGCTAGATGTTTCATGGGTGTCTTTTCCGTTCTGCCTGGGTTGCACTTGGCACAAATGACGCATGACTTACAGAAGTTGTTGGTAAGTGAGGTAATTCCTGGGGCCAGGTAGTATTTATTGATCAAAGCATTCATCAAGGTCTTCGACAGGTGAGAAGCACCATGAGCCCACTGCACCACAGCTGGGAACATGGACCGTGGTAAACATGGTCTCTTATTCACTTCCATGAGTCCATCCTTCAATATGGCTCCCTTCTTCGTCCATGTTCCTTTTTCCTCTTCACTTGCTGCCTCTTGCATTTCCTTCAAGCGTGCCCAATCCACAGGAGGGTTCTGCAAGATCATGGTGGCTTGTACTGTCTCTTGTGCTGGAATGTTTTGGACGTCCACTCTGCGTACAACTTCTCGCACACCTTTCGCGGCATGTTTTGCTGCAGTGTCCGCCAAGTGATTACCTTGTGCTTCTTGAGTGTTCAGTCTGCCATGTGCCTTTACCTTGAGAACTGCCACTTGGGTAGGAAGTAGCAGAGCATCAATCAGGTCCCTGACTGCTGCGCTGTGTTTTATAGGTGTACCCACTGCTGTCAGAAAACCCCTATTCTTCCACAGGACACCATAGTCACAGGCCACTCCAAGAGCGTATCTTGAGTCCGTATAAATGTTAGCCTTCTTCCCTTCCGCCAGCTTGCATGCCATGATTAGGGCCTGAAGTTCTGCTTCTTGTGCGGACTTAGAGGGGGGCAATGCAGAGGCATGGAGGATTGTGTCTCTGGTAGTGACAGCATATCCTGTGTGGTACCTCCCTTCATGATCTGCATATCTTGATCCATCAACATAGATAGTCAGGTCAGGGTCGTCCAGAGGCACTCTGCTAACTGTTGGCAGGTGTGTAGTTTCCATCTTCATGATTTCAAGACAGTCGTGAGAGATATCGTAAGGGTCGTTTCCCCCCTCGAAAAGCGGGAGCAGAGTGGACGGGTTGAGGGTGTTACATCTGAGGAGGGATATATTGTCCGGGAGGAGCAAAGTGCATTGTAGTCTGAGATGTCTTGCTGCTGACATATGTTTTGGTTGTACTTGGTTTAGCACGGCTGATATGTCATGCGGAGCTAGAAGGATGAGGAAGTGGCCCAGCACAAGATCTGGAGTTTTGTCCAGAAGGGCTTGGGCTGCGAAAACAGCTCTGAGGCAGGAGGGTGCCCCCCTAGCTACTGGATCCAATCGACAGGAATAGTACCCGATAGGTCTAAGTCTGTTGTCACAAGATTGGGCCAGTACTCCTGTGGCGTGTCCTTCTCTCTCTGAGACAAATAGCTTGAAGCTCTTTTCATAGTCTGGTATGCCAAGGGCAGGGGCCGACGACAGGATCTGTTTCAGAATTTCAAAGTTTGTAAGGGCCTCTGGTGGCAGAGTGAAAGGATCAGTCTTTAGAGCATCATAGAGTGGTTGCATTAGCAGAGATGCTTCTGGAATCCATGAACGACAATAAGATATTAGGCCCAGAAAAGCATGGAGAGACTTGTGGCCAATTGGCACCGGAATTGCTTTGATCACAGCTATTCGTTCTTGAGTAAGATGTCTTACGCCTTGTGAGATACAATGTCCAAGGAAGACCACTGTTTGCTTGCACCACTGGATCTTCTGTTTTGATGCTTTACAGCCTTGTTCAGCCAGGTAACAAAGAAGGTCTTCAGAGTGGGTGGCAGCCTCATTTTGGGTATCTGCGCAAAGCAAGAGGTCATCCACATATTCGAGAAGCACAACGTCTGGGTGGAGTTTGATCCACGTGTCCAGAATGAATTTCATTGCCTTGGAGAATTGGGACGGGGAGTTCTGGGCACCTTGCGGCATTACAGTCCAGGTGTAGCTTTTCCTTTCGTGGATGAAACTGAATAAGAATTGACAACGCGGGTCTAGGGGGACACTGAAGTAGGCGTTCGCTAGGTCCACCACAGTAAAGTACTTGGCCGTGGGTGGTATTCCTGCCAGCAAGGTGTGTGGGTTGGGTACGATGGGTGTCTCCAGTATGGTGGCTTCATTCACTGCTCGCAGGTCCTGCACCATGCGATATTTCACAGGTTCTCCTTTTGGGGTTTTCTTCTTGACTGGGAAGAGTGGGGTGTTGCAGGGGCTTGTGCAGGGTATAAGAGCCCCATTCTGGAGGAGGGCCTCTATCTGGCGAGTGATTGCTGCTGACACGGAGGGCTTGAGGGGGTATTGGGGTTTTCTGGGGAAAGGGGCACCAGGCTTCATTCTGACCATGACAGGTGGGGCTTTTAGATGACCGATGTCTTCTGGGCCTGTAGACCACAGGCAGGAAGGTATTCGGGTTAAAACCTCTTCCGGAATTCCAGTCTTGTCTTCTACATTTAGGGACAACAAGAGCGGAATGGAGCATAATGCTGACGTGTCTTCATCAGTCAGTGGTGAGGTTACTCGGATACCACCATCAGGTTGGAAGGAGATTGAGGCCTGGAGTCTGGATAAAACGTCAGCCCCTAGTAAGTTCAAGGGACAGGTGTCGGAAACCACAAATCTTGTTAGCAGGTCAGGGATGTTGCCAACTTGTAGGGGGCGGGTTAGAGGACTTTTTCGGGGTGTTCCATCCACTCCAACGCACGTGATGTCATTGTCAGATAGGAAGGAGATATCGGGTAATTCTTTCGTTCGAATAACAGACCGGGCAGCACCTGTGTCGCAAATGAACTGTGTGGGCCGGCCCTCGATGCTGAGTGTTATCTTGGCTAGAGGTCCCCCTGAATCTTTGTGTGTTGCGATCATGGTTGGAGTGTATGACACAGGCTTGCCGAATTCCTATGGATCCATATGGCCAAACAGAGGAGGAGGAGGCCAATCATTGGGTGCTGAGTTGGGATTCCCCTGGACGTTTTGTCCTTGGTGTTGAGCATCTCCTCTTCTTTGGTCCCCTTGATCGGGCTGTCTTCGATCGGATCTCCACGGGCTTCGGCATTGTCTCCGAAAATGTCCGGGCTTTCCACAGTTGTAACAGCAGGCTCGCGGGTTTCGTGTTTGTGGTGGCGGGTATGGTGTGTCAGAAGTCAACATGAGAGGGACTGCCTTCCTATTACCCTGTGAGGACTCTATGCCCTTTGCTACCAGTAGTAGAGTGTCAAGAGGTAACACTCTGTACTCTGGCCGAGATAGTAGCAGGCCTTTCCGGATTGTGTCCCTGAGGCCTGTTACAAATGCAGAGGATAGCATCTGCGTATGTGCCTTGTTTTGTGTGCTGAATCCCAAATCGGTGAACACCTGTAACATCCTAGTATGGAATTTCTCAACTGATTCAGCCTTATCTTGTGTAATGTCTTGGATGTTTGTTGCTTGGTCTGCCAGGCGGTCACGTGCCCACTGTTGTAACTGCGTCACAAACTCACATCCCGAACCATATGTATTGTCAGGGATGCCACTGTCCACTTTGAAACACCTTAGCATTACTGGCCATTAAGCATCCCCTGCTTTGATTTCACAGAGACTTACCAGGTCCCGCCAGGCACAGGAGTATGCCTTCTGGATCTGGGCAACTCTTCTGTAAAATGGCATGGGCTGTTTTTCAGGATCTGGTAGACTGGTTACAAGGGATGATGCTTGTTGAGGGCTAAAGGTCACATACATCAGGGGTGCGCCTAGTGGTGCAGGTGGCATTTCCCCCCTTGGTATGTGAGGTTGTGACCCACTGGGTGGAAGTCTCCAGTAATTTCCCTGTTGTGGTGGTTGGAGAGGTAGTCCCCTGTTTTGTGGGGGGGGGCCATACTGTATGGTGTCATGTGAATCACCTGTGGGTCCTCCTGAGACATTCGCCGTGTCCTCAGAGAACGGTTGTGAATGAGGAGGGGAATACAATGGGAGTGAGAACCTAGCACCAACCCTGGTTGTTTGCGCTGCTCCCCACAGGCCTGCGGATGTAGGCCGTGCTGCTGTGGAAGTGGGATGGAGATGTGAGGATGTCACTCGGTCAGATTCCATACAGAATTCATGCAGCGCCCTGTGAGGTGACTGAAGGGGGGGATGTACTGGTTCATGGCCCTGGTATGGAAGTGTAGTTGTCCTGGTGTTCACATCCGACAGGCCTCCAGACACTATAATCTGAGCTGGGCCCTGGTCTTCATGACTGGCTGAACTGGGAGTGGTACCAGTTGGAGCGACGCCCCCCTTGGTCACTGACACTTCTTGGTGCTCAGGTGAGTGGCAGTGACTATCAATGCTTTCCTCTGCCTCATCCTCATCATCTTCTAACATCATTAATGGGTTAACACCTTCCTTGTAATATGCTCCGGTCTGATCTAACACTGGGCATATAGGTATGGGTGTACCAATATGGCCGTCACAGGAAGCAGTCATGGGGAGTCTTCCTGTGTCACCAGTGTTGGGTGCTGCAAGATGGCCACTGCCCTTGGGAGGTGCCATGGGTGCTGAAGGAGGTGGTACCTTGGGACGGTGCCTGGTGGGAGGATCAAGTGAGGGGGCGGTTGCTGAGGGGCAGGGTTTCCTGTCCTGTGCTCGGACGCCATTATAGGGTGGTGGCCGTCCAGACTCAAATGTACATTCTGGTTTATGATACACATATACAATATATCCATGTTGGTTTGTCTCTTGCTCTGACCACCCCTCTACTTGGACAGCTTGCAAAACTCTGTACCAGGCTTCAGCTGTAGCTAATAAGCCATGATCAGACAATAGACCTTTTTTCCGTTTTAACAACACCCGCCATTCTTCTGCCTGCAACCTCCCACCCATGTGCATGTTGATGTCACATACTTTTGCAAGTTCATTTATCCTCTTAACTGCTGTTTTTCCCTCCCTCTCTAAAACCAAGCTGTAAGCTAAGCTGCCTTCCCTCGGCTTTTCTAACTTCTGTCCCATTGCTATTTAATGGAGGGATACACGTTCAGATCTCTGGATTTTGTATTACAAGGCTGTCTAGGACACAAGTTTGAAGTTTTGGCTGCGTGCTCTTTTGAGATCTTTCTGCGCTGTCACTTCCTCTTTTTTAAAAGTACACTTTCTCCTTTTTTTTTTTTTTGAAATCGAAAGTGTCAGCCTGCTGCAGACAGACGAGCTTAAACAATACAGCAGTTAAATACAGTGCGTTCCTTTAAATGTCATTTACGTCTCCCAGAGGCAAACCCAAACTTCTGACTCTGTCCTTTTCACCCTCCTCACACTTTTCTGGCTGTTCTGGCTGGAGTGGGCACCTAATAGGTAAGTATCCCCTCTCTCTAGCTTCACCTTCTATTGCTGGTAATGATGCCCCGACTACAATTCTGACTGGGTAGTGCACGTTTAATCTGAACACCAACACATCTGGAAAATCTACCAACAAAGGTTTCAGGCCAAGAATTTCTTCCCTGTATCCTGGGGTTATCACTTTCACCAACCCCCAACCCTCTGAATGAATTCCTAACAGTAGCCCACAGACACATTCAGGACATGACATCCCTGGCTCATGTGATTAAAAGATGAGACCTCAGAACAACGTCACAGGATTTTCCCTGCACACCTTTGTGCACACCTGTGCAGTAGTACCTGATACCCTGAGCTGTGCGCACCTTCTCAGGTATACCTTACAACAACCCTGAGAGAAGTTTGACCACGTTATCACAGCCAGTTATCGCATCTGTGACTCTATTCCTTTCTGCCTGTCTCATCCAAACATCAGAGGCCAGTACATATAACAAAACACCAAGATATGTGACAACCGCAGTGAAATATAGGATTATTAGTCCTCACGGGATCCCCACGCAACTATGCGTTCTCCTGACGCCCCCTCCTGGTCATCCGTGCTTCACAGCACAATTATTTATTCCCCCAGGAGGAGTTTGACCACGTCAATTCTCATCCGTGATTATATAATTAATCCCCTTATTCCCAACAGCCGTCCCAAGCTTGACAGAACAAAACAAAAACAACAGGAAACAAAATACAGGCTGCAGATACCAATGCAGGTTCTTATAAATGACCCTCGGGCAAGCTATATTATCTGCCTGCTTTGCTGATCGAGGGCAAGCCGACACGGGAACAGGAACTAACCAACCACGGGCGGGATGAACAGTAGACAAAATTAAAAGTGTCTTACCGTTCTCAGAGGTGATCAGTCTCTGCACCCGTCCGCATTGGTCTCCGTCCCAGTCCCCTCTCGATCGGCTTGGCCCGAATCAGGAAGCCCGAAGGCCCACGATGGGCGTCAATTGTTTTGGACCCGAGCCAAGTGCACGGAGTGTCTGATATCTGCTTCCTGAGCCAAATTAGATAAGAAGCGTTTGTACAAACTGAAGAACGTAAATAATCTACACTCAGACTTGTGTCTCAGGGTGAAGACCGTTACTTCTGCTTTTTTATTGTAAGCCGTGTGTTTTTATATGGATTACAAGTACATTCAAGAGCGCATGACCGAACACACGATCATGCTCATTAATATTCATTAATATTCAACATTCTCATTAATATGTAATATTATTCTTGTGACGTCCTGGCGTCTGGCATCTGTCTGGTTCTGTGGTTCTTAGGGACTTTCAGCTGTCCTAAAATAGTTGTTTTTTGCAGACTGAGTTCCTGTTCTGATAAACCATGTGATGCATCTCTGAAATACAACATTATATTAGCAAAGGGGTAAATTATGCATTACGATTATATGTGATTATTCCTATAGCAATCAATAACCTATTTGCATACGTTATATATATATATAATCATATGTGATATAAAGCATGTGTTTGTGCATTGAAATAGGCATTTCATTATCTTAGTTTGACTATTTTTATCACATCCACTACAGGCTTAAAATCACATTTGTGTTACTTTTAATATATCTCTTGAAGTATCCATGTTGCCCTATGTAACTTTCTATTGTCCAGATGACAGAATGCTTCACCTTGTGTTTTTTTTTTTTTTTTTCTGGCTACCTCATTATTCACCTGGCTGAAGAAACTTTCTGGGCAGAACACTTATGCCGTGTACACACAATCGGTTTTACCAATGAAAAAAGTCTGATGGACTTTTTTCATCGGACAAACCGATCGGGTGTGGGCCCCATCTGTCTTTTTTCCCATCGGTGTTAAAAAATAGAACACGTTATAAATATTTCTGATGGGGGAAAAAAAAAAACCATAGTAAAAACCGATCATCTGTGTGGAATTCCATCGGAGAAAAATCCACGCATGCTCAGAATCAAGTCGACGCATGCTCGGAAGCATTGAACTTCATTTTTCTCAGCATGTCGTAGTGTTTTACGTCACTGCGTTTTGGACGGTCGGAATTTAGTCTGATAGTGTGTATGCAAGACCGATGAAAGTCAGCTTTATCGGATTTCCGATGAAAAAATCCATCGGATTTTAGACCATCGGAATTTCCGATCGTGTGTACAGGGCTTTAGATTTATAGTAGGACAAAAAGTATACAACATAAGTGTGCAAATTTGTTCTCAAAACAGCTTTGTATGGAGGATGGTCTATTGTTAATTTGAACCGCTTTGTTTCCATTGAGTAGTATGTCCTAATGATCTCTTTAGGCTCCCTTCACACCTATGCATTTTTACCTCTATTGAAATCAATTTAAACTGATAGCATGCTGTTTATACAGATGAAGATGCAACAACCATTCTCATATATACAAATGTGATTAGCTACTCTGACACTGTATACTATTTGGTAGCGTTATGTTGAAAGCTTGTACAATGTAATGTTCTTCCTAGGGGTCTACATGATTATGGTGTAATGAAAACAGTCATATCTGCAACAACTTTCCAAAAGGTTATGGTTCACATTAACCACTTCAATACTGGTCACTTTCACCCCCTTCCTGTCCAATTTTCATTTTACAGTGCTGCCGCACTTTGAATGACAATTGTGCAGTCATTGTACCCATATTAAGTTTTTATATTTTTTTTTTCCCCACACAAATGTAGCTTTCTTTTGGTGGCATTTAATCACCACTGGGTTTTTTATTTTTTTGCTAAACCAAAAAAGTATTGAAAAATGCTGATGAGGCTGCACTGATGATGCTGATGAGGCAGCATTAATGGGACCTGTTAAGGCTGCACTGATTTGTGGCACTGATGGGCAGCACTGATTGGCACTGTTGGGGCTGCACTGATAATGAGGACATTGATGATCAGTTCACTGATTAGGAGTGTAAATGTCCCCTGTCACACTTGCTGGTTACTGGCTCTCCTCTCCTCTCGCTGTGATGGCACATGAGGAAAGGAATGCCAATAACCAGCAAGTTTGTTTACATGTGATAAGCTTGACAACTGTGCTGTGTCCATCATTTGGCTATAGCGCGGTAAAGAAGTGGTTAACTACTAAAATCTGCCGCAGATGCTCAGAGTTACATTGAAACAGAAAAAGAAAAAAAATCAGAAGGCAGTGTGGAACTGTAAAATAAATGTAGGAGGAGCTACAGAAAGTACGTGGGAGAGCAGATTTTAGCAACAAGCTGAACTCCAGAGATAAAAAAAAATCTTGCAGTGTTGCTTGCCCCATGCTTTAAGGGTTATTTTAAGGGATAATGTCTTGTTTTTGCTTAGTGTACCAGGAAAATGGGATTTTTGTACTCACCGTAAAATCCATTTCTCTGAGTTCATGGACGGACACAGCGCCTCCTTAATCTTGACCATTGGATTATATCGCCTCTACAGGAGTAGGACTAGACAAAACAAAAAACACCTGGCTATGCCCATGGGCTGTCCTCAGTCAGTATATAACCCCCAACCTGCTCTAGGTATGCAGTTTAGTAGCAAGCAGTAATATAAGTATCAAAAACTCCATAGAGGGGTGGGTGCTGTGTCCTTTGATGAACTCAGAGAAATTTATTTTACGGTGAGTATAAAAATACCATTTTCTCTTTCGTTCTTCGACGGACACGGCACCTCCTTAATCTTAACCATTAGGACGTCAAAAAGCAGTGCCAAAGAAAAATGAGGGGTGGGCAAAATAACCCAAGGCTAACCACAAGAGCTTTAACCGGGTCACAGGAACCCCATCTGAAAAACAATTTTAAAGAAAAAACACCCCTCAAGAGGGAACCCCCCTCTTAACCACTTAAGACCCGGACCTTTATGCAGGTAAAGGACCTGGCCAGTTTTTGCGATTCGGCACTGCGTCGCTTTAACTGACAATTGCGCGGTCGTGCAATGTGGCTCCCAAACTAAATTGGCATCCTTTTTTTCCCCACCAATAGAGCTTTCTTTTGGTGATATTTGTTCACCTCTGCGTTTTTTTTTTTTTTTTTTGCGCTATAAACAAAAATAGAGCGACAATTAAAAAAAAAAATCAATATTTTTTACTTTTTGCTATAATAAATACCCCCAGTATAGGCCGATAAGTATTCTTCTACATATTTTTGTAAAAAAAAAAAAATCGCAATAAGCGTTTAACGATTGGTTTGCGCAAAATTTATAGCGTTTATAAAATGGGGGATAGATTTGACATTTTTATTATTTTTTTTACTACTAATGGCGGCGATCAGCGTTTTTTTTTTTTGTGACTGCGACATTATGGCGGACACATCGGACAATTTTGAGGGGGGGAGGGGAGGGGGGAGAGAGATAGATTTGAATGTGTGTCATTCTTGCGACATGAATAAAAAGAGGTATGCAACAAGTGCATGAGGGGCCTCCCTCTTGGACTTTTAGAGCAGAGAGAGTAAAAAAGAGTAGAATATGTAAAAGAAAAAGCACAACTTTAGTAAATATACAAAAAAACGTGTTCTAATTGTGTAAAAACACAAGTTACATTTGCTGTATAGAAAAATACACCAATGAACCAATCATACATAAGATACATGTATCAACCCAAAGCTCACAATCAAAAATACTGCCCAGGTCAAGCTGAGATCAGTTGAATCGATTTGTAGCATACATCCCGACATGTTTCATAAATTCACATTGGTATATGTTTTTCCTTCCTCAGGGGAGATTTATGGTTGGGTGATTTTATTTCTTATCCGTAACATAAATATATGGCTATAGTAATATTCGTACAGTGATATTGAAAAAAGGCATCAAAATATATATATATTTTCAAAATGTATAGTACCTAGGCTATCAGTACTTACATATATGAGATTCACCAAGAATCATGAAGAGATAAAAACAATTATACCTCAGACAGGAGGCTCATATCTTATGCATTATCTTTCTTTAATAATGCCCATAGCAGAAATACAGTAAACATTTATTGTAACTTAAAAGAAAAAATTCAAAGAACTACCCTTCCCAGCAGTCCCTGGGCCAGCGTAGCCCCTCCCAGACCGTAATCTATATAAGGGACTGTGAGGTAACCTATTCCTCTTTCTTTCTGCTCATGGCAGAGCACACAAGATAAGTATTTCATGTACCTTTATTATTTACAAGATAGGTATTTCATGTACCTTTATTATTTACAGGATAGGTATTTCATGTACCTTTATTGTTTGATTGTATATATGGTCTCTGATACCGAGTGCCCCGGTGTCGGGTGATTTTGTTCAGTCTTGACTGATATGTTTGAGGTATTGTGGAACATGGGGAGTTTCCCTGGAATTCCTCCCTGATACCGAATGCCCCGGTGTCAGGTATTTTGTCGGAATTGATTGTTCTGTAGTTTTTGGAAGATGTGGAATACTGGGGGTTCTCCCTGCTATCCCCCGTTTCTGCGCTTTATTTCTGTCTGCCTGACACCGGAGCGGTGTCAGGCAGATATGTTTGAGAGGCCACGTTTGTTTGTTTCCAATTCTTTGATTCTTTGCTCGGGTTTTTTCCCTTTCTTTGACGCCGGAGCACTGCGGCGTCCGTGCGGGATCCGCGCTGTTTTTCATTCGCTCCCTCGGCGGGCGCCATGCCTGGGCAACTGTCCCCCCCCCCCCCTCCCTCCCTCCCCCCCCACGCTCCCCTTCGCGCGCTCAGGTGGGGGGCGGGGTCTCCGCCGCGGCCGCTCCTCTCCTCCTCTCTTTTGGTACCTCTCTCGGTATCGAGAGCGAGACGGGGGAGAACGGTTCTCATCGACCGTTCCGTCCCTCACAACCTCGGACCAATAAGAACTCCAGAGGCCGTAGTCTTGCGAGACTTCGCCTCTGGAGTTCGAATCTCGTCAGGCTCCCCTCACACCGCAGGATGTCCTTCCCAGCGGTGTCGTAGCCAGGAACCTGCTGCTGTTTCACCATGCTTTCAACCACTAGATGGCAGTACATCTTTTCAGATATATATATAAATATATATATTTCATTCCAATGAATCAATATCTAATAAATAAATAAATTAATTAAATTATATTAAATAATTTAAATAACCGAATCTACAATAAATAATTCAATATATACTCAAATTATATTTCTGGGGAATTTATTCCCTGGAACATATACCTTATTTATCCTAATAAATAAATAATAAATATGTAGATAGATCAATAAATCAATAAATTAAATAAAGAAATTATAGCATGTTTATCAACATACTCCTAATAAATAATGTAATAATGTATTAAATAACTATCTAAGGATTGAATGAATAAATACATTTATTATTAATGATATTATTATTAATATATATTATTACTTATAATATATAACTAAATCCATTATTCAATTTTACAAATAATAAATTATAGATGGATTATACAAATTATATATTCATTATATAAATAAATGATACAAATATGTATAAAAAATTGTATTGAATTGTACAAAGATTCTACAATTTAATGAATATCATGGCATTGTTCATGCCGGTACCCCTGAGAAGGGCTGGGCGTTCCAAAACGCTGCCACGTTTCTGTGGCCCTTGACTCCCCGACAGGGGAAGTAAATAATATGTCCCAGGCAGTACCCTACCCGGACTGCCGACCCACTGCCCTCCCAGACTCCGACCGACCCCCGAACCTCGGGGAGATGCACATGCAGAGGCAGCGATCCGTTAGACGGACTAAGCCAGACCCATTTGTGGACTCTTCCAGAGTTGTCCGCGGAGTCTGAGGCAGCTAACACCTTGAGTCTGAGGTTGTAGATGATGAGAATGATGATAATGATGATGAGTGTTAGGGCAGTGGGCACATGGCGCTCTATGACGACGCCAACCCTGTTCCCAGGGTGACACTCTATGGATTCTCGTAGAGAGCCATTATAGATCCGGGGGCGATATGCCATCCACACTCCGATGACTGGGCACCTCCGCCCGAGGTGATCCAATATATCACATAATGGACCCGGAGATCGGTCGAAAAACTCACCGAATCATTTTCAGGGCGTAACCCCCTTCCTTTACCATTTATGGCTGTGCACACTCCCGAGGTGAACCCCATACCCTGGGGGTATCCCACCATACACGGGAAATCCCCCAAGCTGGGAATAGAGAGGTCCTTCGGATCATACAGACCAGGGCCTTGGATCTTTGGGACCTATCACCATCATCTAATAAAGAAAAATTATTCAGCGCTGGAATGTAAATATAAACTAAAAAATGCGAGCCAGCACTAAGGTAAATTCAAATAAAACACCTCACATTGACATAAAATAATAATAGTGCAGCGCAAAACAAACAAATTTAAACTATACATACAGAAAGTTAAAACATATGATATATGATATATAATTAAAAATTATATAATAGAGTCCATATAAAGCGCTCAAGTGCAAAAAGATGATCCAAATCGGAATATAATAGTGCAAAAATCCAAAGGGTGATATCCAGAAGGAACCTCCACCAAATAGCAGGAATGGCCTCTCACCTTACAACTTCGACCTGCAATAGGTCACAAAGCATAATCAGAGAACCACCTGTTCTCAGAGGACAGCAAGCAATGCAGCAGTAGAACCACGATATCAGTCAGACTCAGGATCAGGACATGGCAATCAGGGCATAAAAAACAAAGGAGAGGAAATCTAGTGCTCTCTGAAGCCAAAATACATTTATTTAAGAATAAAAAACGAATACACTCAGGCCGAGTACTCACGACCAAACATGTTCGCTCGAAATGTCCGACGGGCTGTTTCCGGCGTACAAGGCTGTTTTTTCATTTGGCCCGCTGGCTTGTACACACCAGCGGACGATATTTCCCTGCGGACCTGAACGCGTGCACGTAATCCACGTTTGACGTCACTATAAAGGGAAAGGCCAAAGTCAATGGCGACGCCCTCTGTTCCGCTTTTGCTAGTTACGGCTTTGCTCGTGTTAGTGAAGGTTTGGTTAGAGCTGATTCGCGCTTCTCGGTCTCCAGGCTTTAGCAGGTAGTATTTTCTCGTTCAGTGCGTGTGCTTGTGGGTACGTAGTTGGCATTCGGGTACAGGCGTGCAGTTCGTTCTGCTTAGCAGATTCGTACTGTGCGTTCGTATCTGTGTGTCGTGCGTTCTTTGCAGGTACCGCTGGATTTGATTGTGCTTTCTGTTGGAGTGTGTTCTTGACTGACCAGCCGGCCGGTTTGAAGCCATGATGGAGCAGCAGCGTCAATTTTCGCGAGTTGGTGCTGTTTATGGGATGGCTGCTGGATATGTTCATTATTCCAGTACTTTGGCCAGAAACAGGGGGCGGAGGCGTTTCTGGACCAAGAATTGGTTGCGCCAGCGTGACCAGTTCTCTCATATGCCTCTGCTTAGGGAACTCCAGGAGAATAATCCTAATGACTATAGGAATTTTCTCCGCATGACGGACCCCGTATTCAACAGTCTGCTGGATCTTCTGTCCCCCTATATCACGAGACAGGACACTGTGATGCGCCAAGCCATCACGGCCGAGCAGAGGCTTATTGCCACGTTGCGGTACCTGGCGACTGGGAGGAGCCTGCAGGACCTCAAGTTCTCGACAGGCATCTCTCCGCAGGCGCTTGGGGTCATCATACCGGACACGTGTGCTGCCATCATCAAAGTTATGCACGAGGAGTATATGAAGGTAAGTTTCCTCATTTTAACCTCACAATGTGTCTTTAATAATGTGGCAAACTAACTTTTTATTTTATTTCCCAGATATGCTGTGTGTTTAACTAACGTTCCCTTTTCTCACTATGCATGTTGATATCAGCTTTTACATGTTCTTTTTATTTTGGCCTACCTGCATATTTTGATCTTACCCAATATTAACCTGTCCAGCATGCTATCTTCGGGCCAACCCCCACCATGCCACTTTATTTTTTTTTTTTTTTTGTTTTCTAAAAACAGTTTAAACACCCCCCACCCCCCCTTCAAAGTGTTTTTGTCCCCATCAGAGGGCTGTGGAGTCTCTTATTAATTAAGTGGTCCTATCTATTTGTGGGCCGAAATTCTCCCTTCATAATTTGCAAATGCTATTTTAAAAATGTAAAGTTGCACAAGGATGCTTGTAGGATTATGTTTGCAATGTTTATGTGCCAAAGTACTAAATCTCTTTTTTTGTTTGTCCCCACAGCTACCCTCCACACCACAGGAATGGCAGTCTGTGGCTTCCCAATTTGCCGAGCGGTGGGATTTTCCAAACTGCGGTGGAGCAATAGATGGGAAACACGTCCGCATTGTGCCCCCACCCCACTCGGGGTCCTACTATTATAATTACAAGGGTTATCATAGTATCGTGTTGATGGCGGTGGTGTCGGCACAGTATGAGTTTCTATATGTGGACGTGGGGAAGAACGGCCGGATGTCAGATGGGGGAGTGTTCGCACGGACTGATTTCTATGATCGTCTCCAAACTGGTGGTCTGGCATTGCCACCAGATGAAGATAATGTGGAAGGACTTCCGTTTGTGTTCCTAGCGGACGAGGCTTTCGGCCTTGGACCTCACCTAATGCGGCCTTTTCCCCAGAGGACCCTCACCTCAGAGAGGAGTGTGTTCAATTTTCGGTTGTCCAGGGCTCGGAGGGTAGTCGAGAATGCCTTTGGGATCCTCAGCAACCGGTTCCGCCTATTCCTGACATCGATACATTTGGCGGAATATAAATTGAACACCATTATATTTGCCTGCTGCATTTTGCACAATTTTCTACGCAGGCACTCCCAGACGTACCTAGCCTCCATGGGCTCTGAGGCAGGACTACCCTCAGAGAACATTCCTGGCCTGGACACTGGTCGCGCTGGCTTGGCCCCCCAATCTGCTCGTGAGGTACGCGACAAATATGTTGAGTACTTCATGGGTCGGGGGGCCATTGCTATGCCAGATCATATTTCTTTCTAATTCGGCCCCCAAAGAAAGGAATATTCTCACAACTAATAAATAATTAGACCATTGGACTTTATACAGTTGTTTGTCATTACTGCTTTTTCTCTATTTTTCTGTCTTCCAGGTTATCTCCAAAAATAGTGCACTTCTAGTGCCAAATTTACTTACTCAGATGTATTAACTAACCACATTTGCACATTATTCACTCATCTACTAACTGGGTATTCAGTCTAGAAATAAGAAGCCACTCATTTTTCTGCTTTTGATGTCACATTTATTTTTTATTTTTTTAGTCATTTTTTAACAAGAAATGTGTATTTTTAGGCAGAAAACATTTCCTGCAAATTTTTGTAACAAAATATTGGCTTTTAATTATTTATTTTTTTGTCTTTATTGACAGTGATTAGCAATAATACTGATCGAAACACAATGTAAGAATAATTTCACTGAAACTATACGCAAGAATTTTTGGGCTTGTCTCCTATATATCTATCTCTAGAGATATATATATATATATATATATATATATATATATATATATATATATATATATATATATATATATATATATATATATATACACACTTCTAAACACAATTTTTTTAGACTTTGCTTCAAAATTAAAGTTCTTATTTAGTTTGGTTTTCAATAACCCAGACTAATTTATGTATACATTTTTTGGGTTATTTTTTATTTTCTAATTATTTTTTGGGTATTTGTTTCGAAGACATTTATTTACATTTAGAAATGTTTGTGTATTGTTTTTATACAAAACTTTTTTTGGCTTTGTATTTGTTTGTGTCTAATTTTTTCAACAAGATTTTAACACAACACATTTTTTTATTATTTTTAGAAAAATTAGTTAACTTCTTTCTTTAGGTGAGATTTCTTGTTCGTTTTGTGATCTGAAACTGGAAACATTTACAAACCAAAAAAGATCAACACCAAACAAAAATTTAAAAAAAGAACAGCAGTCAGTCATATGGATGGTGTGCTTTCACACTGGAACACGCCAAAATTTCTAAATGCACACATTCAGTGAAAACTCGCCAAATGTCATTGGTTAAACAGACAAATGGCCACATGTGCTATCTGACATCATGGGTGATCAATGTCTGTGTTTTGTGGGAGCAAACCCTTCTTCCTCTCAACTACTTGATGATCGAGGAGGGGTTTGTACCCACAAAGCACAGACAATAGATAGTCTGTGATGGCAGATAGCACATATTGGCACAGTGTGTGTGCATTTAGAAATTTTGGCGTATTATAAAGTACAAAAATTAAAAAGGGTTTTGTGGGCGGGGGATGGGCGGGGGATGGGCTTCTGTGGTTCAGTCTTTGACACGGCCCATCATGTCAATGATATTTTTGTAATTTTGTTCGATGACTAGCATCCTTTGTCGCATGTTCTCCATTTCCGTGCTACACTCTGAAATGACATTTCGCACATTCTGCTCCATGACTAGCATCCTTTCCCGCATAATGTCCATTTCCGTGCTGCACTCCATTAGTTGCTGTACAATTATCGAAGCACTTGCACGTGAAAAATGTGCTACACCATCTTCATCCCCTAAAAAGAAACAAATTGGCATTCAAAATATATAAATAATTTCCAGCCTATCTGCATATGTTTGGCCCTATTAATATAGGGGTGACACTGACCTGATGGCCTGATAATTTCCACATCCCCAATTTCTTCATCTTCTATCACTCCTCCTTCTTCCACCACCTCCCCATCATCTTCTATCACTCCTCCTTCTTCCACCACCTCCCCATCATCTTCGACTCCTCCTTCATCCATCAATCCACCTTCTTGCAATTCGCCAAATTGTTCTTCCGCCACTTGCCCTTCATCTGCTATAAATTCTAAGTCCAAAATAACTTCTTCCTCCTCTCTTCCTTCCTCCTTTCTTCCTTCCTCTTCTCCTTCCACATCCTCTTCTCCTTCCACATCCTCTTCTCCTTCCACATCCTCTTCTCCTTCCACATCCTCTTCTCCTTCCACATCCTCTTCTCCTTCCACATCCTCTTCTCCTTCCACATCCTCCTCTCTTCCTTCCCCAGCCTCCTCCTGCTCAACATGTGGAGGTGTTTGATTTTGCGGGTGTCTGGCCCTCTCTGCCTCCTCCAATTGCTGGCGTCTTCTTTCCCCTATAAGAAATAATAAAAAACAAAAGGGATACTCATCAGCACACAGATATTGGATATCATAAATCGCACACATTGCATAGACGATACATTTATGATGATTTTTGGTTGTTTATTCTTTCAGCAATCCTCCATTTTTGGCGTAGTTCTAGGCCAAGCTCTGATCCTGCCCCTTTTTTGCAAAGAAGTGACACACATGGATGTCCCCCCAAAACATTAATTCTCGTCGACCCTCCAAATAAATATACTTTGATTTTTGAGACACAGGTGCTTTGCTTTTCAAGATGTTAAAACATCAGCTTTATTTGCATTTTGGAGAATGAATCTTGTTTGCCTGTCACATTCACTCAATTTAATTTCTGTGATTTTGCTATTCAACAATGTTGGAAAACCAAGTTTGGGGCCAGTCAGCCATGTCCAGGTGTGTTGTTCCTGGAGTAACGTCACATTTTTGCTAAACAATGTCATATTACGCGTGTTTACTATTTCACAAAATTTGGTAAGGGTTGTTATTTGACATAAACACTATACAGTATGTACACGTGTTCAAAAGTACAAGCAGGCCAAGGAGGCAGATGTGAATAAATACATGTCAACACATTATTGCAGACATTCCCCCCCCCCCTTAAATAATATGGACTTACTTTTACGCAGAATTTTGAGGATCTTCTTCATGTGATGTGGCTCCCTCAATTTTAAATCGGACCAACGCTTCCGTAGTTGCTCCTTTGACCTGGTGACACCAAACATTCTCCTCATTCTCCTTGCCACCTTGTCCATTATGTGTGACTTTCTACGGTTCGGTGTTTTGTAGGGCCCACATTCACCATCATAATCCTTCCTCCTCATGATGTAAACCAACTCCACCATTTCTTCGAACGCCATATTAGTGGCTTTATATCTTTTTGGCCTGGATCGGGACGGTCCTGCCTCTGTCCCTTCACTTGCGCCATGAGAGCTCCGTGCCCGCTCGTGTGACATCGCCATCTTTCCTTCCCACAGAGATTAGGGGCGTGGAAACGAGGAAATGTCCCGTCAGGGGCGGGGGTGAGGGCGGGGATTCTTGCATATGCGGAGTGTCGCGAATGCCAACAACGTATTGACGTAGGTTACGCGGAGAATAATCGCGCGATTCCAGAACCTACACAGTTAATGCCATATTTACTTTTTCAATTGATTAGGGGCATGGCAAAGGTGACGAGGGCGGCGTTTCATACATACGCGGAGTGGATAAAAGGCGCTTGACGTGATTACGTAGGTTACGTGTTAATTCAGCGAGCGTAAGAAACGAGGATTTTGAGAGAGGCAGGTAAGAAATTTAAACATGGGATCAGCAGCGGGCTCTAAAATGTAGAGCCATGGGATGGGGGTTTGGTCTGTTGGTTGCACAGTTAAATTAAGCGATTATGTCTCTTGGATACCAGAATGTGATTTTCGTACCCAAATGCTTTTGTAGACATCACAAAATAGAGAGGTCAAAAATGCTGTGACTCATTATCAATTATGTAGGGTGTATTCAGATCAGGCCAAGTATTGTTCTGTGTTGGTTGGACAGAGGTCATTAGGAAGTTTCTTTCATGTAATCAATGCTGAGGGGCAGGATATCTACACATGCAATAGTGCCTTGATGAATGCTGTCATTTGTAATAATTGTGTATGGTTGTAGATTTATATTATTTCCTGCAATGTAACCAAAGGGGCGGCATGTATAAAAAAAATGTTTGCTAAAACCAACCAATGGGGCAGAGCTGGCCAGCATTTTCTAAACAAGAGACACTGTGTTTGTATTTCTATATAGGTACTACTTTTTAAACAACATATTCTATCAATGTAAATGCTGAGGCTTTTTTTAATTGTGTTTTTGGTTTCTTTTTATTTTTTCAATCTAGAATAAAAAAAAGAAAATCATAACTTCACAATGGATCTCCTGCAGACCCAAGACATTATCCAGCATTTGCTGGATAAATTTAGGGAAATGCCCATCCTGTGGGATTCAAAGCAGGACCATTATCATAACAAGGACATACGAGCGGCAGCACTTGAACAGCTAGCAGCATACATGAGGACATGGGTGCCAGAATGCAGTGCCAACATGGTGAAGGATAAACTTGCCAACCTCAGGGGCACATATAGGAGAGCGTACAAAGCTCACCAAAAGCAGCTAAGATCTGGAGCAGCAGCAAGACCACCAAAGGAACCCAAGCTGTGGTATTACAACCAGATGTCATTTTTGCGGGATCAACTGGAAGGCAGGGCATCAATGTCAAGTCTGAATCCCAACCTTTCCTCCACGCTACCTCCCAGCGGGACTTCCCCAGATCACCACAGCCCTGCAGAGTCAGATGAAGAGGGCCTGGCTGACAGAGAGGCAGATCTGCGCCTCTACGATGATGAGGTATAGTAGTTTCATAACTAGTTATGTAATAATATTAATTATTGTTTGATTCTTGACTTGATATTGGTTAATAAAATACAAGCTGGGAAGTAAAAATCTAAAATCGTGGGCAAACAAATAGGTGTCAGGGATGACAACTGCAGGGGTCAGAGGGTGAGTCTGTTTTCAAGTTTAAATTCAAGGCAAAAAATAAGATTCAAGCATGAAAATGTGAGTGAGTATATTCCTAAATATATTACAACATGTCCCTTTTTTTTACACAGGAAGAAGAGACCAGCCAGGAGGTGGCAGATCCTCTCCTCACTGTCAGCCAGGACGAAGGGGTCAGTGGCAGCCAGGAGGAGGCCGGGCCCAGTGGCGTTCAGCAGCTCCCCAGGACAAGCACCACCAGCCAGGCTCCTCCCCTTTATATTAGGCCACCAGGCCGTAAGAAGAAATTGGGGGCAGTGGAGGAAGCCAGCCTCAAAATGATCCAGGAGGCGAGTGCCATCATGAGGGCCCCCCTCAACCCCACTGAGGCCTACAGTGCCTCCGTGGCACATGACCTCAATAAAGGCACGGAGGAGCAGAGGCAATTGGCCAAGGGCATCATCAACCAGGCCCTTTGGTGGATGCAGAGGGAGCTGCTGACCCCAGACACTGGGCTATGTGACCCGGCCCGGCTTGCTGAACATCATACTCCTGCTGCCACATCATCCCCACCTGCAAGGGCCCAGGGAAGACCCGCTGGAAGGCAGCCTGGAAGGAAGGTTGCAAGGAAGAGGAGACGTTGATGCCCTGCCTTCCATTTGATCCCCCACAAATGGCATCTTGTTTGGACTACCACAGCTTGGGTTCCTTTGGTTATGTGCTGCTGCTTCAGATTTTATTTTGTGTGCTTCCTGAGGTTGGCTAGTTTATCCTTCACCATGTTTCAAATGCAAGTTTGCATGTATTTTGCTAGCTGTTCAAGTGCTGCCATTCTGTTTTTGATCCTTTTTATAATTTGCTCAAATAAAAGCCTTTTTGTTGATTTGAAAAACGTGCCTATTGTTTGTAATACTGTGGGGATTATTTTAGGCATCAAACATTACAAACAAATAAAATGTTTAATCTAAAATATTCACTAACTCATGGGGGGGGGGGCATTTGGTGTGCCAACATGGTAGACAATTTAAACAACCTTCAAAATAATCCTGTTAAATATACAAACAAAAGCTAAATCAAAACTATTTTCTATTAAAATATTCTAAATGGTGACATAACTATAAACACCTAAAGAAAGTGGGAAAGATAACCATTAAACATTAAAAGCAAAAAATTTGAAATGTGGAGGACCACTAAAAATATGATACGTCGGGCCAATAAAAGTTTTCAAAAATCTTACTACATCACAGCTAACAAATGTCACTTTTCAGTATGGAACAACTCAGTTGAAATAACATGAGCTAAATAACTGATTAGTTATAGCAAGAGAAGAATGAATAAAACGACGGCATCAAGCGTTGGTTATTGTGTGGTTTGCTTCAGTGTTCTATTGCTAGAATTAATCTTTCTATTGACGAATGTGCCATATCCCAAACAAACGTGAGTTTTACCTGAACGAGCGCTCCCGTGGCCTCATTTAGTCTGAGCATGCGCGGGGTTTTTGTACGTTGGTTTTGTGTACTCACCACCAAACATGTCCGTTCGGACAGGATTTGAGCGTACGGTTTTAAAACAAGTTTGGAAATAAATGTCTGCTGAAAAACGGCCCGGCGGGCAAATGTACGGTGAAATTCTGTACGCTCGTAACTACACACGACCAAACATGTATGCTGAAACTGGTCCGCGGGCCAGTTTCAGCAAACATGTTTGGTCGTGAGTATGGGGCCTCACTGTATAAGCACTCTCAAACGAGTGCAGCGAAACAGCATAAAACATCCATAAGAGCATGGGTTTCAGTCTAGGTCGGCGATCGCGGGTGACGTCACATGTGGCCCCTTCCCCTCGGGGATTTGAGAGTGCTTATACAGTGAGTGTATTCGTTTTTTATTCTTAAATAAATGTATTTTGGCTTCAGAGAGCACTAGATTTCCTCTCCTTTGTTTTTTATGCCCTGATTGCCATGTCCTGATCCTGAGTCTGACTGATATCGTGGTTCTACTGCTGCATTGCTTGCTGTCCTCTGAGAACAGGTGGTTCTCTGATTATGCTTTGTGACCTATTGCAGGTCGAAGTTGTAAGGTGAGAGGCCATTCCTGCTATTTGGTGGAGGTTCCTTCTGGATATCACCCTTTGGATTTTTGCACTATTATATTCCGATTTGGATCATCTTTTTGCACTTGAGCACTTTATATGGACTCTATTATATAATTTTTAATTATATATCATATATCATATGTTTTAACTTTCTGTATGTATAGTTTAAATGTGTTTGTTTTGCGCTGCACTATTATTTTTCTATCACCATCATCCCACACCTTTAGTGAGCAGGCCACGCCGCTGAACAGCCGACTGACCTGTCCCAAATCGGGGCTGGGCCCAACGGGCGGTCGCCGCCTGGGATGCGTGGACACTACGGGTCCGACTGGACACCGCCGCTCGAATCTTAACGTGGCTTGTTCCCCAGCTGTTTCACCTAGCCGAATCAGACCCCAGTCCGACCACCGAGGGCAGGCTAGTCGGGATCACGCTGATTAAGATATTCCAAGACGGTAGGGCTCTATTCCATCCCGGATGAGCCCAAACGTCATCAAAGTCTAACACGGTACAGTGCCGGTCTATCAGGATTATAGGACCGGAGATGGACCTAGTCCCTCTTTCCTCGGTCTTCAGACCTGAACACCGCCCTAATAGACAACGAATTGCAGGGCCTCTGGTTCACCCAAACGATAGTGGAGACGGACCCGCTCTCCCCGGGTTTCCCCAACAACGTCTTCCTGGTCAGGAAAGGAGGGCGGTTATCGCCCGGTAGTAACTTGAGAAATCTCTCGTAATTACTGTATACAGTGACGACATTCTGCGACACAAAGGGTGAGGTTGATTATCTACTTGGACGACCTACTCTTAATGGCTCGTACCCCTCGCCTGGCGAACGAACACGCCTCCGGGACAGTTCCCCATAGATCACGGGGAATCTATCCTCTCCCCATCTCAGGAGGTAGAGTTTTAGGGTTCTTGGTGGACACCAACCTAGTGATCCTTCGGCTACCCATGACCACTTGGCCGCCATCTGCACGAGGTCAGTATCGTGCTGGGCTAACGACGGGTATCCTTACGCGGACTGGCTCGCCTGGTCGGCCTGTTTCCGGCGTTAATCCAGGCCATTTGTCCAGCTTCTTTTCACTATCGAGACCTTCAGAGTCTCAGTCCCTACGTCTTTGCCAGGGGCTTCACTGTGTAGACGTCGTCACTCTGGACACGGAAGCCATAATTGAACTACGGTGGTGGCTACGTCAGGTCGACAGACGGCACGGCAGGTCCACCTGCAACTCCACGACGGATTCATCTTGGAATAGGTTGCCAACTACCTCGGTTGGGGTACTCAATGCGGTCCCTCGTCCACAGGAGGGGGCGTGGCCCACAGCGGAGTCTCTGCTGCACGTTCACACGTGGAAATCCTGACGACCGTCTTGCCATCAGGACTCTAATGCCACACACGTCCACCTACGGTGTGTTCTTGCGTATGGACACCGTATCCGCGGTCCAGTATGACCTTCGCTTGGGGGGTCCTTGACCCAAAATCCTAACGGATCTAGCAAGATCTCTGACATTTCTGCCTGGAACGCGACATCGTTCCAGCTGCGAAATGTACCCCAGGCACTTCCGCTATGGTGTTAGATTGGAATTCTCGTTACCCGCCCAATTCCATCGACTGACGACTGCACCGGTCAGTGTTTCTGGCCCTTGCTCCCTTATGGGATCCTTTCTCTCCCCAGTCTGTACGGGGATCTGCACCCTCTATTCACGACGCACGTCCTACTTCTCTTCGCATGGTTGGGTTTTCGGGGTGTCGGTCACGGACAGCGACCTTTTCTTTTATAACGGGGGTTCCACTTGCCTTGATCTAGGCCTTGGGACTAGATATACATTTCGATCATCCGGAGGACTCTGGGTTAGTTGGTGATCAACGACAAGTTAACCTCATGAAGGCGTTCGTCTGAGATGACCAACTACCTTGTGGACTCGTTTGAGTCTGGGAGGTCCTATAGCTCCCCTGCGCCTTCCGCGCTGCGAACTCGGACTACCGCTCCCTTGTAGACTTACTACCGGTGGGATAACACCCATGGTGTACCGACTTAGTAAGCGTTAAGTTTCAACGCCCATCACACCCAGGGTATCAACGCTCTTGGGAGGTGATCAGTGGTCCTGACCACGCGCCAGGACTGGGGCGACAATCTCACTCTGTCGGAGGTTATTGTCGTTTGAGCTACTGCCCCCTCGTGTCTGATTCCGTCAGACGCATATCGGGTGTCACGACGTTGGCCATTCCAGGCGTCGGATCCCGCCTCGGAGAGTCTGGGTTTTTCCGTCGTGCGTAGGACAGCGGCGGGACTTCATCGGTTTTTTCTACCCGTTCTTCCCCGCACATCGTACTCCGTTGTCTACGGATTTCTTAGTCCTTCACGGTCCCACTGCGATCTTCGCATCTCTTCCTACTCCTCATTCCTACGCTAAACCTCAGTTTCCGGTTTCCTCAGCTACGCTAGCCAGAGGGGTACCATCAATCATGGAAATGGCAGGGTCTTACGTAACCCTGTTGGGCGCCCACCCCTCCAGAGGAGCGGTGGCTCCTAGGTCATCACCCCGGGCGGCTCCCTATAGGATTTACGGCTAGCGGCGGACTGGTAACCACGATTGCTTTCCGCCAATTCTGCTTGGATCGGAGGAACACATATCTATATCAATTTTGTAGTTGTTTCATTTGTTATCATCTATATATGCATTGTTATAGCTTTGAACTTGCATAAGATATGAGCCTCCTGTCTGAGGTATAATTCGAGATTTTCCTAGCTTGTGACGGAAAATATTGATTATATGAAGACAGGAGGCGAGTATCTTCCCTCCCGACCCAACCCTGTCACGAGGTTGTCTCTCTCTCGTTCTAGACTGTTGAACCACACACCCTGCAAGTCGGAGGCTGGTACGCCCCGGGAGTTCGTTTTCACTAACCCCGTCGGGATTGCTGTTCCGTTTCGATCCATGGGTTTAGTTCACCGCAGATGGAGGCTCCTACTACGTTCCAGATCCGGAGTCGGGATGCCGTTGACTGAATCCGTTGGTCCATGTTCCTGAAGACGACTGACCGGTCGGCTCCGAATGGTTTTGGTTTTCTTATAGTCCCCGTTGGGATGAAGTTGGTCCGGATGAAGTTGGTCCGTGTTGGCCTTGTCCTTTCGTTTCCTCCAGATTCAGATGTTGTGTTCCGGTCGGAAGGTTCCCGGCAGCCGCGGAGATGTCTAATTGGACTTTCGGTTCCTGTTTACACTAATTCGCATGAAGAAAGAGGAATAGGTTACCTCAGACAGTCCCTTATATAGATTACGGTCTGGGAGGGGCTACGCTGGCCCAGGGACTGCTGGGAAGGGTAGTTCTTTGAATTTTTTCTTTTAAGTTACAATAAATGTTTACTGTATTTCTGCTATGGGCATTATTAAAGAAAGATAATGCATAAGATACTCGCCTCCTGTCTTCATATAATCAATATTTTCCGTCACAAGCTAGGAAAATCTCGAATTGTACAGAGTACATGCTGGCTAGGAGAGTCCACAAAATGCACAACAGGTGGGCAACCAAACATCCAGAGCCTATCAATAACATGCATCCACAAGAGGATGATACATGTACCTTATGTATGATTGGTTAACTGGTGTATTTTCTATACTACAAGTGTAATTTGTGTTTTTACACAATTATAACACGTTTTTTTGTATACTTAATAAAGTTGGCACTTTTGTGTCTTTTCTTTTACATATTCTACTCTTTTTTTACTCTCTTTGCTCTAAAAGTCCAGGGGGAGGCCCCTCATGCACTTGTTGTGTGTGTGTGTATGTGTATGTGTGTGTGTGTGTATATATATATATATATATATATATATATATATATATATATATATATATAAAAAAAATGGGAAGTATAATGACACCTGATGGCCACTCCTCAGATGCTTGATTGGTCAGATGGCCTCTGTTAACACCTCTTTGATACCAGAGAAAAGGGGAATGTCAACACATTGTGGCAGCTCTCGTGTACCATCAAGAAAAAGAAAACCTTTCAAGTTATGAGATCACTTTGCTCACGGACTGAAATCTGCAAAAAAAAAAAAGGACATTGTTTCTTTGTAACATGCTTTTTCTGTAAGGCCTAGTGCACACGAGAGGATTTATCCGCGGATACGTCCACCGATCCAATCCTCTCGAGGATTTCCACGGATTTGGATCCGATGGAGTGTACTCACCATCGGATCGAAATCCGCGCCGAAATCCCCTCGCGATGACGTGTCCCGCCGTTGCCGCATCATCATGATGACGCGGCGACGTGCGCGACGCTGTCATAAAAGGAATTCCACGCATGCGTCGAATCATTACGACGCATGCGGGGGATCCCTTCGGACGGATTGATCCGGTGAGTCTGTACAGACCAGCGGATCAATCCGTTGGGATGGATTCCAGCGGATAGATTTTAAAGCATGTCTTCAAATTTTTATCCGCTGGAAATACATCCCAGGGGATAAAAATCCGCGGAAACAGATCCGCTGGATTGTACACACCAGGGGATCTATCCGCTGGAGCCGGTCCGCGGATCAATTCCAGCGGATGGATCCTCTCGTGTGTACGGGGCCCTAATATTTTTTTTGCACCATTTTGACCTTTTCATTATTAAACCCTGTTTTGAAAAGTGTTGAAATAGTCTCTAATGCCACGTACACACGACCGTTTTTCGGGTTGTAAAAAATGATGTTTTTTTTTTAATGCCAAACGATCGTGTGGGCTCCAGAGCATTTTTCACAATGTAAAAAATGGGCATTCAAAATTTAGAACATGCTCTAATTTTTCACAACGTTTTTAACGTCGTAACAAATGGTTGTGTGTGGGCTTTAACAACGTGAAAAAAACGCGCATGCTCAGAAGCAAGTTATGAGATGGGAGCGCTCGTTCTGTTAAAACTAGCGTTCGTAATGGAGTAAGCACATTCATCACGCTGTAACAGACTGAAAAGCGCGAATCGTCTTTTACTAACACGAGATCAGCAAAAGCAGCCCCAAGGGTGGCACCATCCGAATGGAACTTCCCCTTTATAGTGCCGTCGTACGTGTTGTACGTCCCTGCGCTTTGCTAGAGCATTTTTTTTTTTCACGATCGTGTGTAGGCAAGGCCGTTTTAACTGCTTGCCGACCAGCCGCCGCAGTTTTACGGCGGCAGGTCGGCTCTGCTGGGCGAGAGCACGTAGCTATACGTCACCTCGCCCAGCAGCCAATAGGGGTGCACACGCGCCGCTGGAGGCGTGTGCCCCCCGCTCGTCCCTGACTCCTGTGCGTGTGCCCGGCGGTCGCCGCCGGGCACCCGCGATTGCTCATTAGAGTGGGGACCTGGAGCTGTGTGTGTAAACACACAGCTCCCGGTCCTGTCAGGGGAGAAATGCCTGAACGTCTGTTCATACAATGTATGAACAGCGATCAGTCATTTCCCCTAGTGAGGCTACCCCCCCTACAGTTAGAACACACCCAGGGAACATATTTAACCCCTTCCCCGCCCCCTAGTGTTAACCCCTTCACTGCCAGTGGCATTTTTATAGTAATCAATGCATTTTTATAGCACTGATCGCTATAAAAATGCCATTGGTCCCAAAAATGTGTCAAAAGTGTCCGAAGTGTCTGCCATAGTGTCGCAGTACCGAAAAAAAAACGCTGATCGCCGCCATTACTAGTAAAAAAAAAAATATTAATAAAATGCCATAAAACTACCCCCTATTTTGTAAATGCTATAACTTTTGTGCAAACCAAACACTTATTTCGATTTTTTTTTTTTACGAAAAATATGTAGAATACGTATCGGCCTAAACTGAGGAAAAAACATTTTTTTTTATATACTTTTGGGGAATATTTATTATGGTAAAAAGTAAAAAATAATTTTTTTTTTCAAAATTGTCGCTCTATTTTTGTTTATAGCTCAAAAACTAAAGACCGCAGAGGTGATCAAATACCACCAAAAGAAAGCTCTATTTGTGGGAAAAAAAGGACCTCAATTTTGTTTGGGAGCCACGTCGCACAACCGTGCAATTGTCAGTTAAATCGACGCAGTGCCGAATCGCAAAAAGTGCTCTGGTCTTTGACCAGCAATATGGTCCGGGGCTTAACCGGTTAAACATAACAGTATTACAAAGGACACTGCTTTATTTTTTACAACCTGAAAAACGGTTGTGTGTACGCGGCATTAGGCTTTTAATGCAAACTAAAAGATACCCTATCTCTTGAAGAGTGCTATGGTTGTATAAATCTCTGAATATACCTGTCTGTGGTGACAGTGTGTGTTACAGATGTTTATTCTAAAATCATAGTTATGGCTAAGGATTTTCCTTCTCGGTAAGAGGGGTGGTGGTGGTGGCAGTTTGACAGGTGACAATCGCGCTCAGGCTGCTGGAACCTAGATTGTGGTCCAGCGAACTGGAAAATCTATGTGCAAGGTGCAACTGAGTGGCATTGTTACGTAAGTGACAGCATGGTGTGAGATTGGCCAGTCCTTTGTCGCAAAGTTGGTGAGAAGAGCAGGAGTCTGACGCCAGTGTTCATCACAGGCACGGCTATGTGTTTCTGGGGATTCACCCTTTTTAAGCCTGTGTGTTCTTGCATGCCATGCTACTCTTAAGCTGCTATCATGAGAGACATTAAGGTGCAGTTAGACATGAAGCAGACAAAATAAAAAACAAAAGCTAAAAACACAGGGGGAGATAGTTTTCACACTACTGCACTGCAGTTTGACCGCAGTGCAGGTGTAATGTGGGTTTCATGTGGTTGACCCACGATTTTCCATAGACTTTCTATTATGTCCCAGGCTTTTGGTGAGTTTTCTGAAAACACAACAAAGGTGCAGCATGCAGGACTTTTGGTACGCTTTCAGAAAACACACCAAAAGCCCTTAAAACAGAATAATTATTACTATTGGTAATGGACGGAAGCAGAAATGGAGACAAATTGCAAAAAAAAAAAAAACACACAGCGGGTACGGAAGGGGGATGTGTACAAAGAGAAGAACATAAAAAGATACAATATATTGACTATAATTTACATGTTTTCTAATGATATACATGAAAATGACCATGAGGAAAAAAGAAACCTCAGTGGGGAGCAAAGATTAATAATTAGAGCACTCCTATTAATAATAAAATTACAATAAAAATATATGAAATATTAAAAGCTAAATAATATCTAACAATGCTATGTTTTATTGTTGTTTTTTGTTAAATATAGCTATAAAATAAGTGTATATGTTACCGACTAAGTATGATATAACGACATTCAAAGAAAGCCTAGAAATTATATATAATGCGAGATGTTGATTTTGATGTTGGTATATACTTTACTTAGGCATTGTATAGAACACCTAGATATTATTACAGAACAGCAAGTACTCTTTGGGAAAAGTATGAAAAGAGAGTCGTGAAACATCTGTGTTATTTTAATTTTTTATATATTTTCCCAAGGCATTGTATAGAATATCTCGGCATTATGCTAAATGACAAATACTGCTTAGGCATTGGCATTGCATAATATGCCTAGCAAATGTGTTTTTCATACTTTGACAACATTTTCACCATTCTATATATTGCATAGAATGCCTTGGAAATGTATTACTTTTTAATTGTTTTATACTTTGCCATTACATTTTTGGCATTCTTTAGATTTCCTAGGCATTTTATAGAATGCGGTATTTCAAACACCAGTAATAGATAGATGGATAGATATATACATTTTTAATTAATGAAGAACATTTTTAAAATATACAGGGGGGATAAACCGTAAAACCTGCAAATCCCATTTACAAATAATATTCACCTCCAACTCATTAGTTATATCATTTAAAACCATTTACCTGGAAAAGCAACAGAGAAAACTCCATATAAGCTATGAAAAGGAAAGAAGTAGTTGTTGAGTGGGGGTATTTGCATGTTTATGCAGACATAGATGCACCAGTAGTACTGCCACAAAGTGGTAACATTATGTTAAAAGCTTGCTTAATGTAATGTTCTTCCTGACGTAATCAAGCTACGTGGGTATGATATTTTTTTCCTGTTTCTGTGTTCCTAAATAGAATAAGGAGGAAAAAAAATAAAATAAGCAGAGGTCACCTTCAGTGAAACTGCATGTAAAAAGATCAACAGATCAATAAGGGATCATGCACGTGTTTAGAAGCAGGTGAAGTTATATATTTTCCTGTGAAAGTGTGCAGCCTAGCTGGACATACAGCATCTCACATTTTTCTAAATATTTTATTATATCTTTTCATGTGACAACACTGAAGGAAATACACTTTGCTACAATGTAGTGCATGTACAGCTTGTATAACAGTGTAAATTTACTGTCCCCTCACAATAACTCAACACACATCCATTAATGTCTAAACTGCTGGCAACAAAAGTGAGTACACCCCTAAGTGAAAATATCCAAATTGGGCCCAACTAGCCATTTTCCCTTCCCGGTGTCATGAGACTCAATAGTGTTACAAGGTCTCAGGTGTTATAGGACAGGTTCCACTCAGAATAGGCCTTGCCATGGCTGACCAAAGAAGTTGAGTGGACATGCTCAGCATCATATCCAGAGTTTGTCTATGGGAAATAAATGTATGAGTGCTACCAGCATTGCTGCAGAGATCAAAGGGGTGGGGGATCAGCCTGACGGTGCTCAGACCATAGGCCGCACACTGCATCAAATTAGTCTGCATGGCTGTCATCCCAGAAGGAAGCCTCTTCTAAAGATGATACACAAAAAAGCCCACAAACAGTTTGCTGAAGACAAACAGACTAAGGACATGGATTACTGGAACCATGTCCTGTGCTCTGATGAGACCAAGATAAACGTATTTGTTTCAGATGATGTCAAGCAACTAGGTGAGGAGTACAAAGACAAGTGTGTCTTGCCTACAAGTCAAGCATTGTAGTGGGAGTATCATGGTCTGGAGCTGCATGAGTGCTGCCGGCACTGGGGAGCTACAGTTCATTGAGGGAACGATGTATTCCAACAAGTACTGTGACATACTGAATCAGAGCATGATCTCCTCCCTTCAGAGACTGGGCCACAAGGCAGTATTCCAACATAATGACCCCAAACACACCTCCAAGACAACCACTGCCTTGCTAAAGAAGCTGAGGGTAAAGGCGATGGACTGGCCATGTATGTCTCCAGACCTAAACCGTATTGAGCATCTGTGGGGCATCCTCAAACGAAAGGTGGAGGAGCGCAAGGTCTCTAACATCCACCAGCTCTGTGATGTCACCATGGAGGAGTGGAAGAGGACTCCAGTGGTAACCTGTGAAGCTCTGGTGAACTCCATGCCCAAGAGGGTTAAGGCAGTGCTGGAATATAATGGTGGCCACACCAAATAGACACTTTGGGCCAAATTTGGACATTTTCACTTAGGGGTGTACTCACTTTTGTTGCAGTTTAGACATTAATAGATGTGTGTTGAGTTATTTTGAGGGTTACACTGTTTTACAAACTGTACACACTACTTTAAATTGAAGCAAAATCTTATTTCTCCAATGTTGTCACATGAAAATATATAATAAAATATTTACAAAAATGTGGAGGGGTGCTCTCAATTTTCTAAGATACTATAATATATATATATATATATATATATATATATATATATATATATATATATATATATATATATATATATATAATCATAGTTTGTAGACCAGGGGTCTCAAAACTGGTGGCCCTTCAGCTGTTTCGGAACTACAAGCCCCATCATTCCTCATTCCTCTGCCTGAGGAAGTCATGCTTGTAACTGTCAGCCTTGCAATGCCTCATGGGACTTGTAGTTTTTTTTTTTTTTTTTTTTTTAAGGTTATTGGATGTGTTTTATAGCAGAAAGTAAAAACAAATTTTTTCTTCAACATTTTCAGTCTTTTTTTGTTTATAGCACAAATACCACCAAAAGAAAGCTTTATTTGTGAAAAAATTACATACATTTCATTTATGTACAGTGTTGTATGGCCTTGCAATTGTCAAACTAACGCAGTGCCATACAGTAAAAATTATGGTAAACCTTCCAGAGGTCAAGGGGTTAACAGAGCAAGGACGCACTGTGCAATTTATAATGTGAACTGGGGCTTACCGATTCTGTTTTTGGACAGGCATTAGGATCAGACTATAAAAAAAACACAATTCACCCCAAACTCTCTTGCTTCGTAGGTCTCATTATTGGTTAATGAGATTTCCCAAAAAATTGGGACGTTTACAAAAAGATTTTAGATTAGCATAAAAAAAAAGCTGCCTTTTTCTCTGGATCTACTGGCGCACACTTATGGCAACCTCTGCCTTTATCATTTTATATTTGGTTTAAATTGCCCAGATTTGCAACAGGCTTGCATTGAGGCCTAGATGTTTATTGAGCATTATTATTTCTACCAAATAGCAGAAAAATATGATCAAGTCACAAAAATGTTGCTATTAAACTTTCTATTGTGTTAGAGTGACTTTTAAAAAATGCAACAAAAAATGCACAGGACAGCACTGTTTCTGTATTGCACACTCCTCCATAATGTCCTGAAAAGAAACATTGGACTGCGGCATACAATATGAATGCCAGCTTGCCTTAGAACATAGATGTGCAAATTAAAGCATAGAAAATAGTGTCTTTAAAAGTGAAATAAAGGAGTTTAGATTTTTGAAATTTGCCATGAGTCAGAGCTTTTAAAAATAGATTTCAGTTACCAAAATGTCAGAGGTAAACTGACAGCAAAAATGTCACCTTTAAAAATATATAATTTACCAAAATAATTTATGACATTTTGCAGCTGTCTGTTTAAAAAAATAAAGCAAACTGGTTCCCGACTATTAATATTCTTCACCATACATAATTTTAGGGTCACAACTTCTGTCCTTGAAACAAATTAATAGAGGGACCCAAAAGAATATTTTAATCTATGGCATAACGAACTCTAATGATAAACAGTAAGGCAAAAGTTAAAGAATAATTACCTTTAACCGCCCCGGACGATTTTAACCACTTCCTGGCCAGAGCACTTTTTACAATTTAGCACTGTGTTGTTTTAACTGACAATTGCGCGGCCCTGCAAAGCGGTACCTAAACAAAATTTGCATCCTTTTTTTTCCCCCCAATTTTTTGCACTATTAACAAAAAGAGTGTCAATTTTGAACACATTTCTTCATCAGTATAGACCAATATATATTCTTCTACATATGTTTGGTAAAATAAATCGCAATAAGCATAGATTGGTTTGCGCAAAAGTTATAGCGTCTACAAACTATGGGAAAGATTTATGGATTTTTTATTATTTACTGGTAAAAGCAGGGATCTGCAATTTTTAGGGGTACTGCAACATTGGACCGGACATATCGGACACTTTTGACACATTTTTGGGACCATTGACATTTATACAGTGACCAGAGCTAAAAATAGTCACTGATTACTGTATAAATGTCTGTATAAAGGTCACTGGCAGGGAAGGGGTTAACACTAGGGGGCGATCAAGGGGTTAACACTAGGGAGCGTTAAAGGGGTTAACTGTGTTCCCTAGTTAGTCCTATCCTGATACAGTTAGAAACACTAACTTAGTAGGAACAAACTCCTCTCTCTCTCCTGACAGAACAGGGATTTGTGCGTTTACCCGTGCTGGTGCTCCTGCCAATGTTTGTGGGTAGCCAGCGGCGATCACACTGCCGGCCACATGCATCGGGTTCCCCGCTGTGCAGCGGGTGCGCACACCCCCCCTGTCGGCTCTTAAAATGTACAACGTACCCATACAGGGTTTTTCCCAGCAGAGCCAGTCGGCCTGAGCAAGTCGGCAAGTGGTTAAAATGCTGGGCCTTCTTCCCCCAGTAAGTCCTCCAAATTGTCCTGCACAAGCGCAGGGTCCGACAATGGGTCCAAGGATTTCATCCCGATACCTAATGGCAGTCAGGGTGCCATTATTTAGCCTGTAGAGTTCTGCGAGTCCCTCCATGGATATGTCTCCCCAGATGACCACTGACCCACCACCAAACCGGTCATTGCTGAATGATGTTACACGCAGCATAATGTTCTCCACGGCTTCTCCAGATCTTTTCACGCCTGTTACATGTGCTCAGGGTGAACCTGCTTTCCTTTGTGAAAAGCACAAGGCGCCAGTGGCAGACCTGCCAATTCTGGTGTTCATTGGCAAATGCCAAAGTGATGGGCAGTGAGCATAGAGCCCACTAGAGGACGTTGGGCCCTCAGGCCACCCTCATGAAGTCTGTTTCTGATTATTTGGCCGGAGACATTCACACCAGTGGCCTGCTGGAGGTCATTTTGTAGGGCTCTGGCAGTGCTCATCCTGTTCCTCCTTGCACAAAGGAGCAGATACTGGTCCTTCTACGGCCCTGTCCAGCTCTCCTAGATTAACTGCCTGTCTCCTGGAATCCCCTCCATGCTCTTGAAACTGTGCTGGGAGACACAGCAAACCTTCTGGCAATGGCACATATTGATGTGTCTTCCTGGAGGGGTTGGACTGACTGTGCAACCTCTATAGGGTCCAGGTATCGCCTAATGTTACCAGTAGTGACACTGACCCTAGCCAAATGCAAAACTAGCGAAAAACTTTTTTTTAAAATATAGCACCTGTTGCCAGGGGTGAGTCCTGTTCAGCTGCAGCCAACAAGGACACAGTCCAGCCTCCTCTCCCCCTAGGCTGCCCATCAAGGCGAGAAGAGAGAAAATAAAATGTCCTTGTTTCTATTTATTTTGTCAAAGCTGCTGGGCAGGGTTTAAGGAGCCCAGGTCAGTGCTACATTCATTTATGCAAAACCTTTATCTCATAATAAAAAAAGCTGTGTTGCGGTTTAAAAAGTATTAGTTTGAGTTTGGCTTAATGTGTTAGTCACTAGTGTAAAAGTCCATCTAAATCTGCTAGTGCATCCTACGCTACCCTCTCCACAGATTGACAAAGGTTGATAATGCTGTTGTCTAAAGGTGGCTCCATTACTCCTCCATACATTGGAGACATCTTAAGACAGGTGTAACGGTCACCACCGTTTACGATATTCCGTTCCATCAACCACGACAGCTTATCTGACACTCCACAATCTAGCAGACACAATCCATCCCATTTCCCAGAATAACCGAGACACAAGCTCTAGCTCTGGTTTCAAAATGTATGAACGAACTTTAAGGGTATCTTAGCTCTCTTATATACAGTAAAGGCATGTTCGAGTTAATCAAAGGAACAATTAAACTCTCCACCCAGAAAAACATCACCCAATGGGGCTTCATACACATTCTTTTAGACAATGACATTCAGGTGAGATAATTATTCCCCAGACATCCTGTCTCCGACCAGTTCCCCTCACCTGTTACACAAAACACATTCCTTTACTAAACATAATTGACATGCTAATTCCCTACCCCTGAAAGGAGACATCTGACCTTTAGACTGCTAATTTACAACACCTCTATCATCAATAGACTTTTCACACAAAACAGTATTAGCATTGAAGGAGACACTCTTATTGACCGGTTGGGGGTCAGAATGAAACCACCTGTAATATGCCCAGATCTCCTGCAATACATTAATTATCAGTAATGTTCCATCTCATGTAATTTATAATTTAATATTTCTCAGTCACCCTTTGCCCAAAAGGGGCACAGGATGACCCAAGAGTCATTAGTGACGCTGGCACAGGAGTACCCCACATCCTTCAAAAGTCTCTGGGTGTCACGGGTCCTTCCGTTACAACAGGAATAAAGGAAAAAAGTCTTTAGAGGAAGCTTCTTAAAAGTCCTTGCATCCAGCTATGGCTACATCTTGTTATTGTAGGAATGAAGCAACCATTAAAAACAGCAGTCTTCTCCCTGTTCTTTTGAACTCTCTCCTGATGGCCATGATGGGCTCAGTGGTTGCTGCAATGGATTGTACATACTGCTCATGTGCAGCCCAAAAAAAAAGAAAAAAGAGACAAACATTCCCTCTTGTGGCACAAGGGGGTGCTGATCCCAACAGCTTTTCCGTTCCTAAAGTAACCCTGGATGGAGCCATCACTGGCTGCAGAAGATTTGAAGAAGCTTCTTAAAAATGCAATTGTGGACTTCATTGCTTAAACAGAGAGGGGAGACCTGATGGTAGGCAGGTTTAGCACACTATGCTGCTTTACCCATATGGGACAGCACAATGTGCTTTTTGTAAAGCTGAACGTACACTTTAAGGATTGGAACATTTTTGTTATTGTGATTAGATACCCTTTAAGTGCTAGTGTTGGTAGCATCTCTGCTCCCTTCTCTAAAGAAGGTTAGAAGCTTGGTACATTTGTACTCCCTGACATGTTGTTGATTTAAAACTAGGATGTACACACCGGTTTTGAAACACATTATGGAACAGTAAAGGCAACAAAAGAACACAGCAGCGAAATGATACTCAGAACAAATATAAACAGGACAAAGATTAAAGCAATCATTAGCTATAACAAATTACCTGCAGCATCAATGAAAACAGCCCTCAGTGGCATATTAAAAAAGCACATCATTGACATGGTGAGCATAACCTTGACTGATACAGAATAAATATCATTTGCTCAGGTATTCCATGTCTCAGCAGCACAATGAAAACATTTATCAGTGACGCAGGATTACAAACCTTCGCAGCACATGATGCAAACTCCAGCGACAGAGAAAATATTTACTGGCGGCTTAGTTTTAAAAATGTTAAAAGGCAGCGGAGCACAGTAAGCGCTGGCTATATTGGGACGTGCCACCCTGAACACTGCTCTAACGAACAGCACTGCTCAAGAAGGAAGATAATGTTGATTAGAACAGTGTCCTGCGAGGTATGTTTGACCAAAGGAGAACTGGGCTACTGCTTGTGTGATACAGTACCTACAATGAGTCAGATTGCACCATCTCCTTTGGGGCATATGTACACTGGGTGGATCTCTACATTCTTCTGCTGGAGCCATGCATTGCCCTTTAATCTCCACACCTTCCTATTTTTCCTTGGCCTCTGATGTTGTTTTCTAATGACCTTTATCTTTAACCTTTTCCACAACAAGTTGTCAACAGAAAATAAAAAGAATCATAGTGCGTTTCACTAAACTATTACTTTTTTTTTTTTTTCAATAGGTTAAAATATACATTCGCAGTATGTGGAGCACAATTTAACACTAAAACATGCACTTCCCCTTAAGAATAAAGCTCAGCAGCCATGCTCTGGGCAAAAACTCGTACTTTTTGATTTAATGTGATGACGTCATCATCTCTGCCCCAACGCGTTGCCTCACGCCCTCTGAGGAAGTCACATTGAACCCTGAAGTAGGAGACTGATATGAATCTATCCAATCTCACCATTCCTGCATAGCATTGGTTCTGATGAAGCCCATGTTGATTAGCAGGTATAATGGGTACTCTGATGCCATTACTTTCGGAAGCTGCTGCCAGGCACCGCCCTAACATCCATGCCGGCTGAGCAGCTGCAACCTGGATAGGAATGGCTCATTTGTACTTTGGATGGGCTGACATATTTAGCAGTAATTTGGTGTAGCTACCCCTATGGCCAACTGTAGCTTTACCCACCTGTGCATATCCTCCATGTGATTTTATTTTTGGAAAATGTTGTCCTTGGCTACTACAGTACAGAGTGGCTGAGAGGGCCTTACTTTAGCCACTTGGAGGATTGTAATGGAGTTGGTCCATAGCCATATATAAAAGGAAAAATTCCCTAGTCAAATTGAGCTGTTAGCCAGTGGATATGGTTTTGTGTTTCAGTAGCTGCTGTCTTGATTTTTAATGAAAACTTAATTATTTTTTAATGGTAAAGATAGTTTTTTAGCCTTGATTTTCTTTTGTATATTTGTGTTGCATTTAATAAATTGTTATAGGTCATACCGAGGTAACCTCTTTTCAAGACTTCTCTTAGGCCTCGTACACACGACCGGACATGTCCGCTGAAACTGGTCCGCGGACCAGTTTCAGAGGACAGATCCGATCGTGTGTACAGGCTAGCGGACAGATTTCCAGCGGACAAAAGTTTCTTAGCATGCTAAGAAACTTGTCAGCTGGAGAGCTGTCTGTCGGACATGTCCGCTGGTTAGTACGTCTAACCAGCAGACCGAAATCCCACGCATGAGTCGAATTGATTCGACGCATGCGTGGAAGCATTGAACTCGCGTGATAAAGAACGTCGGTGTCGTCTATGTCACCGCGTTCTCTGTCCGCGGGGATTTCGGTTTGATGGTGTGTACAGCTATCAGACCGAAATCTCCGAGCGGACATGTCCGATGAAAACGGTCCACGGCCCCCCCCCCCCCACCCCCGGGTGCAGTTATGGATCTGCTTAACATAACATCCCTGAATGTAAAGGGGCTGAATGTCCCGGAGAAGCGACGGATGTTGCTTCATGACCTTCGCCGCGCAAAAGCGGATGTGGTCATGATACAAGAGACCCACTTCAGAGACCTCAGGTTACCACTACTAAAAAACAGGTACTACCCCTTAGCCTACCACTCAACATACACGGAGGCGAAGTCTCGGGGGGTTTCCATTCTTATTTCGGCACGGGTACCCTGGAAACTTGGGGACATCCTGACCGACAGTGAGGGCCGCTTCCTTTTCCTGAAAGGTTTTATTGGGGATAAGAGGGTGACCTTAGCAAACCTATATGCACCCAACACCCATCAGGACACCTTCCTAAAAAGAAATATAGACAAACTAATACGCTTCTCAGAAGGCCAACTCATACTGGGGGGAGATTTAAACATCCCCTTGATACCGCTAGAGGATACGTCTACAGGAACATCCTCTACCTCACGCGACGTTCGTAAACGCATTGGCGCGACGCTACAATACGCGCAGCTGATTGACACGTGGCGACTCTTCCACCCTGGGGAACGAGATTACTCGTTCTACTCCAAACCACATCAGTCCTACTCGCGCATCGATTACATCCTTGTCCCACACAGTCAGTTACACGCAATTAAAGACACATCAATCGGCTCGATCACGTGGTCAGACCATGCCCCAGTAGGGTTGAAATACGCGCTGTCAGACACCAACGCGGGACGAAACCCGACCTGGAGGCTTAATGAAAGTCTCCTGCAAGACCCGGAAGTCTTAGCAGATGTGGTGACTGAGATAGATCGATACTTCGAGACTAACAGCACGACGGACAGTGACCCCGGAGTGGTTTTGGAGGCCCATAAGGCCGTGATTAGAGGCGTCCTAATAAAACACGGAACCAGACTAAAACGAGCCCGTACAAAGCAGTTGAACTTACTTCTGGATAAATTACAGACACTGGAGGCTGCCCATAAGGCGTCCCCGTCCACCAGACTGGGAGCAGATTTGGATGTGGTCCGCGCACAGGTTACCGACGTTCTGCAATACAAGGCCAAAACGGCGATGCAGGTGTGCCGGAGAAAGGTCTACGAGTCAGGCAATAAATGTGGCAGACTCCTGGCCCAGACCCTCCGGACACAACGCCAAGCTTCCTACATACCATACGTGGTCGCCACTGACGGACAGCGGGCGTCTTTGCCCCACCAGATCACACAGGAATTTAGGTCATTCTACAATGACCTATACAATATACACACCCCAACCTCCACGCGGGAACTTGTGACAGACTACCTCGACAGATCCTACATGGCCACACTCCCGACAGAAGCCAGAGAGAGCCTAGAAGAACCCATCACCTTACCAGAACTTCAGCTAGCCCTCAGTAACACTAAAAAAGGCAAAGCCCCCGGCCCTGACGGTCTCTCCACACACTACTACAGGGTCCTGCTGCCATCTCTGGGCCATCGAATGGTGAAATTGTTTAATGAGCTTGGGTCCGGTGGCCAGTTTCATGGCTCCACACTACAGGCCCAGATATCGGTGATACCGAAGGAGGGGAAAGACCCGTCATTGTGTGGGAGTTACCGGCCCATATCTCTCCTCAACACGGATCTCAAACTATTCACCAAGATACTGGCCTCCAGACTGCAGCAACACCTCCCGCACCTGATACATTTGGATCAGGTAGGATTCGTCCCGATGAGGGAAGCCAGGGACAATACCATTAAGGTCCTTAATTTATTACATGTGGCAGTGGGTAGCAAAAAAACGTGCGTGATGGTAGGGACAGATGCCGAGAAGGCATTCGACCGGGTGAACTGGACATATATGTTCGCTACACTGAGACACGTGGGGCTGGGGGGACGGATGTCGAGCTGGGTGAGAGCCGCTTACTCGGGGCCTACAGCCAGAGTCAAGGCCAATGGAGTGCTGTCGGAGTCATTCCCGATAAGTAATGGCACCAGACAGGGCTGCCCACTATCCCCCTTGCTCTTCGCCCTCTCCCTCGAGCCCTTCTTGTGTCATGTTAGGCGGAACCCGGATATTTCGGGAGTGACGGTGGGTAAACGACAACATAAGGTCTCGGCTTATGCGGACGACCTGATGTTCACCCTAACGAACCCACAAACGTCCCTGACGCACCTCATGCGGGAATTCGAACAATACGGCCGGCTGTCCAACCTGAGGATTAATTTCACCAAGTCGGAGGCTATGGGTGTTGGGATCCCTCAACGCCTCTTGGCGGACCTCAGGGAGACATTCGACCTGAAATGGACGAATAAAGCCCTGAAATACCTTGGAACCCTCATACCGACATCACCCGCCCGGCTCTTCCATCTTAACTTCCCACCACTTCTGACGACGGTGAGAGGGTTGCTAGACCAGTGGAACAGTGGCCTACACTCATGGCTAGGCCACTGCAACATTCTTAAAATGTCGGTGCTGCCGAAGTTCCTCTATCTTTTACAGGCCCTCCCGGTGTTAATACCAGGGGACTTTTTCAAACAAACCCATGCTGCCTTTACAAGATTTCTATGGGCAGGGAAATGTCCACGACTAAACAGGAAAACGCTCTCACTCCCGAAGGTACACGGAGGCCTGTCTATGCCCGACCTCCGCACCTATTACCGGGCAGCCCACCTGGGAAGACTGGTGGACTGGTGTCGACATACCGACACCAAGCTGTGGACACAAGTGGAGCAGGAACAGTGTAGTGTCCCCCTCCGTAGAGCGCCATGGTGCGCGGCAACCTTACCGCCAGCGATCAAGCGTCACCCGCTGATAGGAGCCACGGTTAAAATCACCTCACAACTGTTGGCAAAACCAACTCTTGCGACGCCTAACTCCCCATTGAGACCAATATTAGGACATCCTAGCTTTGAACCCGGACTTCATGATAAGAAATTCCTCGAGCTACGCGAGGCGGGGTTAGATCAAGCGACGCATTTTAGCGACGGGGGTAAGTGGAAGACCGCCGAGGAGCTAACCGACCCTGCAGGCCCGTATAAATTAGACTACATGAGGGCACTCCAGCTCGGACACTTCCTGAAGAGTATACCACCCCCCGACGCTACACGGCAGCCGCCCACGCCCTTGGAGGAAACCTGCGTCGGGACCGGGACGGTCCCACACACCCTGTCCCTGATGCACAGCATACTAAACACTCCACCCGAGGACAGCCCAATCCCATGCCTTCTTAAATGGGAAAGAGACTTGAACTGTGTCTTCCCAATGAGCAAGAGACAGCGCATACTTGAGTTCGCCCATAAGTCATCCATATGCTCCAGAACCCAAGAAACTAATTACAAGATACTCACAAGATGGTACAGGACCCCGGCGTTGCTACACACCCTCTTCCCTGGGGCGTCGGACCTTTGCTGGCGCTGCCAGGAGGAGAGAGGGACGCTTTTACACATATTTTGGTCCTGTGACCATTTACAGGAGTTCTGGAGAGAGGTCCGCCGAGTGACCCAGAATTTCACTAGCCGCGAGATACCAAACGATCCGGCACTCTTTCTGCTCCACGCGACAGACACCCCATCGAAGGTTTATAAAAAGTCAGTGGTACGCCACCTGATAGATGCTGCTAGAGCCTGCATCCCACTTACCTGGAAATCTCAACACCCACCAACCATTTCCCTTTGGCTCAAAAAAGTAGATGATATCAGCCGGCTAGAGGACCTTATTCTCACAAGCCAAGATAGGCAGGAAGCCTACAAACAAACCTGGCAGCTCTGGAATATTTTTAAATATTCGACTGAGGGCCTGCTCCTCAGGGGGGAGCGGCCGGAAGGCCCCGGGACAGACACACCCTCTGATACAGGACTGCACCCACGGGGAAACCCCCCCACACCCCCCCCACTCCACCCCACCCGCTTGACTTCTCTCCTCTATTCTACCCTCTCTCTTGAACTTTCGAGACTACTCTCTCTTACAAACCTCTTAACTCTAAAAATAGAAAAAGGAAGGGAGGCCGGACGGACACGGCCCGAGCAAACAGGAAAGTCCCCAAGTTTGGAGGTCCCTGGAACCTCGTTGCTATAGACGGAGTGGGTTCCCGGGGGGACACACCACACCCAGACACGCAGGCAACAGCCAGGGGTTTTGACCCCCTTGGGCACCCAACCCCGCACAGGCCACGGCGACACATTGGGGACCACTAGACATTAGCTACACGTGGATACGCATTGTAGATGGTTTTGTTAAGCTGTATGGAAACAAGTGAATTACCTGCTTTGCTGTATATGTCGTCACATGCTGATGTATAGGCCCGTGTGGGCCGGTCTCTCCGTTTATAAATAAAAAATTAAAAAAAAAAAAAAGAAAACGGTCCACGGACCGTTTTCATCGGACATGTCCCGTGGTGTGTACGAGGCCTAAGTCTGTGTTTCTTGTTTAGCTATTCTGTTTACAAGGAAGGACCAGTTGGTAGACTTGTGATGGAATAATTAGGGGGATTGTTTTTATTCGTTACCTTTTTTGTTCCCAGTTTTTTCTTTTAATTGTCAAGTATGGACTCCTATAGCAGGCAGCGTTGATATGGTAACATAAGTACTGCCTAAACAGGTCTACAAGTGGACAGTTAGGAGACTAGTCTCATAGCATGTAGGCAGCTTGCTGGGAGGATCAGTCTCCTTTTCTAGAAGTTTCTTTCATAAAACACTCCCTAGTCATGATTTACCAAGACGTTTGCACATAATTCGCCCTGCTGAATGAATATGCAAGTCAGTTACATTGACCATAGTGCTACATATTTCTAATTAGTTATGTGCCTGTGGTTCAGCATTGTCATTTAATGCAGGTACATGACAATTAAATGCCATAAATATAAAGATGACAAAATGTATTGCCGTGTTTCCCTGAAAATAAAACCTACCCTGAAAATGAGACCTACTGCGATTTTCAGGAAGGGCTGTAATATAAGCCCTACCCCGAAAATAAGCCCTAGTGTAGAATTGTGGTGTGTGTGTGTATAGTGCATACACTACTCCGTTGCAGGAGTGTATAGTGTACTGTGTGTGTCTATGTGATACAAATATGCCAAGTACCTGCGCCGCTCTGCGATCAGCTGATCTCCTGCTCCACTCCTTCCAGCTGTCAGCGGGGGATTTCACCCTCTCCCCATGCAGAGCTCCGGTAGTCTAAAAGTGTGAGCTTCACTCAGCGGATTTCTACCTCCCTGAGATGCCAGCGGGGGTTCTCGGCCACCCTCCCTGTGCAGAGCTCCAGCAGGCTAAGGAATTTGCGAGCTGCATTCAGCTGATCTCTCCCTCCCTGAGATGCCAGCGTGGGATCTTGGCTCCCCTCCCTGTGCAGAGCTCCGGCAGGCTAAGGAATGCACTCAGCTTATCTTCACCTCTCCAAGATGTCAGCGGGGGATCTCAGGCCCCCCTTCCCCTGCAGACCTCTGGCGTGTCACAGGCACTATAAGAAGGTATGTGGCACTACATCTCAGCATGCAGCAGTTTTGCATTGTGATTCCAACATTCTACAAGCACTTTTACACAGGGAATTTGTGACAGGCAGGGAAGGAGAGAGACAGCACATGGCATGATAAGACCTACCCCGAAAATAAGCCCTACTGTGTCTTTTGTTGCCAAAATTAATATAAGACCCAGGCTTATTTTTGGAGAAACGCGGTATCACCCATCACTGCCTTGTGAGGACATTAGGAAAATGCAAAGGTAATTGCAACTAAAATTACATTTTGTACTTATGTCGTAAAAAAAAAAAAAATTAAAACGCAAAACAACTAAAAACAAAAAAGGGGTTAAATAATGGTAAAAGAAAATAGAAATCCGAAAAAATCTGCATCAAAATAATAATCTAATGGGAGAAGGGGATGGTGTATCTCACATCATATGAAGATCAAAGGTCACCCATTTGATCTACTATGAATGGACCAGAATAATTACAATGTAGAAATAATAACTCTCATTTAGGCCCCTTTCACACTGGGGTGGGATGTGCGGTGGCGGTATAGCGTCGCTGTTTTATTTATTTTATTTTATACAGTCTGAATTGCTGCGGAATTGCGGTGGTATTCAGTCACTAGCAGTGCGGTATTAACCCCCACTAACGGCCGAAAAAGGGTTAAAACCGCTGGCAATGCTCCTCTGCAGAGGCGCATTGCCGGCGGTATTACCGCAGCTTCCCATTGCTTTCAATAGGAAGGAGCAGTAAACACACCGCTCCTCTCACCGCTCCAAAGATGCTGCTGGCAGGACTTTTGGAGCAGTCCCGCCAGCGCATCGCCTTAGTGTGAAAGTCCTCAGGCTTTCACATTGAGACTGCAGGGCAGGGTTTTTCAGGCGCTAAACCGCCTGAAAAACTCATCAGTGTGAAAGGGGCCTAAGACTGCAGACACTATTCTGAATAATCTGCTCCTGTGATACTAAACAAGCCCCACTTGTCAAATTAACAACAAAGGATTGCTGGTAAATGCTGCCACTAAGCTTTAGGGGTGAAGGAGGAGCAAGGCGTTTCACACATGCTCAAAGCATTTAAATCTTTTTTTTTGGGGGGTGGCATGTATGTGTAGAATGCCCGAAGTTCAAAACGTCTTAAAGAAAACAAACTTTCACAAATAAACTGAACTAGAAATCAGGTCAAAGAGCCAGTCCAGGCTCTACATCCCTGTATACACATACTGTAGTAAAATACAGCACAATTTACAATGCTGTGCAAAAGTTTTAGGCAGATGTAATGAAATGCTGTAAAATAAGAACACTTTTGAAAATATATATTTTAACCTCTTGGTTCCGGCTGAATACAAATACAGCTGTGCCGCGAGTGCCCTCCCTGTGCACTTGCGGCACAGTTACCAGTGACTAGTGGAAATCTCCCGATTGGCAGTCACATGATCATAAAACCCACCCCGCCCCACCTCCCGACATCTTAAACCCCTTAAAGGTGTACATTTTTTATTTTTATCAATTAACAAAATGCAAAGTGAGCAAACAAGAAGTCAAAATCAAATCAATATTTGATGTGACTACCCTTTGACTTCCTAACCAGCATTAATTTGTCTAGGTACACTTGCACACAGTTTTTGAAGGATCTTGGCAGGTAGGTTGTTCCAAACATCTTGGAGAATTAACAGCAGGTCTTCTGTGGATGTAGGCTGAGTCAAATCCTTCTGTCTCTTCATGTAATGCCTGACAGGTTTGATGATGTTGAAATAAGGGGTCTGTGGGGGCCAAACCATAACTTCCAGGACTTCTTGTTCTACATACTGAAGGTAGTTCCAAATGACATTGGCTGTATGTTTGGGGTCATTATCCTGCTGCAGAATAAATTTGAGGTCAAATTACATGCCTCCCTGATGGTACGGCATGACGAATAAGTATATGCCTGTATTGCTCAGCGAGTCTTTTTCTCGCTATCCTGTCTTTTACTGTCTTAGTATTCCTCCCTCACATATAATGGTCCACACATGGGCACGTCAAGATATCATGAAAAAGAGTTAATTGACACATAGGATATTGCTGTATTTTAACGCTAGGTCCTCTGAGTGGGTAATTAAATGTGGTACCTTTTATCAGACCGGAACGCTGTAAGCAATTCAAAAAGGGCCTGTTTTACAGATTCCCAAGAAGGTGGTAACTGGAGATCCAGGCACATATTGGTCTGATCTGAGCAGAACACTAGAAATTGGCTGACTCCTCCTATATAATGTCAAAGGGGGAGAAGCAAACTCAGGAACATTTGGGTAAAGAATTTTTAAAATGGACCAATTATTCCTAAAGCATAGCTATGGTCAAAATATAAAATGTTATATTTATTGTATTGCAATTCTTTTTAGCCTATTCTTGCCAAGTCTGTGCTTCACACTATAGGATCGTTTTTTTTTCCAATGCAGAAGTGTCTCATCATGACTGAAAAAATAAATAGCTATACCACATTGACTGTGCATGGCATTCCATATTATACCAAGAGTTGTGGGCTCATTTGTGTTGTTTAGGACAAATTAACACTTACAATAGCGTACTGTGAAATCAAGTGTTGGTTAATTTGCCATTGTTTGGTTTTCATTGGTTAGTGCAACTTTTCCATACAGCTTTTTGACATCTTGGGACAGCTGGCCTCTTTCAATAATGAACATTTTTTATGACATGACTACCTCTTGCATATGGTAATATGTCACTGGTTTATTTATCCTTCTTTATTGTAGTGTGTATAGAAAAGAATCACCCCTTTAAAATAATCACGATTTGTTGCTTTACAGCCTGAAATTAAGACTTATAACATCCAAGTGAAAGATTTAACACCAAAATGTCAGAAAAAAAACAAATATTGAAAACCAGAATCAGAGTTGGAAAAAAGATCACCCCCTTGTGTCAGTATTTTGTTGAACCACCTTTTGCTTTATAGTCTTTTGCCGCGTACACGCACCGTTTTTTGCGATGTGAAAAATGACATTTTTTTTTATGTCATTAAAAACAATTGTGTGTGGGCTTCAGAGCATTATTTGCGACGGTAAAAATGGGCATTAGAAATTTAGAACATTTAGCTCTAAATTTTTGTGACATTTTTAACGACGTAAAAAATGGTCGTGTGTGGGCTTTAACAACGTGAAAATAATGTGCATGTTTAGAAGCAAGTTATGAGACGGGAGCACTCGTTCTGGTAAAACTAGCGTTCGTAATGCAGATCGCACATTTATCACGCTGTAACAGACTGAAAAGCACGAATCAGCAAAAGCAGCCCCAAGGGTGGCACCATCCAAATTGAACTTCCCTTTTATAGTGCCGTTGTACGTGTTGTACGTCACCGCGTTTTGCTAGAGCATTTTTTTTCACTATCGTGTGTAGGCAAGGCAGGCTTTACAATAATCGGGTTGAAAAAAGCGTAGTTTTTTTCTAGACCATTAAAAATGGTCATGTGTACGCTGCATTTAATCTATTGTGTTATGTCTCTACTAACTTTGCAAATCTATTCTTTGCAATATTAAACAACGCAATATTACCCCACGCTTCTTTGCAGAACTGACTTTTCATCCAGTTTGGAGCAATGTCCTGATCCAGGGAGGATATGTGTTGTACCAAATACCTTCCACTTCTTAATAATAGACTTCACTGTGCTTCTAGGCATTCATAAAGCCTTTGCAATTTTTTTGTATCCATCTTCTGATTTTTGTTTTGATCTTTTGACAGTGCCTTGCCACCCGCAGTTGATTGTTTCAATTGCACTACCAGGGTCCTGAAATACTCCAGGAAAATTCTTTCATGCTGAGCTAAGCAAAATGACCATAGCCGATCACAGTTTTTAAGTCAAGTGGCTTTTTGTGCCATTGAGAAGATGATCAGCTACACCCGATTGAGTTTACGCCCTGGTTCACACTGGGCTGCGGGAGTGAAGCCGTGCGAGTTCAGCTGAACTCGCACGATTTCACTACCGCCGGCAGTCCCGATTTCGGCCGCAATTTAAGAGACATCTGTGCAGGTTTCTGCACAGATGTCTATGTAAATCGTGGCCCGAAATCGCAAAAAGTAGTACAGGAACTACTTTTTGAAATCGGTGTAGCGCCGCAGATGCGGCGTCGCACCGATTAGGACGGTGTCATTGCCGACAATTGGCGGCAAATGCCGCCAATTTGAGATGCGATTTCACATGTGAAATCGCATCTCAAATCGAAGGAAATCGCACCCAGTGTGAACCTGGGCTTAAAGTCATTTTTACAAGGGGGTAATCCTTTTTCCAACTCCGTGATTCTGTTTTTGAATTATTTTTATTTTTTCGGACATGTTGGTGTTATATCTTTCGCTTGGATGTTATAAGTTGCACTGAGTAAATACAGCTGGATAAAACAGTGTTAAAAACAATACTTTACATATTATATATATATATATTGTACATTCACATCAGTCCCTGTCCTCAAAAGCGTATTATCACATTCATACATACAGTTGCAATAAAAAGTATGTGAAGCCTTTTGAATGATATGGATTTCTGCACAAATTGGTCATGAAATGTGATCTGATCTTCATCTAAGTCACAACAATAGACAATCACAGTCTGCTTAAACTAATAACACACAAAGAATTAAATGTTACCATGTTTTTATTGAACACACCATGTAAACATTCTCAGTGCAGGTGGAAAAAGTATGTGGACCCCTAGACTAATGACATCTCCAAGAGCTAATTGGAGTGAGGTGTCAGCCAACTGGAGTCCAATCAATGAGATGAGATTGGAGGTGTTGGTTACAGCTGCCCTGCCCTATAAAAAAAACACACACCAGTTCTGAGTTTGCTTTTCACAAGAAGCATTGTCTGATGTGACCTACGATTAAGAACGATTAAGAATTGTTGACTTGCATAAAGCTGGAAAATGTTATAAAAGTATCTCCAAAAGCCTTGCTGTTCAACAGTCCACGGTAAGACAAACTGTCTATAAATGGAGAAAGTTCAGCACTGCTGCCATTCTCCCTAGGAGTGGCCATCCTGTAAAGATGACTGCAAGAGCACAGCGCAGACTGCTCAATGAGGTGAAGAAGAATCCTAGAGTGTCAGCTAAAGACTTACACAAGTCTCTGGCATATGCTAACATCCCTGTTAGCAAATCTACGATACGTAAAACACTAAACAAGAATGGATTTCATGGGAGGTTACCACAGAGGAAGCCACTGCTGTCCAAAAAAAACATTGCTGCACGTTTACAGTTTGCACAAGAGCACCTGGATGTTCCACAGCAGTACTGGCAAAATATTCTGTGGACAGATGAAACCAAAGTTGAGTTGTTTGGAAGAAACACACAACAATATGTGTGGAGAAAACGAGGCACAGCACACCAACATGAAAACCTCATCCCAACTGTGAAGTATGGTGGTGGGGACATCATGGTTTGGGGCTGCTTTGCTGTATCAGTGCCTGGACGGATTGCTATCATCGAAGGAAAAATGAATTCCCAAGTTTATCAAGACATTTTGCAGGATAACTTAAGGCCATCTGTCCACCAGCTGAAGCTCAACAGAAGATGGGTGTTGCAACAGGACAACAACCCAAAGCATAGAAGTAAATCAACAACAGAATGGCTTAAACAGAAGAAAATATGCCTTCTGGAGTGGCCCAATCAGTCCTGACCTCACCCCGATTGAGATGCTGTGGTATGACCTCAAGAAAGCGATTCACACCAGACATCCCAAGAATATTGCTGAACTGAAACAGTTCTGTAAAGAGGAATGGTCAAGAATTACTCCTGACCGTTGTGCACGTCTGATCTGCAACTACAGGAAACGTTTGGTTGAAGTTATGCTGCCAAAGGAGGTTCAACCAGTTATTAAATCCAAGGGTTCACATACTTTTTACACATGCACTGTGAATGTTTACATGGTGTGTTCAATAAAAACATGGTAATATTTAATATTTTGTGTGTTATTAGTTTAAGCAGACTGTGATTGTCTATTGTTGAGACTTAGATAAAGATCAGATCACATTTTATGACCAATTTGTGCAGAAATCCATATCATTCAAAAGGGTTCACATACTTTTTATTGCAACTGTACACATTAGGGCCAATTTATACAGAAGCCAATTAACCTGCCAGCATGTCTTTGGGAAATTAAATACCCAGGGGAAACCCACAGACGCACAGGGAGAACATGCAAACCCCAGACAGGTACAGCCATGGCTGAGATTCAAACCAACCGATCCTAGAGCTACCAGATTGAAGTGCTTACCACTTAGCCACCGTGCCATAGCCTTCAAAAATGTAAAAAGTGTCCAGTCTTTATAACATAAACTTCCATAGTTGTCTCAGCCAAGCTTACTTAAAAGATAATCATAATAGACTAAATTGTCCCTCCATGTTCAGCCTCCGAAGCCAGATTTTACCAATAGGTGACCCTGTACACAAAATCTAAATTCCTGGTGAAAAGCCAACATCTTGGTAAGAGGGAATTTACTTGATGTCACAACATAGAGGAGTTCAATTTTATCAGATGTCAAAAAATCCAAATGGAAGAATTTGTATTGTTATCAACACACAAATAAAATATAGGACTACAGAAATATTTGCTTCATATTTCTGTACGAAAAAGCTTAATGTTATTAGTCTTTTGTGATTAAAATAAACAAGTAATATTATCAAGGGACTTCTAAAACTTTAGAGAAATTGTGTTCAGCTATGAGCAGTGTGTGGTACATTCTTTGTTTGCAGGCAAGGCCTAACTTTAAATTGCCAATGACTCATATTACATTTAATATGCACTGCATTTATTATGCCTAAGTTGTGATCGCTGCTGTGAATTGTCTTGGAGAGAAGCAATCAGGTTCTTATTAATCTGGAGCATACAAGTTAACTACTTGGTAACCGCCCTATAGCCGAAATACGGCTACAAGGCGGTTCCCTAACTCTAGGAGGGCGTCAATATACGTCCTCCCAGAGAGTCACAATTGCGCGCCCGAGCGGGCGCGCACACGCGATCACCGGCGCTCGGCGGGTCCACGGGACCCGCAGCAACACGGATCGCGGTAAGGAGCCAATGGAAGCGGCTCCTTACCACGTGATCGCGCCGTCCAATGACGGCGCGATCACTTGTAAACAAACCGGCGTCATGTAATGACGCCGGTTCCTCCCTCTCCTCTCTGTACCGTTCGGTACAGTGTGAGAGGAGAGGGAGGGGGGGGGGGATCGGGCGGCAGCAGCAGCTGCCGCACTGTGGGCTGGATCTGTGACAATTGCAGTCACAGATCCAGCCATCCCTGCGCAATACTCTGCAAAATAAAAATAATGATGAGTGCAATACTCTGCAATACCCCACCCCATACTCTGCAATACCCCACCCCATACTCTGCAATACCCACCCCCCCATACTCTGCAATACCCACCCCCCCATACTCTGCAATACCCACCCCCCATACTCTGCAATACCCCCCCCCCCATACTCTGCAATACCCCCCCCCATACTCTGCAATACCCCCCCATACTCTGCAATACCCCCCCCATACTCTGCAATACCCCCCCATACTCTGCAATACCCCCCCCATACTCTGCAATACCCCCCCCATACTCTGCAATACCCCCCCCCCCCATACTCTGCAATACCCCCCCCCCATACTCTGCAATACCCCCCCCCCATACTCTGCAATACCCCCCCCATACTCTGCAATACCCCCCCCCATACTCTGCAATACCCCCCATACTCTGCAATACCCCCCATACTCTGCAATACCCCCCATACTCTGCAATACCCCCCATACTCTGCAATACCCCCCCATACTCTGCAATACCCCCCCAATACTCTGCAATACCCCCCCAATACTCCGCAATACCCTCAATACTCCAATACCTTGCAATACGTCGCCTATGGGGATTTTTAAGTAGCAACGTTTGGCGCAATTTCACGAGCGTGTGCAATTTTGAAGGGTGACATGTTGGGTATCTATTTACTCGGCGTAACTTCATCTTTCATATTATGCAAAAACATTGGGCTAACTTTACTGTTTTGTTTTTTTTTAAGCACAAAACTGTTTTTTTTTTTAAAAACACGCGTTCAAAAAATTGCTGCGAAAATACCGTGCAAGATAAAAAGTTGCAACAACCGCCATTGTATTCTCTAGGGTCTTTGAAAAAAAAGCATATATAATGTTTTGGGTTTCTATGTAATTTTTTAGCAAATAAATGATGATTTTTACATGTAGGAGAGAAATGTCAAAATTGGCCTGGGTGCTCCAGAACGCCTGATGGTGCTCCCTGCATGTTGGGCCTCTCTATGTGGCCACGCTGTGTAAAAGTCGCACACATGTGGTATCGCTATACTCGGGAGGAATAGCAGAATGTGTTTTGGGGTGTAATTTGTAGTATGCATATGCTGTGTGTGAGAAATAACCTGCTAATATGACAGAAACTAGATTTTTTTTTTTTTTTTACAGAATTTTCAGTCTTTTTTCTTTTATAGCGCAAAAAATAAAAACCGCAGAGGTGATCAAATACCACCAAAAGAAAGCTCTATTTGTGGGAAAAAAAGGACAAAAATTTCAGATGGGTACAATGTTGTATGACTGAGTAATTGTCATTCAAATTGTGAGAGCACCGAAAGCTGAAAATTGGTCTGGTGATTAAGGGGGTTTTCGTGCCCAGTGGTCAAGTGGTTAAGTATGATCTTGAAGAAAAAAAATAAAAAATTGTGCTTATGTGCACACAACATAAAAAGTATGATCTTGGTCAGGGGAAAAAACAATGTATCACTTGATGTATTGGGTCCTCTGTTCTATTCTGGGAATAGCTCTGTACTCTGACACACTTGGCTGGGCTGAGGATCAGTGGCGGCTGGTGCTCAACATTTTTGGGGGGGCGCAAACAAACGAAAAAAATAAAATCAATTGCAGGCTCACTGTGCCCATCAAGCGCAGCCACTGTGCCCATCAAGCGCAGCCACTGTGCCCATCAAGCGCAGCCACTGTGCCCATCAATTGTCGCCACTGTGCCCAGCAATTGTCGCCACTGTGCCCAGCAATTGTCGCTACTGCGCCATGCCATCAAATGCAGCTACTGTGCCATGCCATCAAACGCAGCCACTGCGCCATGCCATCAAACGCAGCCACTGCGCCATGCCATCAAACGCAGCCACTGTGCCATCAATTGTCACCACTGTGCCCATCAATTGTTACCACTGTGCCCATCAATTGCCACCAGTTTTCCCCCTCAAAAACCGCCAGATTGCTCTCCCCCCCCCCCCCCCCGGCATTTTCTTTCTCAGGTCAGCCATCCTCCCTCCGCGCTCTCTCGATGTCTTTTACCGAGTCCCGCACTCTATGTCACTTAAGCCAATCAGGTTACCGGTAACCAGACCCAGTGAACCTGATTGGCTGAGACGAGTGTCAGTGTTAACCAGGGAACGCACACCCTGTGCGTCCCCTGGTTAACTATTTGGAAGCCGATTAGAGGGAACAGACTGTAATCTGAAAGTCTATAAGAGCCGATCGGCTCTGAACGGCACTTCCAAAAACCAACAAACTAATAATATTCAGGGGGCTGGCCATCTGAATAGTGGGCGGCAGCGGCGCGAGAGACAATGCATAGAGATTCATGCAATGCATGAATCTCTATGTATTGTAGACTTGAGTGACGGCACAGGGGGAGAGGAGGCAGCGCTCCGGCGCCCACCGCCGATGCTGAGGATATAGCTGCAGACGTGTGTGTGTGTGTGTCTATGTATATCTATCACCAAACACAGTACAGCAATCCAAAATCATCAGAAAATTACACCAAACCATTTAACTAGAACCATATTATATTGTCACAGGTGATTGTGCAAGGAAACTGTGCAATGGTGAATCAACCAGAAAGATGTAATATGCTCTATTAGCTCACAGCTGGAAGATATACCACAGTACAGAATGTATTATTATTATGATACAGGATTTATATGGCACCAACCGTTTGTGCAGCGCTTTAGAATAGAAAGGGGGACAGCACAATTAAAATACAGTTTAATACAGAAGGAATCAGAGGGCCCTACTCCATAGAGCTTACAATCTAAAGATAGATAAATACATACTAAAAAAAGGATGTACTGTAATCGAGGAAGTGCCTAATGGGGACTTCTACTCTGTGAAAATGATATGGACTCATCTACATAATATAGTAAATGTTCATTCAGCTCCCTTAAGCATTTCACAGTTCTGCATTCTTCCAGGAATTACTTTCTTTGCAGCTTTCCTCATTTGGCCGAATACCATTTAACAGTTGCAAAGGAAGTAGATGCTTGGAAATACAAGGTTTTACGCAGATGACTATATAATGCTAGGCAGCTGCCACTGAATCCATCCCTGAGGTATGAATATGGGAGTATCTACACCAAGGTCCATGAGGCTAACAGATAATGTTTGTACTGGCCTGGGACAAATCTTCATTTATTGCCAGCCCAGCCTTTTCCTTATCAGTCTAATGTCACCAGAAAAGGATAGGTTTAAAAAAAGTGTGGTTAGCATGTAAACAACCCTGAATTTGGAAGAGTCCCCATCCTGCTGCCCGCTAGTGCTGATGTTAGGTGCAGCTGAGCTGCATGCATTCAGGGGAACAACCAAGGAAGTTTACATGTGCTATAGACTTTACTTTCCTATATATATGGTAGAAGGGGGCTTGAAGGCAGATCAGACAAAGTACATTGCACTAGATGCTTTGCACTCTACAAGTGAACCTAGTTCTCTTTAAGTGAGGCTTAGGCCCCGTACACACGACCGAACATGTCCGCTGAAACTGGTACGCGTACCAGTTTTAGCGGACATGTTCGGTCGTGTGTACGGCCTATCGGACAGGTTTCCAGCGGACATTTGTCCAGCTGACCGTTTTCCAGCAGACAAAAATTTCTTAGCATGCTAAGAAACATGTCCGCTGGAAGCCTGTCCGTTGGACATGTTCGGTCGTCTGTACAGACTCACCATACATGTCCGCTCGGCCGAAAGCCCTCGCAGGCGTCGAAGTGATTCGAAGCATTCGCGTGGAAGCATTGACCTCCCAGGGCCGCGCACGTCGCCGTGTAATCGTCGCGGCCACCGCGTATCGTGTCCACGCGGATTTCTGTTTGATGGTGTGTACAACCATCAGACAGAAGTCCGGCAGCGGACTGTCCGCTGAAAACGGTCCGGTGGACCTTTTTCAGCGGACAGTCCGTCCGTGTGTACAAGGCCTTAGAGACAAAAACTAAAAGAGTAGCTAAATATTAGTTTATATTTTTGGATGTCTAGTTCAAAAGGCACTATATGTTTGCTCTAAATGTAGCTTTCGCCTTTAAAGTGGTTCCAAAGGTAGAAGATTTTTTTTATCTTAATGCATGCAATATGTATATGCATTATGTCGCGTACACATGGTCGGAATTTCCGTCAAGAAAAGTTTAATGTTAGTTTTTGGTCGAAAATTCCGACTGTGTGTAGGCCCCATCAGACTTTTTCTGTTGGAATTTCCAACAGCAAAAATTTGAGAGCTGGTTCTCAAATTTTCTAGACGGGAAAAGTTTTTGTAGGAAATTCCAATTGTATGCAATTCTGACGCACAAAAAAACACGCATGCTTTGAATCAATTTGATGCATGCTCGGAATCATTGAACTTCATTTTTCTCGGCTAGTTGTAGTGTTTGTACATCACCGCGTTCTTGACGGTCGGAATTTCAGCCATTTGTGTGACCGTGTGTATGTAACACAAGTTTGAGCCAAAATTCAGTCGGAAAAAAAAATCCACTGTCTTCTTGTCTGAAATTTCCGATCGTATGTACGTGGCATTAGGATAAAAAAAAAAACCTATGTGCAGCAGCACCCTCCCTAATCCAGCGATGTTGCTTGAGACACTCGGCTGGCCCACCCTGACTCCCTCCTGATTGGCTCCCTCTGCTGTCAAAGTCGGTGAGCCAATGAGGGGGGAGAGAGAGAGAGGGGGGGGGGTGGGGCTAGGCCACGGCTCCGTATCTGAGCAGCAGCTTGGCTCATGTGCCCCCATAGCAAGCTGCTTGCCGTTAGGGTACATGGCAGGGGGAGGGGCCAGGAGCAAAGAAAAGAGACCTGAGAAGAGGAGGATCTGGGCTGCTCTGTGCAAAACCACTGCACAGAGGGGGTGACTAAAACATGTTTGTTATTTTTAAATGAAAAAACAGACTTTATCATCACTTTAAGAAGCCTTTGGCACCAAATATTCCCTAGTAAAATACCCCCCCCCCCCCCCCCCCAAGTGTCTGGCAAGCATCCATTTGTACCACAACTTGATGTTGCCGCCACCCCAACCTACCACTGCAGCTCCCTTAAATTAAGCTTAGTATATGGATATACAGCTTCCCCTAACACACACGACAAAGGTATTGATTATTGTGGGAGATCAAGGGTAGTATGTATTTGTATTCCATATCCCAAAGCACTATTTTTTTCCTCAGATTGTAGCAGCAAATAGGCATGGGTGTGAGGAATAGGGATGGACGAACGGTTCGGCCCAAACATATGTTCAGGCTGAACTTTCGTTGTTCAGTCGAAACAGCTAAACATTCGGGTCATTCGACCGTCTGTTCACCCCCCCCCCCCGAACCGACCACAATGCCTTGCGGCGCTGAACAGTGCATTGCAAGCCCTGATTGGCTGAAGCAGTGAAAGCTTCAGCCAATCAGGGCAGAGAGCACTGTCAAAATCGTGATTGGACACCGTCATCATGACTTTATCCAATCATGGCTCATTCCCGCCCCACAGTATAAAAGTATTCTTTCAATGGCAGACATTTTCTGTGTGATTTTGGTGTAGAGAGAGATAGAACAGGGCTCTGCTCAGTGCTATTAGTTAGTGAGTGTGCTATACTGTGCTATTTTGCTTCAACTGTCAGTGTAGAATATTAGTTTAGTGCCAGTCTAGGGATGGTGTGAGTGTAGTGAGGAGGACCATCATTCAGCTTTGCATAGTGTGCAGCTAGAGTAGGGACAGCTCAGATAGTTTCAGTGTAGTGCGACCATGTCAGTAATCTTAACATTAGTGTATAGCTAGAGTAGGAACAGTTCAGATAGCATCAGTGTAATGACGATTGAACACCGTCTAATTGATTGCGTTACTGCCAGTTTAACGGCATTTACTTCTGTGTGCGTTACTGCCAGTTTAATGCCATATCGTTTTGCGTGCGTTACTGCCAGTTTAACGCCATATAGTTTTGTGTGCGTTACTGCCAGTTTAACGCTGTATATAGTTTTGCATGCGTTACTGCCAGTTTAACGCCGTATAGTTTTGCATGCGTTACTGCCAGTTTAACGCCATTTACTTCTGTGTGCATTACTGCCAGGTTAACGTCATATAGTTCTGTGTGCATTACTGCCAGGTTAACGTCATATAGTTCTGTGTGCGTTACTGCCAGTTTAACGCCATATAGTTCTGTGCGTCACTGTACATTTGGTGCAATATATTGCAGTATATTATATTTTATCCGTTGAGTGTGTAGTGTGAGTACTCTAAAGGGCACCAAACACCTTTACATTGATAAAAGTGCATCTACGTACAGATTTCAACTTCTCCTTTACATTTGTTTATAAGCACCGCCCCCTCCCAATAATGTCTGGGAGTACAACAAGGCAAGACAGACATTCCCTTGGCACTGTAAGGGGGCCAGCAACAAATGTGTCCACAGGCAAAGGTGGACGTGGTCAGTCCTCAGGCAGGGCATTATTTCCTCTGTTTAGTGAGTTTGCCCGTGCTATCCAGCCACAGTATGCAGAGGAGGTGGTGGACTGGCTTACTAAACCTTCCTCATCCTCCGTCACACAAGCAGAGACAAGTGTGCAGTCCCCGGCAGTGGCCAGAGTGGATAAACCTGCCTACTTGTCCACATTTATTCCTGCCATAGCCCTAACATCAGCCATTGAGAAGTCAGCTATTTATTTGACCACAGCATCAGCCCCTTGCACCTTGATAATGCCCAGCCATTACTGGATTCAGATGCTGGTTCTGAGGTTGAGGATGACAAACATGAGCCTAGAGAGAGGGAGGAAAACCTACGTTAGATCTACCGGTAACGGTATTTCTACGAGCCTTCCAGGACGGCACACCAGAGAGATGAGGGCTCCTCCCACAGGAAACACAATCAATTGACAAGTTTGTTATAAGTTCCCACCCACCCCCTTGCTCCTCAGTATTTAATAAAGTAATCTTGAACTGGTTCACAAGGGGCACCCCATCGGTACTTACCTTTTAGCATATAGCTTACCTTTCTTCACATAGGGTGGGTAGTAGGCCTGCCGTCCTGGAAGGCTCGTAGAAATACCGTTACCGGTAGATCTAACGTAGGTTTTCTCCTACGCCTTCCAGGACGGCACACCAGAGAGGATATTAAAGGACCTCAGGCCTACCTCAGGGTGGGACCACAGCTTGGAGGACCTTCCGACCGAAAGCCAGGTCTTGCTGTGACAACAATTCTACACGGTAGTGTTTCAGGAAGGTGTGATGACTTGACCAGGTAGCCGCACTACGGATCTGGTCCCAGGAGGCACCTGCTCTCTCAGCCCAGGATGTCGCCAGAGATCTGGTTGAATGAGCTTTGATATTAAGTGGAGCTGGTTCTCCTGCACACTGATAAGCCTCTGAAATAGCTTCTCTAATCCATTTTGAGACTGATGGCCTTGAGGCCTGCAATCCCTTCCTGACTCCACCATAGAGGATTAGGAGATGGTTAGATTTCCTAAAACTTTTGGTTCTCTCTAAATATATAAGAAGACATCTTCTTACGTCCAAACAGTGAAACTTAAATTCCTTCTCGTTCTTTGGTTCTGAACAAAAGGACGGCAATATCATTTCTTGCGTCCTGTTGAGTAAGGATGCTACTTTAGGTAGGTATAGGGGATCTGCCCTAAGAGTGACCCTGTCTGGTTGCACCCTAAGAAAAGGCTCTTTCATGGACAGAGCTTGCAGATCTCCCACCCTCCTGGCTGTAGTAATAGCTAACAAAAAAGCTAATTTTAACGTAAGGAACCTAAAGGAAACTTTCTCTAAAGGTTCAAAAAGGGGCATAGATAATGACTCTAATACCCTAGTAAGGTCCCATGGTGGACAGAAGCTTTTAAGGACGGGGACATTCTTTCCCTAGCTAGTAAGAACCTCTTAACTAGGTCGTCCTTCGCTAATCTTTTATCCAGGTACACGGAGAGGGCTGCTACCTGTACTCGCAGGGTGCTAACCTTAAGCCCGGCGTCTGCTCCATCCTGGAGAAAATCCAGGATAACCGGAACCGACTGGGAACACTCTAGCCTTTTTCTACTCCAGGTCTGGAAAGTTTTCCATATTTTTAAGTAGATCTTTCTGGTGACCGGCTTTCTACTTGTAAGGAGAGTATTAATCACCTTTTCTGAACAACCTTTTCGTTTCAGAATCTGGCGCTCACTAACCAGGCTGTTAGTTGAAAAAACTCTGGTCTCGGGTGAGACACTGGACCCTGCCTGAGGAGATCTGTCCTGGCTGGGAGTTTCAGAGGTTCTGCTACTGACATGAATCTCAGATTCGCAAACCATGTCCTCCTTGGCCACCATGGGGCAATAAGGAGGACCTGACCGGGGGACCTGCTGACTTTCTGGAGTACCCACGGAATTAGTGCCAGGGGTGGGAAGGCGTAAGCCAATCTGAAGTGCCAGTTCTGGGACAACGCGTCCAGGCCCTCGGAATCCCGTTCTACGGAGGTTGAGAAGTACCTGTTCACTTTCCTGTTCTTCCGGTTTGCGAACAGGTCTATGTCTGGTTCGCCAAACTGAAGAACTAGGGCCTGAAAGACCTTGGGATTCAATTCCCATTCCCCCTGTCTTATTTGTTGGCGACTGAGGAAGTCCGCTTCTATGTTGTCTGTCCCCTTTATATGTATAGCTGAGATGGAGGTGACCTTTTTCTCTGCCCAACCCAGAATTTCCATGGTTAGTTCCAATAGGGGACCGGATCTGGTACCGCCTTGGTGATTCAGGTAGGCTACTACTGTAGCGTTGTCTGAGCTCACCTGGACCTCCCTGTCTGTGACATCTTGTTGGAAGGCCTTCAGGGCTTCTCCTACTGCTCTGAGTTCCCTGAAATTGGAAGATTGACGAGCTAGGAGGTAGCACCATCTTCCCTGGGCTTTTTTCCCCCCCATGTGGGCACCCCACCCCCATGTGCTGGCATCCGTAGTCACTTTTACCGGATCCCATTGTGCCCAAGGTCGACCTTCCCTTAGGTTTTGGTGACTGGTCCACCACTCTAGGGATGACAGGACCTGAGGGGTGAGTAGAATCTCCTGATCCAGGGATTCCTTCTTCTTGTCCCAAGAGGACAGAAAGAAAAAATGGAGTATCCTGGCATGTAACTGGGACCAGACTACCGCTGGTATGGATGCCGACATTAAGCCTAGGACTCTCATAACTGACCTCCTGGGAAGTCTGGGGAATCTCACCAGATTCTCTGCTGCTGACGCTAATTTTTTATTTTTTTCTTCTGGCAGGAAGAGCGTCTGAAGCCTGGAGTCTATAGTGTAGCCCAGAAATATTTTTACCTATTCTGGTATGAGGGAGGACTTCTCTAAATTGATAATCCAGCCTAGGCTTTCTAAAAACTCCATCACCCTGTTGGTATCCCTCTGAACCTGTGATTCTGTCTGACCGGAGATCAGTAGGTCGTCCAGGTATGGTATAAGGCATATCCCTTGAAGATGTAGGAAGGCTACCGCCTCTGCCAGTATCTTTGTAAAGATTCTGGGGCTGGAGGTTAGGCCGAAGGGCAGCGCCCTGAACTGCCAATGACAGATTTCCTTCCCTTCCACTACCGCAAACCTCAAAAAAGCCTGATGGTCCACGTGAATTGGCACGTGCAAATAGGCGTCTTTCAGGTCTATGGTTGTCATGTAGGTTTCCTTCATGAGGTTCTTTCTTACTGAGTAAATACTCTCCATGGAAAACTTCTTTTGTTCTAAAAATTTGTTTAGTTTTCTCAGGTTTACTATCAGGCGGAATTTTCCTGATGGTTTCTGAACCACAAACACGTGGGAATAAAACCCCCGGTATTGCTGTTCCACTGGCACTGGTATTATTACTAGTTGCTCTGCCAATTCCTGAATCCCTTCCAAGAGGGCCTTTCTCTTTAGGGTATCCTTGGGGAGCTGCGTGAGGGTGATCATAGGGGGGGGGAAGGTAACAAATTCCAGGCGGAACCCACCCCTTATAATCTTGTGTATGTAGGGACTGTCTGAAATACTTTCCCACTGTTGTACAAACTGGGACAGCCTCCCCCCTACTTTGACCTTGGCGTCACTTGGTCTGTTTAGCATCAGCCTTGGCAGGGGGAAAGAGCAAGTTATTCTTTTTGTTCCCTTTGCCATAAAACCAGCGCCTATTGGGTTCTCTTTTATACTTCTGTTTGTTTTGCCCCTGGGGGCCTCGAAAAGTCTTCTTAAAACCATCTTTCTTAGGTTTCACAGGGAATTTCTTTCCCTTTTCTGAAGACCTAACTAGGACATCATCTAATCCTTGGCCAAACAGGAGTGAGCCCTGGAAAGGGAGTCCACACAGTTTTCCTTTTGATGTGACATCCCCTTCCCAAGCCTTAACCCAGATAGCTCGCCTGGACGAGTTGATCAAGGCCGCTGTCTTGGCTGAAGCTTTAGCAGTTTCCAAGGCGGCATCTGCCAAGTACGCGACAGCTTTCCCTATCAAAGATAGAGACCCCAAGATTTCCTCTGACTCCGTAAACTGGGCGAGGTGTTCTGCCAGTTTCTCTACCCATAGGTCTGCATTCCTGGCTACACAGGTCGCAGCTAAGGCTGGGGCCATGGAAGCTGTGTTAGCCTCCCAGGCTTTCCTTAGGAGTGATTCGGCCCTACGATCCATTAGGTCTTTAATACTGCCAGCATCTTCAAATGAGAGGTCTGACTGTTTCGTGACCTGGGACAGGGCCGCATCCAGTTTTGGGAGTTTAAAGAAAACTTCCCCAACTGACTGGGGGAACGGGTACTTCTGTTTCCAGGTTTTCTGAGTGGTCAGTCTCCTTTCTGGATACTTCCACTCTTGTAGGATTATTTCTTTTAGAGATTGGTGAAGAGGGAAGACTCTATCCTGTGTTTCACTGAGCCCCCTATACACCTTATCCTGTGCAGAGGTCGTTTTTGGAACCTCCGGAATCTCTTCAGTGGCATAGATTGCCTGAAGGAGACTGTCCACATCCTCTGCTGAGAAGAGGAACCTTTTCAATTTTCCTTCCTCCTGAGACATGACTGAGTCTCTATCCTCCTCACCCTCTGAGCTGTGTCTAGTGACCTGGCTCATGACCTCACTTTCCTCTTCTTCCTGATCATGAGAAAAGATCTGGGAGGGTAGGAAAGGGGTACTGGGTCCTGCGAGGAGCCTTCCCTGAGAGATCAAACTCTCTCTAGGGACCGGTTCCTCTGTGTGCTAGGGCCTGTGGCTGCTTGTGTAGCCGTCTCCCTGAAAGCTCTAACCGTGGCCAACATTTCAGACTGCATTGATAAGAGAAAATCTTTCATCATGGCAGCTGCCTCCTTTCCAGCCAGCTGGTTAATACACTTGTGGCAGAAGGGTTTGGTGTAGGATTTTGGGAGCTTATCTTTACAGTTTCCGCATTTTTTAGAGGAACTGCCACTAGCTGATGCTGAGGATTGAGCAGAGGCCCCCTGGGTTTCGCCGGGAGATTCTGTTAGAGAGGGAACATAATAAACAACCGTGTTATTCCTTCCCACTCTGGGCTGCAGGCTGTACTGGGGAGAAAAGAGAGAGAGAACGAGGAAGGCAGCCGATACCAGCTGCATCCTGAAGTTCAGGAACTCTCACTCTCCTCTTTCCTCCCTTTCCAGGAGGGACAGTACTCACCGACCCCCGATCTGGATTTGGTTGCCGCAGCGCTAGTCTTCCCTTCCTCTTCCATCATGAGGAGGTTGACTGGGTCCTTGGCTTGCCGGTACCTGTTGTAGGGTTTATCCGCCGCCGACCCCACCGCTCCACGCTGCCCTCCACGCCGAATCGTCACTTCCGGGTTGCCGTGTAGGGAACGCCCACTCTCCGGTGACGCGCTTCCTGTACCTCAGAACGAGGCCTGGAGCGCAATGCTCCTTGCAAACCCCCCCAGGAAGGAGAGATCAGCAGCGTGGCGGATTTTTTTGCAGAGGGACGATGGCTTTTTCACCACAGCTCAGAGCGTCCATGCATGTCTTTGTGGCGACCTGTGAGCGACCGAAGCCAACAGGTTAGTTCAGCTCTCCCCGGCCTCCCTGAACCTGCCTCAACAGGGGTACCCTTCGACCTCACCGTCTCCAGGTAATATAAAACAACAAACGTGCCGCTGTGTTCGGGAGAAACACAATCAAAATACTGAGGAGCAAGGGGGTGGGTGGGAACTTATAGCAAACTTGTCAATTGATTGTGTTTCCTGTGGGAGGAGCCCTCATCTCTCTGGTGTGCCGTCCTGGAAGGCGTAGGAGAAAACTGGTAGACAAACTGGCATTCATGTTCCCCAAACTGCAGCGTATTGCCAAGTTTGTTCCAGTGGTAATGATGATGAAGAAGAAGATGATGATGAAGTCACTGATACGACTTGGGTGCCAGATAGAGCAGAGGAGGAAACTGAAAGTGAGGCGGCACAATCCCAAGGAGGTCGACATCAAGAAACAGTAGAGAGCAGCCACCCTATTCCATCACATTCTATAGCCGTCATCTCCCGGCCCCACAACTCAGCTGTCTGGGCTTTTTCAGCACATCTGCAGCAGATCGCACTGTTGCTATCTGCAAACTGTGTCACAGGCACATCACACGTGGCAAAAACACCCACCATTTGGGTACCACATGCCTAACAAATATTTAACGTCCAACCACTCTGCCCGTTTGCAAAACACCTAAAAGCCACACAAAAGGGCCACAAATCTGTCCCCCCTCCTTACCCACACCAGTCTATCCCTGCGATACCGAGTCATTACCTTTCAGCAGCCTCCCCTGAAAGGGATGATGGTATAGCACAGAGTGTCCAAGGTCCTAGAAGCTCATCTGCCAGCAGAACACCACCAGGTGTAGACTGTAGCCGGCAAAATGTCTCTGCCACATCTTCTGCAGCAGAACAAAAATACAGTCCCTGCCACCCACATACCCAGCGCCTGAATGCAATCTTGTCAAAGCTGTTGGCTCTCCAACTTGTGCCTTTCAGCCTGGTGGAATCTGCCCCTTCTGTGAATTTGCACAATGTGCTGTACCACAATGCCAGGTTTCCAGTCACTACTACTTTCCACGTAAGGCCGTTCCATCCCTCTACCATCACGTGGAAGGGAATGTTCTGTCATCATTGAGCAAGGCAGCCAGCCATAAAATCTACCTTACTGCTGACCGATGGTCCAGCAAGCATGGGCAGGGACTATATATTTTGTTCACAGCACACTGGGTAACGCTGCTTGCAACTCGAAAGGATGCAGGACAGGGCTCAGTGCTGCAGCTTGTTGTGCCCCCATGTCTCCATACAGCTGGTGGTGATGATGCCAGACCTGTGAGCTCTACCATTGCCTCCTCCACCACCTCCAATGCCCTTCTCTGCAGAATTGCCCTATGAACATCAGGTACCCCCCTTAAGTGTTCAAAGGGCTTTTCCCAGAGTCAGGCTAAAAGTTGCCATGCAGTGCTTCAGCTGGTGTGTTTGGGGGACAAAAACCACACCAGAGCAGAGATTCTTGCAGATCTGCAAGGACAGTCCCAGAGGTGGTTCACACCACGCCAGCTGGAGCCAGGAATGTTGGTGTCCGATAATGGCTCAAACCTCCTGTCCGCCCTTAGACAGGGAAAGTTGACACATGTGCCATGCCTGGCACATGTCCTCAATTTGGTGGTGCAGCGTTTCCCAAGTACGTACCCAGGGTTGCAAGATGTACTAAAGCAGGCCAGAAGAATCTGTAGCCATTTCAGGCAGTCATACACAGCCAGTGCTCGGTTGGCTGAAATTCAGTGGGAATTCCACCTGCCCGTAAACCGCCTGATTTGTGACATGCCCACCAGGTGGAACTCAACTTTAGGAATGCTGCAGCGGCTATACATGCAGCAGAGGGCATTCAATGAGTACTTGTGTCAGTACGGCACAACGACAGGCTCAGGCCGCCTCAGCTTTTTTTTCCCCACGCCAATGGCTGATCATTAAGGATTCATGCACTATATTGTCACCATTTGAGGAGGCCACAAGGATGGTGAGCAGTGACAGTGCATGCATCAGTGACACAATCCCTGTTGTGTTCCTGCAGGAGCAGACTCTGCATGGCATTATGAACGGGGCACTGGAGGCAGAGCAGCAGGAGGAAGAGGACTTCCTTTCCTCTCAAGGCCCACTTTATCCAGACACCATCATTCCTATGTCACTCAACACACAGGAGGAGAGAGGGGAGGAGGATTCTGGCACTTTCATAGGCTAAGAAGAGAAAGACATGCGTCAATCTGTAAGCAATGGCTTTCCAACCCCAGGACCCTTGGGGGCAGTACGTGGAAGGAGGAAGTTCCAGTTGCTGTCATCCTGAGTGACCTTGAGGAGTCTGCTTCTCAAGCCTCTGCAAATTTGAGGTGCATGGGCAACCTCATGCTTCAAAGCCTGCAAAAGAACCCAAGAATACAAGGCATAAAGGAGGAGGATGATTACTGGTTGGCAACCCTCCTTGACCACCGTTATAAGGGGAAGGTCTCTGAACGTATCCTGTCCCCGCAGAGAGCGCAGAGGATAAAATCTCTCGGACACATTAAAGAGGATTTTATTGAACGTTTTTTGTAATATGATTGTAATATTTGTTTTATTTTAGGTACATTGCCTTTCCTGCTTACAGTATCTCACAAAAGTGAGTGCACCCCTCCCATTTTTGAAAATATTTTATTATATCTTTTCATGTAACAACACTGAAGAAATTACACTTTGCTACTATGTAAAGAAGTCAGTGTACAGCTTGTATAACCGTGTAAATTTGCTGTCCTCTCAAAATAACTCAACACACAGCCAAATAAGTTTATCTTGGACTCATCAGACCACAGGACATGGTTCCAGTAATCCATGTCCTTAGTCTGCTTGTCTTCAGCAAACTGTTTGTGGACTTTCTTTTGCATTATCTTTATAAGAGGCTTCCTTCTAGGACAACAGCCATGTAGACCAGGGGTCTCCAAACTTTTCAAACAAAGGGCAAGTTTATTGTCCTTCAGACTTTAGGAGGGCCAGATTGTAGCCAGCGGGGGCAGTGAGAATAAATATGGCCTCAGGGTTGGTGGTCAGTAGGAGGAGGAGTAGGGCCCCTATCAGTAGGAGGAATAGTATCCGATCATTGATATCAGTAGAAGAAATAGTGCCCCCTTGTTGGTGTCAGTGGGAGGAATAGTGCCTCATATCAGTTGGAGGAATAGTGTCCCAAGGGCCGGAAAAAAGGCTAGCAAAGGGCCACATCTGGCCCTTGGGCCGCAGTTTGGGGACCCCTAATGTAGACCAATGTGATGCAGTGTGTGGCCTATTGTCTGAGCACTTACAGGCTGAACCTACACCCCTTCGACTTCTGCAGCAATGTTGGCAGCACTCATATGTCTATTTCCTAAAGACAACCTCTGGATATGAGGATGAGCACATGCACTCAACCTCTTTGGTCGACCATAGCTAAGCCTGTTTTGAGTGGAACCTGCCCTGTTAAACTGCTGTATGGTTTTGGCCACTGTGCTGTAGCTCAATTTCAGGGTCTGGGCAATCTTCTTATAGCCTATGCCATGTTTATGTAGAGCAACTTTTTTTCAGATCTTCAGAAAGTTCTTTGCCATGAGGTGCCATGTTGAACTTCCAATGACCAGTATGAGAGAGAGAGAGCGATAACACCAAATTTAACACACCTGCTCCCCATTCACACCTGAGAACTTGTAACACTATTTAGTGACATGACACCGGAGAGGGAAAAGTGGCTAATTGGGCCCAATTTGGACATTTTCACTTAGTGGTGTACTCACTTTTGTTGCCAGAGCTTTAGACATTAATGGCTGTGTGTTGAGTTATTTTGAGGGAAAGCAAATTTACACTGTTATACAAGCTGTACACTGACTACTGTACATTGTAGCAAAGTGTCATTTCTTCAGTGTTGCCACATAAAAAAAATATAATAAAATATTTACAAAAATGTGAGGGGTGTACTCACTTTTGTGAGATACTGTATATTTGTTTGGATTTTGATTTTGACAGTGCTATTTTTCTATTGATCTGATTATTTTACTTTTTGCCTGCTTGGTTGGATGACACCAAAGATATGCTTACCGTATTTATCGGCGTATAACACGCACCCTAACTTTAAAAGGGAAGTTTCAGTAAAACAACTTTTCACAGCCCCCTGCATATAACACGCAGGCACAGTTTACCCTCTATTTTCAGGGTAAAAAAGTGAGAGTTATACGCCAATAAATACAGTAATTGTTTAGTTTGATATGCTGTGAAATCAGAAGGGTGAGGCAGATATTTCTAGTAGTACTTTACAAGACATTTCTATAAATAATCTAACAGGTTTATTCGATAAAACACAAAGAGCAGGGATGATGTAAAAATAGCCAATACCGAAACCAACCAAGGTGTTAAATTTGCTGCAGTCAGATCAGTAAATATGAACTTGTATTCGTGGTTGTGGGCAGTGCTGATCCTGACCTCCCTGGGGCCCTAAGCAGCAAAATGACATGTCACATTAAAGTTGGGGGGGCTGGCGACAGTGACGCGTCACATTAAAGGTTAAAGTTCAGAAGCGGGGGAGAGGGGGTGTTCTGCTGTCGGAAATTACATCTTACATTAAAGTGAGAAGCGGGGGGTGCTAACTTCTTACCTCTTCTCCCATGCAGCCAGCGAGTTGAGAAGCGGGGTGAGGGGCCGAAAATGACTTCTCACCAGGCAGGGCCTCTAGTAATTTGGGGGGGCCTCCGCAGCTTTACGGGGCCCTAAGCGGCTTGCATAATGAGCCTATAGAGCGGATCGGCCCTGGTTGTGGGTCACTTAGTTGCTGCATTATCGAAAAAAAAATGTACAGGTTTCCAGAAATTGTTTGGACACTTCAGAGTTAAAATATATTTAAAATAATAAATATATGAAATATACAATAAATAGTATTAAAGCATTTGGTAAGCATCATACTAGGCATCAAATTGTTATGCTGCAAGTGGGAATCAAGTCAATACCTCAGAGGGTGGTGGGTCAATTCTTCTGTAAATGCTGATAAAATCACAGCTTTTATTAATCATTATTCCTGCAAGTAATAAATGATTAAAATCACAATAACTGAGGGAGTTAGGATTCTGAAATGATAGTGGAGTCATAATGAAAACAGCAGAGGCATTCCCAGTTCTCATGCTGACCTAAAAAGCTTACTGGCAAAGGTACAGTATAAGGATCGTGACTCTCATGATTTGGCATAACTCCCTCACTGAAGGTATTTCCCTTAGTATTAACCACTTGCAGTAAATTAACTGTGAACAAGTGGCATATAAAAACGTACCCGTATATCATGATGTACTTCCTGGTCTAGCAGCATGCATGCACGCGTCCCCTGCTGGTTGGACAAAACACAAGTTTGTCAGCAGGTTACAGCCAATGACTATGGCTGTACACCTGCTTATTGGCTGTGGTCAATCACAGCACAGAGTTTTGCTTTCACAAACATACAGAACTCTGTACACAGACAGCAATCTGGCTGTTTCTTCTCCCTGAAATCAATCCCGAGAAAAAAGAAGAACGATCTGTGAGTAAAAGCAGTACACATTACACTTGTTAGGCACACAGTTAACCCCTTGATTGCTTCTTGATGTTAACTCCTTCCCAGCCAGTGTACAAAGTTTTTACTGATCACTATACTAGTGTCACTAGCGACATCAGTATCAGTTTGTGATCCTCCCAGCCAGTGTCCGTTAGCACCAGATTGGCTGCCACACTCACAGTCACACTATAAGTCGCTGATTATCGTCATTGCTAGTACAGCATCTATAGCTGCATAAATGCCATTATGTATTTTGTAGACACCATAACTTTCTGAATCAATCATTCTGAATTTTATTGAGTTTTTACCCGTGTCCAGATATACATACATTTATGTTATAATCGTATCGACAAAACTTACAGAAACATAGTATATACTAACTTAACTGAGGCTTTCAACACGTATACCTACAATAGAAGGAAAAAAAAAAGGAGGGAAAGGAGAAAAAAAATAAAAAAAAAAAAAAGGAAAAAGAAAGAGGGGAAAAAAAATAAAAAAAAGGGGGGGTGGGAAAAAGAAATTAAGTGAATAAATAAAAAATAAGAACCATAACTTTCACACAAACCAATATACACATTAGGATTTTTTTTTTTTTTACCAAAGGCATGTAGCAGAATACATTTTTGCCAATTTTTTTGGAAGAAATTTCATTTTATTGAATGTTTTAAAACAAAGTAGAAAATATTTTTCTTTCAAAATTTTCAGTATTTTTTTATTTATATAATAAAAAATAAAAAGCAAGTGGTTATCAAATACCACCCAAAGAAAGCTCTATTTGTGTGAAAAAAATTATATAAATGTAATTTGCATGCAGTGTTGCATGACGAGCAATTGCCAGTTAAAGTAGCACAGTGTTGAATAGCAAAAATTGCCTTGGTCATGAAGGGGGTAAAACCTTCCAGAGGTCAAGTGGTTAAAGTGTAAATCTGTTTTGATAATATGTAGTGGTATTTGTGTGTTAAATGGAGTGATGAAGTCATTATAATTTCCCTAGACTACAAAACATAATTCAATACATCTAGTTTTGATGGCATTGACCCATATTAGCCAACTCAACGTGGGATTTTCTTGAACCCAACCATAACTTCTAAAATAACTAAAATATTTCATTTGGCTATGCATGCTAGTTCCCATTGGTGTGTCTGTGCATATCTCATATCGGTATAAACATTTCCATTAAATTACCATATTTATCGGGGTATTGCGCGCTCCCCCTAATGTAGACCCGAAATTCCTGTAAAAAAACATTTTATTACTTACAGTTTTGGTGTCTTGCCCGGCACCCATCGGCGGCCTTGTCCAGTCCGGCGTCCGTCTGCGGCCTCAGTGGTGTCCTCCCGGCTTCTTCCGCGCTGTCTCAGAGTTGAATCCCCGCTTCCCGCGCTCAGTTTGAACGCCTCCGTCGACATATACCAAGCGCAGTACACTCGGGCGCGCTCGGCTTCTCGCGCATTAACGTCACAGAGCGTGACCACGAGCGAAGCCGAGCCTGGCCGAATGTACCCGAGTGCACTGCGCTTGGTATATGTCGGCGGAGGCGTTCAAACTGAGCGCGGGAAGCGGGTATCGGCGTATATCGCGCACCCATGATTTTCCCCTTATTTTAAGGGGAAAAAAAGTGCGCGGTATACGCCGATAAATACGGTACATATTATGCAAAATATCAACTGCATATTTTCAAGGTTAGGATTAACGCCTTATTTTATATTTCACGCTCTCCCATAACTTGCACCTTTCATGCCCTCTTAAACGCGACAGAATATAAAAATGCTCAAATAATTTCCTAGAGTTAAATCTACCTTTACAAGCCCAAACCATGGTAGTTTGATGGTCATTTTTGTCCTGTTGAGACATTATTCATAGAAATCAGACAAGATTCCAGCTATACATTCGCTAAATAGGTTTAGAAAATAAAAGCAAGAATGTTAATGGTTGCTGTACAACTCTTTTTTATTTCTATCATTAGTGAGTACCATCGATCAGAAACCACTGGGAATGTATTGAATTCAATATGTCTAGGAAACTTCTTCATAGGGTGTTCACTATCAAATATGTCTTTTTGACTTTAGCTTACTGTATATAGAAACACGTTGGTACAAATAACATTGGGGGTTATTTACGAAAGGCAAATACACTTTGCACTTCAAATTGCACTTGGAAGTCGCTGTAAATCTGAGGGGTAGAACTGAAATGAGGGGGAAGCTCTGTTGATTGCATCATCCAATCATGTGCATGCTAAAATACAATTTTTTATTTTCCTTGCATGTCACCCTTGTAGCTACAGCGACTGAACTTCCAAGTGCACTTTCAGTGCAATTTCAAATGCACTTTACACTTGTAGTGCAACGTAAATTTGCCTTTCGTAAATAACCCCCATTGTCTCCTATAACAATTTGTTTGTGGAGGTCCCTTATAATACTTTGGGAGCACAATTGGCACACAATAGTTAATGACTCATATTAGAGAATTACAAGCAGTTGGTGATCGTTAGCCTACCTGTGAAGTTGTTAATATTGGGTGTTAAGCAAATCACAGATTTTGTGTGGCAGATGTGATGATTATTTCATAATCCAAGGCAGATGTAACAACCCACGTACTAAATACTTCCTGTGCAATCATGTAAATACCCAGTGGAATATAAACAAGACACGTTTCTTTAAACTATATATGAAATGTATTGGATTTCCTTTGTCTTTAGTACTCTAAACACCTTCTGTCAAAACAGTTGTGTGCAAATGCAAAGTATACCCAGTAGAAATTGTTGCCTTTTTACAACATAATGAGTAGATAAACAATAGATCTTCATTCAAAGAGTGTCTACCGATAGAGGATATACTTGAACAAATGATACATAAAATTGACCAGGTGCATTCATTCTCCAAATCCAAATGAACGAAGGTAAATTTGTGATCTGGAAAAAAGTACACCGTTACATTTACCTTCCCAGCAATTCCATAACTTTAGATTTAGGTGTTCCAGATGTGCCAATATTAAGAACCTCCTTCAGGGGAATATGCACGTGGAACTTGTCTCATTTAAATAATAAATTAGGCCAGAGATGGAATTTTAAATGTACCAGAAAACAAAATTATTTTTTATATAAAATACCATTTTTTTATTAACACAATTTCTTTAAAATCTCAATAAGCATTTAGACAAAGCATATAACTTAAAGATAATGTGAAACCACTTCATACTCTACATCGGGGATATGCAATTAGCGGACCTCCAGCTGTTGCAGAACTACAAATCCCATGAGGCATAGCAAGGCTCTGACAGCCACGAGCATGACACCCAGAGGCAGAGGCAGAGGCATGATGGGATTTGTAGTTTTGCAACATCTGGAGGTCCGCTAATTGCATATCCCTGCTCTACATGTTTCGATCAGAGAGCTTCTTCAGGAGTTTAAAAAAAAAAAAGTGTTGCATGTATTTTTTTAAGGTGCAAATTGCTTTGATTCACCATAGATATATTCTTTGTTCCTAGATATGGATCAGGGTTAATGTGGAGAGACATGCGCAACCATAGAGCAAGATTAAATTCTTCAATATGGTTGGTAATTTTAAACCAATAACACCTTCTCATCCCCAATTGAGGGGGAAAGAATGCGTGTTGATGTGAAGCCTTACAGGAAATATATATAACAGGGAACTATTTTCAGAGACGAGTGTGTGACTCTTCTCAGACTCCCTTGCTTGCCTAGCAAGTTGATTTGGAATCTCGTGTATGATTTTTTTTTTGCTGGCAGTGTGTCCCAACAAAAGTGGGCCCAGTGGCAAGACGGCTACAGGGCTATTCTGTTGCCCCCACAGGGTGCAGTGAATATTTCCTTACTGTATTCCCTGTAAGGCATCACATCAACACATTTTCTTTCCGCCTCAATTGGGGATGAGAAGACGTTATTGGTTCAAAATGATCAACCAGATTGAAGAATTGAATCTTGCTCTATGGTTGCGCATGTCTCTCCACATTGACCCAGATCCATATCTAGGAACAAAGAATATATCTATGGTGAAACAAAGCATTTGCACCTTAACCACTTGCCTACTGTGCACATACACCCCCTTCCTGCCCAAACAAAATTTTAGCTTCCGGCACTGTGTCGCTTTAACTGACAATTGCGTGGTCGTGCGACGTGGCTCCCAAACAAAATTGACGTCCTTTTTTTTCCACAACTAGCTTTCTTTTGGTGGTATTTGGTCGCCTGTGAGGTTATTTTTTGGGCTATAAACAAAAAAAAAAGCGTAAATTTTGAAAAAAAACACAATATTTTTTACTTTTTGCTATAATAAATATCCCATTTTTTTTTTTTTACAACTTTTTTTTATCTTAGTTTAGGCCGATATGTATTCTTCTACATATTTTTGGTAAAAAAAATAAATAAAATCGCAATAACCGTATAGTGACTGGTTTGCGCAAAAGTTATATTGCCTATAAAATATGGGACATAATTATGATTTTTTTTTTTTTTTTTTTTTTACTAGGAATGGCGGTGATCTGCGATTTTTTTTCGGGACTGCGACATTATAGCGGACACATCGGACACTTTTGCCCAATTTTTGGTACCATTCACATTTATACAGTGAACAGTGCTATAAATATGCATTGATTACTGTATGTTACTGTCAGGAAAGGGGTTAACCACTAGGGGGCAGGGAAGGGGTTAAATGTGTAGCCTAGTGAGTGTTCTAACTGTAGGGGGAGGGGGGTGACTGATCTGTGTCCCTATGTACAAGGGACACAGCATCGGTCTCCTCTCCCTCACAGGATGTGGATCTCTGTGTTTACACACAGAGCTCCAGGTCCCTGCTCAGTTACTGGGCAATCGCGGGTGCCCGGCGGCCATTGCGGTCGCCGGGCACGCACATTGTGTTCCCAGTAACACAACAGGTGTGTGCGTCGCCGGCGGCGCGCGCCCCCTAGCGGCTTTAAATGACAGGACGTCATATGACGTCCTGTCAGAACAATAGGGTATTCCGACTGCCGTCATTTGACGGCGGGCGGTTGTAAAGCAGTTAAAAAAACTTCACGCAACATTTTTTTGAAAACTCCTGAAGAAGCTCTATGTGCGAAACATGTAGAGTATGAAGTGGTTTCACATGATCTTTAAGTGATGCGATTTGTCTAAATGCTTATAGATTTTTAAAGAAATTGTGTGCGTTAATAAAAATGTTTTATTTTTTAGAAAAATCATTTAGTATATGTTTTCTGGTACCTTTAAAGTCCCATTTCTCGCCTAATTGATTCTACTCTTACTGGAATGTGGTACCTACTAGTGACCTTTCATTGCCCAACCCTATAAATTATTTGTCTTATTTAAACTTTAGATATCTAGGGTGAAGTACTTTCTTTGTTATTGATGTGTGTAGTGTCATAATACCAAATACACAATGGAACTCCAGTTCTAAATTGGCCTAATGGAGTCACATGTTGATAAGCTTATCTGTTTTAACTCTGAAAGCTCGTCCCACATACTATTGAGCATTTGGCGGAATATAATAAAAAGGAATCGGCCAAGAAGCACAGCATATTGACAAACACACAACATAAGAAATATGTACTGTATATAGTAAATACATACTGTTCTCCTTGATGCCTTGTTCCCCTTGTTATTCAAGTGATTCATGTTGTACTATGAAACATAATCACTTGTTCCAGATTAAAGTCTAATTGTGCAACAGCTGTTCATGTTCCACTCCACATCACGATGAAGTGTACAGCATGGCAGCCCACTGGAACAAGCAGGTCATACAGCAGGCATTTGTTGATTTGTTTCTAGTTAGAATTTATTAGCCGTTTTGACAACTTTTTGCTTTTAACAATTAAAATCTTTACTGCATTAAATATATGTTCCTGAATACAAAACTATGCAAATCATTTCCTGAAGTCGCAAAATAATAAAGTACTACTCTAAGCGAAACATAAGGCTAAAGTAGCCCAGGTGAATTAAAAAGGAACTTGCAACCCATACTGGTTACTTCTTATAGGGTATGTCCACCTAAAAATTATTTGGAGCATAATTACTTGCCAACATAATTTTCTCCAGTGATCCTGGAGTTTACCTTAAACTGTGGTTGTAAGGCCCCTTTCACATTGGGTGGTGGAGCCGCGGTGACGGTATAGCCGCGCTATTTGTAGCGGCGCTATACCGTCGTATTTACTGCGATATTCGGGCGCCATCGGTGTGGTTTTAACCCCCGCTAGCGGCCGAAAAAGGGTTAATAGGAGCGGTAAACACACCGCTCCTATACCGCTCCAAAGATGCGGCTAGCAGGACTTTTGGAGCGTTCCTGCTACTGCACCGCTTCAGTGTGAAAGCCTTCGGGCTTTCACATTGAAGCCTGCAGGGCATGATTTTTTCATGCGGTATAGCAGCGCTATTTTTAGCGATGTACCGCATGAAAAACGCCTCAATGTGAAAGGGGCCTAAGGGCTAGTTTACACTTGCTTCAAAACAAGGCTTTGGACATCCTTTATTAAAGCTCTCTGAATGCCAGTTAAAGCACCTGTCATTAAATAAAATGAATGAATGAATGAATGAAAAATTTATAGAGCGCAACACATGCGAACTGAATCGCTTCTGGGCGCTAGTTGTTTGTGACTCATGACCTCAAAAGAGCAGAGTTTTGATCCGTCTTCTGAAAATCAGGTGGTTTTCCTCCAACCGAATGCTGGTTGGTAAAGCGTTCCATAGTCTAGGACCCTGGAAAGCAAACCTTCTTTCTCCTTTGGATTTGTATTTAGTTTTTGGTACCCTGACCAGATTTTGGTCGGTGGATCGCAGAACGCGATTCGAATTGTGAGGTTCTATCTTGTCGCAAAGATATTGCGGAGCCTTCCCATGGATGCACTTATGTGTCAGGCAGAGTGCTTTAAATGCAATTCTGTCTTTTACTGGCAGCCAGTGAAGGGTTCTCAGCGAAGGTGAGATTGATTCCCATTTTTTTTTCCCAGTCACCAGTCTGGCGGCCGTATTCTGTACGACTTGCAGGCGGGAGATTTGGTACTTTGGGAGTCCGAGGTACAGTGCGTTGGCATAGTCCAGTCTGGAGTTTATGATTGTTCCCACCACGACTGCTACGTCTTCTTTAGGGATAAATGGAATAAGTCTGCGTAGTAGGCGCAACAGATAGTGCGCTCCGCTGACTACTGACCCTATTTGTGCGTCCATTGTCATGAAGGTGTCAAAGATGACCCCGAGACTTTTGACTTTGGAGCTAGGGTTGATGATTTGCCCCAGAATGGGCGGTGGAGTCCAAGTTGTTACCACTTGACTCTTTCGGCTGGCCTGAAACACAAGGAGTTCTGTTTTAGAACTGTTGAGTTTAAGATGGCTGTTGGTCATCCAGTTGTCAATCAAAGCAAGACATTTCTCTAAACTTGGATGATGATTCTTTTTGTTGCCGATGCGCAAGTACAGTTGCGTATCGTCTGCATAAGAGTGATAGAGTAGTTCTTGGCTACTGATAATATCAAAGAGAGGGCGAAGATAGATGTTGAAAAGCACCGGTGACAGGGGGGATCCTTGGGGGACTCCACATGACACCGTGCGCCTCTCAGACGTGAAAGAACCCAATTTAACTGTTTGTGAACGGTTTTCAAGAAAGGAAGAAAACCATGGTAAATCACCTTCTGCGACTCCTGCTACCGAAGCTAGTCGCATCAGTAACAGTTTGTGGTCTACCGTGTCAAAGGCTGCGCTTAGGTCCAGCAGAATTAGGAGACAAGATTCTCCTTCGTCTGCGGCCTCGAGGGCGTCGTCCCATATTTTAAGTAAGGCCGTTTCTGTCCCGTGTCCAGGACGGAAGCCTGATTGTAATGGATCCAGTAGGTTATGGGTATCTAGATGCTGTTGCAGCTGTTGTACCACTATTTTCTCCATTATCTTAGAGAGAACGTTTAGGCCTGTTATGGGGCGGCGGTGAATTGGGTCCTTGGGATCCAGATTCGGTTTTTTCAGGATGGGCTGGATTATGCCCTCTTTCAGCATGGATGGCACTATGCCTTCCTTAAAAGATTGATTTATAAGCTGTGTGATGGGTGGTGCCAGAATGTCGGCACAATCCTTCAACAGCTTAGTAGGGATGATATCATTGGGCGATGTGCTGTTCCGCAAGGCACCGATGATATTTTTTGTGGTATCGCTGGAAATAGGCTCCAGAGTGAATTTTGTAGAGTGCAGAAAATTTCTGCGGGAATTTTGTGGCTGATTGACAGCCGGATTGAGGTGGGTATTGTTTTGCAGAATACTTTCCCGGATTCTTTCAATTTTGTTGATGAAGAAATCCGATAGTTCATTACAGAACTCTTGGGTGTCTGAGTTGGGGACTTCAAGACATCCCGGATTCATGGTCTGGGTGACCATTTTGAATAGTTCGCTGGGGCGATTTAGGGAACTGTTAATCGCCATAGAAAAATGATGTTTCTTGGCTTTGAAAATTTCTTTGTGATATCGTGTTGTTATTGCTCTGTAGAAGATAAGATTATCCTCTGCAGGGTTTCTTTTCCAGGCGGCTTCCGCCCTCCTGCGCTCTTGCTTCAGAAGCGATAGCTGGTTGTTAAACCAGCCAGACTTTTTCCTGCGGCTGCCGAATTTGCGTTTCGGTGCTACTAAGTCGGCTGAGTGTAGCAAGGCTGCGTTTATGGCGTCCAGTGTATCAGCGGCTGTTTGCTGAGACTGGATTGTTTTGATTTTGTTTCTCAAGGTAGATTTGAAGAGTTCCGAGCGGAGCTTCTTCTGAGACCTAGCCCAGTGTATTGTCACCGGTTTGGGTGCTTTTGACACTGGGGGGATTTTGGAGATTGTGAACTTGATTGCATGGTGGTCTGTCCATGGCAATGGTTCATTTTCTAAAATGCTTATTTCCAGATTTTGTCTGAAAATTAGGTCAAGTGTGTGACCTGAAGCATGAGTGGGCCCGCATATAAGTTGCTGTAGTCCTAATCTATCTAGGTGATCAATGCAGGCGTCCGCAATGGGATCCTGTGTGGAGTTAGCCCACAGGTTGAAATCCCCGAGTAGCAAAAGATGTTTGCTGTTGAGGGTATAAGTGGATATAAACTCCGTTAATGATGGCAAAAACTGCGATTTAGGCCCAGGTGGCCTATAGCAGAGGAGAATGTGAACAGTCTCCTGGGGGGAAGTTTGGAGCTGAAGAGTAAGGGTTTCCATGAATGGAAGAGGATTTTGCAGGGCTGGTTTAGTGATTGCGATGTGATTCTTATGGATCACCGCAAGGCCTCCTCCTCTTTGCCCTATTCTGTTTTCTGTTATTAGGTGATAGTTTTCTGGCACCAGTTCATCGAGAATGGTGTTGCAGTCGTCTGAGAGCCAGCTTTCTGTAATAAAGAGGCAGTCTAGATCGTTTTGTAGTAAGAAATCGTGGATTTCTGATCGGTGTTTTACTGCCGATCTTGTATTAATCAAAACACATGATATGTGTTTTAGCTGTGTCAAGTGGTTAAAATTTTTGATGATCGATCGTCGATCGACTCTCCAGAGTTGGTCTATTTTTAAGGCCTTTTTGGTGACGGCTGGCAATGTAGTTGCGAATTGTCTCAGATTCCAAATGGAGTCCGCAGAGTAGCGCAGATTACCCATTATTGCCTGTCACTGTGGGGGGGGGTTGATGATTTAATTTATAATTGGAGGGAGGATTCACAGAGTCCTTCCTCTTGATCTTGGTCCAGAGGAAGGCGAAAAAAACCCTGGCAGAGCTGAGCCAATATGCTGTCACGGGGAAAAATTCCTTCCTGATCCCTGAGGGGCGATCGGCTGCAAAGCCCTGGACCAAGTATCGTAGGGTAGAGGGAGGAGAGGAGGGGGACAGGTGTCGCTGTTCTGAGGGGGTACCAAGGCTCAAGCCTCAGATTTGTCTAGGTAGTGTTAGCTTTTTCTTTTATTAAAAAGTAAAAAAAACACTGCTGATTGCTAATCCCGGGAGGACGGGGTCCTCCAGGGATATGGGGGGGGAGTTTCTTTCCTAGGACTAGCGCAATTCCGGCTGGATTTGTTCCTGGCTGCGGCGCGCCGCTAGGCCGCGGCTGAAGCCGCGGTGTTTCCTAATTTCGGCGGCCGCGAAAGAGTCAGGCCTGGCGCGGATGCGGAGAAAAACGGCCGCCCGCGCAGTGCAAGAGACGTGCGAGATGCGGGGCGATCGTGGGTGGTTGTATGGGGACCGATGTGGGTTGCAGTAAGCAGTGTCCACAGTTGGATCGCTGGGGTGGCTGTCCTTACAAGGACGGTTCACAGCGATTCCGGGGGGATAGACCTGAGAAGCAGGGATAGAGTCTTACCAGTAAGAGAGCTGGTCAGTCCAAAAGCTGCAGGTGGGAAAAAACGGCAGCAACGTGCTGGAAGCGAGCGGAGGCGACGGAGAGGAACCCCTGCCTGTCTGGGACCAGGAGCCACACGTCCTACTACTAGGGCCGTGCGCCGATTACTGCTGGCCCAGTTCTAGCCCTGGGTTAGCTTACAGTCCTGTTTACACCTTGCTTTTACGTAATTTAAAAAATGATACCCCATGTCGCTTTAAAACATCTAGAAAGCCTTCATACAAGTCTATGACAAAGCTTGCTTGAAGCATCATTAAGCACCACCGCAGCATCACCAAAGCACAGTCAAAGCATCAAAAACACATAAAAAAAAAGCGGTAGGCGCTTTAATGTGTGTTGAAGTCGAAGCAAGTGTAAATGAGCCCTTAGGGCTAGTTTGCACTTGCTTCAAAACATGGCTTCAGACAGGCTTTGTTCAAAGCTCTCTGAATGCTAGTGTCACGTACCTGATGGGAGACGAGGTCGGCCTCTTGTATCTCCCGCCCTGGCACCGCTGGAGATGAAACAGAGGACACCGAGGGACAGGAGGAACACGAGTGCCTGCAGATGAAGACTCCAGCAGCAGGAGCGGGAGGTTCGAGCCGGGATGGGTAGGCACTTCGCTGAAGTAGTGACACTGGACATCAGATGAGGTGTAGGGAGACTTGCAGCAGGAAGTCGCAGAAGCAAGTCGCAGACACACGGGGTTGCCAGGGCGCAACACAGGAAGCAGATGCGGGTCACACAGATAGCCGGGTCAAGAGGTAGGCGGGCAGCGAGGTACCAAGCAGCAGGCGGAAGGAGCATCAGGTGGGTAGCCAGGATCAGAAACCGGTAGTCAGAGTATAACAGATTCCAGGAACAGGGTCAGGGCAAGCTGGGTTCAGCAACAGGAGATCAGCAAGACAACAGCAGGGTTCAGAGTAACAGGGTACACGCTGAAGACCAGTCAGCACTGCCTGATGGTCAGAGCTCTCTTTAAATGGGCATCAGGAAGGATCTTCCTGTCACATGATGAGCCTATGGCTCCCATTTCTTCTACTGGCAAGATTGCCAGTACTTCTTCTATGGCCATTTCTTCTACTGGCAAGATTGCCAGTACTTCTTCTATGGCCATTTCCCTGACACTCCGTCCTTTCCTTACAGCTAGTCAAAGCCCCCATCACTAAATACAATCATTGGCCTCCATTCCTGTTCACACCTTGAGTTTACTTTGTTTCAAAAATTATACCCCATGTTGCTTTAGTGTCATTTCAAAGCGTCTTCAAAGCCTCCATAAAACTCTAACAAAGCTCGCTTGTAGCTTTTGAGAGGCTTTAATTCAGCTTTAGCTTTGGAGAAATTGCAGGTATGAGATTTTCACACACACACGCACGGCATCTGTCAAGCTTTAAAAGAGCATCACGGAAGCATCACAAACAATCCACCACAGCATTACCGAAGTTTCATCGAAGCACCACCGAAGCATCAAAAACGCATCATAAAATGATGTTGAAGTGGTAGGCGCTTTAACATGTGTTGAAGCCAAAGCAAGTGTAAGGGCTAGTTTACACTTGCTTCAAAACAAGGCTTCGGACACGCTTTGTTAAAGCTCTATCAATGTCAATCAAAGCTCCTGCCACTAAATAAAATGGTTATCCTACAGTTATACCCGAAGTCACTTTAGTAATGCTTTAAGGCAGCCCTCAAAAGTGGATTTAAGCTGGGGGCGAGTGATGACAGGGCTGCATGACCAATCTCCCTCCAATCTGTGCCTACACTTAGAGTCCCGATGAGATTGGCGGCCGAAGAGGAAAGGTGCATGCTTGGGAAAAGTAGTCTGGTGAGCCGCGCACAGGCAGAGCAGTACACAGGTGCTCTACTTACAATTCTCATTAAGCCATGGGACCCAACAGTATGACCTCTCTGAGCCTGCCCCCCCTCCCCCGGGCCCCGACCAATGTAGCTGGAGAGCAGAAAGTAATGAGTGAGGTGGAGGATTGCAAAAATTACCACTCCGGTGCAGCGCTCACTGAAAGTTGCCCTGACATGAGAGCGGCAGCCTTCTAGTTTGTGCAGTTTTCTTCTCCTTGTGCTCTATGTAAGTTCAGCCTGAGCACTGTGAACAGACTGGTCTCAATGTGTGCTGTGCGCTGTCAGTGTGCGCTGTGCTATGGTGTCAACGGCTGTGCAGTTGTGTGGATCTCAGCGCTGGATTGTGCTCCCTCCCGCTGTGCTGCAGCTCCTCTCCTCCCTGCCAGCCTGAATAAAAGGGGGAAGTGGGGACATGCAAGTGTGGAGCTGCACACACAGGCTCCTGATGATGAGATGAATGGGAGAGAGAGAGAGGATGGATGGGAGTTGCAGAGGAGACAGCAAGAGAATGGGGAAGAGACCCAGTTCTAGTGCCCTGTCCCTCTGGTCTGCCCCCAGTGCCCTGTCCCTCTGGTCTGCCCTCAGTGCCCTGTCCCTCTGGTCTGCCCTCAATGCCCTGTCCCTCTGGTCTGCCCCCAGTGTCCTGTCTCTCTGGTCTGCCCCCAGTGCCCTGTCCCATTTTGTTAAAGTTGTTGTTGGTAATATTTAATTTTGTAACTTGATTCTGCATAAAACAGTGTCATTCCATGAGATAATCTACGAGGGCGTGTTTACGGGTGCAATTAGGCGCAAGGCAGTGTATGATATAGGTGGGGCAACTGGTGGCGAGTAACTCTTGAGGCCTGGCTAGTAGCTCAGGACTTTAAATTTTGAGCCCTGCTTTAAGGCATTAAGGCTCGTTCGAAGCACCTGTGGCTTTTGAAAGACTTTTATTCAGCTTTAGCCTCGCTGTGTTTTTGAGAAATTGCAGGTAGTAGATATCCCCACACACACACACACACACAGAGCATCTGTCAAGCTTCAACAAAGTTTCAACAGAGCATCACAGAAGCATCACCGATGCTTCATCGAAGCACCACTAAAGCATCAAAAACACATCATAAAAGCATGTTGAAGCGGTAGGCGCTGTAAATGAGCCCTAAGATGTACAACTAAACTATATAATGGGTAAAATAAGTATTGAACACATCACTATTTTTCTAGGTAAATATATTTCCAAAGGTGCTACCGACATGACATTTTCACATATCAGCAACAACCCATGCAATCTATACATACAAAGAAACCAAAACAAAAGTTCAAAAATGAAGTTGTGTAATAAAATGGAATGACACAGGGAAAAAGTATTGAAAACGCTAACTGAAATTAATACAGTGGAACCTCGGATTGCAAAAAATGCTGTTAACAAGCGTTTCGCAATCTGAATTTCCTAAAATCCTAACACAGTTTGCGAGTGTTGTCTCGCAAAACGAGCAGGATTCAGGCCAAAGCGGTGTGCAGTACCGCGTTTGGCCTGAGGTGGGGGGCGCCGGAGACGAATTGTGCTGTTCGGAAACGGACAAAAAGGCCTGAGGACAGTTTGGCTGACCTCGGCAAACCTTGGAAAAGCTCATAAACTGAGTCTTTCCGAGGTTTGCCAAGGTCAGCTGAACTCTCTTCGGGCCTTTCCGGACGTTTCCGAGGCTCTCTAGCGCCCCCGCCTCTGGCCGCATGCGGTATTGCATGCCATTGAAGTCAATGCAGAACAAATTATTTTAGTTTCCATTGACTTTAATGGGGAAACTTGCTTTGATATGTGAGTACTTTGGATTATGTGCATTCTCCTGGAACGAATTATGCTCGTAATCAAAGGCTTCACTGTACTTCATACAAAATTATTTGTTGGTAATAACAGCTTCAAGATGCTTCCTGTATGGAGAAACTAGCCACATGCATTGCTAAGGCGTGATTTGGCCCATTCTTCAACACAGATTTAAAATCCTGAAGGTTCCATATGCCTCTATGAACTCTGATCTTTAGTTCTTTACAGAGATTTTCTCTTGGATTCAAGTCAGGTGATTGGCTGGGCCATTCTAGCAGCTTGATTTTTGTTTCTTAAAACCAATTGAGATTTTTCTTGGCTTTGTGTTTGGGATCATTGTCTTGCAGAAATGTCCACCCTTGTTTCATCTTCATCATCCTGGTAGATGGCAGCAGATTGTCAAGGTACATTTTTCCATTCATTCTTCCTTCAATGACATGAAGTTTGCCAGCACTATGCCCCACACCATGATGTTCCCAAATCCAAACGTCACTGTTGGTATGGGGGTGTTTTTGTTGTTACGTGCAGTGCCATTTGACCTCCAAACATGATGTGTATTAAGGCAGTGGTCATCAACCCAGTCTTTAGAGCCCACTAAAAGGCCAGGTTTGCAAGATAACTGAAATACACCACAGGTGATATCATTTGCTGCTCGGTGATTGCAGTATTCTAGTCTGCATCTCCCCAAGCTAATACATAAAATCTGGCCTGTTAGTGGGCCCTGAGAACAGGGTTGATGACCACTGTATTAAGGCATCCAAAGAGTTAAATTTTGGCCTCATCTGACCAGACTATTTTTCCCAGAATTTCACAGGCTTGTCTAAATGTTGTGTAGCAAACTTTAAACAAGCTTCAACATGCTTTTACTTCAGCAATGGAGTCTTGTGTGGTGAGCGTGCACATAGGCCATGGCGGCTGAGGGCATTACTTATGGTTTTCTTTGAAACAATTTTTCTGAAGCTCTCCACAAGTGATCATTGGCTCTTGGCCCACTCTTCTGATAATTATTTTCATTCCTGTCAGAAATCTTGCAAGAAGCACCTGCCCGTGGCCAGGTAATGCTAAAATGTTGTTCTTTACACTTCTGGAATATGGCCCCAACAGTGCTCATTGGAACATTCATAAGTTAAGAAACTTCACAATTTCTGAACTTATTTGCTTTGGTTTCATTGTATGTATAGGTTGCATGGGTTGTTACCGACATGTGGTGAAAATTTCATTTCAATAGCATCTTTAGAAATAGATTTACCTAGAAAAATGGTGACATGCTTGCTCAGTACTTATTTTACCCGCTGTATGCCCATTGGCAGCTTGATCAGTGCTGTAACTCTTATGCAGTGTACATTAGGGAGTGCTTAATACAGTGCTCAAGATAAACTTTTTTTTTTTAATCCAAAATAAAGGTTTATTGAAGCACCAAAGGAAATTTAGATACATCGAGAATACTTCCAGTCATAGATCATTGAACAGCAATCCATTACACATTTCAGCTTTGGTAAACCCTAGCCTTACATCATCAACCGATATCACAAAATCCAGTCCCGTCCAGTCCCGGCCCCCCCGGCCACCCCCTCCCCACATAAATGCTTCTCCAGTCCCTTAGCCCGATCACATTGACAGTATGGAAATCAAGTTGGAGTGCTCAAACCGAGTAACCTACCCGTGACCAGGTCCACCGGTGCCAAGCCCGGTACATCTAGCCACCTTCCCCACAGCTTCTCGAACTTCTGGGAGCAACCTCTATGTTGGTATATCACACTCAAGATAAACTTTAATAAGCAGTGTGAGGAATGTAATGGCAGAGCCAAGATTTCCTGGGGGATCCTCTACATTGCATTCTCAAGAGATCTGCTTAGTTTGATCACCCTCTAGTATAAACCCAAATATGACTTTGGCTTTTTTTTTAAACACTTTTTCTGAGTTCCTCTGAATTTATATATGCAGATGTCCTGCAGTATAAGATATTAGACCCCTCATTAGCTTGAAAGTGGAGACAGAAAATAAAAAATCACAGATTCAACTTCAACGTAACAGTGCTTTATTAAGCTGGAAAAAAAAACATGAAATATAGCATTAATTATTTAATCAGCTAAGTATTTGGGCAATGCACAAAATTCACAATAACATACATTTGCAAATGATTAGAAATGTATTTTCCTGTCATCGCTAATAAGTTACAAGCGTAGGGCCTTCACATGAAACGGTTTCGTATGTATTCCCGGTACATGAGCATGTCCTCTTTCCCCAGTGGCTGCATGATACCTCTGCCTGCTTGGACGTGAGCATGAAAAATATCCATTGACTTTCGGTCAACCTTAGGGGGTGTTACTTCATATATGTTGTCCTGGGAAAAGGATGAAATGCAGTTCCTGTAGAAAATAAAAAAATAATTAAAATGTATAAAAAAAAAAAAAAGGTACATTTACAGTGAATGTAAAATCATAGAGACAGTAAAAAGCCCATTATTTGAATATGTAGAGATAATAACCGAAAATATAAATGTAAATTAATCAGCAGTAAAGTGACTGAGCTCACCCTGCACCACTTTAAAAGCAACTGCCTTGTGTTTACATTAAGGCCCGTACACACAATAGAGAAATTGGACGGGAAATTTTCTGAACATTAGTATGGTGCTTTAGACCAGTGTTTTTCAACTCCAGTCCTCAAGGCACACCAACAGGTCATGTTTTCATGCTTTCCATTATTTTGCACAGGGAATTTAATCAGTTTCACTGCCTTAGTAATTAGCACAGCCATTTCATCAGAGGGAAATCCTGAAAACATGACCTGTTGGTGTGCCTTGAGGACTGGAGTTGAAAAACACTGCTTTAGACAGCCAATTCTGCTTTTTCGGTAGACAAAAGCTGGATGTGCAGACTATACAATTTTTGTCGCTGTGAACTCAACGTCCGATTTTTGTTTCACTAGTCCAAAAAAAAAAAAAAACGTAAGAGCAAGACTATATGCTCAGAAACAAAAGCATACATACAAAAATATTCAACACATGACGTCACTTCCGACGTATTCTGAAATAAGAAATTTTTGCATTGAGAGTAACCTCTTTAATTTAGACATGAGACTAGAATGCCACAAAATGACATTCGTTTGCCTTAATATCTAAGCGTGTACAATGTTTTAGAGCATAGAGGCCTGAAAAGAGCAGCAGTGGGCTGAAGAGGTTATTTCCCTGCTCCTGGTCAGCACGTTCCTAGTCGGCACATACAGTATGAATGAAAAATACAGATTGGCTGCATGCACTGCCCCTCCTTTCCAGCCTGATCACTGCTGTACAGGAAATAAACAAGGCCGAGATCAAGTCAAATGCCGGTGATTATATATACTAGCTGAATTTAAAATACATTTGTTTTTGTTTGTTTAAGCATATAACTGCCCTCAGTGTATGGTTTAATCTCTGTCGAGTTCAACAACCAATTATAAATCATTTTACTGAAATCAAATGAGCACAGGATGAATTCTGAATGGGTGCTATAGGTTGCAGCACCTAAAAACAAAGAGCTTTTTTGACTAAGGTCAATATTCTTCTAAACCTGTAGGTGTGAACAACCCCTGTGATCATTCTGTATTATAGTGCATGTTTGCAATAGAAAATCCAGTTATAATGTGGTCCTCTGTCTGTTTTTTTAGCTGCGTTACGAACCGTAAGTGATAGACCCAGTTGTGGACCCTGAACCCTCTTTGTAACAGTGAGCAAGTTAAGGTTGCATAACAATAATGTATGTAGTAATCTTCCAGAAAAATATTCGGAATATAGGAAACTAGAATAAGTAATGTTGATATAATTCCTACATTTTCTAAAGCAGACAAAAGAGAATTCATACCACTAGCAATAAGTAACTGAATTTAAAAATACACATAAATCAGCCATCGGCAGTACATAACCACATTAACTCAAACTACAACAAGCCTGAAAATCACACAGAGGTGTGCATTTTTTTAAATTCACTTTACTTAGCGGCCTACTTGCATTTCCGTACATTTGGTCTTATTAAAAATATTATAACAGGACAGTGCTGGGTATTGTTAAAGAGCTGTGTTTTTCTTAGTGTCATATGAATAACCAGCACATAAATCTAATCAACACCCTTCTTTCATTCATAACAACTTTGACATCCCAGTCCAAGCCCATTTGGCTCAGGATAATGAAACAATCTTTATGCTCTTTCCAAAATGTAATTTCTGTTGTAATAGCAGGAAGCTTGCCTATTACTTTTATATCAGCTAGCATAATAACACTAGCTAAGTGACTAAAAGTATAATTTCATACAGAAGTGAGCAGGAATTATGTAATCCTGCTCAAACTTTGCTTGCTGTAAAGCAAAACAGATTTTATTTGTCCTGACTAGCAGACATGGTGGACCAGACTCTCAAATATAACAAGTTTATGCTGGAACCACTACACTATGAACAAAAAGTAATGAATGAAAGTTTGTGAAGCCTTCAATTAAAACTCCAGGTCCTTAGCAAGAATACTAAACTGTAAACTTTTTCTGGGTCAGGGTTGCTCTCAATTAGTAATGATCCACTTTCAAGACTTTCAAAAGCATGGTTAGCTGAGCCCCGCCATGTAGAACATTCAACAAAGTAAAAATGAAATGCTTAGGAGATGCCTTTGAACTGTATCTGGGATTAAGGAACAGTATGACTTGCATGGACAGCATTAGTGACACTGTATTCTGGCCTCACGTGTTTATGTAAGTAAATAGTTAATTTTTAAATTTAGTCTGGCTCAAATACACCAGCACATCAATCTGACTCATTACAAGTTGAAAAAAAAAAAAAGATTTTTAGGTAGTTTTGGTTGCAATTTTTTATCCAGCAATAATAGGTGAGAATTGAATGATGCAAGAAGCAACCTCAACAGATCCAAAAGCTATAGGAAAGTGTATTCATAAAAAAATACGCTAAAGCCTTTTGCTTTGTACAAACTGGCTAATGACAGAACTGTTTAACAGTATAGTTTGTGAGCTTCTTTCTCACTGCATTGTCTAAAGGGCTTAAAAAAAACTACACATTTACTTAACCCCCTCCTATCTTCAATTACTCCTAAATTATTAAAACTATAAACTTCAGGTATGTGTTTGGTAGAAAAAGGTGTTAGGACCATATGCAATCACTGGAAAAGGCATAAAATAGGAAGAGATGAAGGGTGTTTTATGTTGCAAAAAAAAGATGAATTGTAACAATAGCCACAAATAGTGCACAGTGAATGGACAGTACGTAAGCAGCCTAGTTAGGCTGCAAAACATGAGGAAGGGACAAGACAGGTTTTACCCTGAAATAAATACTGGAATTCATAATTTGAGGGACAATAGCAACACATTTTGTACAGTCGCTGTACAGTGGACAACAACTGCCATATGGAATTGCAGAAAAACAGTCACAAAGGGTACAACCACCTTGTGCATTATCCACTTGCCCTCTTCATGATCAGGCCATTTTTTGCAATACGGCACTGCGTTATTTTAACTGACAATTTACTTTGTAATGCACATAGGGACTTTATGCACCTGTTAGCAGACCGTTCCCCTGATTGCACGGGTCAAGGCAAGGCATTTCCACTACACACAAGCTAATAAGTGCGGCACGCACTTAGCACGAGTCATACACCCGAGACAGCGCACTAAAGCTATCTTCTCACCTCCTCTAACAACAAAATATACAAGAATTCAGAAAAAGTTTCTGAATTCTGCCAATTTTATTCCTTCCTTTAAAATTCCTCGCCTCCATCAGACCTTGATTATGGCGCAGGCATTTGAGGCATCGGATATGATACCCACCACTACCCCCCCCCCCCCCCCCCCCACCAGCTACTCCAGGCTCAGATTGCAGCCATACCTAAACCAGGGAAAGACCATTCGAGCTGTGAAAATTATAGACCCATTTCGCTCCTAAATGCCAAAATTAAATTGCTCTTAAAAGTCATCGGGAATCGTGTTGCCCCTCTGCTCCCAAGTCTAATCCATAGTGATCAGGTTGGTTTTATTCCAGGTCGCAAAACCAGGGATAACACAAAATGCTTCATCTAATCTTCTATACTCACAAAAACATATCCCTACCCGTTTACTAGCCTGATATGCTGAAAAAGCATTCGAACCGGTCAATTGGTCCTTCCTCCGGTTATCCCTACAACAGGTTGGTCCATTAGGAAAAACGACTCCATCCACAGTATCCTCACCTACACAGCTCACTGCAAGGTATCGCTCTATATATGGATGACCTGTTATACATTACACAACCACATTTTAGTATTCCCTCCTTCCTACACAAGCTCAAGAGATTTGGTTCCTTTAGTGACTTTATATTGAACATTACTAAAACTGGAGGCATTGAACAGCTCTCTACCCGCTCAAGTATTATCCACAGTCCACAGTTATCCCTTCATTGGCAGGCCAAATCAATTAAATATCTAGGGACGGAGATACCACGTGACATGCATGACCTTTACTCCTTGAACTTCAGTCCCTTACTGACGAAAATACGACGATCGTTAGAAGCCTGGCACCACCTTAAAATACCATGGTTTGGACGCGTTGATATCCTTAACATGGACGTTCTTCCTAAGGTACTGTCCTTATTCTAGGCATTTCCTATATCCCTCCAAACAACTTCCTGCTGCACCCTAGGCTCCATAGCAATTACGTTTTTGTGGCAGCACCAGTCACCCAGATTAAAATATAAAATATTATGCTCTCACAATCTTGATGAATGTATTGGTTTACCAGATTTAGAAGTTTATCATGCTACGGCCATGTTCTCTAGATTTCTGGAATGGTTCCAACTGTCCTTTAACTAAACCCTCCACAATGGTGAAGCAGGATATGGCACCAGTTGACCTTCGTGCCTTGTGAGAATACGGCTCCTTTTTTTAAAATCCCTGATAGCACTGGAATCACGGCGTATGGTACCTATGATAGGGACTCATTACCCACAGCTCGAACATTTGTGCATTCTGCACCAGGCTCCTTTAGACCATGTATGGGGGGTCCCTCCATCCTACTGACTGCAAAGCCTAGGTTTGTCAGCCAAAGTATTATAAATCCCTATATCTGTCTAGACAGATTCAAAGATCACTTGCAGCTTTTGAGGGATTGTGTAGTCTCTCTCAGATTCCTCTAGTCACACCTTATCTTTGATTTATAGAGCGATCCTTTCTCCATAGCGTATTGCCCACCTATACAAGGCTTTGGTCCAGGGATCTGGGGACAGAGAGTCCATTAGGTGACTGGCACACCTATTTTACATTTACACTCAAATCTTCGATCTCCATCTACACGCAGGATATTAATAAATTACTCTCTAGGTGGAATAGGGACCCAGTCGCTAACAGAATTTTTCAGAGCACCCCTAAAACCTGCTGGTGCTGAGAATGACATGATATGGTTCAGGAAGTGAAAAAAGTGAAAAATTCTTCATCAGTTTAGGCCGATATATATTCTTCTACATATTTTTGGTAAATAAAAAAATAAATAAAAAATAAATCACAATAAGCGTATATTACATAGTTAGTCAGGCTGAAAAAAGACACAAGTCCATCCAGTTCAACCACAAAAAATAAAAAAACAAAATAAAAAACACAGTAAAATCCTATACACCCAACTCCATACCCACAGTTGATCCAGAGGAAGGCAAAAAACCCCAGCAGAGCATGATCCAATTTGCTACAGCAGGGGAAAAAATTCCTTCCTGATCCCCCGAGAGGCAATCGGATTTACCCTGGATCAACTTTACCTACAAATCATAGTACTCAGTTATATTCTGTACATTTAGGAAAGCATCCAGGCCTTTCTTAAAGCAATCTACTGAGCTGGCCATAACCACCTCTGGAGGGAGTCTGTTCCACATTTTCACAGCTCTTACTGTGAAAAAACCTTTCCGTATTTGGAGGTGAAATCTCTTTTCCTCTAGACGTAAAGAGTGCCCCCTTGTCCTCAGTGTTGACCGTAAAGTGAACAACACCAAGTTCACTGTATGGACCTCATATATTTGTACATGTTGATCATATCCCCCCTTATTCTCCTCTTCTCAAGAGTAAATAAATTTAGTTCTTCTAATCTTTCCTCATAGCTGAGCTCCTCCATGCCTCTTATCAGTTTGGTTGCCCTTCTCTGCACTTTCTCCAGTTCTCCGATGTCCTTTTTGAGAACTGGGGCAAAATTATATCTCTGTCTCTGGAGTCCATACCTCTCTTAATACAAGAAAGGACTTTGCTCGCTTTGGAAACCGCAGCTTGGCATTGCATGCCATTATTGAGCTTATGATCAACTAAAACCCCCAGATCCTTCACTACAGATCCCCCCAGTTGTACTCCCCCTAGTATGTATGATGCATGCATATTCTTAGCCCCCAAGTGCATAACTTTACATTTATCTACATTAAACCTCATCTGCCACTTAGTCGCCCAATTAGACAGAGCATTGAGGTCGGCTTGTAAATTGGAGACATCCTGCAAGGACGTTATTCCACTGCATAGCTTGGTGTCATCTGCAAAGACAGAAATGTTACTTTTGATCTCAGACCCAATATCATTTATAAATATATTGAAAAGTAAGGGTCCCAGCACTGAACCTTGGGGTACACCACTGATAACCTTGGACCATTCAGAGTAAGAATCATTAACCACGACTCTCTGAATTCTGTCTTTCAGCCAGTTTTCTATCCATTTACAAACTGATATATCCAATCCTGTAGACCTTACCTTACACATGAGCCGTGTGTGCGGAACTGTATCGAACGCTTTTGCAAAATCCAAATATATCACGTCCACAGTCACGCCTCTGTCCAGGGTTTTACTTACCTCTTCATAAAAGGAAATCAGGTTTGTCTGACAACTTCTGTCTTTCATGAATCCATGTCTGCTGCTTAAATAGTTTTTTTTCCAGCAAGAACTCATCCATGTGGTCTTTTATTAAACGTTCCAGTATCTTCCCAACTATAGAAGTTAAACTAACAGGTCTATAGTTACTTGGTATATTGATTGGTTTGCGCAAAAGTTATAGCATCTACAAACTATGGGAAAGATTTATGCCATTTTTATTATTTATTTTACTAGTAATGGCGGTGATCTGCAGTTTTTAGCGGTACTGCAACTTTGCGCTGGACAAATCGGACACGTTTGACACTTTTTGGGACCACTGACATTTAATCAGCGCTATAAAAATGCATGGATTACTGTGAAAAATGTCACTGGCAGAAAAGGTATTTACACTAGGGGGCAATCAAGGGGTTAAATGTGTTCCCTAGTTAGTGTTTCTAACTGTATGGGGATAGGACTGACTGGGGGAGGAGACATAGCGCTGTTCCTACCTACTAGGAACAAACTATATGTCTCCTCTCCCCTGATAGAACAGGTGTTTGTGTGTTTAGACACACAAATCTCCGTTCTAACTCTCGTTCTCGCAATCACGGGTGGTTGGCGGCGATCACGCGCACCAGCCACACACATAGGGTCCCCGGTGGCTCTTAAAGGTGGAAGACTCACCCGTATGACAATTTTCGGTATGGTGCCACTTTGCCGACGCATTTAGCATGAGCCGGTGGTTAAAAATCCCTGCTGCTTTATAAACAATCTTCAACAAAAAAATGTGCATTGATACACGTCCCCAGGGCAGTACCCAGGCTCCCATACTCTTTATGGCCAATAACTTTCATATAAGCTTTCAAAATGGGGACTTTTGATTTTTCATGTTTGGGTCCCAAAGAGTTTGTGGCTTGGGTCCAAAATGTTTCCCTGTTTGGGAGTTATGGTGAGAACCGAATTGGGGTGTGTTCGTCACAACACTAATGAATATCGGCCGGTTCAGCTTGTGTATCCAGCTTGAAACTATTACTATTATGCAAGTATGGGAAACCGCTACATTGCTATGCAAACTTAACCCCTTAGTGCCGATCATACGCACATATGTGGCCTCGGCTTTCAGGGGTTATACTTTTTTTTCTTATGAAAACCATGTAAAAAAAAAAATCTAAATAAATAAGAAAAAAAATAGTTTTGAAAGCACCCCTGTACCGGCGAGCTCGCACAGCAAAGAAAATGCATACGCAAGTCGTGCCCGCATATGTAAACGGTGTATATGTAAACAGTGATGTAACTGCTAAAAACAAAAAAGACCGACATTGATTATAAGCACAGCGCCCATCAATTGTGGCCCATTAGCTGCCAACCGGTGCCCAGTCTGTGCCCCATCGGCTGCCAACCGGTTCCCAGTCTGTGCCCCACCGGCTGACAACCGGTTCCCAGTCTGTGCCCCATCGGCGGCCAACCAGTGCCCAGTCTGTGCCCCATCGGCGGCCAACCAGTGCCCAGTCTGTGCCCCATCGGCGGCCAACCAGTGCCCAGTCTTAACACCTGTCCAGTGCCGCCCGTCAGTGCCCATCAATTCTACATATCAGTGCCGCCTCAGTGAAGGAGAAAGCTAAATTTTATAACAAACTAAGAAAACATATTTTTTCAAAAAGGTTGGTCTTTTTTAGTTTGTTTAGCAAAAAAAAAACAAAAAAAAAACGCTTTAGAGGTGATCAAATACCACCAAAAGAGTTTTATTTGTGGGAAGAAAATTATAAAAATCTAGTTTGGGTACAGTGTTGCATGACCGCTCAATTGTCATTCAAATTGCAACAGGGCTGAAAGCTCAAAACGTGTCTGGACAGGAAGGGGTGAAAGTGCAGGGTATTGCAGTGGTTAAAGGATCGCTGTGCAAATACCGTGTGACATAAAATATTGCAACCATCGCCATTTTATTCTCTAGGGTCTCTGCTAAAAAAATACATATAATTTTTGGGGTTCTAAGTACTTTTCGAGCAAAAGAGACAGATTTTATCTTGCAAGCAACAAATGTCAGAAATAGGCTTAGGCGTGAAAAGGATAAATAAGACAAGTTTACATACATGGCTAGGAGATCCCCTTTAAATAATACTAACTTATATGGAGAAGAGCCTTCAAAAATGTGAATGACCTATGATGCCATTTCATTTATTGTAAACTTGTAGGTGTAATTGTATCAGAGAGTATTACAAAACATGTTTGCTATAATTACATTTAAACTGAATGGCCATAGTGACTAAAAGCTCAGATGCATTCAAAATAATAGGATCTTTCCCAGCTAAATGCTGTTGGTAGGTGTAATGATGGAAAATGTTGTAAAGGCTGAAATATGTTTGGGGTTAAACAAGTGCAAGAAAGATTATACAATAAGTGACATGTAAACAGCAGTGTTATCTAAATGTTGATGTCAAGTGCAATTATATTATAAATATATATGTGTGTTTAGGTTTACACGCGTCAGTGATATTTCATCTCTACAGCCTGCTATACTTAGAGACATAATGATCTTCTGCCATGGATCCATCTTACTGACATGTGAACGTGTAATGTACTGTAATGTATCTGCTAGGCAGATGTGAATGCATATTCTGATGCCTTAGCTGCCAAGAGAATGTGTCAGTATATATGTGTGTGTGTATATACGTGGATTTAAAAAGTTTACACGCTGTTAAAATGTCAGGTTTCTGTGATGTCAAAAAATGAGACAGATACATTTCAGTACTTTTTCCACCTTTAATGTGACCTATAAACTGTACTGGCCGCTGTGTTACCTAAGACACTTTTTTCCAAAATGGCCGCTGACTGACTTCCGGCCTATTCAGTATATATAGAAGTATAGCTTTCCACCAATCATACTCCTCTGATGAAGTCACGTGACGATACGCATCAGGAATTAGGATTGATACACGTGACCGGAAGTGAGGCTGTTCCATCGTTTAGTCGGTGTTATTGTGCTACAACAGCTCCCTGTATCATTTTTGCTTTCGGCTTCTGTGTAAGCTTTTTTATAATAAATTTTAAGTATACGTACTTCACCATTTGGAATATTCACTTATTTTTCCTGGCTCGACCTGTTACTATCCTGGACTGGTCTGCAAGCCACCATCTTTGTGGAGCCCTGCTCAGCGTTCAGCTGATGCCCACACAACCACCACGCTGATCCAGAGAGGCCAGTTACACATCGTTTGAGCTACTACCCTTTTGGGCTAAGGTAAGCACTCTGTGAACTCATACCAGGAAGATCTGTTGGATAATTATCTGTCAAATCAATTGCATCACTGAATGAACTGTTCATCCATACGTTTCATTGGATTCCCTAGATACTATGTACTAGGAACTCAGATGTCCATTACAGCACTCTATTTACACTGTGTTTTATATGAACATATTAGGCAATTTTTGCCATTGTAGCACTTAGACACTTTAATCTTCACTCAGGCACTTAAGTAGTATTCTCTTTAGACTGTTTCAGTGTATTGTTTTTGCGCTCATCGCTTCTTGTTTTCTATAAACTGTACAACTCAATTGAAAAACAAACTGAAATCTTTTAGAGGGGGGTACACATCTGCCGTCATCTGATTAACCCTAAAGTTTAGCTGTTCTAGTAGGTCTTTCTTGACATTTTCTTAGTCGCATCCTACAGCAAAGGAGAGCTGCAGATAGCAGGCTGCAGACAGAGGAACTGACTACAGTGTCAGGCGCAGCAGCCATGATACACCGTGGTCAGTTTACAGAGAGGGGGGGGTAGAAACTAGGAAGATCAGCCAGTTTTTTTTTTAGGTATTACAGGGGGCCAAATGATACAGGACAAGCACTGTATCATATAACATGCTTTAACCACTTCAATACAGGGCTTTCATACCCACCTCCATACCGGGCCTATTCTGGCACTTCTCTCCTACATGTACAAATCATCATTCTTTTGCTAGAAAATTACTCAGAACGCCCAAACATTATATATGTTTTTTAGAAGACACCCTAGGGAATAAAATGGCGGTCATTGCAACTTTTTATCTTGCACGGTATTTGCGCAATAATTTTTTTTGTAAAAAAAATGGTTTCAAGAATTAAAAAACAACAAAACAGTAAAGTTAGCCCAATTTTTTTTAAAATATGAATGATGTTACGCCGAGTAAATAGATACCCAACATGTCATGCTTTAAAATTGCGCACACTCATGGAATGGCGCCAAACTTCGTTACTTAAAAATCTCCATAGGCGCCGCTTAATTTTTTTTACACGTTACCAGTTTAGAGTTACAGAGGAGGTCTAGTGCTAGAATTGTTGCACACGCTCCAACGCACGTGGCGACACCTCACATGTGTGGTTTGAACGACGTTTACATACGTGGGTGAGACTTACGTGTGCGTTGGCTTCTGAGCGCGAGCTACCGGGGACAGGGGCTTTTCATTTTTTTTTTTTTACTTATTTATTTTTTACACTTTTTTTACATTTTTTTTTCCGATCACTTTTATTCCCATTACAAGGAATGTAAACATCCCTTGTAACAGGAATAGTGTGCGACAGGTCCTCTTTAAGGAGAGATGCGGGGTAAATAAGACCCCACATCTCTCCTCCAGGCTGGAAAGAATGATATTGTGCAAAAAAATTCACAGATCTCATTCTTACTAGCCTCAATTGCATTTTTTTTAATTTACGGGTACCCGGGCGTGACATCATCACATCGCGTCCGGGCCCCCGAACAGTCAGAGATGACTGGTGACCATCCGGTCACCAGTCCTCTGTCTCCCATCCGGCGATCATCTCTCCAGGCCCCCGATGGCACGGGAGAGCCCGGAGAAGCACCGGATGGCGGCGGGAGGGGGGATATATGTCCCTTCCCGCGGCCTATAAAAACGATCAAGCGGCGGAACATGGAACATTCTTATGGTGCGCCAGATCACCGCCGGAACAAAATGATATCTGAATGATGCCTCTAGGTGCAGGCATCATTCAGATATCACTGCACAAAGTACCGGACGTCACATGACGTCCACCCGGGATAAGAGATCCCCTTTTTGGACGTCATATGACGGTGTGCGGTTTTGAAGTGGTTAAAAGGAGCAGGAGCCATTCTTTGGGGGTTAACAAATGCTTTAATATCTATGGCTCTCTCTCGGGTTTTACAATCAATTGGGATAAATCAGTTCTTCTATCTGTGGACCCACTGGTGACCAGTCTGCCAATATCTGCTTATCAAATAACTGTAGTTTCTATATTTAGGTGTATAGGTTACATCACAAGTAAATATATATGTGGAGAGGAACTTGGTCCCTCTATTAACCACTTGCCGTCGCTGCACCGTCAAAATACGTCCACAAGGTGGCTCTCCTAGGCGAGAGCACGTAATATGACGTCCTGCCTAAAAGCCGCCACTAGGGGCGCACGCGCGCCGCCGGAGGCGCGCGCGCCCCCCGCTCGCCCCCGACTCCCGTGCGTGTGCCCGGCGGGCGCGATCGCCGCCGGGCACACGCGATCGCTCGGTACAGAGCGGGGAACGGGAGCTGTGTGTGTAAACACACAGCTCTCGTTCCTGTCAGCAGGGGAAATGCTGATTTTCTGTTCATACAATGTATGAACCGAGGATCAGTGTTTCCCCTAGTGAGGCCACCCCCCCCCCACAGTAAGAACACACCCAGGCATACTTAACCCCTTCCCCGCCCCCTAGTGTTAACCCCTTCACTGCCAGTGGCATTTTTATAGTAATCTAATGCATTTTTATAGCACTGATCGCTATAAAAATGCCAATGGTCCCAAAAATGTGTCAAAAATGTCCGAAGTGTCCGCCATAATGTCGCAATACCGAAAAAAAATCGCTGATCGCCGCCATTACTAGTAAAAAAAAATATTAATAAAAATGCCATAAAAATACCCCCTATTTTGTAAACGCTATAACTTTTGCGCAAACCAATCAATAAACGCTTATTGCGATTTTTTTTTACGAAAAATATGTAGAAGAATACGTATCGGCCTAAACTGAGGAAAAAAAATATTTTTTTTATATATTTTTGGGGGATATTTATTACAGCAAAAAGTAAAAAATATTCATTTTTTTCAAAAATGTCGTTCTATTTTTGTTTATAGCGCAAAAAATAAAAAACGCAGAGGTGATCAAATACCACCAAAAGAAAGCTCTATTTGTGGGAAAAAAGGGACGCCAATTTTGTTTGGGAGCCACGTCGCACGACCGCGCAATTGTCTGTTAAAGCGACGCAGTCCCGAATCGCAAAAAGTACTCTGGTCTTTGGGCAGCAATATGGTCCGGGGGGTAAGTGGTTAAAGCGGTTTAAACAAGTAAGGAACATTTGGAGTAAATTACCTTCAACAATAATAGGTAGAGCCAATTTAATAAATTATGTGGATACCACAACTACTATTTGTTACATAATTGTCCCGTATGGCTCCCTCTAAAAAAATAAATAAATACATACCTTGTTTAGAGATCTTATCTGGAGATATAAACAACCCCCGGATTAGATTGGAAATTTTACAGGTGCCTAAAGATGGAGGTTTGGCCATTGCCAATGCCAAGTTTTATCTTGCATCCCAACTCCAGAAAATATATGGATGGAATGTTATAGACCGAGGATCCCATACAGCAAATTATATTTTCTCAATTACCGATAGACCCACTGGTGCAGTTAATGGTAGCATATCACTTCCATAGTAAACTTAGCTATCCTACATTTAATACATAACATTTGGACTACTATTCTAGACTATATACTATTACATTCTAAACAGGTCTATTTTGATCCAAAAACAGCATTATTATGGATTGTATCGGAAGATACCGTCCCAATTGAAATGCATGTGATGTGGCTGAGATGTATATGGCTCGTAAACTTATATTACAAAAATGGATATCAAAATACCCAATGCTAGATCAATGGATTAAAGCATCTATTCTTAATTTAAGACAAGAGGAATTGACATATAAGCATTGGAGCTGTTCCAAAAAAAAGAAAATACTGTATGGCACTGGTGGTTAGTCTAACTTATTTGAGCAGTCAGCTGAATATACTAATGATACTGAGGAAAAACATTATTGATATAGAATTTTATTAAGGAGTAATAATTTGATGGAGGATTTCTGAGTAAGGATTGCAGCGTAGACTGGTGAGAGCGTAAACATAGGAATGGTATAAACCTTTTTTTGTGTATTTTTTTCTATTTGGGTGGGGGTATTTAAGGGCAACAATGTGTGTGTTTTGGAGTTGTTGTACAATGAAAACATTTTTTTTTTTATAATATTGCCACAAAACCTTCAGGCTTCTGCTAGAAAGCTGACCGTGAAGAGAAATTTCATCTTTCAGCATGACAACGACCTAAAGCAGGGCTCGACAAACACCAAGTCACCATGGTGAGTAGAATTTTCATCCTGGCACCTGGAGGTTTGTCAGCCACAGTAGTTGTAGCGTGAGGGGGCACAGCCGGGCATAATGGGAGTTGTGGAAGGTCAGTCCCAACACTGCTGATCTAACACTGACCGCACCTCTGCCAGCAGAGTGTGGAGAATCCTCCTCCCTTCTCCACACTGTTGGCAGAGCAGTGCCGCGGTGTGTGAAACTGGAGAGAGGAGCTGTCAAAATTGAGGTTGAATGTCGGGGGTGAGCGGTACCCAGCTATCCAACACCTGCCAATGGGATAGGATCTGGGTGCAGTACCCATCCATGCTCATCAGTGCAGTACCCATCCATGCTCATCAGTGCAGTGTCATCAATGCTCTCTCAGTGAACAAGAAGCATTACTTATTTTTTATTTTGTGGTTTTTTTTTTGCAAAAAAGAAAACCCACATTTATGATTAAATACCACCAAAAGAAAACTATTTGTGCAAAAAAAATATAAAAATGTCATATGGGTACAGTGTTGCATGACTAATTGTCACTCAAAGTGTGACAGTGCTGAAAACTGGCCTGTGCAGGAAGGAGGTGAATGTAACCAGTAGGCAAGTGGTTAAAAAAAACTGGCTCCTTACTTTTATAGCTGGCTCCTAGTTTTAAAGAAAATTTGTCAAGCCCTGACATTCAAATCAACAAAGAAATCACTTTACCAAAATAAGATCAACGTTTTGGAATGGCCCAGCCATAGCCCAGACCTGAATCAAATTGAAATGCTGTGCGGTGATCTGAAGAGGGCTGTGCACAGGAGATCTCCTCGCAATTTGACAGATTTGGAGTGTTTTTTCAAAGAAGAGTGGGCAGATATTGCAAAGTCAAGATGTGCCATGCTGATACTTATACCGAAAAAGACTGAGTGCTGTAATAAAGTCAAACCGTGCGTCAACAAAGTATTGGTTTAAGGGTCTGCACACCTATGCAACCATATTTTGTTTACTTCCCTTCACCTAAAAGATTTCAGTTTGTTCAACCGAGTTGTACAGTTTATAGGTCACATTAAAAGGTGGAAAAAGTTCTGACATTTTTTATCTTTGTCTCATTTTTTTTGTTTTACATCACAGAAACCTGCCAATTTAACAGGGGTGTGTAGATTTTTATATCCACTGTATATACAGTATCTGACAAAAGTGAGTACACCCCTCACATTTTTGTAAATATTTTATTTTACCTTTTCATGTGACAACACGGAAAAAATGACACTTTGCTACAATGTAAAATAGTGAGTGTACAGCTTGTATAACAGTGTAAATTTGCTGTCCCCTCAAAATAACTCAACACACAGCCATTAATGTCTAAACCACTGGCAACAAAAAGTGAGTCAACCCCTAAGTGGAAATGTCCAAATTGGGCCCAATTAACCATTTCCCTCCCAGTGTCATGTGAATTGTTGGGGTCTCAGGTGTGAATAGGGAGCAGGTGTGTTAAATTTGGGGTCATCGCGCACACTCTCTCATACTAGTCACTGGAAGTTCAACATGGCACCTCATGGCAAAGAACTCTGAGGATCTGAAAAAAAATTATTGTTGCTCTACATAAAGATAGCCGAGGCTATAAGATAATTGCCAAGATCCTGAAACTGAGCTGCGGTATGGTGGCCAAGACCATACAGCGGTTTAACAGAACAAATTAGTTGAGGGTACGTGCTCGGCATCATATCCAGAGGTTGTCTATATGGTGCTGCCAGCATTGCTGCAAAGGTTTAAGGGGTCAGCCTGTCAGTGCTCAGACCATACTCTGCACACTGCATCAAATTGGTCTGCATGGCTGTCGTCCCAGAAGGAACTAAAGATGAAGCACAAGAAAGCCCGCAAACAGTTTGCTGAAGACAAGCGGACTAAGGACATGGTTTACTGGAACCATGTCCTGTGGTCTGATGAGACCAAGCTAAACTTATTTGGTTCAGATGGTGTCAAGCTTGTGTGGTGGCAACCAGGTGAGGAGTACAAAGACAAGTGTGTCTTGCCTACAGTCAAACATGGTGGTGGGAATGTATAGGTGTGGGGCTACATGAGTGCTGCCAGCACTGGGGAGCTACAGTTCATTGAGGGAACCATGAATGCCAACATGTACTGTGACATACTGAAGCAGAGCATGAACCCCTTCCCTTCAGAGACTGGGCCACAGGGCAGTATTCCAACATAAAGACCCCAAACACACCTCTAAGATGACCACTGCCTTGCTAAAGATGCTGAGGGTAAAGATGGACTGAACAAGCATGTCTCCAGACCTAAACCCTATTGAGCATCTGTGGGGCATCCTCAAATGGAAGGTGGAGGAGTGCAAGGTCTCTAACATCCACCAGCTCCGTGATGTCATCATGGAGGAGTGGAAGAGGACTCCAGTGGCAACCTACGGAGCTCTGGTGAACTCCATCCCTAAGGGGGTTAACGCAGTGCTGGGAAATGATGGCCACACAAAATATTGACACTTTGGGCCCAATTTAGACATTTTTACTTAGGGGTGCACACACTTTTGTTGCCAGCAGTTTAGACAATGTCTGTGTGTTGAGTTATTTTGAGGGTCAGCAAATTTACACTGTTATACAAGCTGTACGATCACTACTTTACATTGTAGCAAAGTGTCATTTCTTTAGTGTTGTCACATGAAAAGATATAATAAAATATTTACAAAAATGTGTTGTGTGTGTATACACATACAACACATACAACGTGCCTTGAAAAAGTATTCATACCCCTTGAAATTTTGTCATGTCACAACCAAAAACGTAAATGGATTTTATTGGAATTTTATGTGATAGACCAACACAAAGTTGCACATAATTGTGAAGTGGAAGGAAATGATAAATGGTTTCAAACATTTTTTACAAATAAATATCTGAAAAGTGTGGCATACATTTGTATTCAGCCCCCTTTACTCTGATACCCCTAACTAAAATCTAGTGGAACCAATTGCCTTCAAAAGTCACCTAATTAGTAAATAGAGTCCACGTGTGTGTGATTTAATCTCATTATAAATACATCTGTTCTATGAAGCCCTCAGAGGTTTGTTACAGAACCTTAGTAAAAAAACAGCATCATGAAGGCCAAGGAACACACCAGGACAGGTCAGGGATAAAGTTGTGGATTCGTTTAAAGCAGGGTTAGGTTATATACAAATATCCCAAGCTTTGAATAGCTCTCAGAGCACTGTTTATTTCCCCCATCTGAAAATGAAAAAAAAAAAAAAAAAAGTATGGCACATCTGCCAACCTACCAAGACATGGCCATCCACCTAAACGGACAGGCTGGGCAAGGAGAGCATTAATCAGAGAAGCAGCCAAGACGCCCAGGGAAACTGGAGGAGCTGCAGAGAGCCACAGCTCAGGTGGGAGAATCTGTCTACAGTACAACCATTAGTCGTGCTCTCCACACATCGGGCCTTTATGGAAGAGTGGCAAGAAGAAAGCCATTCGTGAAAGAAAGTCAGAAGTCCCATTTGCAAGAAGCCATGTGGGGGACACAGCAAACATGTGGAAGAAGGTGCTCTGGTCAGTGGCAGCATCATGTTGTGGGGATGCTTTTCTTTAAGTAGGGACAGAGAAACTGGTCAGAGTTATTGGGGAGATGGATGGTTTCAAAGGGGATGAATACTTTTTCAAGGCACTGTAAAATATATTTATATACACACACAGATCAGCTATAACATTATGACTACTGACAGGTAAAGTGAACATTAATTATCTCCTCACAATAGCATCTGAACGTGGTTGGGATATATTAGGCAGCAAGTAAACATGCTGTCCCTAAAGACAATATGTTGAAAGCAGTATATACACTATGGGCTGGATTCACAAAGAGTTACGCCGGCGTATCAGTAGATACGCCGACGTAACTCGGAATCTAAGCCCGTCGTAAGTTTAAGTGTATGCTCAAACTGAGATACACTTAAACCTAGCTAAGATACGATGGCCTGCGCCATCGTATCTTAGGGTGCAATTTTTCCGTTGGCCGCTAGGTGGCGCTTCCGTTGATTTTGGCGTAGAATATGTAAATGACTAGATACGCCGATGAACGTACGCTTGCCCGTACGCCGTTTCCGTAAGAGGTACGCCGGCGTAAAGATAAAGCTGCCCCCTAGGTGGCCTAGCCAATGTTAAGTATGGCCGTCGTTCCCGCATCCAAATTTGAAAATTTTACATAGTTTACGTAAGTCGTCCGTGAATGGGGCTGGACGTAATTTACGTTCACGTCGAAACCAATACGTCCTTGCGGAGTACTTTGGAGCAATGCACACTGGGATATGTACACGGACGGCGCTCGTTCGTAAAAAACTTCAATCACGTCGGGTCACCAATCATTTACATAAAACGCGCCCCGCTCATCCTCATTTGAATTAGGCGCGCTTACGCCGGCCCCATTTACGCTACGCCACCGTAAGTTAGGAGGAAAGTGCTTTGTGAATACAGCGTAAATACGATACGTTACGCTGCAACAATGCGCCGATCTACGTGAATCCAGCCCTATATTGTCAAAAGTTTTTGGACGCCTGCCTTTAGACACACATGAACTTTAATGGCATCCCAGTCTTAGTCTGTAGAGGTCAATAATGAGTTAGCCCACCCTTTGCAGCTATTACAGCTTAAACTCTTCTGGGAAGGCTGTTCATAAGGTTTAGGAGAGTGTCTATGGGAATGTTTGACCATTCTTCCAGAAGCACATTTGAGAGGTTAGGCACCGATGTTGGATGAGAAGGCCTGGTTCGCAATCTCCAGTCTAATTCATCCCAAAGGTGTTTTATCGGGTTAGGGTCAGGACTCCTAGAGACAGGTTAGGGCTGTGAAGGGTACTATAGGGGCAGGTTAGGGCTGTATAAAGGTACTATAGGGGCAGGTTAGGGCTGTATACAGTAAGTGACAATGTGCTCATTTACGGTGTAGCTGCAGATGCAGACACTCGTGGCTCCTGTGTGCTCTCCTCCAGGATCAGCCAGTGAACAAGCCTTTTTTGGGAGGAGTGGAAGAAGCAGCCACACCCCGGCTCCACCCATCAACTCCAGCTACCTCGGTACTCAGAAAGGCATTGAAAATCGTGGAGGGACAGCCTGCCGGATTGGATGACTGGGGAGACAGGCATCCCCCCTCCCGCGCACCGCTGGGCCCACTGCCGACCCGATGAACGTCTTCTGACGCTTACAAAGTTGGGTAAGTGCGGGGGCGCCCAGCTCATTATGATGGCCCTGCTGCGATCTCCTCTCACACTGGACACCCCTGGACTGACCCCCCCTATTGTGCCGCACCCGGGGCGGACTGCCCCCTCTTGGTATGCCACTTCGGCTTTTTTGTGGAGGCAGAACTAATCGCATGAGGATTTATATCTAACCTAGCTGTGCTGGTGCAAATATGTACATTAGTGGAGGCATGCACAAGTGTTTACTCATTAGGTCACGTGCATTGTAGTGTGTCCATGTGCTCCAAATACCTATCTTACACCAAACTCTTGCTGTATTTTAGCCGAGACTAAAATATTCTCAGACAAAGCCTATATGCACAATTGTGTGCCAAAACCCTAATGCCGCGTACAATCGGAATTTCCGACAAGAAAAGTTCGATGTGAGCTTTTGGTCGGAAATTCCAACAGTGTGTAGGCTCCATCTGAAATTTACAACAGGAAAGTGCTCGTCGGAAATTCCAATTGTCTGTATGCGATTCCGACGCACAAAAAAACACGCATGCTCGGAAGCATTGAACTTAATTTTTCTTGGCTTGTCGTAGTGTTGTACGTCACTGCGTTCTTGACAGTCGGAATTTTGTGTGACCGTGTGTATGCAACTCAAGTTTGAGCCAAAATTCCGTCGAAAAAAAAATCCACGGTTTTCTTGTCGGAATTTCTGACCGTGTGTACGCGGCATAGTCATATAATAATCAAAAACATCAGTCTTGCTTTGAGAATATTACCATGAAAATAAGTTTATATTTATCTGTATTCAGAGAACTCCCAACAACGACTGAAGAAATAGGTGAAGGGATGCGGCAAAAATCTCCACCACCTCCACTGTATACATAGGCAGGGCAGAGGGGAGTCAGGGGCAGAGCCAATGGATGGCAGCAAAATGAAGTGTCTAGGTTGTCAAAAATCCTTGCACCAGCCCTGAGCATACAGAAAAGTTATAGATTACAGTTGTGGGAAAATCTTTATAAATAACGATGGAAATTGTCTAGATTTACTCATAAGCGGGTACTAAAATGTGGTCTGGTCTTTTCCTTACTTATGACAACAAAAACAGATGATTGTAAAAAAGCATTTGGAATAATTACTTAAAGTGGTTGTAAACTCAGTACCACCACTTGTACCTACAGGTAAGCCTATATTAAGGCTTACCTGTAGGTACTATAAATAAACTGTGAAAGTTTAAGCGCTGCTACCACGGCATCGGCGCATGCGCACTGAAGAAACGGCCCTCCGGCACCAGTTTTCAGGGCCTGTGCCATGATCGGCAGCTCCCACGTATGCAGCTCTGGCCAATCACAGCACCGGAGCACGCAAACATGGAAGTAGTTCCAGTGAAAGATGTTTGCGATGGGAGCGGAGTGCGGGTGGCACTGCAGGGAATCGTTCTAAGGTGAGTATTTCATAATGAGCTAGTATGCAATGCACACTAGCTCATTATGCCTTTGTCTAGCAGGTTTTGTTTGTTTTATTTTTCTCGAGGTATACAACCTCTTTAACCTTAGACAGCCAATAGGGGCTGGACTCTTAAAAGGCGTTACATGGGTTTTCTGGTCATGTAATTATGGTTTTCGGCTGTGTCAGTTATAACGTGACTGTCTCTCAATCAAACAATGTCTGGGAGCTGTTGGTAAAAGCGTAGGCTCTGTGCTGGGGTCCAAAGTGAGCACACTCCCAGCACAAACAAGGGGCGCATATATATATGTGGCAGCTCGGCTTTAAGGCCCACTACCGTGCTGACACATATACACTCACTGGTCACTTTATTAGGAACAACTGTTTAATTGCTTGGTAACACAAGGCAGCAACTCAATGCATTTAGGCATCTAGACATGGTGAAGACTTGCTGAAGTTCAAACATAAAAATGGGGCAGAAAAGGGGATTTAAGTGTCTTTAAACGTGGCATGTTTGTTGGTGCCAGACTGTCTGACAGTCTGAGTATTTGAAAAACTCCTGATCTATTGGGATTTTAACGCACAACCATCTTTAGGGTTTACAGGGAATGGTCCAAAAAAGAAAATATCTAGTGAGCGGCAGTTGGGCAGTGTGGATGAAAATGCCTTTTTGAGGTCAGAGGCGAATGGACAGACTGGTTCTAGTAACTCAAATAAGTTGCAACAAAGAGGTATGCAGAACAACATCTCTGAATGCACATCACATCAAATGTTGAAGAAGATGGGCTACAGCAGAAGAAAACCACACCAGATGCCACTCCTGTCAACCAAGAACAGGAAACTGAGGCTATGAATCACACAGGCTCACCCTCAAGTGGACAATAGAAGATTGGAAAAATGTTGCCTGGTCTGATGATCCTTGATTTCAGCTGCAACATTCAGATAGCAGGGTCAGAATTTGGTGTAAACATGAAAGCATGGATCCATCCTGCTCTGTATCAATGGTTCAGGCTGGTGGGTAGCAGTGGTATAATTCTGTGGAAGATATTTTCTTGGTACACTTTTGGGCCCCTTAGTATGAATTTAGCATTGTTTAAACGCCACAGCTACCTAATTATTGTTACTGACCATATCCATCCCTTTATGACCAAAGTGTCCCCATCTTCTGATGGCTCCTTCCAGCAGGATAATACACCATGTCACAAAGCTCAAATCATCTCACCACTGGTTTCTTGACTAGGATAATGAGATCACTGTACTCCAATGGCCTCCAGTGTCACTAGATCCAAATCCAGTAGAGCACCTTTGGGATGTGGTGGAACAGGAGATTCATGGATGTGCAGCGTGATACCATCATGTCAATATGGATCAAAATCTCTGAAGAATGTTTCCAAAACCTTGTTGAATCTAAGAATGAAGGCAATTCTGAAGGCAAAAGGGGGTCCAATCCGGTAGTAGCAAGGTGTACCTAATAAAGTGTTTCCGGTGAGTGTGTGTATACAGCCACCAAGGTGCTTAAAGTGATGTTTCGTATATCATTTTTTTTTACCATTTATATAAAATGATTTTAGAAATAAACATTCGATACAGGCTATGGTCTATGACCAGCAGTAAGAGCCATCTCACATTATTTCACCAGCATTGCAGAAAGGCTAAATGTATTTTACAAAGCAAAAAACCTTGCCATCCTAGCAACTTTGCCCGATTCATCATTTTCATCATGCAGCATTTCTAAGCATTAATTATCAGGCCACTGTTAATTGAAGGTGGTTTGAGTGATAACAGCTAGCGATGTTATCTGTTCCAAGTTTTCTGTAAATGACTGGTTACACCAAACAAGAACACGCTCAAGGCTGATAATATGTGGGGACTATTTCAAACCATGCAGACTGTTTCAGCTATTCATTGGCAGCATTTCAATACAGTCACAATAGGATTAATTATAGCACAATTTCCTTTTTTTTGTGAATGCAGAAAAAAAAAAAAAACAATGTCATGAATTTCTACTTACTGTAAAAGCTTTCAATAACTGTGGTCACCAAGCAGAGGTTGGTATTTTTTCATTGCTTTCCTACTTTTTAAATGCACCATTCAAAGATTTAATTAACATATTATGGCAATACACTTTTTCAGCACTGGCATCATTTACAAATTTACAGTGATTTGTTTCTAAGACGTAGTACAAGCCACAGTTCTATTGGCTGCAAAAGACTAATGTGAAAGGGGAGTTCCAGCTGTTTATTAAAAGTCAGCAGCTACAAAAAGTCAGGGCCGGCGCTAGCGCAAGGCAACATGGGAACTTGCCTTACGGCGCCAGGGAACAGGGAAAATTGACAGTGTCACTGTGTCAGTGTCTCTCTCGTCTGCGAGTCCCAGGATTACACACAGCAGGTATCTCCCGCTGTCTGTATTGGAGCTTTGTGTGTTAACTTTGGCCGCGCTATGAGAAAAGTTCCGCCCTCCTCCTAGATCAGCTCGTGTGATAGGCAGAAGAATGCGTCTATCACACAAGCTGATCTAGGAGGAGGGCGGGACTTTTCTCACAGCGCGGCCAAAGTTTTCACACTAAGCTCCGATACACACAGTGGGAAATGCCTGCTGTGTGTTAAGTGTAGAGGAGGAGGGAGGGAGGGGAGCGCTGAAGCCACACTGGCAGTGTGTGTGATAAATTCCCTCTTCTGGTTCATCCCCATTTGCTTGTGACATCATCTGGGATGGACCAGAAGAGAGGAGAGGCCGCTGGGGCAGCGTGACATGAGAGAGAACTTATCACAGATGCTTCCTGCATACTGGCTGCCAGGTAAAAACTGTGCCCCAATGTGCTCCAATATGCCCCAATGTGCTCCAGTATGCCCCAATGTGCTTCAGTATGCCCCAATGTGCTTCAGTATGCCCCAATGTGCTCCAATATTCCCCAATATGCCCCGATGTGCTCCAATATGCCCCGATGTGCTCCAATATGCCCTGATGTGCTCCAATATGCCCTGATGTGCGCCAAGAGCCCCGTGACCCGTTTCCTGATGTCCTGTACCCTGATGTCCTGTGCTCCAGTCTGCTGTGCCTCAATGTCGTGTGCCCTGATGTACTGTGACCTGATGTGGCCTAGTGTGCTGTACCCTGATGTGCTATGCCCGGATGTTCACTTTGCCCTGTGCCCTGATGTGCACTGTACCCTGATGTGTTGTGCCCTGTGCGTGCGCACCGGGGCGGCAAAATGCACCTTGTATAACGGTGTAAATTTGCTGTCCCCTTAAAATAAGCAACACACAGCCATTCATGTCTAAACCGCTGACAAAAAGAGTGAGTAAACCCCCAAGTCAAAATGTCCAAGTTGGGCCCAAAGTGTCAATATTTTGTGTGGGCACCATTACTTTTCAGCACTGCCAGGCCTCTTGGGCATGGAGTTCACTAGAGCTTCACAGGTTGCCACTGGAGTCCTCTTCCACTCCTCCATGATGACATCATGGAGCTGGTGGATGTTAGAGACCTTGTGCTCCTCCTCCTTCCATTTGAGGATGCCCCACAGATGCTCAATAGGGTTTAGGTCTGGAGACATGCTTGGACAGTCCATCACCTTTACCCTCAGCTTCGTTAGCAAGGCAGAGGTCATCTGGGAGGTGTGTTTGGTGTCATTATGTTGAAATACTGCCCTGCGGCCCAGTCTTCGAAGGGAGGGGGGGGGATCATGCTCTGCTTCAGTATGTCACAGTACATGATGGCATTCATGGTTCCTTCAATGAACTGTAGCTCCCCAGTGCCGGCAGCACTAATGCAGTCCCAGATCATGACACTCCCACCACCATGCTTGGCTGTAGGCAAGACACACTTGTCTTTGTACTCTTCACCTGGTTGCCGCCACACATGCTTGACGCCATCTGAACCAAATAAGTTTCTTTGTCTCAGACAGGACTTCCTTCTGGGATGACAGCCATGCAAACCAATTTGATGCAGTGTGTGGCGTATTGACAGGCTGACCCCCGCCCCCCCACCCCTTCAACCTCTGCAGCAATGCTGGCAGCACTCATATGTCTATTTCATCAAAGACAAATTCTGGATATGATGCAGAGTACGTGCACATACCCTGGCAGAATTTATGATTTCTTTGCCATTTTTCAGAGAATATGAATGATAACACAAAAAATGGTTAGTGTTTGGCTGAAGCCATTATCAACTGTGTTTACTCTTTTTAAATCATAACGGCAACAGACAAACTACCCAAATTACCCTGATCAAAAGTTTACACACCCTGCTAATTTTGGCCTGATAACATGCACACAAGTTGACACAAAGGAGTTTGAATGGTTATTAAAGGTAACCATTCTCACATGTGATCTGTTTGCTTGTAATTAATGTGTGTGTATAAAAGGTCAATGAGTTTCTGGACTCCTGACAGACCCTTGCAACTTGGGAGGAAACTAAAGATATGGATAACGTTACCACTGTCCTTGGTAGGACGCATAAATCTGGTAAAGATGAAGATTCTTCCTAAGTTCCTGTATAGATGTAGGAATTCCCCACAATGGTTACCTAAAAGCTTTTTTGTACAACTACATGGAATGCTTTCTACATTTGTATGGGCAAAATCAGTTAGAATTAAATACGCTTATGAGAACGGCAGAACAGGGGGGGTTGGATTTTCCCGATTTTTACAAGTATTATTTAGCTACACAGCTGGTAACGGTGGGGAGATGGTTGAACCCCGACAGGTTTGACTCTGCTACTATGTTATAAGCAGCGGTGGTCCAAATCGGTAGAGGCACTGCAGGGACTGTTATATAGGGGGCTAAAATCAAGGCGAGAATTGACTCCTTCAATGAGAACAGTTAAAATATGGAAAGCGGCTATGGTAAATGAGGGAAACTCGGAAACTAAGTTATCCTCAAATACCCCATTATGGAGAAATCCTGAATTGCCGCACCTGGATTCTATTTAGGACCCAGGTGCTTGGACTAAATATGGGGTGAAAATGTTACCGCAAATACAGGGGGAAAGATTTTCCTCATTTACAGAAATGAGGGAGTTCTGAAACATCCCGGAGAGTTATTTTTTCAGATACAGGCAACTTATTCATGCGTTATGTGCTCAGTTTCCTGAGGGAACTCCACAAATAATGGAAGTAGGTCTGGAACGAATGGTAAAAAGTGGAAAAGGGTCAACTTCAACATTGTATAAGTATCTACTGAGAGATACATCATTTGATACAAGTAAATTAAGTGAACAGTGGAGAAGGGACGTTCCAAATTTGGTGGAGGAGAACTGGGAGGAAGTATGGAGTTCTCCATTTCAGATATTGGTATCACTTTGAGACAAATTAGAACAATTTAAAATAATATATAGGAGTCATACACCATATAAGCTATATAAGATGTCTCCATTAACCACTTAAGACCCGAACCTTTAGGCAGCTAAAGGACCCGGCCAGTGTTGGCTTTAACTGACAATTGCGCGGTCATGCGACGTGGCTCCCAAAAAAAATTGGCGTCCTTTTTTTCCCACAAATAGAGCTTTCTTTTGGTGGTATTTGATCACCTCTGCGGTTTTTATTTTTTGCGCTATAAACAAAAATAGAGCGACAATTTTAAAAAAAATTCAATATTATTTACTTTTTGCTATAATAAATATCCCCCAAAAATATATAAAAAAATATATTTTTTCCTCAGTTTAGGCCGTTAAGTATTCTTCTACCTATTTTTGGTAAAAAAAAAAAAAATCGCAATAAGCGTTTATCGGTTGGTTTGCGCAAAATTTATAGCGTTTACAAAATAGGGGATAGTTTTATTGCATTTTTATTAATTTTTTTTTTTACTACTAATGGCAGCGATTTTTTTCGTGACTGCGACATTATGGTGGACACTTTGGACAATTTTGACACATTTTTGGGACCATTGTCATTTTCACAGCAAAAATTGCATTTAAAATGCATTGTTTACTGTGAAAATGACAATTGCACACAGTTTACACACAGCTCTCCCCGTTCTTCGGCTCCGGGGACCGATCGCGGGACTCCATCGGCGATCGGGTCCACGAGGGCCACGGAGCTTCGGACCGGGTCGTGTGCACGCGCCCCCACGGCTGGGCTTAAAGGGCAACATACAGGTACGTGCCCAGCCATGCCATTCTGCCGACGTATATCGGCGTGAAGGGGTCCTTAAGTGGTTAAACCCTCAGAACTGCTGGAGATGTGCAGATATTCCAGGAAATTGTATGCACATATTTTGGTTATGCCCAAAGATAGTGGTATTCTGGAGGGAAGTCCTGAGAATAATCGCTATAGTAACATCAATAACCTTGGAACATTAGGCAGAGATCTGCCTACTGGGATTGGTAGGGAAGAAGATTGTTCCGACAGGAAGGAGAATACAGGTGGGTCTTTTATTGTTCTACACTAGGAAAATGATAGTCTTAAATTGGAAAAAAGGAGAAGCCCCTTCGGTAGCACATTGGAAAAATCTTGTAAATGATAATTTGCCACTATATAGGGAGATGTACTACACAAGAGGACATGGAGAGAAATACGAGTGAGTATGGGCAAGTTGGATAGAAAACCCTATGACAGCTTCAGGATAAATAGGGTATAAGGGGAGGTTAAACACACCATTAAAGGAAGGGAAGGACATGAATGTAAAGAAGGTAATTGTGTTAGATGAAATTAATGTTAGTAGAATTATTTGGAGGTGTGTATGTGGCTGATATACATACACACACACAATGTATATCACTGCATGCTTATACAACACGCTAATTCTTCCTATTCAAAATAAAACAATCAAGGGGGCGGCATTTATAAACTGTAAAGCATTTACACAGCAGGGCAATTTGGCATACAGTTTAATGTCTGGCATTTCTCCATGAGCAGTCTAAATATAAGACAGAAGCATTGATAAAAACAATGTTTATGAATAGGTGCAAAAAAGACAAGATGCCACAAGTGGCTTTCGTGCACAAATACATTTTCCCATTTCAACTGTTTTAATATTATGAAGCAACTTAAAACCTTTTTTTTCTTAAGTTATTAAAGGGGAGTTCCACCCAAAAGTGATACCTGTATTTCCGTGGCCCATGACGTCAGCGTGGGGCTCCCTCCTCCTCCCCCACCCGCCAGGCCAGTAAGAGAGAGGAGCGGGCCTTGCACATGCGCAGTAGGGTTCCCGGTGTGAAGCCGAAAGGCTACGGCTTATGGCGGCGGCAGCACCCGATAGCTGATAGAAAACATCAGCTGCGGTTGCCAACATCGCTGGATCCTAGGACAGGTAAGTTTACATTTATTAAAAGCCAGCACAGCAGCTGCATTACAGTATGTGTAGCTGCTAGTTTTACATTATTTTTTTGGGGCGGAACACCACTTTAAACATATATTGTGATTTTATACACAGCACCTTTAATTTTATACTGAGAAATCTCGGTCCCTTAGTACCTGGCTTTCAATAGCTATGCCATCAAAGCCAGCGACTGTAAAGCAGGATGAAGTATGGGACCTTGCGACAGAAGGTACTCTCGCATCGGCAGATGCCAAGGAACATCTGCTACCAGACGCACTAGTTTGGTGTACCAGGGTTCAGTCTGGACACAGGGGGGTCCACTATCGGGGGAGAAGTCCATTTTTTCAGGAAATTCTCCTCAAAGGGGTAACGGACCGCTAAACATTTTTGGGTCGAAAAGACCCTTTGCAGGCTATCCCACTCCTTGTATAAAAGCTTATCCAGATAAGGTACACAAGGAAACACCTTAGCGGCGTGAGTCGGCTTACGGAACCCGAAAGGAACCTACATCTGTAGCCTCCGCCGTATCCTCCATCTTAAGAGTATCCGGCACTGTGGTGATAAGTGCTCCTACAAGAGCCCTATCATGCGCTGACCTGGAACCGGAGTCATCCTCACTGTCCGAACGGTCGAGGTCCACATCCTCTGACGCCTCAGAACCAGGGCCGGGAGCCGCAGCTGGGCCGATTCTGTGTCAGAGTTGTCCCCGGAAGATGGCAGGGGAGGTTGATTTTTTTTACCCCCCTGATGCCCACGCGCTGCTTCAACCCTGGCAACAAAAGCCTCCAGGATCGCCAACATAGCATCCACAGGGGCACCAGTTGCCAACTCAGGTATGACTGAGGAAGAGGCGTCTGCTTCCGACACCATGCTGACCATGCGCCTGACACCCCCAGGGACGAGAGGAAAGGTACACAACCCACCCTCCTAGCTGCCACAGAGACTAAGGGTCCCCTAGGGAATTCACCACCCGAACCGGTCACTGCACAGCTGCCGCCCGTCTCTCCCGCCAGAGGTGCTCCCCGTACAGCCGCCTGTGCCACTCTGCCTCTCCGCAGCGTTCCAGGCTGTTCGTGCCGTCTAACCAACACTAGAGGTCAAAACTCCCTCACAAAATGGCTGCTGAGCAGCTGCCCTGTAGGAAAAAGGCGTGCGGCTACAAGAAAATGGCTGCCGAGTGAAAGGTAGAGAACATTGCAGTGCCGGGCGCTGCCAAAATTCCCGCTGGCCGCATGGAGAACAATTAAGCACACAGCGAACCACCGGGGGCCCCCGCACGGAGTATCCCCCCTGCACATGGCAGCCGGATAGCATCCCCAGGAGAGCGGACCCCACAGTGCAGCCCCCCGCTAGCGGATGGAGCCCCCCCAGGGAGGATCCCCGGTCAGACGCAGCCAGCCCAGCTTCCAGAGCATAGGGAGGAGGGAAGGGAGAGAGGAAACCCCCTAATCTACCTCCCCAGGAATGCCCAGCCGTGCCATCCTGCTGGAGCAGGGGAACTGCTACTTACCCGTCCTGCGTGGACTCGCTGGAAGCATCCCTGACAGACCCATTGCCTGCGATGTTACGGTGTGGCTGTCAGCCCTGGCACACTGTGACATGGACATATAACCCGGTCATATGTGAGCCCCGGAGCATGTAGCTCACCGGCCACCCCTGGGGCAACCGGGCATTTTGTGGCCGACCCAGTGTGTAGCTAAAGGTCTGCACACACTCGATGGCTGAAACTGGGGGGACTACAAGGATCTGATGTCCAGCCTGTCACCCAGTCAGCAGTTGATAGTAGATCTCGGGAACAAAAAAGTATCAAAAAACTCCAGGACCATCGGCCCACAGGATTTTGTCCCATGTGCCTTTAGATCGAGGTACACGTGTCTTCGTTTAGAGGTCTATCAAGTACCGAGGAGGTGCCAACCCTGGCGTCTCCACCAGTTGTTCCATATCTTCATAAAGTCATTAGGAAATCCCCCTACATTAATACACTTATTGCTCTCGCAATAGGGAATCAGTTACCACATTTACCCACAAAGCATAAGCTGGGAGAGCTACAGTAGAGAGATCAGTTGAGTAATTGGGCAAACTAATTCTACAAAAAAAATCTGTGTTGTCAGCCCTTAACAGGGCTTCAGAGCAAAAGTGCATGTCTGGCAGAACATATATGTTTCTTTACATGCAAGTTCTTTAAGGTCATGATCATACTAGCTGTCACCATGGCTCGCAGCAAAGGGTCCGTTGTGTCCCTGTTTTCCATTTCACGGGTGAATTAGGTCTGAATTTTTGGACGGAATTCTAACCTGAAATGGAGCCAAATACGCACAGGACCCTTCTTCAGTGCAGACCACGGCCCTCCCGGAGCTGTATGAACCGGCTCCATTGAGAGCCAGGCACAATCTCCTGTAAGGGGAATTGGATGCGGAGAAAACTGCATCCAATTTGCATAAGTGTGTACCCAGCCTAAATTCCTAGACAAAGGGCCAGTTTACTGTCCTTCAAACTTTAGTGGGGCCAAAATTGTATAATAGAGCTACAAATATGATTAAATAAAGTGATATGATTGATGAATTTATACTACTAATAAAAGGAATTCACCTTATATTAATGTACAAATAAAACCAAATTAAATACCCAAAAAATTATGTATGGGTGTTTCAAAAACATCTACTAGTAAAAATAATGTTCATATATTAACCACTTGACCACTGGGCACTTAAACCCCCTTAATAACCAGAACAACTTTCAGCGCTCTCACATTTTCAATGACATTTTTGTCCTTTTTTCCCCACAAATGGAGCTTTCTTTTGGTGGTATTTAATCGTTGGGTTTTTTATTTTTTGCGCTATAAGAGAAAAAAGACTGAAAATTCTGTAAAAAAAATAATTTTTCTTTGTTATAAAATTTAGCAAATTTGTAATTTTTCTTCATAAATTTTGTCCAAAATTTATACCGCTACATATCTTTGGTAAAAATAAGTACAAATTGGTGAATATTATTTGGTCTTTGTGAAAGTTATAGCGTCTACAAGCTATGGTGCCAATATCTGAAAATTGTTGGGGGGTATTGCAGAGTGTTGTGCGGGGGTATTGCAGAGTATTGCGCAGGGGGTATTGCAGAGTACTGCGCAGGGGGTATTGCAGAGTACTGCGCAGGGGGTATTGCAGAGTACTGCGCAGGGGGTATTGCAGAGTACTGCGCAGGGGGTATTGCAGAGTACTGCGCAGGGGGTATTGCAGAGATGGCTGAGCAAGGATGGCTGGATTTGTGACTGCAATAGTCACAGATACAGCTCACAGTGCTGCTGACACCTGCTCTCTCTCCTCTCACACTGTCATTGGACGGAGCGATCACGTGGTAAACGGTCACGGACACTCCCAGGGGGGCGCGATTCTGGGAGGACGTCCAGAGTCAAGGAACCGCCTTGTAGCCGTAATTGGGCTATGGGGCGGTGATTAAGTGGTTAATCAGACATCCATAATGTCAGTGAATAAACACCACATATGGAAGAAACGCAATTCGCAATGTCCACAACCAGATGATGGAATTCCAGTCCAGCAGGAAAAAACAGGATGGGGAGTTTAGAGTGCAGGGGATCAGACAGCCATCCACCACCACTGCAATAGATTCCTCCTCGTGCACCACATGTAAAAGTAAGGGGGGAACCCTTACCAGATTCGTTGGACCTTAGGTGGCAAGGTCATACAGGCTTAGCAGATATACCTCTGCAAGGTTTAAGATCGCTGGGCATCTCCTACAAACCTCATCTCCATCCGCTCAGAGCATTTACAAGCATTGCAATTTAAACAGGAATGCGGTGTCACACACTGCTCCTATGTGAACCCAGGCTGAAGCCACTATTGGCAAGCCAGGGTTCACACAGGAGAGGTGCGGGAAACTGCATGCAATTCGGACAGGAATCGTACTGCATTCCCGTTCAAATCGCATTTGATACTTTGCAGTGCAATTTGAGCCCATTCATTTTGTGTGGGCTCAAATTGCACCGCAAAGGTATCAGTACTCGATATCAGCGAGTACTTGACCGAAAGTATCGATACTCATACTCACTGGTAAAAAAAATGCATTATCACAACCCTATCAACTATACTATAAAATCTAGAAAACATATTACCAATGTTATGCTAACCATTTGTACATAAGTTTGTGTGCATTTCCATTCTAAAATAGTGCAATAACCAAAGCAGATATTTTAAACATATTCAACTCCATTCGAGACACTCTGCTTTTTGTAAAACATTTCAAATGTCAAGTGGTCAAAAAGTAAGAGCAACCTTTATTCTCTCTGTTTCTAAAGGTTTTTTAAATTGACGGGTTCCTTTCAAATATTAAAAAAAAATGGTTACTAAAACTGAAAAATTGGTCAAGTAATGGATTTGTCTACTTGCAAAGAGCATGAGCTAAATAGCTTTCCTGACTGGGACTATGTACAAATCTTAAGAGTCTTTTGACATATTAAAAGCAAGTCAACAGAACGCGTCTGAGTACATACAAGATTTTCTTTTGCAACCTAATTCAGGTTAAATAAGGTTATATTATTTATAATATATATACATATATGGCGGGTAAGCCAGTTCCAATCAAACTCTAATGTCTATATTAATCTTCAGCTGAATTATTGTCCACCAATTTTCTTGTCTTATTTTTCATTGTATTGTTTTGTAGAATGATTCTCCTGAAGAAGTGGTCAAACCACGAAACTAGTCGAGACTCAGATCATTCCATATGGTTGTAAATTACAGAAATTGCCTCGAGTTATCTTAGGCCTCTGTTTTTTCAATTTTAATCATGTATTTATTGTACAATCTTTTATGTAATAAATTTCCTTTTAAATTATATGTATGCTATTTTTACTGTACCAAGACAGTCCTTAAATTTTAGGGGGAGGGAATACTATTGGGCCAACTTCAGCTACTGTCCCTCTTTCCCTCTTGCCCCACCCTCTTCTGTTGTTATATATTTAAAAAAAAGAAGAGTTATATATAAAAAAAAAAAAAAAAAAAAGAGACAAATGCCTCCTATGTATATTTATGATGGCATATTTTTTACTTTCCAATTTTCTCACGTAAATCAAATCTGGGTTTATTCTCAGGAACAAATGAGCCCAGGACAGTCACCGGGAATTAGGAATAAAGTGGTTGTGAAGCCTAAATATTTTTTACCTTAATGCATTCCTTGCATTTTTAGGTGTCAGCATTCCCCCTCTTCCCTTTTACTTACCTGAGCTCTTATTCGATCCAGCGCTGTGCACGTCTGCAGCTCTTCTCTCCCCTCACTTTCGGGTCTCATTGGTTTGCTGGGGCACCAGGAGCCACTGGCTCCCAGTGCTGCCAATCAAAGGCAGTGACAAGGGAGCGGGGTCCCGCTGTCTGTGTCAAGGGATGCAGCCGCTGGGCTTGGGTGCGAGCATGCATGAGTACCCCCATGGAAAGTGGTTTCCCATGGGGTAACTGGACAGAGGGGAGGGGCCAGGAGCGCCGGTGGGGGATCCAAAAAGGGGTGGTTTGTGGCCGCTCTGTGCAATTCCATTGCACAGAGCAGGTAAGTAGACATGTTTTTTTATTTTTATCACCTTTAAAATCACTAATATCTATCCCATTAAGCAAAGAACCAGTCAGAAGCTAGTGTCTATATAGTGTATAGACCAATAACTCCTGATTGGTCATCGTGTGGAGACCAGGTAAAAAAAAAAAAAAAAAAAAAAGGAGCTGTCCAGCACTTAGGTATAAACCAGAATAAGGACAATCACCGACATATAGTAGAAAAAGACAGGCACTATAATGTTGTACGGCAAAATTTGCCTTAACTTTTAAATTTGTAAAAATGTGTTAAATATCTATTGAGGCGTTGTATATTCTCAGCTCATGCGTTAGACTTGTTAATTAGGATAAACTTTTCACAGCTGTGCCCACTGCAGTAGGTAATATAAAACTTTTTTTTGGAGCAAAACATTCACATATAAAAGCAAGCAGGTACATTTCACACTCCGCAAATGTAGCACAAAATATGTTTCCAGCTTCAATTATCCTTTTATTCCTTTACCTTAAATACAGGTAATTTTATGTAAAGCATACAGTAATTTAGCTGGATATGAACCAAGTTACATAGCAGCCGTGGGGAATGATTGATCAATACAGCTGCTCATAATAAACCTCAGAGAAGATGAATAATGTATTTCCAAGTGGTTCTAATGAGCAAAAGGGGCAGTCTGAGTTTAAATAAATCAACTTGACATCATAATTAGAAAAATAAATCTACCTACAAGGTATGTGTATCAAACTGACAGTGAATATTTCAGATAAATTTGAACTATTAAAGCAGACCTGAACTCAAAACGGGAGTAAGCTGCAATGTTATAGGGAACATTCTGAAATTATTATTTGTACCTAAGCAGTACTCTGAAAACAGTAAACTTTTGTCTTGAATTGCTGTAGTACAACCCTGGTACATGACAGTTTTAAGCCACTCTGCTAGTCCTATCACATTTGGAGAAGGGGCAGATCCGAGGGGGGGGGGGGGGAATTGCCACCCCGAGAAATTAGTTGCGGGTCTGGGCGGGTGAGAGCATGGGCAGCAGGGTGGCTTGGTGTGTGAGCGGGCGGATGGCTTGGCCTCGGCACAGGGTGAGAGAGTGGGCGGCCAGCTGGGCGGCGGGCCAATCAACGAGCCGGCGGGCAGGGGAGGAGAGAGATGATGTCATCTCTCACCACCCTGCATCCCTGCAGCAGTAACTTCGGCCCTCACTGTGCAGGCAGCAAAGAGATTACATCATCTCTCTGCTGCCTGACTGACGTTCTACCTGAAAAATGATGGGGTTGTCAAAAAAAAAAAAAGATTTAAAGGGTGGAAGTTTGCTATTGAAAAGTGTGCTCTGAGTCTGACAAGCAAAACACCACCTTAGCAAGTGACAATCCACAAGGTGTGGCAGGTGACGTGGCAAGTGACGATCCGCATCTGGTGGCAGGTGACGTGGCAAGTGACAATCCACAAGGTGTGGCAGGCAAGGGCGGATCCAGAGTCTAGTCTCAGGAGGGGCACTGCCAGAAAATAAGGTGTTGCTTACAGAACTCAATTAGGCATCCGGTGTGTCCGCTGCAATGTTGCAGTACTGCTAAAAAATCAATGATCGCCGCCATTACTAGTAAAAAAAATATTTAAATTTAAATGCCATAAATCTATCCCATAGTTTGTAGACGATTGTCAGGGACTGCAAACATGGTACAAGAGATGGTCAGAGACTGCAGACGTGGTACAAGAGATGGTCAGAGACTGCAGACATGATACAAGAGATGGTCAGAAAATGCAGACATGACACAGGAGATGGTCAGAGACTGCAGACATAGTACAAGAGATGGTCAGAGACTGTAGACATGGTACAAGAGATGGTCAGAGATTGCAGACATGGTACAAGAGATGGTCAGAGACTGCACACATGGTACACGTGATGGTCAGAGACTGCAGGCATGGTACAAGGGATGGTCAGAGACTGCAGACATACTACAAGAGATGGTCAGAGACTGCAGACATGGTACAAGGGATGGTCAGAGACTGCAGATGTGGCACAAGGGATGGTCATGGTACAAGGGATGGACAGAGACTGGAGACATGGTACAAGGGATGGACAGAGACTGGAGACATGGTACAAGAGATGGTCAGAGACTGAAGACATGGTACAAGAGATCAATGCAGCCTCATCAGTGCCCATCATTGTAGCCTCACTGTACATATAAATGCAGCCCCACCTGTGTCTATTAATGCAGCCCCACCTGTGTCTATTAATGCAGCCCCACCTGTGTCTATTAATGCAGCCCCACCTGTGTCTATTAATGCAGCCCCACCTGTGTCTATTAATGCAGCCCCACCTGTGTATTAATGCAGCCCCACCTGTGTCTATTAATGCAGCCCCACCTGTGTCTATTAATGCAGCCCCACCTGTTTCTATTAATGCAGCCCCACCTGTGTCTATTAATGCAGCCCCACCTGTGTCTATTAATGCAGCCCCACCTGTGTCTATTAATGCAGCCCCACCTGTGTCTATTAATGCAGCCCCACCTGTGTCTATGAATGCAGCCCCACCTGTGTCTATGAATGCAGCCCCACCTGTGTCTATGAATGCAGCCCCACCTGTGTCTATGAATGCAGCCCCACCTGTGTCTATGAATGCAGCCCCACCTGTGTCTATGAATGCAGCCCCACCTGTGTCTATGAATGCAGCCCCACCTGTGTCTATGAATGCAGCCCCACCTGTGTCTATGAATGCAGCCCCACCTGTGTCTATGAATGCAGCCCCACCTGTGTCTATGAATGCAGCCCCACCTTTGTCTATGAATGCAGCCCCACTTTTGTCTATGAATGCAGCCCCACTTTTGTCTATGAATGCAGCCCCACTTTTGTCTATGAATGCAGCCCCACTTTTGTCTATGAATGCAGCCCCACTGTGCATGGCACTCACCATGGCATTGCCTCGATCACACACAGCAGGTATCTCCTCTCCCGACGTGTGTCATGGAACAAACGGGAGTTGTAGGTCTGTGTTCGGCAGGGCAGTGTGCTCTAGCAAGGTCCCCCCCCTAGACGGGCTTGTGTGATAGTAGATGGAACACTGAATCAGTGTTTTGTCTATCACACAAGCAGGTCTAGCACAGGCAGCACAGCCGAACACAGACCCAGCTTTCACACACAGCGAGAGATGCCCGGTGTCATACACGCAGGAGAGAGGGGGAGTGCTGCAGTCAGCTACAGCTCAAAGCAGTCTCAGGACAGGCATCCTACTGGGATGGGCCAGTCTGGCCCTGGTGATGAGAGAGTGAGAGACTCGGCAGCTGCAGGCACCGCAAAGCAGTTTTTAAATCCAATGTGACATGATTGTCTTGGGGGGGGGCAATTTCCCTGTTGCGCCCCCCCCCCCCCTGGATCCACCGTCGCCTCAGGGTGACTGTAGCAGAGGTGAGAAAATCTCTGCAGTAAGTTAACTCCTGAAAGGCTGCAGGCCCTGATAATATTCCAGAACAGGTCCTTAGGGACTTCGCACACCAGCCTTAAAATGTGTTGATGTGTTTAATAACTTATTTTCTCAGGAGACTTTCAACACATGCCTTAAAGGGGTTATAAAGGTAAAAGTTTTTTTACCTTAATGCATCCTATGCATTAAGGTAAAAAAACATCTGATAGCACCGCCCCCCCCCCCCCCGATTTACTTACCTCTCCACTCGGTTCCCAGCCTGGCCGTTGATTGGCTAGGCTGGGCGGAATGATAGCAGCGCAGCCATTGGCTGGTGCTTCTGTCAATCACAGCGGATGACGCGCCGGGGGGCGGGGCAGAGTAATACAGTCGGCGGCTATGGCCACCGCTGTATCACGGGAGTGCGCTCGCAAAAGCTTTCCACCATGCGAGGGAGCTCGCATGAACGTGGAAAGCTTTTGCGAGGAGGAGCAGAGACAGCCTCCGAGGGACCCCAGAAGACACGGATCGGGGCCACTCTGTGCAAAACGAACTTTACAGCGGAGGTAAGTATAACATGTTTGTTATTTTTAAACAAACATTTTTTGCCTTTAGTGTCCCTTTAAGTCCACTACAATTGTTTTTGTCCCAAAGGGCAAAACAGTGTCATGTCTGAATGATAATCGCCCCCAGTAGTGGTATGGTTTATATGGTTGACATGCATGGCACATGGTCGGATGACAACCATGTAACATTTTTAATTAGTGAGTGGGATTTTTGTGTAGGGGATATATATTCCATTTGTGATTTTTTTTTTTTTTACAAAAGTTTTTTATTGTGAGAATAAAAATTAGAGTACAAGCATAGGTAGAGGAAACATAACCCTCTTTAGAGGTATATCAATGACATGGTAATACATAAGGCACATTGTAATGTTTAGTCCCTGGGTGAGTATAGGGTAATCTAGCAGCATATCACCAAAGTTTAGTGTGTATATATAAAAAAGAATAGGAGAAAAAACATAAGCATCACGTACTGAACTACCAATATGACCATTTGGCCTCAAAGATGTGAAGACTGTCATGTATTGTGTGGTAAATTCTCTCCGAGAGTTTCAATAACTCCATCCTATCGAGTACCTGTGACCATACAACTTCGCCAGATCTCCAGTTGAATGCAATCATCCATTGCACTGAACTGCATAGTGAATGGAGGAGTTTGGTGCAAGGTGGGGGAATATCTGGAACGTTTCCATATAGAAGGCAAATTAATGGGGTGAGGGAGACCTTGTGTTTGGAGGAGTCTTCGAATTTGCGAGCCGCTTCATGCCAGATGTGTGATAGACGTGGGCAGCTCCAGAAGGTGTGAAGCAGAGTACCCTCAGCCCGGCAACCCCTGAAGCAGTCAGGGGAAACCGACGGGTAGAAAGTATGTATTTTGGATGGTGTAAGGTACCACCTTGTAAATAATTTTGTTGGGGTTTCTCTAAAGGAAACTGCTTTGTTGCTTTTCCTGAGGTTTTCTGACATAGTATACCATGTATCCGGGGGAAGGTCAATGCCTAGATCTGATTCCCAGTGTAGCATGGGTTGGGTTTTTTCAAGGGGTAGAGAAGTCATTGAGATAATTATAGAGTCTAGAGATTGTACCTTTGTCTCTGGAGGAAGATTTGCATATCCTTTCAAAGATTGTAATATTAGGGTTCGTGGAGAGTGAAAAATGTGTTTGGAAGAACGATTTAATTAAGGAGAATCTCTCCTTTTCTGAAGAGGGGAGATTAAAGTCTTTCTGAAGGGACTCAAAACTTCTAAAAGTCCATTTAGACTGTAGTGATCCTAAGGAAATTAGTCCATTATCTATCCAAATGGTGAACGAATGTTTGTTTTTATATGCAAGAGGTAGTCTAGGATCGCCTAGGTATGATATGAATGGGGAGATGGCCGATGCAAGTGAGAAAATGTCCCGTGTATTTTGCCAAAGTCTAAATGCATGAGCTACTATTATGTTGCTTTTGATGAGGTCCTTATAAAGGACGTATTTGGACCAAAGTATCCCTTGTAGGTATAATGGGTATATAGATGAGGACTCAAAGCTTATCCAAGGAATATTTCTATTTGGGGAATACCATTGAGTAATCTGTGAGAGGCGTGCTGCTAAAAAGTACTTCCATAAGTTGGGAAGACCCAGACCACCACTGGGTTGTGACTTATATTGTAGGGCGTAACTATATCTTGGGCGCTTCTCAGCCCATATGAACTTATTAATGAGTCTTTGAAGTGCCTCTAGTTTGGATTTAGGAACGTTGATTGGTATAGTGCGAAAGTAATATAAAAGTTTGGGGAGAATGTTCATTTTAATTGCGCAAATTCTGCCCAAAAAAGAAATTTGGTAGGAGGACCAGGTTTTTAAAAGAGGTGATGCGTGCGAATAATGGGGTATAATTGGCTTTAAATAAACCATTGTAGAGGGGAGTGATGTTTACACCGAGATATTTGAATGAGGAAGAAATCCACGTAAAGGGGAAGTTGGATTGAAGAAGGGCGAGTTCCTGTGAGGGGATGTTAATGGGCAATACTGAACATTTGCTTAAGTTTATTTTAAGACCTGAAACTTTATGGAAGAGGTCTAGCTGTCTGAGAAGTACAGGTAGAGAGGTATGTGGGTTTGTGATATATATCAGTGCATCGTCAGCATATAAGCGAACTTTGTATTCTTGATGTTCTTTGGTATACCCCTTTATATCCGTGTTATCTCTGATAGCCTGGGCTAAGGGCTCTATTGCTAAAGCAAAGAGGAGTGGGGATAGGGGGCAGCCCTGTCTGGTACCTTTGCCTAGTGGAAAGAAATCAGAGTTAATGCCGGGCAATCGGATGCGGGTCTGTGGGAAATTATATAAGGCATTAAATCCTTGCAGAAATGCCCCAGTGATTCCAAATTTGGGGAGTAAGTAATTCAGGTAAGGCCAGCTAACGCTGTCAAACGCCTTGTGGATGTCAAGACTAAGGAGACAGGTTTGTCGTTTATGAAGGTTAGCATCCTGGATTACATTGGCCACTAGTCTGATGTTGTCTGTAATCTGTCTGTTGGGTATAAAACCGGATTGGTCGATGTGTACAAGGGGGGAAATTACTTTGGCGAGTCTGTCTGCTAGGATCCTACCGAAAATCTTAAGGTCGTTATTTAGGACTGATATGGGGCGGAAATTTTGGGGTAGTGAATGGTCTTTGTTGGGCTTGGGAATCAGGGATAGATTAGCTAATAGCATTTCTTTTGGAAAGGAATTGCCTTCTAGGATGTGATTGAAAAGGTTTTTTAAATGTGGGGCAAGTAAGGGGGCATATTTCTTATAGTACAAGGAGGTGTAACCATCAGGGCCTGGCGCTGTAGAGGATTTGAGTGATTTGATAATATGTAAGATTTCATCTACTGTGCAGGGTGAGTTAAGAGAATCAGCATGTTCACGATTGAGGGAGGGGAGGTTAAGGTTTTCAAGCCAGGATTTTGCAGCCTCGTTTGGGGGGGAGTTGGGGTTTGACATAAGGTCTTGATAAAATGAGGTGAAAATTTCCATAACTTTTTGTGGATGGGAGACCAGGTCACCGTTATTATTTCTAAGTTTGTATGTGTGTGTGGGGTTGTTATCTTGTCCAAGTTTCCTTGCAAACATGGCTGAGTGGGAATTGCAATGCAGCATGTATTTAGCTTTGGAGAATCTGAGGGATTTTTCAACATTGCTTGAGAGGAGGGTGTCTAGGGCTTTGCGTTTCACTTCTATTTGCTCAGTAATAGCAGGATCAACTGCATGGTGTAGTTTAATGTACAGATGATGAAGCTCATTAGTGAGGCGCTTGATATCTGCCTGTCTTTCTTTGTTCTTGGATGCCGCTAAGCTAATTATATGGCCCCTCAAAACTGCTTTGTGGGCCACCCATATTGAGGTAGGTGGAGTTTCTTGATTTATGTTGTCTGTAAAATAGTTTTCTATGTATGTGGATATGGTAGCCTTGCTGTTAGAGTTTGTTAGGAGGGTGTCATTAAGACGCCAGTTGTGGGGAGAGGGAGATAGGCCTATGTATGATGTAGTGAATGTGCATATGTTGTGGTCTGACCAAGGGCAGGGGTGAATCTGTGCTTGAGTGGAGTTGGCTAGGAGGACAGGGGTGGAGAGAGTATGTAGTCGAGTCTAGCATAGCAGTCATGCGGATGTGAGTAGTGGGTATATGCTTTGATCCCCGTGTTGTGAGCTCTCCATGTGTCTAATAATTGTGCTTTGTTGATTAGTCTGTTTATAGTCTTAGAAAAGGATTTTGTATGAGGGGATATGGAACTTCTATCGAGGATTGGGTGGGCAGCCAGATTAAAGTCCCCACCAATTAGTATGTGAGGTGAGTGGTATTTATCCAGAGTCTCAAAAAATTTGAGAAAAAAGGATGTATGGGTATCATTTGGGGCGTATACAGAGGCTATGGTGATTTCCCTATTATTAATAGTGCCCTTAAGAATTATGTATCTACTCTCAGGATCTCTGAATACATGCTGGACATCAAAGATAATTGTGTTTCGTATAAGAATGGCAACACCTCTTGTTTTATTATCATAGGTGGTGAAGTATACTTGGTTATAAGATTTGTGAAAGTATTTGGGGTGATTGGAGGAGGCAAAGTGGGTCTCTTGGAGTAGGATAATGTCTGCTCCAAGCTTTTTGTATTGTTGAAAGGCTTTTTTCCGTTTATTGGGTGAATTAAACCCATTTGTGTTGTGGGAAATAATTTTAATACCCATGATCAGAACTATGGTCAACTATCAACAGAACATCTAATACTCCCAGCAGCCAGCCATACAGAGGGAGGTCTAACCGGGTTGTGTAACTGTGAACCCTGCAAGACCTATCTCTATAGTGTAGAAAACAATGTGAATGTGAGAAAAATTTGTATAGACCTAGCATCTCTGCAGTACATGTCAATAAGTAGAAATGACGTAAATACAAAAAATATAGGTTATGTATACCTGTGGGAAGAAAGGAACAAGAGAACTTATACTCTATGCTTGTGTAAAACAAATATGATTTTTTCAGTAGTGAGTTATAGGAGATAATACTCCTGGTGTGAACCAGTTTCAGTAAAAAGGGTGGAAACCCTTTTGGACTGGTTTTAGTCAAAATAAACATACTATAGAGAAAAAGAAAAAAAACAACATGACGGATAATAAAAAAAAATTATCCTTATCCTGCGTCAGATCTAGCCAGGCTATCACCGAAGTGACCTAGATATGGATCGAGGCAGGAGTGGGGTCAAGCTAGCATCGGCGGACACACCCGGGCAAAAGAACAGGTTAAACTGAAAGAGATTCCGCGTATCAGTGCATGGCAACTTAAAACTGCATTGCAGCAACAATAACACTCTAATAATAGAGAACAGAGAACAGGGTCAAAACAACTGACTATAGCATTAAATTGTTTAGGAGGGAGTAGGAGAGGGATGTGATCCTGGGGATAGAATTATGCTCATCTCAGCCAGAGTGGGGAGGTCCAGGACAAATGTGTGGCAGTCTCGTGCAGCATCCTGGGAAACGAGTTTTGGGAAGTTCAAAATGATTTTCCTTTTTGTGCATGAATTGCACAGGGCTGCAGTATAGGAACATCCTGTATAGCTGTGAATATTGTACAGAAAAAGGTAAAAAAAAACAAAAAAAAAACAGGAAAAATGGAAAAAAAAATAGAAAAAAAAATAAAAAAAATCATGGGAGAAAATATCTGTTGGGTGGAGTAGATCAGTGCAAAAAGCACTGGCTCTTGAGGTGTCTGTTGCAGCATCCTCTGAAAAAACTGTGTGGCTCAGTGAGGAGAGTTGAAATTCTTCCAGTAGGGGGGAGTGGAGCTTTCGTGGGGGATATGTATATCCCAGGTATACAAGTTTGTCTGAAGTAAGGAAGTCCTGGGAGCCTCCTGTCCACTCTGCAGAAACTGCAAAATCATTTACTTTGGCTAAATGTGTAAATTGTTATTTAGGAGAGCCGTAGTATCTTGGATTGCAGGATCCTTTGGTAGGGATGGTGTAAAGACATGAAGAGACAATTGAAGATTTGGTATGGGTTAATTTTGATGTGGGTTGAATAATCTTCTCTGGTCTCTCTGGCTGCGCCTGTTGGAAGGTGTAGACCAAATGGGTGAGGGTCGTGGGGTGGCTGGAAGTCTTGGGTGGGGTTCGTTGGGCAAAAGACCCAGCTTAATCAACAGCTCTTTACCTTCAATCACATTGTAAACTGTATATGTGGATCCATTGTGTGGGATTGTCAGTTTAAAGGGAAAACCCCAGCGGTATCTTATCCTGGCTGATTGTAAGACAGAAGTGACCTCCTTCATCCTGCGTCTTCTGTCTAAGGTGGCTGGGGAGATGTCAGGAAAGATTTGTACACGCTTCCCTTCATAGGAGATATTGTGGCGGTTTCTGGAAGCACGCATGATGTCTTCCTTTACCAGGAAATCCTTCATGCACATTATAATATCCCTGGGGGGGTTTTCAGGGGGGGGGGTTTTGGACGGAGGGCCCTATGTATCCTGTCACAGGCAAAGGCGGATAATGGCTTCTCTGGTAGGAGGTCATGAAATATTTGGGACACTGCTGGTAATAAATCAGTAATGGTTTCAGGTATGCCGCGCAATCTAATATTCTGGCGGCGATTGCGATTGTCCAAATCCTCAACCTGGGCCTGCATAAAGGCAAAGTTATCAGCCAGATTTTCATAGTCTTTTCTCAGGTCATTATGTGCTAAGGAGAGTTCATCATGTTTTGTCTCCAGGAGATCAGTGCGTCCTCCTATACTAGCAATTTCTTGGGAAAGTGCAGCGGTGGATTTATGCACTTTTTCAATCTTTTCCACCAATTTATTAAAGATTAACGTGAGACTCTCATCTAAGTCAGCTTTAGAGAGGGGGGAGTTGTACTCACGATTTTCCATGCTTTTAGGAGGTTGTGAGATGATTTCATCTTCTCCCCACATGCTGCTGCTGGCGCCATTTTGGGACATCTTCCCTGCTCTCTGCTCCACGTTCAGAAGAAAGTTGGTCAGCGTGTGTTGCTGGCTCCGATTTTTTTTCTTTTTTGTGCCAGGCATGCACCTCGAGTTCCCGCAGGGGTGCTGATGATTTTTGTCCAAAAACTAGCGTTATAGCCCTGGGGAATCGGCCGTTATGCGCCCGGGTGTGGAGGAGATGTGACTAGGCACTTCCCATCAGCGTTGCGCCGCGCATGCGCCCCCATTTGTGATATTTTTAAACCAATACATTTGTATTTTTAATGTCCTTAGACATTTTCTGATGGTTTCTTTTTACCTATCCAGAGGTACTCTGCAAATCCCTCACTGTGCTTATCCTGCCTGGATCGCCCTCTGCCATGCCAACCTAGCCACCTGCCCAAGACTAAGACACCTACAGTGTAGTAATTATGTTGTGCCTGGATTTTTGCACTGTTACCCTGGACTTTTCTTTTTACTGTACCACATTGCTGCCCTGGGATATTAGTAATAGATAGTCCACATCATAGAAGGGTCCAATATCAAAAAAACAATAACATTCATTAGTAACATAAGGCTAAAAACACAGCCCAGCAGGAAAATCTGACATATTTTAGCCAAAACAGCCCTAATCATAGCTACCTGCTGGATTCTGCCAAAAAGCACACAAGGGAAAAAAAAAATCACAGATGACATTAGATATAATTACTTCTTAAAGAGCAGAAAAACAAGTGAGCAAAAAAACATGCAGAAAAACAGAAAACAAAATAGCACAGTTTTAAAGCAATACAGCTGTTACACTAATCAGACAGAAAGACAGCAAAAATGAAAAATGATTTTAGATAAAGACCCACATCTTAAAACAAATTGAGTCTATTGGGTATCCTAGTATGAAGCCAGAAGATCCACTTTACGTTCAAACATGCGGCAGTGTAGGTCTCCTTCCCTTTCATGGGTTGCCAAGCATAACAGTTTAGAATACATTATGTAATGAAACCATCTTTGTCTATATCAATTTTCCCCAAATACAAAGGGAGGGAACACATCTATTTGACGATTACGGTGGTAACCTATCCTATGTCTACAATAGGGAGACCCTTGTGCGCGATGTCAGGGAGGCCTATTCTCGTTCTTCCAACAAAACAAGAAAAAGTACAGTGGCTGCACTAAGATACAAGTCAGATTTCAGGCATCCCCTGCAACAAAAATATCATTTATGAAGAGATATTTCCAATAGGAACACATCTAAAGGGATGCAGGCCCAGATTTCCTCATGAGTGCCCTGCTGTTGCCACACCTTACAGTTATTTATGAAACCACTCCCATTAGACCTACTCTGTACAGAGGCACAGATAAACACACATGGATTTCTTCAGAACAACAAAAGGTAGGAATCTAACAACGTTTGCTATACTCCTTGCAATGTACATAGAAAACCCAGAGGGGAATGTTTGTTTCCTCAACAAAAGTGGAGTTACACATTGCCAGAATTGACTATTCAAAAGGCACGTTCTCATACATGCATTATACATACCTTCTTTGTTTAGCAATATTTATTAACTTTATTTTCTTGCCCTTAAAAATAACCAAGGCAACTGGTTCAACTTGCCAATTTACTGTTAGAGACATTAAAATCCAACCCCGTTGTGGCGGCGCGCTAAATTGCAATATCCCCTCACTTCCTCTGCCTCCCTGGTCACCTTTTTTTTATTTACGCCCAATATCCCAGACAGCTTGAGCTTGCAGATGTCCCACTTCTGGAAGGATAGAGCCTTATTTCGCTTCGGTCAATTGGTGGATACTAGAACCAGAACTTTACAGTCTTTCCAAGACTTGAGAGGCTTTTGATTTGCCCAAACAGGCTTTTTTTTAGTTATTTACAAATCCGTCATTTTGCTCAGTCTTTAGTAACGAATCTTCAATTCTCCCCTTTAACTGAGTTTGAGAAAATCTGTTTAGAAGGTTCATCCCCCAAAGGTATGATCTCGTGCACCTACCGGCTTCTGATAATGGACATGTCGCCTACTGGGCCTCGCAAGTGGGAGCAGGCCTTGGGTGAGGATATACCCATGCAGGCATGGCAGCTTATATGGTCGCAGGCCTCTAAGAGCTCCATCTGTACGCTCTATAAAGAGAATCAGTATAAAATCTTGTTTCATTGGTATCAAACCCCAGACCTGCTCCACTCTTTATCCTTTAGCTGATCGCTGCTGCTCTGACGCGGTGGGAATGCTATATCATACCTATTGGACCTGCTCTTTGATTGCGCCCTATTGGCAGACAGTTCATTCCCTAATCCACTCTATATTCGGTTCATCTGTGCCGTTTTGTCCTAAACTTTTCCTTCTGGGCCTCCCACCCCCCTCTTTTTCAATTTTTAAAAAAAAACTCATGGCACAGGTCCTTACGGCTGCACGGTGCTTGGTGGCCTTGAAATGGAAAAAGAAGGAACCTCCCTCCCTGTTTGAACTACACTCTAGAATCAGGGACGTTAAAAGGATGGAATATATGACACCTTCCCTGAATAACACTCTCGATACCCACAACCGGGTATGGGAACTATGGAATGCGCTGGAGGCCCCGATTGCATGAATAACCCGTTTTGGGGGGGGGGGGGGGGCGCTTTATGGTTAGGTATCCCGGACTGTGGGGGGGGGGGGGGGGTTTTGGGGCGGATGGTGGACCTATCTCTTCTTTCTCCTTCACCGCTCTTGCTTTACTTTTCTCCACTTTCACTGACTGTCTTTTACTTCACTATACCATATTTTCCTTTGGTCTCTAAGGCACACTGTGGCAGGCTGGACTCTGTGATGATATAGACACTTGGACCTATGTTAACCAGATTGGATCTTGCATTGACCTATCTTTAGTGGTTTGTTCTACATCTTTTGCTCCAGTTGTATTGCCGGCAACTCTGCTTGTCCTTCCTAGTGCTGCCTCTTCATAAAGTTATATGTCCTTTTATGTTTTTTTTTTTCTCTTTGTCCTTTGTTTTTCCTTTGCCTGGAAAATGTTGATAATTCAATAAAATTTAAGTTTTCAAAAAAAAATCCAACCCCATTTCAAAGTCTACAGCAAGCAAAACATGCTAACCTTCCACTTATTCAAATTATTTTTTTTTAATTTTTTTTTTTTAACGGTCCAACTGTTTGCCGATACTTATTTTACAGAATTTTACTTCACTTATGTTCCTAAAATGGTAATGGTATCCACTTTAACTCCTTATGGCTCCATTCACACCAATGCATTTTTCCATGCCTTTTACAGAAACCCAGGACATTTTTTTAATATGGATTCCTATGGAACACGTTCGCATCAATACATTTTTGTGCCTCTGCATTTTTGGAAAGGCTCAGGGACTTTTTTGGAAAGTCTCATGGACTTTTTTTTAAACACAAAACTGTGCTTATTTTGCGTTTTTGATTAAAAAAAATTTTTTTTATGGAGAAGCTGCAGAAAATAATTTAGTGGCAAATTGCATTTCCAATCTGCCAAACAAATCCCGACCCCCCCCAAAATAAAGCACAAAAAAAGCAAAACTCGCTGTAAAAAAATGCAAAAAGGACTGCAAAAATTCTCAAAAGCAACATGCATACATGTGAATCGTGCCTAAAGGGAAATAAGTCAATTTTCAGTGTGACAATAACATTTACCTCTCCCCAACACTTAAACCTTTAATATACCTTGTTTCCTTTAACACTGAAACTAAGTGTTAAATTGATCTCTTAACACCATGAGAATCCCAACACTTGGCCACTAAAACGGGACTTTAACATGTTAACCCCCACCAAAGCCTTGGTCTGATTCCTAAAACAAATCTCAACTCTAAACTGCAAGCGTTAAGTACTTTAATGCCTTAGCACTTAAACTAAACCATACAATGATCCCTTAACATTTAACCACCTTTAACACTTAACCCCTATGGATAGCCAATGAAACCTAAATTCCTAACCCTAAAATTAAATCTAACTCCTAAAACAAGTTCCTAACACCTAACCTACCCTCAAACACTTATTGTATTTTCCTGTCACGGAAGTAATATAGCATTTCAAATGCTAACATCCTAAGGAAAATTATGTTTTCCTGCTTGTCATGCTGCCCTCTGGCTGCAAATTGAGTCACTGGCCAGGAACAAGTATGCAGTGGAGGAAAGTCAGATGTTTACATGTATACTTCATCTGGGTAAGAAACTCCATGTATTGAAGATAAAAGAGTTAGAAGGTTGGCCATGCAATTGATAAAAAAACTAATTTGTAAGGGGCAGTCAGGACAAAACTGATTCATGTTATTTACAGTTATGCTCTTCTGATTGGAGTGCGGAAATCATTTGGAGTTTGTACCAGTGACAGATTGGAACCTGTGACTCAACATATTTTGTGAACTATGTGCTCCTTACCATTAAAGTTGTATGTATATACTGTGTTTATATACAGTGCCCTGAAAAAGTATTCATACCCCTTGAAATTTTCCACATTTTGTCATGTTACAATTAAAATTGTAAATGTATTTTATTGGGATTTTATGTAATAGACCAATACAACGTGGCACATAATTGTGAAGTGGAATGAAAATTATAAATGGTTTTCAATTTTTTTTAAAAGTGTGGCGTGCATTTGTATTCAGCTCCCTTTACTCTGATACCCCTAAATAAAATAGCTGAACCAATTGCCTTCAGAAGTCATCCAATTAGTAAATAGAATCCATTGTGTAATTCAATCTTAGTATAAATACAACTGTTCTGTAAAGCCCCTAGAGGTTTGTTTGAGAACCTTACTGAACAAGCAGCCTCACGAAGGAATACACCTGACAGGTTAGGGATAAAGTTGTGGAGAAATTTAAAGCAGGGTTAGGATATAAAAAATATCCCAAGCTTTGGACATCTCACAGAGCACTGTTCAATCCATCATTTAAAAATGGAAAGAATATGGCACAACTGCAAACCTACAAAGACATGGCCATCCACCTAAACTGACAGGCCTGGCAAGGACAGTATTAGTCAGAGAAGCAACCAAGAGGCCCATGGTAACTCTGGAGGAGCTGCAGAGATCCACAGTTCAAGTGAAATAATCTGTCCACAGGACAACCATTAGTCATGCACTCTACAAATCTGGATGTTATGGAAGAGTGGCATAAAGAAAGCCATTGTTGAAAGAAAGCCATAAGAAGTGCAATTTTCAGTTTGCGAGAAGTCATGTGGGGGACACAGCAAACATGTGAAAGAAGATGCTCTGGTCAAATGAGACCAAAATTGAACTTTTTGGTCTAAAAGCAAATTGCTATGTGTGGTGGAAAACTAACACTGCCCATCACTCTGAATTCACCACCCCCCTGTGAAACACGGTGGTGGAAGCATCATGTTGTGACTATGCTTTTCTTCAGAAGGGACAGGGAAGCTGGTCAGAGTTGATGGGAAGATGGATGGAGACAATTACAGGGTAATCTGTAGAAAAAAAACTTGGCGTCTGCAAAATGGGGCAGTGGTTCACATTCCAGCATGACAACGACCCTAAACATACAGCCAGAGCTACAATGGAATGGTTTAGATCAAAGCATATTCATGCGTTTAGAATGGCCCAGTCAAAGTCCAGACCTAAATCCAACTGAGACTCTGTGGCAAGACTTGAAAAATCGCTGTTCACAGACGTTCTCCATCCAATCCGACAAAGCTTAAAGCGGAGTTCCAACCACAATTAGCATTTTTTAAATGTATGTCCTTTCATCCTGCGTTTTTATAATATAAATCCGGTCACTTACTATTTTACAATCCGCCGCCGATCCGCATAGATATTCAAATAAGATAGTTTATAAAACTATGTCTACACCGTTGACATTTTGCTTGTGGGCATTGTGAAGCCTACAAGCACTTACTTCCTGGAAGTCTTGGATGGGGAGTGATAATTGGACAGCGCACTGCATCCTGGGAAATGATGACACACATTTCCCAGGAGCATTAGAGGGAGATGTCAGAATCCTAGGTGATTTCAAAGGCAGATTCACTCTGCTGGTTCGGCTCCAGAGACTGCTAGCAGGTATAAGAGGCGGAGTGCAATTGCGATCACTCTGCCTGGGACAGGAGCCAGCACTACACAGAAGCAGAATTGGCTTATGCAGTTCTTGCGCCTGCTCCCTATGCTGCTGGCATAGCTACAACTTGAAGTGTTCAAACAATTGATCTTAAAAGATATAGAAGAACTTCCACAGAAGAAAAGAGTCAACCCAGAATATATTAGAGGGTGTGAAGTCCCTCGAGAATAAAAAAGACATTATTATCCGCCCAGCGCATAAGGGGGGAGGATACAGTTTATTATCATGATCAACTAACCATGCTGCTGGAAGATCGCACCACATACAAGAGGTTGGGTTCAGATCCCACTGAATCCTATAAGGCACAGCTTGACTCTAATAAGTTGGTGGTTCCAGATCAATGCCCTTAATGCTAAAGAAAGAGCCTATTTGGCCCCTTCTGTGTGTAGAATCCCAGTGATCTACACGCTACCGAAGATACATAAGCATGCAACATTGCCACCAGCCCGACCGATTGTGAACGGCATTGGATCCGTCACCGCCAGACTAGGAGAATATTTGGATACATTTCTCCAACAGAGTGTGCGTGAAACAAAGGCATACCTTAAGGATACAGCGGATCTGCTTTTATCCCTGGAAGAAATAAAAGATTAATCTAAACTCCAAAACCTTTCTAGTAACGGCGGACGTAGCCTCATTGTACACAATAATACAGCACGAGGACGTGGCACTGGCACTTAATTGGGCATTGAGCAAGAGAGGAGATCCCACATACACAAAAAAAGATTTCTGGGTCAGGCTCTAGAATTCTGTATGTCGCACAATTATTTTTGGTTCAATGGTTTATTTTTTTCTCAACAGGTTGGCGTAGCTATGGGAGCTACATTTTCTCCCAGCTTAGCCAACTTGTTCATGGCAGAGTGGGAGGATAAATGCATTTTCAAAAATAGAAAACCTCAACTTATTTTCTACCGGAGATTTATTGAATGAATGAATGAATGAAAAACTTATATAGCGCGGCACATGCGAACTGAATCGCCTCTGGGTGATGATCTTTTCCTGATCTGGGGGGATCAGAAATAGATCTTAAGTCATTTTTGGAAGGTCTGAACAACAATGTTAATAACATCAAACTGGATTATGTGTTAAGCGACTGTTCGGTTAACTTCCTGGATGTAACTATAGAACTATGTGATGGCAAGTTGAAGACAAAAGTGTATTTTAAGGCCTCTGATCGTAACAGTTATTTGTCAATCAGAAGTGGTCACCACCCTGCCTGGATCAAAAATATACCCAAAGGCCAATTTTTACGAGTGTCTCGCAATTGCACTGTAGAGACAGATTTCTTTGAGCAAGCAGATAAATTAAAAAGTAGGTTTGTCCAAAAGGGGTATGATGAGGCGAAGTTGGATGCGATCATTCAGGAGGTTGCCGAAAGACCTAGGGAACTCTGCTTCAAGAAAAAAAGAGATGGAACAACTTGGTAATCAGCACCAATGGGGTTTCCTAACAGGTTTTCATACTCAATTTAAGGAAATAGAGACTATCTATAAAAAACATTGGCATATTCTCAGTAGAGATAGACATTTAGGTGAAGTTATTCCTGAACAACCACGCTTCATCTACAGAAGGGCTCCAAATTTTGGGGATCGGGTTGTCCGTAAAATATTGGACCCACCTGATCGCCAACTTAAAATTGATCTGAAGGGTTTCTACCCATGCAGAAAATGCATCTGCTGTCGCACCGTTAGAGTACATAATAAAGGGATTAACAAAGTCACCAGTACTGATGGCAAAACTTTTGAAATCAAAGAGTTTAGTACTTGTAATTCCTCATACATGGTTTACTTGCTATGGTGCCCATGTGGGCTATTATATGTTGGGAGGACTAAAAGACTTCTAAGAATCCGTATTGCCGAGCATTTAGCTAATATTAGAAAAGGTTTTGAGGATCCTCTTGTGGACCGCCTGCCCACACACACACATACATACATACATACATACATACATACATACATACATACATATATAGTCAGGTCCATAAATATTGGGACATCGACACAATTCTAATTTTTTGGGATCTATACCCCACCACAATGAAACAAGATTTGCTTTAACTGCAGACTTTCAGCTTTAATTTGAGGGTGTTAACATCCAAATCAGGTAAAAGGTGTAGGAATTACAACGGTTTGTATGTGTGCCTCCCACTTAAGGGACCAAAAGTAATGGGACAATTAGGTGCTCAGCTGTTCTATGGCCAGGTGTGTGTTATTCCCTCATTATCCCATTTACAAGGAGCAGATAAAAGGCCCAGAGTTAATTTCAAGTGTGCATTTGCATTTGGAATCTGTTGCTGTCAACTCTCAATATGAGATCCAAAGAGCTGTCACTATCAGTGAAGCAAGCCATCATTAGGCTGAAAAAACAAAACAAACCCATCAGCGAGAAAGCAAAAACTGTGGCGGATGACCGAAGAATTATTTTCTTGGTGAAGAAAACACCCTTCACAACAGTTGGCCAGATCAAGAACAGTCTCCAGGAGGTTGGTGTATGTGTGTCAAAGTCAACAATCAAGAGAAGACTTCACCAGAATGAATACAGAGGGTTCACCACAAGATGTAAACCATTGGTGAGCCTCAAAAACAGGAAGGCCAGATTAGCGTTTGCCAAACAACATCTAAAAAAGCCTTCAGAGTTTTGGAACAACATCCTATGGACAGATGAGACCAAGATCAACTTGTACCAGAGTGATGGTATGAGAAGAGTATGGAGAAGGAAAGGAACTGCTCATGATCCAAAGCATATCACCTCATCAGTGAAGCATGGTGGTGGTAGTGTCATGGCGTGGGCATGTATGGGTGCCAATGGAACTGGTTCTCTTGTATTTATTGATAATGTGACTGCTGACAAAGGCAGCAGGATAAATTCTGAAGTGTTTTAGGCAATATTATCATCTGCTCATATTCAGCCAAATGCTTCAGAACTCATTGGACGGCGCTTCACAGTGAAGATGGACAATGACCCGAAGCATACTGCGAAAGCAACCAAAGAGTAAGGGAAAGAAGTGGAATGTTATGCAATGGCCAAGTCAATCACCTGACCTGAATCCGATTAAGCATGCATTTCACTTGCTGAAGACAAAACTGAAGGGAAAATACCCCAAGAACAAGCGGGAACTGAAGACAGTTGCAGTAGAGGCCTGGCAGAGCATCACCAGGGATGAAACCCAGCGTCTGGTGATGTCTATGCGTTCCAGACTTCAGGCTTTGCAACCAAGTATTAAAAAGTTTGATTTATGATTGTTAATCTGCCCCATTACTTTTGGTCCCTTAAAAAGTGTGAGGCACATATACAAACTGTTGTAATTCCTACACCGTTCACCTGATTTGGATGTAAACACCCTCAAATTAAAGCTTAAAGTCTGCAGTTAAAGCACAACGTGTTTGTTTCATTTCAAATTCATTATGGTGGTGTATAGAGCCAAAAAGATTAGAATTGTGTTGATGTCACAATATTTATGGACCTGACACACACACACACACACACACATATACCCCCACACACACACACACACACATATACACACACAAACACACACTCATGACTAAGCCAATTTCTGCCTTTTGGTGTTTACAAGTTAAAATCTGTATTTTTTGCTCGAAAATTACTTCGAACCCCCAAACATTATATATATTTTTATAGCAGAGAATCTATAGAATAAAATGGCGATTGTTGCAATATTTTATTTCACGCGGTATTTGTGCAGCAGTGTTTTAAACGCAACTTTTTGGAAAAAAAAAATATAAGTAAAGTTAGCCCATTTTTTTTGTATAATGTGAAAGATGTTACACCGAGTAAAGAGACCAAACATGTCATGCTTTATAATTGCACGCACTCGTGGAATGGCGACAAACTACGGTACCTAAAAATCTCCATAGGCGACGCTTTAATTTTCTTTTCACGGTTACCAGGTTAGAGTTACAGAGAAGGTCTACGGCTAGAATTATTGCTCTCACTGACAATCGCAGCTATACCTCACCTGTATGATTTGAACACCGTTTACATATGCGGGCGTGACATGTGTAAACATCCCTTGTGACAGTAATAGGTGGTGACAGGTACTCTTTATGGAGAGATTGGGGGTCTAAAAGACCCCCGGATCCCTGCTTTGCACTTCAAAGTATTCAGATAGGCGAAAAAGGCGATTCTGAATACAGTGTATTTTTTTTTTTTTAAACCAGCGCCATTGGCAGCCGGATAAACCGGAAGTGACGTTGCTTCCGTGTTTACATTGACAAGACTGGATCGAAGCCATTCGAGGCTTCATTTCAGTCTCTCGCTAGGCACTGGAGGCAGCGGATCGTGCATCGGGTGTCCCGGTGGGGGGGGGGGGGGGGGGGGGAGGCCCTGTGAGATCGGCGGAGGATGTCCCCTCCCGCTCCTTCGGGATAACAACAGAGCGGCTTTCAGCTGCATTGGTTGTTATCCCTGGAAAGCCAATCACCGGCTCTAAAAAATAATAACGAATGATGCCTGCAGCTGCGGGCATTATCCTGGTATAACCCATCGAAAGCCGAGGACGCATATGTGTGTACGCTCGGTGGGAAGGGGATATACACACACACACACACACACACACACACACACACAGTATCTCACAAAAGCGAGTACACTCCTCACATTTTTATAAATATTTTATCATATCTTTTCATGTGACAAGAAATTACACTTTTCTACAATGTAAAGTAGTGAAGTACAGTAAAGTAGTGAGTGTATGAGCTTGTATGACAGTGTACATTTGCAGTCCCCTCAAAATAACTCAACACAGCCATTAATGTCTAAACTGCTGGCAACAAATGTGAGTACACCCCTAAGTGAAAATGTCCCAATTGGGGCCAATTAGCAATTTTACCTCCCCCGGTGTTATGTGACTTGTTAGTGTCACAAGGTCTCAGGTTTGAATGGGGAGCAGGTGTGTTAAATTTGGTGTCATCACTCTCATACTGGTCACTGGAAGTTCAACATGGCACCTCATGGCAAACGACTCTCTGAGCATCTGAAAAAATAGGTGCTCTACATAAAGATGGCCTAGGCCAGGGATATGCAATTAGCGGACCTCCAGCTGTTGCAAAACTACAAGTCCCATCATGCCTCTGCCTTTGGGTGTCATGCTTGTGGCTGTCAGAGTCTTGCTATGCCTCATGGGACTTGTAGTTCTGCAACAGCTGGAGGTCCGCTAATTGCATATCCCTGGCCTAGGCTATAAGAATATTGCCAAGACCCTGAAACTGAGCTGCAGCACAGTGGCCAAGACCATACAGCAGTTTAACAGGACAGGTCCCACTCAGAACAGACCTTATCATGGTCGACCAAAGATGTTGAGTGCACGTGCTCAGTGTCAAATCCAGAGGTTGTCTTTGGAAAATAGATGTATAAGTGCTGCCAGCATTGCTGCAGAGGTTGAAGGGGTGGGGGGGTCAGCCTGTAATTGCTCAGACCATATGCCGCACACTGCATCAAATTGGTCTGCATGGCTGTCATCACAGAAGGAAGTCTTTTCTAAAGATGATGCACAAGAAAGCCCACAGTTTGCTGTAGACAAGAAGACTAAGGACATGGATTACTGGAACCATGATAAACTTATTTGGTTCAGATGGTGTCAAGTGTGTGTGGCGGCAACCAGGTGAGGAGTACAAATACAAGTGTGTCTTGCCTAAAGTCAAGCATGGTGGTGGGAGTGTCATGGTCTGGAGCTGCATAAGTGCTGCTGGGACTGGGGATCTACAGTTCATTGAGGGAACCATGAATGCCAACATGTACTGCGACATACTGAAGCAGAGCATGATACCCTCCCTTCAGAGACTGGGCCACAGGGCAGTATTCCAACACAATACCAACCCCAAACACACCTCCAAGATGACCACCTTGCTAAAGAAACGTAGGGTAACGGTGATTGACTGGCCAAGCATGTCTCCAGACTAAACCCTATTGAGCATCTGTGGGGCAAGGGAAGCTGGAAGAGTGCAAGATCTCCAACATCCATTAGCTCTGTGATGTCATCATGGAGGAGTGGAAGAGGACTCCAGTGGCAACCTGTGAAGCTCTGGTGAGGGCAGTGCTGGAAAATAATGGTGGCCACACAAAATATCAACACTTTGGGCCAAATTTGGACATTTTTCACTTAGCGGTGTATTCACCTTTGTTGCCAGCGGATTAGACATTAATGGTTGTGTGTTGAGTTATTTTGAGGGGACAGCAAATTTACAATGTTATACAAGCTGTACACTCACTACTTTACATTGTAGCAAACTGTAATTTCTTCAGTGTCGTCACATGAAAAGATATAATAAAATATTTACAAAAATGTGAGGAGTGTACTCACTTGTGAGATACTGTATATATACACACGATAGTTTGTATACACTAAATTTCACGCAAAACAATCAATATACACTTATCATCGGGAGTTTTTTTTTTACCAAAGACATGTAGCAGAATACATTTTTGCTTAAATTGATAAAGAAATATGATTTTTTTTATTGCATATGTTTAATAGCAGGAAGTAAAAAATAGTTTTTTTCAGAAACATTTTTGGTTACATCACAAAAAAGAAAAAACCCAGTAGTGAACAAATACCACAAAAAAGCTACAATTGTGTGAAAAAAATGATATAAATTGAATTTAGGTACAGTGATGCATGACCGTGCAATAGCAAAAAATGGCCTATCATGAAGAGGAAAAAACCTTCCGCAGCTGAAGCTGTTATATAAATTGCCATTTTCCTAATGTATTAGTTACAAAATGCTATGGCCAGATCATTGGAATGCCATCACCTTTTAAGCATACAGCCAAAACTAAAGCTGGCCATTGATGGATCTAAATTTGTCTGGTTCAGAAGGGACATATTTCGATCCATCTATGGCCAGTCCCGCTCAACAGAATCCGATCTTAGGATTGACTTCTGTTGACTGGGACTGCTGAAAAACTTTAATTTGAGCAGTGACTGCAGCCAATTGACTCCAACACTGATCAGTGTATTATGACAGCAGAGTAGTCTCCACTGTCAGAATACAATAGCACAGCGGAGAATTCCTCCATCCACCCTGTTTCTGTGGATGGGGAAATCCTTTTTTTTTTTTTGATCTGCTATCCTAACAGAACCAGATGCTCAAAATGACTGCTGAACATACTGCCCCATACCGCACACTACTATCGAACAAGCTGAATAAAAAAACTACAGTAGATAGTAGTCCCTGATGAACCGGGGGTAAAAAAATAAAAAACAGGAGGCTCTAAAGGAGGCAACACTAAATGGCGGACCGCGGGTCAAAAATAGACTGCAAGGCAGTCCTGTCCGGACTGTGGCTCCGCCACTTAGCGGCCTCCGTGTCCTCTACTGGCTGACAGTTTCCTTCTCCCACCGCCACCACAGCATTCATCCATAGCAGGTAGGACGCGCGGCATGTCCAGACAGAGCATGAGACATCCTTTTCAAGTTAGAACAAATGGAGAAGATAGGATGGAACTTTGGAGGCACCAAAAAACACTTGGAATTGGAACAATGAGGTTGAATAAAAAAAATTATTGATAAACATTTAAAATCCTTGTAAAATAGAAACATGATGCATACAAGTAGTAAGCCATCATGTCAACAAGAATTATACATCAAGCTTCAAAGAAAGCAGCGCTACAACACCAGTATACAAAAAAGGGGGGAGCTGTGAAGAGGACTTGGATACAAGGAAGGGGGGCTGTGAAGGGGACTGAGGTGCAAGGAAGGGGGTGTTGATTTTAAGTGTGGAGGTCTCTGATGTAAGGTGTGGGTGCTGTAAGGTAAAGGAGGACAGAGGACATTTATGTAAAAGGGTACTTTAATGCAAGGGGGCACAGTAATGTAAAGGGGGCGCAGTAATGTAAGGGGGGCGCAGTAATGTAAAGGGGGCGCAGTAATGTAAAGGGGGCGCTGTAATGTAAAGGGGGCGCTGTAATGTAAAGGGGGCGCTGTAATGTAAAGGGGGCGCTGTAATGTAAAGGGGGCGCTGTAATGTAAAGGGGGCGCTGTAATGTAAAGGGGGGTTGTGTGATGCAAGGAGAGGGTTCTGCAATGTAAAAGGGGCAGCTGTGGCATAAAAAGGGGGGCTGTGATGTAAAGGGATGGATCGATGATGTCGATGTAAAAAGGGGAAACACTAATGTAAGGGCAGGCTGTGATGTCATAGTACAAACATGAGACTCAGACAGAAAATTTGAATAGCCGGACCTCTGAATTTTAATTCACTACCCCTGCTCTAAAGAAAGCACAAGCAGTAATTATGAGAAAACTTTGTGATGTTTGAGAAATAAGTAGCCGGTTTTCAGGGAACTATTCATTTGTAGAACATTTAAATTATAGAATGGTTTCTAGTGTGACTATTTACAGCATATTTATTACAATAGTACATCAGTTCCCTCCTTAGTCTATTAAGCTTTTCTGGCACTTGAATAAAATCACTATTTTTTGCAGGTTAACAAGATCACTGCTATCTCAAGTCTATGTGTGCAGTATTGTACCTCAAACAGATTAAGTCTAATCATTTCCTGAAAAAAAGTGGAGGTATCAAACCGTTTTAAATGCATAAATACAGGATCAAAACGGCAGAAAATAGAGTGCTGAATTTTACATTTACAAAGTAAATCTCCAGCTAATGCGCAGCGGCAACAACAAACATTAAAAAAAGCCGCTCTGCACTCCAAGGAATGGAGCTGCCATGGTAACAAAGATTTCAGATTTTCTAGCATTTTACCACTCATATCCCCCTTCTTATTACATTATGATAAAATGTCAGTGGTTTTCATAAAAGCAGAATCATCCAGTGTTAACCTCTTCTTGTTTTACATGCCGATCGAACGCTTAAAAAAAAAAGAGTTTAGATGTACAAAGTGCGATCCAATTGATTTGCATCTCTTCTGTGTAACCACACTGCTATGTGTTTTATTTAATCAAGACAACTGTTGAGTGATGTATTGTGCTCTTACTTGGCTGTGAGGTCTCTTTTGAAAAAGAGCGATAATTTGAATTTTGAGAGGTCACTCTTCTACCTGCTATTTATCCTTCAAGAGATGCACTCATAATAAAGGACGACACTCTGGGAAACATTAAGGCCCCATGCACACGAGATGCTGGTAAACGCGTGTTCAGAGGCATTTGGACAGCTTTTTCAACTGCCCCTGAACACATTCAATGTTATCCTATGTGTCCATGCACACAGTCACGTTTTTCTGCAGTTTTGCCGCGATTTCGTTTATAGGCGTTTTTAAAGGTGACCTATTTTTTTACATTAGAAATCTCAAAAATTATGGCAAATGATGAAAAAACATTAAAAAAACATAAAAAAAACATAAAAAATATGTAATTGCTTGCATTGCATTGTGGACAATCCACAACGTGTGGCAGGTGACACGGCCAGGTGACGTGGCCAGTGGTCAATCCACAACTTGTGGTAGGTGACATGGCCAGGTGACGTTACCAGGTCACGTGGCCAGTGGACAATCCACAACTTGTGGCAGGTGACATGGCCAGGTGACATGGCCTGGTGATGTGGCAAGTGGACAATCCACAACTTGTGGCAGGTGACGTGCCAGGTGATGTGAACAGGTGATGTGACAGGTGACGTGGCCAGGTGATGTGGCAAGTGGATAATCCGCAACTTGTGGCAGGTGACGTGGCCAGGTGATTTGGCAAGTGGATAATCCACAACTTGTGGCAGGTGACATGGCCAGGTAACGTGGCAAGTGGACAATCCACAACTTGTGGCAGGTGTCGTGGTCAGGTGACGTGGCAAGTGGACAATCCACAACTTGTGGCAGGTGACGTGGCCAGGTGATGTGGCAAGTGGACAATCCGCAACTTGTGGCAGGTGACATGGCCAGGTAACGTGGCAAGTGGACAATCCACAACTTGTGGCAGGTGTCGTGGTCAGGTGATGTGGCAAGTGGACAATCCACAACTTGTGGCAGGTGACGTGGGCAGGTGACGTGGCCAGGTGATGTGGCAAGTGGACAATCCACAACTTGTGGCAGGCGACGTGGCAAGTGGACAATCCAAAACTTGTGGCAGGTGTCGTGGTCAGGTGACGTGGCAAGTGGACAATCCACAACTTGTGGCAGGCGACGTGGCAAGTGGACAATCCAAAACTTGTGGCAGGTGTCGTGGTCAGGTGACGTTGCAAGTGGACAATCCACAACTTGTGGCAGGTGACGTGGCAGGTGACGTGGTAGGTGACGTGGCCAGTGGACAATCCACAACTTGTGGCAGGTGGCGTGGCCAGGTGACGTGGCAGATGACGTGGCAAGTGGACAATTCACAACCTGTGGCAGGTGATGTGGCAAGTGGACAATCCGCAGCTTGTGGCAGGTGATGTGGCAAGTGACACGCTAAATACAAGTACACTGCTGCTCTCTCAGCTGCTACTCACTCTGGTCTCACAAAATGGCTAAAATGGTTGAATAATCCTGTTTTTTGAGCTTAGGGGTGTTATGTTTCTTAACTAATCGCTTATAAACGCAAATGCGATAAAACGCCACAAAATTCGCGGCAAAACGGGCGTTTAAAAAGCCGGTTTTTGCATTTGAAAACGTGTGTTTAGATGAGTTTGCATCTGCGTCTCGTGTGCATGGGGCCTTATCTGAACGGGAGCAGACAGTCTGGAGCAGATGTGCTTGGCAACCTTTTTCAGCTGTGCTTTGAAAATGAACGATGGAAGCTGACTGGTTGCCATGAATAGCTGCCCCAGATTCTGTCTGCTCCAAGTTTCATGAATTCCTCTAACTTTACTTTGTTTGGCAGCACCGGTTGTTTTTCTCCAGGTCCCTTCCTTAGGTCTTCTGTTAGGCCTCATTCATTTACACCATGATGCAGAGACATCAGTTTTGCTGCATGCTTTGTGCAAGGGTTCAAAGAAAACAATGGTTCTTTATGTGCCCTGCTTACACCACATCGTGTGGCTTTCTCGCGAGAAGGAATCTGCAATGTGTATGCAGTTCTCTGCACGGAAAAAAAAATGACATGAAATCAACATTGGTGTGAACAGGGCACGTAACTGATGCACATGAAAACCGATGACAAAGCGCATAAAAACTCACTGAAACGCACATGAAAACTGTTGTAAACTGATGTAGACTTTGCAATTGAAATCTGTTTTCCAATCAGTTTTCATGCATGTATGGTATGAATGAGCCTGTGAACTGATAAGCTGAATAACCGTTATGGTAACAGGTTAAAGAAGAAATCAGATTGCGGTATGTACGAATCTGCAGAGAAGCATGGGATCAATTAGTTGAGAGCCAAAAGAATAAGTGCGCTTATTCTTTAACCACTTCCCACCTGGCCTATAGACAAATGACAGGATGACGGGACATTCACTATTTTGGGTGGACATCATATGGTGTCCTCCCAGAATGTGCTGCGGTGTGATCGGTCACCTGCTGTGTTTGTACACAGCGGATGACTGATCAGTGTACCAGCTGCTGCCAGTACCTAGTGATCACTGTGACCAATCACAGCAAATCAAATGACAATTGTACAGAATGGATGGCTTTCATTCAGGCCATCCATTGTGTTGATCTGATTGGTCACCAGGATCACATGGTACATACAGATCCAATCACAGCCTATCTGTACCATGCGATTAGATGTGGTCAATCATAGCTAACCACTATAGTAAACACTGAATGAATCAATTTCATTTAGTAAAGATGGTGGCTTATACCAGTGAAATTCACTGATATAAGCAATCATAAGGTTTGAAAAAATAAAATCCTGATCACTTCCTTAGTGTAGTACAGTGTTACTATGGTAACATTGTATTGCTCTGGTCACAGAGTTAAAAAAAAGAATAAAAAATGTAATACAAAAAATGTAAAAAAAAATATATTTTTTTTTACATAAAGTGAATATTAATCTGCGCAATCTAAATAAAGTGGTGTTAACAAATTGTGATTAATAATAGCTGCTATTACTAACAAGTGTTCTTACTTCACTTAAAAGGTGCAAATAATAAATAGTGCTGCGCTATAAAATAACAAGTGTAAAAATGGTAAAACAAATATTGCTTAAAGTTCATATATAGTATCCGGGACTGAATTAAAAAAATCAATACATCAACGGTGCAAAAATCCAAAATGCTTGTGCTTTCCTCCACCAGTCTCACAGGCTGCTCACCTCACATCTAAAACAAATCAGGTGTTCCCCCTCTGGGGATAATCACATAAACAAGAAAAATGTTTTTTTCTTGTTTACGCCATTACTTATTTTTATGGAGATTCCCCTACGCCAATAGACAAATGAATGTAAAAGTTGGCTGTGATGCGATTCAGTGGATATGCATGCTCCAGTTTTTGTAAACACTTGAATTTGTGTCTTAAACTGCATTTTTTTCTTTCTCACACGGTGTCCCCATGTAAATGTGTTAGTGACCACTTCCTTATACATACACCTTCCTCTGGGAGTGATTAAGGGAAGGGCTGATTAGCTGCCCATGTGAGTTAGGGAATCAGGGAGTATATAAACAGCATATTTAAGTCTCTAACTTCACCCTTACTGAACAAGTCAATGCTTTGACGATACGCGCCTAGGGGACGGAGCCTGCCAATTGAAGTTACATTGAGCCCATCTTGAGACCCATTGTGTCTGGAATGTGTTTTCAGCTTTACTGGCTTACAGTGCCATCTTTGTGAGTTTTATACCTTACCTTTTTATATATTATTAAACATTTTAAATGGAGAGCACTAGATTCTTCCTTCCTTCCTTTTGCATATCCATTATATTTGGTGAGCTGATCAGGTTTTTTTATCCCATGTGAATAAGCAAAGTGATTACCAGCACCACACCAGCCCCCTATGATCCCCAGAGGGGGAACACTGTTGATTTGATTCAGATGAGAGATGAGCAGCCTGTGAGACTGGTGGAGGAAAGCACAAGCATTTTTGCACCGATGGTGTATTGATTTTTTGAATTAATTTCAATCAGTTACATATAGTTTTTTATTATCAGTTGCATATAAACATATATTGCTGAAAGTTCATATATAGTATGTTTATTGATTACCAATTTTTTATTTTTTTTACATATGGTCACCAGTGTCCCTAATCACTGCCATGCCAGTGATATGACAACGCTGTACTGCGCTAGTGACAATATGTAAAAATACAATTTTGAAAAATATTTTAATTTCTTAATTTTCCCAAAAATTGGGACAATTTTTTTTTACAAATTAAAAAAACTCACCATGTCTCTTACTAAATATCTTGGACTGTCTACTTCAAAAAAAAAGGGGGGGGGGGGGTTGGGAGATATTTGTATTGTCCTGCCATTTTTGGGCCTCAAGAAATTAGATCAGTATAAAGTTGGGACCATGAAATTGTCCAAAATGTCTTGGTATGTTTACGCCTTAGGAGTTCTTTCAACTGCAACTAAGGGACCAAACCCAACCCCTGAAAAACAACTACACAAAGTTCCATAAAGACATGGATGAGTGAGTTTGGGGGAAAAGGAAATTAACTGGCCTGCACAGAGTCCTGATCTCAACCTGATAGTACACCATTGGGATGAATTAGAGTCAGGCCTTAGAGTCAGAGACTGTGAGCCAGGCCTTTTCATCCACATCAGTGCCTGACCTCACAAATGTGCTTCTGAAAGAATCAAACATTCCCATAGACACACTCCTTAAACCTTGTGGACAGCCTTCCCAAAAGAGTTGAAGCTGTTATAGCTGCAAAGGGTGGCCCAGCTCAATATTGAGCCCTAGGGGCCAAGACTGGGATGCCATTAAAGTTCATGTGCGTGTAAAGGCATATTTTGGTAATATAGTGTGTATACCATAGTTTGTGGACTATATTATGTAGCCTGTAGGAAAGGTATAAACACTGATTTGGTTTATTTTCAACAAAAAAAATGTAGCATGTAGCATAAGAATATTTGGCCTAAATATAGGAAGATAGATTTGCAAAATGATATAACAAACAAAGAGAAAACTTTTTTAGTTTATTTTGCAAAAAATGTAAAACCCAGTGGTGATTAAATACCACCAACAATCAGTAACTTTGTAAACCTGACATTGCACAACACACAGCGGAAGAATAAAAAAATGAACTATATCTTATACTGGTAAAACCACTCCTTGTGCTTAAGTTGAGTGACTGTACCTTGGCACAGTCTCAAAGTTTGCCTGAAAGGAGTATTTTCCAAAATGTATGGCATTCGTCTCCTACAGGCAGGAGGTATTTATCTAGAATTCCTACCCCATTGATCTTACTGTTCTGTACAGCGCTTTGTCAAAAGAAATATGCTGGTTACCATTGCTGGCCTCTCGTAAAAACTGCTAGTTACCTGGCTTTCATTTTAATCTAATGTTTTCAGTCATTTTTAGTATGACTTACCAGTCATTTATGTATACAAAATAAGAGTTCTGGCTTGATTGCATGCTTCCTCCAGGTCACTTGCTTAGAATGTATTTGTGATCTCACTCTTATTTATTGTAAAGAGTTGAGTTACAGTTAAGATTCTACCAGAATAGGTCTTGGTTAAAATACTTTCTCAATACAAGAAAACAGGTGTTGGGGAGATTTACTAAAACTGGAGCAGACAGAATATGGAACAGCTGTGCATAAGACTCAAATCAACTTATATTTATAGCTTATTCGGTTAAAACAAAACGTATTCCACCAATTTAACTTTCACAAAACTTCCCAAAGCTTATATTGGCTCTCAACTGAATCATCAAGCCATCAAATGGCTGGTGTGATAGCTGATAAAGTTTTTAACACCATGGGGTTGATTTACTAAAGCAAGGCTTGACAAATTTGCTTGGAATCTAGAAGCCAGCTAAAATAGTTAGGAGCCAGTTTTTTTTTTTTTTTTTTTAAACGTCAGAAAAAGCTCTATTAGCATTGCTGGTTGTCTTGTCATACCAACGGCCACCACATGAGGGCGCCAGATTCCAGAAGGAAGCATAGGACTGCAGATGGCCGTGGCCGCAATTACCGGACCACGTGGCCCGACGCGATCATGGGGGGGTGGGGTTGCTGCGCACGGAGACAGGATACCCCCAGCTGTGCTGCCCCAGGTCGCTAATTCTAGTCGCAAATGTGATCTGGCGTCCGGGATTTGTCGAGCCCTGTACTAAAGACAGATAGACTGTGCACTTGCTCCAGAGCTTAGTAAATGAGGTAAGGCTTCACTTTGTAAAGAGTACCCAATCACGTGTAAAAAATAATAATTTTTGCTTGCGGATGATGGAATGATGGAGTTTTTGCTCATTTACTAAGCTCTGGAGCAACTGCACCTTGCAAAGTGCACAGTCTGTTTGCCTTTAGCAAATCAACCCCCATGGAACTTCAGGTCAAACAGAGGTCAAGATGGCAGCTTCCTTAACTGCAAAAGTTAAGAGTTTAATAAAAAAAAAAAAAATGAAAGCTCATTGGTTGCCATGCACAGCTGCTCCAGATTCTGGCTACTCTAGTCTTACAAAATGTCCCTCGTAGTGCACTTAAAACGGTTGTATACCCGCACTGACATTTTTTATATATTTTTTTTAAAACAAAAAAAAAAACCTGCAAGGAAAAGGCATAATGAGCTAGAATGCAGCGCATACTTGCTCATTATGAAACACGCACCTTAGAATGAGGCCTCGGCATCCGATTCCGGTCCACGCCGAGGGAGCCGGCACGTTCCCTCTGTGTTTCTTCTGGGTTCGCGGCTCCACCGCTGTGAGTGGCCGGAGCCACGATTACATCACTTCCACACATGCGCACAGGAGACTTCTTCCTGTCAAGGTCCTGCAGCATCTGCCGGACCTTCAGCTGTACCTTCACAGCGCATGCGCTATATCTTCTAAATCGTAGTTTAGGAGATATTCATTTTATCTACAGGTAAACCTTCTTATAGGCTTACCTGTAGGTAAAAATAAAATCGGGTATACAACCACTTTAAACAATCTTTTATGCACAAAAAAAACGTTATAAAACAGTTTTAACAGACAACAGAATAAAGAGAAAACTGCTTACAGTTTTGCAATGGTGTCCATAGGCCACAGGGTAGGTTTTAGGCTTCTTTTCTCCTGTCTATGTTGACAAAGTCCCAAATGAACAAACCTAAAAGAAAGCAACAAAACTTCAGCGAGAGAATAGTTGAGCTATTCTTTATTCATATGTGATTGTTGGGCTTTAAACTGGTTGTAAACATCAGAAATTAAATATGAAAAAAGCACACCCTTCTATACTGTGTACTTGACTCTCTCTAAAGCAGAGAGTTTCGCAACCGTTTTTCAGTCAAGGCACCCTTTAACATTATGGCCAATCTCAGGGCACCCCTTCTCTTTTTCCTCAGTTTTTCTCCATCACCTAGCTAATGTGACCTCAGTGCTGATGGAGAGGATCAGGGAAGAATTAAACAAGGATTCTCTGCAGACAACCGACAGCCTCATGTCCTATGTAAACCGCAATTGCACCATGCATGTGAGGTATCACCACAAACGTCAGATTGAGGGCAGTAATTCTAGCAGTAGACCTCTGTAAATCTAAAGTGGTATCCAGTAAAGGCTTTTAAAAATGTATGCAGTTCGTCACTGCTGCACGGACATGCGCAATTTTAAAGCATGGTGCATTTGGTATCTATGTACTCGGTATAAGATCAGCTTTTATATTTTACCCAACATTTGGGCAATATATTGTGTTTTTGTGCATTGAAATTAAAAAATCGTTTTTTTATTATTAAAATGTTGTGTTTGGAAAATCGCTGTGCAAATACTGTGTGATTTCTTTTTTAACACCTAACATTTTATTCTGAAGGGCCTCTGCTTTAAAAAAAATATATACAAAGTCATTTTATAGCAAAAAAAGTGGTTAGAAGAGTGGGTGGTGTGGCATAAGCTTCTAATGTTGGGCATAAAATGCCAGAATGGTTCAAACACCCCCCCTAAATTACCACTTTTTGGAAAGTAGACACCCCAAGCTATTTGAGAGGCATGTTGAGTCCATGGAATGTTTTATGTTTTGCCACAAGTTACAGGAAAATTACATACATTTTTTTTTTACACAAAGCTTTTACTGAAATTATATATTGTTCACACATGCCATAGGTATATGTGGAATTACACACACACAAACAAGATGTAGCTTCTTCTCCCGAGTACGGGGATACCACATGTGCGAGACTTATTGGGAGCCTAGCCATGTACGGGTGGCGAAAACCAGTCACTGCCTTCAGGATTTCAAAGGGCATGAATTGCCAATTTCACTTCCTCACTACCTATTCACAGTGTCGGAGATCCTAAATGTCAAGATAGCATCAACCCCCCCTTCCCCCCAAATAACCCCTGTTTGGAAAGTAGACACTCCAAGCTATTTGATGGGAGTCCATGGAATATTTTGTGTGTTGTCACAAGTTTTGGGAACATTGACAACTTTTTTTTTTTTTTTACAAAATGTTATCACTTTAGTTATATATTGCTCAAACATGCCATGGGTATATGTGAAATTCAATCCCCCCCCCCCAAAAACAAAAACAAAAACATTCTGCTGCTTCTTCTGAGTACAGGCATACCACATGTGTGACACTTTTTGGCAGTTTAGCCGTGTACAGGAACCCGAAACACAATCACCGTCTTCAGGCTTTCTAAGGGCATGAATAGCCAATTTCACTTCCTCACTACAGTACCTATCACAGTTTTAGAGGCCATGAAATGCAAAGATAACACAACCCCCACCCCCCCCTCAAATGACCCTGTTTCAGAAAGTAGACACCCCAAGCCATTTGCTGACAGGCATGTTGAGTATTATGCAGATTTTCTAAATGCAATTTTTTGGACAAAAAAACACTTTCTTGAATTTCAATGCACAAAAACACACTATATTGCCCAAGTGTTTGGTAAAATGTAAAAGATGATCTTATATTGAGTACATAAATGCCAAACACGACATGCTTCAAAAATGCGCATGCCCATGCAGCGGTGTCGAACTACATACATTTACATTTCCAAACACAATGTTGTTGGAAAAAAGCCTTTAAATTTTTTTTTTCAATCACTTGTGACCAAAAAAAAATAATGTAATATTCAAGGGGCTCAACATGCTTCTCAAATTCCTTGTCTACTTTTCAAAAAAGGGTAATTTTCGGGGTTTTATACTGCCCTGCCATTTTAGCACCTCAAGAAATGGGATAAGCAGTCAGAAAGTAAAAGTTGCGCAAATTCCAGTAAACATACCGTATTTTCCGGCGTATAAGACTGGGCGTATAAGACGACCACCTAATTTTCCAGGAAAAAATTTGGTTTTGGGATATACTCACTGTATAAGACTACCCCCTTCTTACTAGTCTTTCTGGAAGCTGAGGGGTAGCCAGAACCGCTGACAGAAACAGGCTTTTTCAAATCTCACTGTGCCATTACATTACATTCCTCACTGTGCCATTACATTACTTGCCCCTCACTGTGCCATCACTTGCCCCTCACTGTGCCATCACTTGCCCCTCACTGTGCCATCCCTGAAAACCCCCCAGTGCAATCAATCACTTTTTTGTGTGAATAGACAGGCGGTGACAGTCTCCGTGCTGTGCGCGTCAATGATTTAAAAGACGCCCCTTCTCTTCAGCGTGTTCTGTGATAGGCAGAACACAAATTTTCCCAGCAGCGCCTCTGTTCTGTGTTCCGCCTATCACGGACGTTTTCTCATGTCGTCCGAGGATGAGAAGGCAGCTGTAATAGGAGGAACACAGAACAGAGGCGCTGCTGGGAAGATTTGTGTTCCGCTTATCACAGAACACTCTGAAGAGAAGGAGCTTCTTTTAAATCATTGACGCTCGCAGCAGACGGAGACAGTACCCGGCGTATAAGACGACCCCCGACTTTGGATGCATTTTTTTGCATCCAGAAAGTCGTCTTATACGCCGGAAAATACGGTACCCGTTTTTAGACACTATAACTTTTGTGCAAAGCAATAAATATATGCCAATTTAATATTTTTACCAAAGAGAGATGCCTGAATACATTTAGCATAAATGTATGACAAAAATTGTTTATTGGATATTTGTTATAACAAAAAGTAGAAAATCCATTTTTTTTTCGAAATTGTTGGTCTTTTATATCGAAAAAAAATCCCAGTGGTGATCAAATACCACCTAAAGAAAGCTCTGTTTGTGGGGGGGGGGTATTTAAATTTTGTTTGGGTACAACGATGCATGACTGCACAAATACCAGTTAAAGCAGCGCAGTGCCAAATTAAATTACTACACGCAAGTACCACCGGAAAAGTCTTGGTTCAATCTCACTCGTCAACTCCCGAATTGACTTTAACAACATTGTGTATTTGGGTATGCCTCTAAAGTGCCTGAGGAAAATCCAGCTCGTCCAGAACCAGGCCGCTAGACCAGTGTTTCTCAACTCCAGTCCTCGGGGCGCACCAACAGGTCTTGTTTTCAGGCTTTCCATTATTGTGCACAGGTGATTTGATCAGTTTCACTGCCTTAGTAATTACCACAGCAGTTTGATCTGAGGGAAATCCTGAAAACATGACCTGTTGGTGCGCCCCGAGGACTGGAGTTGAGAAACACTGCGCTAGACTAATCTCTGGCCTAAATAGGCGGGAGCATATTACCCCTACCCTGCGATCACTGCACTGGCTCACTGTGGTAGATTGCGTTGAGTTTAAGGCTCTTTGTCTTGCCTATCGCGCTTATCATGGGACGGGCCCGCAATATCTGAATTCCTTGATAACGCGATATGCTCCTGCACGAGTTCTTAGATCACTAACAGCTGGTCTTGTCACTTGCCCATCTGCCCGTTTGCTTACCTTTGGGGGCAGACGATTTTCTGTGAGGGCAGCGGCTCTATGGAATAGTCTCCCTATTTCCATTCGGTCTCTCCCCTCTATTATGTCCTTTCGTAAAAGGCTAAAAACTTGTTTTTTTCAGGAAAAGCAGGCAGAGTCATGTTAGTTCTTCCTTTTGTTCCCTGGTGATCTGTTTTTAATTTTTTTGCTTTCCTTTTTCCTTTTCCTTCTATTTCTTTCCCTCCCTGACTTGATTTATCCATTTACAGTTATGTCTTCTGCGCTTAGACACTGCCCTGACGGGTCAGTATTTGGCGCATTATCAATCTATTAAATCAATCAAATCAATTACCAATTATGATTTAAGAGCTCTTTGCTGGTTAAAGCTACCTGTGAATGGTTAGAACGGCTACACAAAAAACACTGATTATTAAATGACCTGTATTTAATCAATACTATGACAAATCATATCTTCTAACTGTGACATACTATACATCATTACCTTGTGAATACTTGTAGATCAGTCTCTGAAGGAGCTTCTGAGAGATTAATGCCATATGTTTCTTTTGTTGACTGAGATGTTGTCTAAAAAGGAAAATCAGACATTTTAATTCCATCATTAGGGCACTGCTAAAAATACATGGGATAAGATGTAAGTAATAGAGCAGTCCATCATATATGTTCAATCAGAATTTAGATGATCTCTTAGGGGCCTTTCCCTGAGAGTCACATTCACTTGAAACCTATTTTTAGATGCTTTTTTTTGCAGAGGAGTCTTTTACTTTGTTTTATTTTTACAAAAAATTGACAATGTATCATACAGTTGACAACATAAAATCCAAGGTATCCAATTAAATCTACTGTAATTTGTCAATAAATTCACATGCAGCTTGTAGTCCATAAACTGCAACTTAAGCCTCGTACACACTATCCGATTTTCCGACGGGAATTGTGTGACGACAGACTGTTTGTACGCTCCATCAGTCAATTGTTGGACTTTCCGCCGACAAATGTTGGATGGCAGGCTTATAAATTTTACGGACAATGTCCAAAGTACAAACACACATGCTAGGAATCAATGCTCACCAAACACGACATTAGCAGAAGGTGCCCAAATGGTGGCGCTCAATAGCTGAAATTTCATGTAGTAGGTCACTAAGTTCGTGTTTGTTGGTCGACAATTGTGTGCCGTTTGCATGCAAGATAAGTTCATGGCCAATGCCCTTCGGACAAAAGTCAGATGCTTGTCTGTGGAAAATCCGATCATGCTTTTGCAATAAAATATTGCCAGAAGGGATCCATTATTGTAACAGGGAACTCAAAGGAGTGGCAACTGTAAATTGGTGTTGGATTACATAGATAGGTGGAAACAACACACAATATTAGGAAACTTAACAGAACAGACACTTGTAGGAACAAAATGTCAATGACTTCATATGATGGACACTGGTTATATGTTCCTTATTTATGAAGTACTCTACGCCTTTATTATTTAAATAATCTATGGCAGTGATGGCAAACCTTGGCACCCCAGATGTTTTAGAACTAAATTTGCCATCATGCTCATGCACTCTGCAGGGTGGTTGAGCATCATGGTAAATGTAGTTCCAAAACATCTGGGGTGCCAAGGTTCGCCATCACTGATCTATGGCATACAAGCTTTTTGGCTCAGCTAGGTGCTTTGATGGAGCCTCTGAAAGGTATAAAAAGTATATTTAAAACTTTTTCCCTAGTTTTGAATAGCATAGGGAAGGGATAGGCAACCTAAGACATGAATGGCACAGCAGGCACACACTGCCATTTACAGCATCGCTTGGAAGATCATCCCATGTTCACAAACCCAAACTGGTATGTTGGAGAACCCTCCGATGACTCCATGCTTCCTACAAATACAGCACAACTGACTGTCCCCCTGCACCCATGGCTTACGCACCTCCATGTTTCAGGGGCCTGCCTGACATCAGAGCTGCTGGCCCTCCTCCCAATACCAGCATAGGCGAGCTTACAGCTGTGGATGTTATTACATATAGAAGCCCGTCCACCTACATTCTTCCTCCTTCTAGTGGAATTGCCAGCTGCATCAAGTATGAATGTAACATCCCTATGTCTCGAATGGTACAAAAATTTTAGCTGATCTGTGATTTGAGGGTGCAGGAATTGGGACTGGTATAAGGTCTAAATGTAGGATATGGGGATGATCTGAGGTCAGTGGTGCACTATTGTTCACTGGCACGCTAGTTGTCTAATGCCTGTAAATTTATTTTTATTGCAGTGTAAATGTATGAGCATTTGCACAAAAGTTTCAAATTATACTATTTCTGAATGTTTTGCAAATATGTGCAAAATATTAATTTATATTTAAGCCGTCTATTGTAGAGTTTATTTAACATAACCCAATACCCCAAGAACATTTGATCCCAAGAGGACCCAAGAACATAACAGAAGAGACAAACAGCATATGAACATTCAACCTACATACACACACACACATATATATATATATATATATACACACACACACACACACACACACACATATATATATATATATATATACACACACACACACAAACACACAGTGCCTTGAAAAAGTATTCATACCCCTTGAAATTATCCACATTTTGTCATGTTACAAAAATGTAAATGTATTTTATTGGGATTTTTTGTGATGGACAAACACAAAGCGGCACATAATTGTGAAGTAGAAGGAAAATGATAAATGGTTTTCAAAACTTTTTACAAATAAATATGTGAAACGTGTGGTGTGCATTTATATTCAGCCCCCGATGAGTCTATACTTTGTAGAACCACCTTCCACTGCAATTACAGCTGCAAGTCTTTTTGGGTATGTCTCTACCAGCTTTGCACATCTAGAAAGACATTTTTGCCCATTCTTCTTTGCAAAATAGCTTAAAGTGGAGTTTCCATCCCAAAATGATTTTTTCATTATTGTGCTCATTAGACCTAAAAAAGTAAAAAATAAATAAATGTTTTTTTTTACTTATCTGGAAATGCCTGTTGCTATGCGGTCCCACGAAATCTGCCTCTGAAAGCACCTAGGATTCTGACATCTCCCTCTAATGCTCCTGGGAAATGTGTGTCATTTCCCAGGATGCAGTGCGCTGTCCAATTATCACTCCCCATCCAAGACTTCCAGGAAGTAAGTGCTTGTAGGCTTCACAAAGCCCACAAGCAAAATGACAACGGTGTAGAAAGTTTTATAAACTATCTTTTTTGAATATCTATGCAGATCGGTGGCGGATTGTAAAATAGTAAGTGACCGGATTTATATTATAAAAACGCAGGCTGAAAGAACATACATTTTAAAAAATGCTAATTGTGGTTGGAACTCCGCTTTAAGCGCTCTTAGATTGGATGGAGAGTCTTAGATTTTAGTTAGGGGCATCAGTAAAGGGGGCCGAATACAAATGCACGCCACACTTTTTGGATATGTGTAAATAAAATGAAAATACATTTATCTTTCCTTCCACTTCACAATTGTGTGCAACATTGTGTTGGTCCATCACATTAAATCCCCCCCCCCCAAAAAAAAAATTACTTTTTGGTTGTAACATGACAAAATGTGGAAAATTTCAAGGGGTGTGAATACTTTTTCAAGGCACTGTGTGTGTGTGTGTGTACACACATATATATGCGCACACGCACACAGTCTTTAGCGCAATTTCAAATACTGCATTTTTTTTAATATATACACCTTGTTGCAGTTTGTCAAAATAAGCTTTCACATTGACTCCGCAGTCAAATTTGAAATTGTGCAACTTCTTCTGAAAGTGCACAATTTCAAAGCCGCATGTTAGTGCGACTTCAAGTACGACTTGAAAGACATCTGTGCTGCTTCATGCACAGAAGTCTATGCAAGTCTCACCCAAAATCACTAAAAGTAGTGCAGGAACTACTACTTCAAATTGGTGGTGCCCCGCAAAGTCAGCGTTGCACAGATTTGAACAGTGTGATTGCTGGTAATGGGGTAAGACTTGTCATGCAGTTTAACCTGTCAACTTGCATGATAAATCGCTCCAATGTGAATAGGGGCTAAAACCTAGAAGCTGATTGGTTATTATGCACAACTTCACCCGATTCTGTGTGCTTCAGTCTTATTAAATCTTTCCCATTGTGTCACAGTCACAATATCCGTTTCCTGGGTTTTATCATATAATTTTATTATATTTTGTAATTTCTCATTGTGACGGACCCATCCGTATACTGGACATATTGTGTTCGTCTGCTTTGCCGTTTTACATGAAGTCGCCCATTCGTATGTCGGCAGTTATAAAGTTATAGATTTTAATGTCTGTTATTTCAGTCTCCCATCTGGTCCCCTAGGGGAGTGTCCACCAGGTGGGAGACCTGCATAAATACGGGCGGGTAGCCCACAGTAAATGAGTTCGTGTTTTACCCTCATAATGGAGCTTGGTCTCGTTACTGGAGGGGATTGGGTTACTGGCCACTAAGGACGGTGTATGGAGAGAGTTGCCGGTTGGAACCTATTGCACTTCGGCGGTTAGCGGCGGTTCGTGTACTTTGGAGCTCGGGAAGAGAGGTACCGCAACAACTGGTGGCAAGCGACGGGATGAACCTCAGCGCCCAAAGAAACCACTACAACCAGGACCAAATGGAATTGCAATACCAAAACCTGAGAAGAGCTACCTTAAAGGATTTATTAGAGCAAAGAGGCGGACAGGCCAGTAACCTCAAAAAGGGGGACATTATCACATTATTGCTGGAAATGGATGGAGTACCAGCAGCAGAGGGAACCAATGGACTCAGCCCAGACGACAGAACCCCCGAAGAAGAGAGATTTGACCGGGCGGTAAGAATTAGGCTAGCCCATTATGGTCCCAACCCATCTGCGGAAATTATCGCCCAAGTCCAAGCCGCTGTGGAGGCCAACCTGCTACGCCAAAGCGGCACTGCAGCAGCCACAGTCACAGCAGACACGGGGGAAAGAAAGAAGGTGCCGTTTGCAGCATTTAAAGCCTTCAGTGAGACAGAAGGAGAGATCGATGGGTACCTTGCCGATTTTGAGCGGCAATGTGCCCTGCACAAGGTACCCCTGGAGGACTGGATCCCTATATTGTCCGGCAAGTTATCCGGCCGGGCCAGTGAGGCTTTTCGGGCCATCCCTGATGAGGAGATCGGGGATTATGTGGCCGTCAGGGAAGCTCTACTCTCCCGGTATGCCATTACACCCGAGGCATACCGAAGGAGGTTCCGGGACACTGTGAAAACGACTGGGGACTCCTACGTTGAATGGGCATGTAAGGTGCACCGCACCGCCGCACACTGGATGGCGGGGTGCCAGGCTGTGTCCGGAGAGGAGGTGCTACAGATGTTTCTGTTGGAACATTGCTTCGACAAATTACCAACATTACCAACAGGGGTCAGAGAGTGGGTAAGGGACCGTAAACCCTCCACTCTCCATGAAGCAGCTCGCCTGGCGGATGAGTATACGGATGCCCGAAAATTGGACAATTCAGCCACCAAGGCTCCCGCCAGGGTGGAATACAAGCCAGCAGCTACTATTTACCAACCCCCTATGAATCGGCCCTCAGCACCCCCTCCGTCGACCCAGTATCCCCGCTCACCCCGGTTTAACTCTCGGGAATACTCCCAACCCAGTCGGTGCTACCTATGCAATCAGCTGGGACACAAGCGACCGGAGTGCCCGATGAACAATGCCAACCAAAGTCAGTCCTGGAAGAGACCCCCAAGGGCCAATCCACGACCACCTCTCCCCGCAACGCACTGTGTGGAGGAAGAGGAATGCTGGGGTATTCTGCATGAGGCCGACCCCGTTCAGGCGGCCCACCGAGATAACAGGCAGCACCACAGACAGTGTGTCAAGGTCAACGGGAAGGAGGTCAGTGGCCTACGGGATACCGGTGCGACCATGACTTTACTCCAGAAGCACCTAGTATCCGAGAACCAACATACCGGGGACACGGTCGCAGTACGAGTAGCCGGAGGTGCCGTGTTCCGACTACCCGTTGCCCGGGTACATTTGGATTGGGGAGTGGGCGCTAGACAAGTGAACGTGGGGGTTATGAAAGACTTACCCGCCGATGTCCTCCTTGGCAATGACTTGGCCCCCCTCCTTTCAGCCTATACTCCCATGGGCCCCGCTGTAGTAGACGCTGTCACGACCCGGGCCCAGACCCGTGCCACCGAAGCCGGCCCACCTGCTGCTGCGACCCAGGTAAGACCCTCTACCCCGACGTGTATGTTAGATCTGGCCCCTTTAGGCTGGGATACCCCAGAGATGTACGGAAGGGAGACTAGGGAAGACCCAACGTTAGCGAAGTACAGGGCCAGGGCCGACTCAGGGGAGGAAGGAGTAGATGGGGAGCACTACGAGTGGGTGGGGGATAGGCTGTACAGGATCCCGAGACCGTCCCAAAAACCGAGCACCCCTCCGCACAAGCGACAGCTAGTGGTACCTGCCAAGTACCGGCAGGAGATTTTACGGATTGGGCACGATGTGCCGTTAGCGGGCCATCTAGGCTCCCACCGCACAGCTCATAGGATCACACAAAACTTTTTCTGGCCCAATTTGAACCGAGACGTGCGGATGTATTGTAGCACGTGCGACACCTGTCAACGGGTAGGAAAGCGGGGAGATCACCCAAAAGCTAGGCTTCAGTCGATGCCTATCATTGGGGAGCCCTTTTCCCGCATAGCCGTTGACCTTGTAGGTCCACTGGCCAGGGCTAGCCCCTCCGGTAAGAAGTACATTCTTACCGTGGTGGACTATGCCACACGTTACCCAGAGGCAGTAGCGCTGTCTAATATCGAGGCAGAGACAGTAGCTGATGCCCTGGTTAAGATATTCACTAGGGTCGGGTTCCCTCAGGAGATTCTCTCTGATCAGGGAACTCAGTTTACCGCTGTGCTCACCCAGCAACTGTGGAAGGTGTGCGGCATTAAACCGCTGCTTAGCTCACCGTATCACCCACAGACCAACGGCCTCTGCGAGCGATTTAATGGTACCTTCAAACAGATGCTGAGGACCTTTACTGACACTTGCAGAGACTGGGAGCGATTCCTGCCTCATCTGCTATTTGCATACAGAGAGGTGCCCCAGGAATCTACTGGGTTCTCCCCCTTTGAGTTACTCTATGGAAGAAGGGTCCGAGGACCCCTAGATCTCAGAGGACACTGGGAGGGGGAGACAGAGCAAGAAGGGACCCCATAGTACCATATGTCCTGGAACTCCGGGACCGCATGGAGAAACTATCCCTGATGGTAAGGGAAAATCTCCAGGCGGCCCAGGGGAGACAGAAGCGGTGGTACGATCGGGGCGCCCGACAGCGGGTCTTCCAGGTTGGGCAGAAGGTTCTAGTGCTCAAACCTGTGAAGGCAAACAAGATGCAAGCATCTTGGCAGGGCCCGTATAAAGTATTAGCGCAGATATGTGATACTACCTACCTTATAGCCAGCTGTTCAGATGAAGGGATCCAGCGATCCTTTCATGTGAACATGTTAAAGGAGTATCAGGAGCGACCAGAAGATGTTGCGGCAGTCTGTGCCCCAGCTACGGATGACCCCGAGAACTTACCTTTACCTGACTTGTTAGAGAGGAATCCCCAGACGGACCTTACGAGCCTTGTGCAGCTAGGAGACCGGTTAGACCCAGCAAAGAAGGTACAGGCAAGACAGCTTCTGTGGGAGAAGCAGGCGACGTTCTCCCAAGAACCCGGGTACACCACACTAGCTATGCACAAAGTCGAGACGCCCGGACAGAACCCCCTACGACAACCCCCATACCGTATCCCTGAAGCAGTCCGAGAGGAAATGCGGACGGAGATACAGGAGATGACTCGGCTGGGGGTTATCGAGCCGTCAGACAGCCCTTGGGCCTCGCCTGTAGTCCTGGTGCCTAAGAAAGATGGGACCACCCGGTTCTGCGTAGATTACAGGCGGCTCAACGAACGGACCACCACTGACGCGTACCCGATGCCCCGGGTAGACGAATTATTAGACCGCATTGCCAGGGGGCGCTACCTGACCACCATTGACCTGTGCAATGGTTATTGGCAGATCCCCCTGGCCGAGGATGCTATCCCTAAGTCGGCCTTCGTCACCCCATTTGGCCTATTCCAGTTTAAGGTTATGCCATTTGGAATGAAGAATGCTCCGGCTACCTTTCAGCGCATGGTGGATAGACTCCTCGATGGCTTCCAGGACTTCGCGTGTGCGTACCTGGATGACATTGCGGTCTACAGCGAGACTTGGGAAGACCATTTAGTCCACGTGGGGGTGGTGCTGGACAAGATTCGGGCCGCCGGCCTGACCTTGAAGCCAGATAAGTGCCATTTAGGCATGGCAGAAGTGCAGTACTTGGGTCACAGGGTAGGATGTGGGACCCAGCGACCAGAGCCAGCTAAGGTCGAGGCGGTAGCCAACTGGCCCACACCTATCACCAAGACCCAAGTGCTAGCCTTCCTGGGAACGGCAGGGTATTACCGACGTTTTGTCCCCGACTACAGTACGGTGGCCAAGCCCTTGACGGACCTGACTAAGAAAAACTTACCTAAGCAGGTCCTGTGGTCGCCAGCTTGTGAAGCCGCGTTTCGGGCCCTGAAGCAAGCTCTAGTGAATGCCCCTGTCCTGGCTGCCCCAGTACCTAACAAACGTTTTCTCGTCCATACGGATGCTTCCATGTATGGACTGGGGGCTGTGCTAAGCCAGGTCGGGGAAGATGGAGGGGAGCACCCTGTCGCGTATCTCAGCAGAAAACTACTACCCAGGGAAGTGAGTTATGCGGCAGTGGAGAAGGAGTGTTTAGCCCTGGTCTGGGCACTAAAGAAATTGAGTCCTTATTTATACGGACAAGAATTTTCCCTCATTACGGACCACAACCCCCTAGTTTGGCTTAACCGGGTCTCAGGAGACAATGGCAGACTGCTGAGGTGGAGTCTGGCACTACAGCCTTACAATTTCACCATCAGCTACCGACCCGGTAAGCAGAATGGGAATGCGGATGGATTATCTCGGCAAACAGACGTCTCTACGCCTTCTCCGTCCGGTCATCCCCAAGTTGACCCGCCAAAGGGTCAAGCCGGGTCTGCCGGAGTGTTCCACAAGGAGGGAGCCATGTGACGGACCCATCCGTATACTGGACATATTGTGTTCGTCCGCTTTGCCGTTTTACATGAAGTCGCCCATTCGTATGTCGGCAGTTATAAAGTAATAGATTTTAATGTCTGTTATTTCAGTCTCCCATCTGGTCCCCTAGGGGAGTGTCCACCAGGTGGGAGACCTGCATAAATACGGGCGGGTAGCCCACAGTAAATGAGTTCGTGTTTTACCCTCATAATGGAGCTTGGTCTCGTTACTGGAGGGGATTGGGTTACTGGCCACTAAGGACGGTGTATGGAGAGAGTTGCCGGTTGGAACCTATTGCACTTCGGCGGTTAGCGTACTTTGGAGCTCGGGAAGAGAGGTACCGCAACACTCATGTTTGTGCTAATATACACACACACACACACACACACACACACACACACACACACCCCCCTCTCTCTATATATACAGTGAGGCAAAAAAGTATTTAGTAAGCCAATTGTGCAAGTTCTCCCACTTAAAAAGATGAGGCCTGTAATTGTTATCATAGGTATACCTCAACTATGGAAACAAATCCAGACAATCACATTGTCTGTCTGATTTGGAAAGAATTTGCAAATTAAGGTGGAAAATAAGTATTTGGTCAATATCAAAAGTTCATCTCAGTACTTTGTTATACATCCTTTGTTGGCATTGACAGAGGTCAAACGTTTTCTGTAAGTCTTCATAAGGTTGTCACACACTGTTGCTGGTATGTTGGCCCATTCCTTCATGCAGATCTCCTCTAGAGAGGTGATGTTTTAGGGCAGTCGCTGGGCAACACAGACTTTCAACTCCCTCCAAAGGTTTTCTATGGGGTTGAGATCTGGAGACTGGCTAGGCCAATCCAGGACTGTAAAATGCTTCTTAAGAAAGCCACTCCTTCGTTGCTCGGGTAGTGTGTGTGGGCTTCTAGTCATGCTGAAAGACCAAGCCACGTATCATCTTCAAGGCCCTTGCCGATGGGAGGTTTGCACCCAAAATTTCATGATACATAGCCCCATTTATTCTTTCATGTACATGGATCAGTCATCCTGTTCCCTTTGCAGAAAAACAGCCCCAAAGCATGACACTGCCACCCCCATGCTTCACAGTAGGTATGGTGTTCTTTGGTTGCAACTCAGCATTCTGCTCCAAACACGAGTTATTTCTACTAAACCGTTCTACTTTGGTTTCATCTGACCATATGATTTTCTCCCAATCCTCTTCTGGATCATCCAAATGCTCTCTAGCAAACCTCAGACGGGCCCGGACATGTACTGGCTTAAGCAGGGGGACACGTCTGGCACTGCAGGATCTGAGTCCCTGGCGGGGTAGTGTGTTACTGATGGTAGCCTTTGTTACGTTGTTCCCAGCTCTCTGCAGGTCATTCACTAGGTCCCCTCGTGTGGTTCTGGGATTTTTGCTCACCGTTCTTGTGATCATTTTGACCCAACGGGGTGAGATCTTGCATGGAGCCCCAGATCGAGGGAGATTATCAGTGGTCTTTTATGTCTCCCATTTTCTAATTATTGCTCCCACAGTTGATTTCTTCACACCAAGCTGCTTGCCTATTGCAGATTCAGTCTTCCTAGCCTGGTGCAGGTCTACAATTTTGTTTCTGGTGTCCTTCGATAGCTCTTTGGTCTTCACCATAGTGGAGTTTGGAGTGTGACTGTTTGAGGTTGTGGGCAGGTGTCTTTTATACTGATAACAAGTTCAAACAGGTGCCATTAATACAGGTAATGAGTGGAGGACAGAGGAGCCTCTTAAAGAAGAAGATACAGGTCTGTGAGAGACAGAAATGTTGCTTGTTTGTAGGAGACCAAATACTTATTTTCCACCATAATTTGCAAATAAATTCGCTTTCCAAATCAGACAATGTGATAAACAGGAGATTCTCGCTGTATGTAATCTGACGGCGCTCATCCCACCCCCTCCCTGAGATAGGCATTGATCAGGCTGCATTTATGGGCAATGGTTAGGCTGCAGACGGGTATTGACGGGCAATTTTGAGGCTGCAGATGGGCATTGACCCTTATTTTGCTTATTTATAAAGTTCTTTATTTCAAATTCAATTTTTTTTCCTGAAACTTCACACACACTATATATATATATATATATATATATATATATATATATATATATATATATATATATATATATATATAAATATATATATATATATATATATATATATATATATATATAAATATATATATAAATATATATATATAAATAAATAAATATATAAATAAATTGAGGGTGTTTAGCTCAAGTGGTAAATGCACTTTTCAACAAGTCCACAGCAGTCAGGTTTGAGGGCATGGAAGCCCATTTTTATTAAAAGGAAACAAAATAAAAGTTCATACACAGGATTTACCACACGGGGGTTCTTCTCCAGTAAAGTTCACATAACAGAAAATGCCAAGCCTCCTGGCTCCTATGCTTATTTTGCCTTGCAGTTACCTGCTAAACCTGGCTTCAACAGGATTCTCCAACCCACTGTCTCCCAGACTTTAGGACTTCCTTTAGCCCCCTTGGACTTGCTAGTCGCGTCAGCTTTACCAGCCTCCTAGTCCATCAGACACAAAATACCCCCTCACCAGGGATGTAGTCTCACACAGAGCAGACAGCTTTCCCCACACAGGTCTGTCTTCATACAGCAGCAGTGACAAGCTGCACACACTCCACCTTCCTCCACTCACTGTTCTGACCAGTCCCTCATTATATGGGTTGTGTGCACCTGGGGACACAACCTGCTGGCTGTCTATAAGATCCGGACACAGGATTGGAAATCCCGTCCCACCCAAGTCTCTGAGGGATCTCCAAACTACAGAGGCCCATTCTAAACTAGCAAAATCCGGAGAAAACTGACAGAGCAGTTTTCTCCATTTAAACTCTACACTCTGTAGTCTTTCAGTCCGCAGATATGCAAACCCTGTGTCTTTTACCTCCAATTTCATAGGGACAGAGCCTTGCCACTATATATATATATATATATATATATATATATATATATATATATATATATATATATATATATATATATATATATATATATATATATATATATATATATTTTAATATATTAGTAACGTTGGGGGTTGTTAGCTCAAGTGGGATATGCGATTTTAAGCGTTTCACGCCAGTCCAGAACTATGTTTAAGGGCTTGTTGGCCCACCACTTTTATTCAGAAGGCAAAAATAAACAAAATCCAAATACAGGCTTCCCACGCAGGGGGTTTTCACTGTCCACACAAAATGATATCAGCCTCCTGGCTTACACGTGCAAAAGAAAATACAGAGCCACCTGGCTCTTGTCAGCAGTAGCACAACTGCTCAGGCTCCAGCATGGAGCTCTCCTGACTCCTGTCAGCAACCTTAGACTCAGGTCTCTGGGGTTTCACAGTGCAGCCTGCACTCTCCAGCTTCTCCAGCTAATTCAGTGCACACCTGCACTCTAAGTTCTCCCTTCCAAGCCTGGACTCCTCGGGGGGGGGAGATGCTATCAGGCCCACACACACCTGCACAATCAGTGAGCTGGTCAGCTTTAAAGCCTGAACCCAGGACTGGGGATTTTATTAACAATTGAGGAAACTGGAATGCCAGTCTCCTCTGTAAACTGCAAGCTCCCTGGAGCCCCTCAACCAGTCCAGTTGAAAACCCTGGGTCACCACACCCCTGGTGTACCACACTGCTAATATATATATAACACACACACACACACACACACATATATATATATATATATATATATACACACACACACACACACGCGCGCAAAATGCAAGTAATCATATATTGGTTTTGCACGTCTCCTTTTGCTCAAGCAATAAAGGGGTAATACAATTATATACATGGCAGGTATAATATATTTTCTTATTATATACAAAGAATATATTCATATTAATGAAGCATGCAACAGTTTGCAATAATTAAACATTCATGGATTATAAACATGCAAGGGTATATGATTGTCTTTAGAATAAAAATGCATTGTTTAGGCCGATTCTATCATTGGATACAGATTCTATCATGTATTACAATTTTGTACATTTGTGTTCAAAATAATATCAGTGTGTTTAAAAAAAGGTGAATAAAGCTCAAAATCCTTATAATAGCTTTAATCCCTTCCATACACACAAATGCATTGGGAGCACTGCACAGTCTATTCCAAATCAAAACATGAAGACATGGCAACATGCTTCAAATATGTTACTTCTTCACAGAAAGTGAAGAAAAAGGAATATTAGGCTTTTCCAAAAATGTGCATTTTTCTTTACAAACTCATACATCAGGACCCCTTTCACACTGGGGCCACCTGTGCATTAGCGGTAAAGTGAAGCTCGTTTTAGGGGTGCTTTACTGTTTAGGCGGTGCTTTTCGGCCGCTAGTGGGGCGCTTTTAACCCCCACTACCGGCCGAAGAAGGGGTTAAAATAACGCGTCGCTGTGCTTCCAAAGCTTTTTATTTTTTTTAGGCGTTTCTGAAGTGCTGCCCCTTCATTGCAATGGGCAGGGGCCAAAGATGCTGCTTGCAGGACTTTTTCTAATGTCCCGCGAACGCACTGCCCTAGTGGGAAAGCACTTGGGCCTTAACATTCGGGCAGCATGGAAGGCGGTTTTTAAGCATTTTACAGGCACCATTTCTAGCACCAAAACACCTGAAAACTGCCTCAGTATGAAAGAGCTCTTACTGTATAAACTGAAAAATGCTTGAAGATTTAGCTTTCGCTGAATATTTAGTTGCATAACCACGGTTTGAGAAATGTTTCACATCTGTGTTGCATGGAGTCAACCAACTTCTGGCACCTATGAATAGGTATTCCAGCCCAGGATGATTGCGCTACATACAATTCATTTGTATTTCTTGTTTTTACCCAACAACATTTTTGATGTCACCCGCAAGTCCTCTATTGGATTAAGGTTCGGGAATTGGGCTGGCCACTCACCAACGTTAATCTTGTTGGTCTGGAACCAAAATGTTGCTTGCTTACTGGTGTGGTTGCTCCATTTCTCTTTAGCCCAGTCAATGTGTTTTTTTTTGGCAAATTGTAACTTCTTCAGCACGTCATTTTTTCAACAATGGGACTTTGCGGGGGCTTCTTGTCAATAGCTTGGCTTCACATAGGAATCCAATTGTTACAATACTCAAAGGTAACTTAACACCTTCTTTCATCACCCCGGAGCTGATCATTGGTTGAGTCTTTGCCATTTTGTCTATTCTCCCATCTATTCGAATGGTAGTTTTTCGTTTTCTTCCGAACCTTTCTGGTTTTGGTTGCCATTTTAAAACATTTGAGATGATTTTAGCTGAGCAGCCCATCAATTTCTGCACTCCTGTATGTGTTTTCCCCTCGCCAATCAACTGTTTAATCAAAGTACGCTGTTCTTCTGAACAATGTCTGGAACGACCCATTTTACGAAAAAGAAATGCACTATACCCAGCATGAACATTTGCTGCCTTCCTCAAATATGGACCACCTCTTTTTTCGCAGACTAAATGACCTCACCAATTAAACTCCACACTGCTATTATTTGACACACCCCTTTCAATTAATGAATCAGCAGCATACATGTCATGACTGTTGGTTTCCATTACTCTACTACACCTACTAGTAAATTTGCCATGTAGAAATCTAGTTTATACAAAAAACAGTGATTGATCTGGTTAGTGATGTTGGACAGCTATTATTTTGAACACAACTGTATATACTATTGATATTCTTGGAGCCCATGTATAATAATAATGTGCATGAGACCATAGGCAGGATATGTATGTGGGACTGTTCGTTTGGCAAAGGAATACAAGTGTATGGAACAGTTAAAATAAGGAATGTGGTCAACCTGTTACATAAAAACAGAATGCCCTTCAAGTCTTTAGCTAGCTATACATTTTTGATAAAATGGTTCCTGGGGTTGTGTAACATCTTCACTCATTGTATCCAGTATAGTTTAATCATTTGTCTGTAGCTGTTAAAGTTTCATCATGGATAAATGCCAACAGATGATGCTCTTTATATGAAGTCATAATTTGCAGTACATTCAATGGTGATTTTGTAACATCTTTGTATATAAAAGAAAATTGTTGCAGTGAAAAAGAAAGTGAAAAAGAAAGTGCTTACATAACTCCTTATTACATAAGCACCATCTCTGCAGCTATCAGATAACCTGTGAACAGTATTCACCCCCATTCTTCTTGCAAACATTGATGCTACATTGGAAAAAATAATAATATTTGTGTCTATTACAATTTTTTTTTCAACTGTATGTTCATCTTGCCGATATCTATATATTTTAGAATTTTCTTTTATTTCGAGACTATTTTATTATTATAACACACATTGGATTTGAGTTGAGTTCTTCTTTAACCACTTAAGGACCGCCTAACGCCGATATACATCAGCAGAATGGCATGGCTGGGCACAATCACGTACCCCTACGTGATCCCTTAAGCCCAGCCGTGGGGTCGCGAGCACGCTGCCGGCGGCGTGCTCATGGCCCCGGTCCTAAGCTCCGTGACCACGCCAGGGGGACCCGCGGACCCGATCGCCGCCGGTGTCCTGCGATCGGTCACCGGAGTTGAAGAACGGGGAGAGCTGTGTGTAAACACACCTTCCCTGTTCTTCGTTGTGGCAGTGTCATTGATCGTCTGTTCCCTGATATAGGGAAGGACGATCAATGATGTCACACGTCCAGCCCCGCCCCCCTACAGTTAGAAACACATATGAGGTCACACTTAACCCCTACAGTGCCCCCTAGTAGGTAGAAGAATACGTATCGACCTAAACTGAGGAAAAAAAGTTTTTATATATTTTTGGGAGATATTTATTATAGCAAAAAGGAAAAAATATTGATTTTTGTTCAAATTTGACGCTCAATTTTTGTTTATAGCGCAAAAAATAAAAACCGCAGAGGTGATCAAATACCACCAAAAGAAAGCTCTATTTATGAGGTGAAAAAAAAGGACGCCATTTTTGTTTGGCAGCCACGTCGCACGACCGCGCAGTTGTCAGTTTAAGCGACGCAGTGCCGAATTGCAAAAAGGTGCCTGGTCCTTTACCTGCATTTTGGTCCAGGTCTTAAGTGGTTAAGCCTTTAAAACCACTTTAATGTGTGAGGAGCCAAGAATGTAATTTGTCAAGGCATTTTTTTTGGTGGGTGGGGGGGGGGGGGGGGAATACAATAGGGAATAGAAAAAATCCCCATCAAGTTTGTGTAAGTTCCTATTACATAAAAACCCATTGGGGAGATTTTTCTTCAGAGACAGCAGGAAGTGAAGGGAGATTTTGCTCACACAGACAGGTGCCCCAGTAATAGACTGTGGTGTTTGTCTTGATTGCGGACACCAATGAGATCTAATCAGCACAATTTGGGACATTTAATTCATTTATGTGTGTTTGAAATCTACATTTATTTTTTTATTATTGCATCCTTTTTATCTAGCCTTTGTTTGCTAGTAAACTTTTGCTGGCGCAGTTTTTTTCTACTTAAAGTATTGTGTACAGCTTGTATAACCATGTAAATTTGCTGTCCCCTCAAAATAACTCAACACACAGCCATTAAAGTGATACTATGGGTTCAGTTTCTTTTTTTAAACAAACATGTGAAACTTGCCTCCACTGTGCAGTTCATTTTGCACAGAGTCGCCCCCGATCGTCCTCTTCTGGGATCCCACGGCGGCTCTTGCGGCTCCTCCTCACAATCTAGAACCCCTCTGGGAAGCTCTATCCCGAGGGGGTTACCTTGTGGGGACACCCCTGTCCAAAAGCCGCCAAATGTATGACTCGGCCCCACCCCCAGGTGGCCATGTCATTGGATTTGATAGCAGCGGGAGTCAATGGCTGCACTGCTATCAATCTATCCAATGAGGAGCAGAGAAGCCATGGGGAGAGCGATGCGGGATCACACCCACAGAAATTCGGGGCTCAGGTAAGTAAAACGGGGGGGCAGGCACAGCAACCTTTTTAATGTCTAAAACGCTGGCAACAAAAGTGAGTACACCCCTAGGTGAAAATGTCCAAATTGGGCCCAAAGTGTCAATATTTGTTTTCCAGCACTGCCTTAACCCTCTTGGGCATGGAGTTTACCAGAGCTTCACAGGTTTCCACTGGAGTCCTCTTCCATTCCTCCATGACAACATCATGGGGCTGGTGAATGTTAGAGACCTTTCGCTCCTCCACCTTCGGATGGAGAATGCCCCACAGATGCTGAATGGTGTTTAGGTCTGGAGACATGCTTGGCCAATCCATCAGAAAAAACACACACACAAAAGCACTGGTGTAACGCTCAGCGCTAAACGCCCGATTTAAAAAAAATTGTGGGCGCACATGCATGATTCATCAATGGCAACAAAAATATTTTGTATAAAAATAAAAATTTGTAAAAAATTGACCGATCAAAGTTGAACAAAGTTCTAGGGGGTGTGCCCCTGTCAACTCTGAGTCTGTGAAACAAATGCTGGAGAGGGAGCGAGGCTGCTTCAGGCGTAGGCTGGGGGATCCGATCACTACGGTAAAAGGAAGGCAAAGGAGGGAAATAAGAGCAATGCAAAGAAGGGAAAGAAGAGCAAGGCAAGACCCATTGCACTCACTAAGGTGTACTCAATTTTGTGAGATACTGTAAATCTAATTTTTGCGGAGGGAATAAAGAAAAGAGGGAAAATACAAACTGGAGTTCTGCTTTAAATGCTAGCAGGTAACTTTTTTGGCAGAAGAGATTCTATATATTTTTTTTTTATCTAATTGAGTACCAAACCCTACATATGGAGCTCAGTGTATAATCTCAGCATACCGTGGGTGCGTACCAGGACAAAGTAACTCAAGTGCACATGTAAAGTTATTTACTTAAATTCTATGAATAAACAGTGTTGCATGCAATGCATTAGAATATATTTTTCTTGGCTTTGGCCCAATTTTACCTTAACTGGAACTGTAGGATGTAAATGACACAGTGAAATGGTGTTACCCGAACGCATTAGTCAACACACAAAACAAAATTGGTGAAAAGGTCTCGCTGTGAAAAATAAATGTATCTTAAAATTTCTTCTAACAAAATTTCAGATGAAAAGGTGCTCTGAATGTTCCAGCTGTGGGGTCATGCTACTGCAAAATGACTCTGTCACCAGAAAAAAAAATTGCTCTTCCATTCCAGTCACAGCTGAAGCTTTCTGATTGCTTTTCCTAGTAATGGAAAAAATCATACGAAGGGTCACCTAGGTGCCAGACCATAGAAAGAACAGTGATCACCATCAACATGGAATATCTGTAAAAGTTTGCCTGGCAACTCTTTATGGTCGAGTAGAATCACATTTTTTTTTTAAGTTTCTTAAATTGTACAGATAAACTGTTATTGTTTGCTACTGGAAGTATAACTGACCCTAACATGTTAAGTCTCCAATTCAAGTGAGTCAGGAAATGAACACTTACCCAGAACTCAAAGGAACCAGTGAAAATAACATGTTATTAGTTAATTAGTGAATCATTTGCAAAGCATCAAAGCACTCATATTGAGTAACGAAAGACAGACATATGAAAATGGCATATGAGCAAGTTAACAGTAATTGGGTCACAAGTACTTTAAGGTTACCTTGCATAAAATTCTATAAAAAAAAAGGTGTTTGAGAAATTAATGTAGCCTACAGTGCCTCAAACTTTTTTCACCTCATTCTGTCCAAAAACTTTTAAAATATAAATTGTTCTCTAGAATATGAAAATTCAATGGTCCTCCAATGACTTTTTAGCGTCTCCCATCAGCTGAGGCATGTCAGCATTTTTATGTGCAGTTAATCCAAGGGTAAACAAAGGATAAAATTACCATCAGTATATTACCCCTGAACCTGTCGCATGCTTCTTTGAATTTTCTGGCCTAGTAAGTAATCATAGCCATATATGAAACTGGACAGTGTAAATAGAAATACCCCCACTGTACCCTTGAATGTACAGTGGGGGGGGGGATAAATATTTGATCCCCTGCAGATTTTGTATGTTTGCCCACTTACAAAGAAATTAAGGGTCTATAATTGTTATCATAGGTGTATTTTAAATGATAGAGACAGGATATTAACTGAAAATACAGAAAAAAATGATACAAATGTTATTAAGTGAGTTGCAATTCAGTGAGTAAAATAAGTATTTGATTCCCTAACAACCATCAATAATTCCGGCTCCCAAAGACTGGCTACAGTATGTGCTCATGTGGTACACAGCTTAGTCCTGTTAGTTTAAGCCCAGAACTACACTTGTGAATGATCTCAAGTTAGTTGGGACCAGTCACCAAGTACCATTGGTAACACAATACACCACCATGGTGGCGAGATGAGACCAAAATTAAGCTCCTTGGCACCAACTCAACTCGCTGTGTTTGGAGAAAAAAAAAAAAAAAAAACAACTCTTTGACCCCAAGAACACCATCCCTACAGTCAATCACAGAGGTGGAAACATTATGCTTTGGGGCTGTTTCTCTGCTAAAGTTACATGCTGACTTTGTCGCATTAAGGTGCCAATGAACAGGGCCATGTATTGTAAAATATTGGATGAGACCCTTCTTTCCTGGGCCAGAAGATGGGTCTTCCAGCATGACAATGACACAACATACCGCCAAGGCAACAAAGAAATGGCTCAATAAGAAGCACAACATCAAGGCCATTGAGTGGCCTATCCAGTCTCCAGACATAATCCTATAGAAAATGTATTAACCACTTAACGCCCGCCGCACGCCTATTTACGTCCACAGAATGGCACGTACAGGCAGATGGTGTATATATACGTCCCTGCCTTCTAGCGGGTCGGGGGTCTGATCGGGACCCCCTCCGCTGCGTGCAGCTTACCTCGGGGAGCGATCCGGGACGACGGCGCGGCTATTCGTTAATAGCCGCTCCGTCGCGAACGCTCCCCGGAGCTGAAGAACGTGGAGAGCCGTATGTCAACACGGCTTCCCCGTGCTTCACTGTGGCGGCTGCATCGATCGAGTGATCCCTTTTATAGGGAGACTCGATCGATGACGTCAGTCCTACAGCCACACCCCCCTACAGTTGTAAACACACACTAGGTGAACCCTAACTCCTACAGCGCCCCCTGTGGTTAACTCCCAAACTGTAACTGTCATTTTCACAATAAACAATGCAATTTAAATGCATTTTTGCTGTGAAAATGACAATGGTCCCAAATATGTGTCAAAATTGTCCGAAGTGTCCGCCATAATGTCGCAGTGACGAAAAAAATCGCTGCCAATAGTAGTAAAAAAAAAAATTATTAATAAAAATGCAATAAAACTATCCCCTATTTTGTTAACGCTATAAATTTTGCGCAAACCAATCGATAAACACTTATTGCGATTTTTTTACCAAAAATAGGTAGAAGAAGAATATGTATCGGCCTAAACTGAGGAAAAAAAAATTATATATTTTTTTGGGGGATATTATAGCAAAAAGTAAAAAATATTGCATTTTTTTCAAAATTGTCGCTCTATTTTTGTTTATAGCGCAAAAAATAAAAACCGCAGAGGTGATCAAATACCACCAAAAGAAAGCTCTATTTGTGGGAAAAAAAGGACGCCAATTTTGTTTGGGAGCCACGTCGCACGACCGCGCAATTGTCTGTTAAAGCGACGCAGTTCCGAATCGCAAAACCTGGCCTGGGCATTTAGCAACAAAATGGTCCGGGGCTTAAGTGGTTAAGGGAGCTGAAACTTCGAGTTGAGAAGCTACAGCCAAGAAATCTCAAGGACTCAGAAGATCTGCAAAGAAGAGTGGACCAAAATACCTCCTGAAACGTTTGCAAACCTGGTAACCAACTACAAGAAACATCTTGCCTCTGTGCTTGCCAACAAGGGGTTCTCCACCAAGTGCCAAGTTGTGTTTTGCTTGGGGATCAAATATTTTAATCACTGAACTGCAACTCAATTTATAACACTTGTATCGTATTTTTTCTGGGATCGTTTGATGATATTCTGTCCCCACCATTTAAAATACACCCATGACAAACAATTAGACCTTTAATTTCTTTGTAATTAGGCAAACTTACAAAATCTGCTTATTTTCCCCACTGTAATTGCATCTCCATCACTCTCCTGCTTTATTCCCTTAAAGTGTACGTGATATATCTTGATTGCATTAGTTTGTTTTGTTAAGGTTTCTCTGTTTAATTTTCACCTGGTGATCCTGTCAGCAACCTACTTCCTGTGTTATGGTAACCACGACTCACTGCATCACATGTATGGATGAGGAACATGGGCACCACAGGCTGCTCTACAGATTTGGACTACAAACACCTCTTACCTCATTACTATTACATAGGGAGGAGGGGTTGTGTAGCACACAAAAAGATGTCTGGGAAGCTGATATTTAAAATATTTAAAATCCTCTGCTCAAATATCAGTAAAAAAAAACTGTAACCAGCCCTGGTAGTGTCAAAACTTGCCTGCTCCCCTTCCGTCCCCATACATTCTTATTTGCCCATCACTGCGGGCCCTATGGGCCAATAAGAATGCATGGGAGGGGGATCAAAATGGCTTAAGGTTCAATGTAGAGGCATCTCTAAAAACTTGTACTTGGTAATCTTTTCTGTTATGTTGTTTAACCACTTAAAACCCGGACCAATATGCAGGCAAAGGACCTGGCCAGTTTTTGCGATTGGGCACTGCGTCACTTTAACTGACAATTGCACGGTCGTGCGACGTGGTTTTCCAAACAAAATTGGTGTCCTTTTTTTCCTACAAATAGAGCTTTCTTTTGGTGGTATTTGATTACCTCTGCGGTTTTTATTTTTTGCGCTATAAAAAAAAATAGAGCGACAATTTTGAAAAAAAATTCAATATTTTTTACTTTTTGCTATAATAAATATCCCCAAAAAAGATCAAACATTTTTCCGCCTCAGTTTAGGCCGTATCCTTCTACCCATTTTTTGTTAAAAAAAAAAATCGCAGTAAGCGCTTACCGATTGGTTTGCGCAAAATTTATAGCGTTTACAAAATGGGATAGTTTTATTGCATTTTTTTAAAAAAAAATTTACTACTAATTTTTTTTTTTTCGTGACTGCAACATTATGGCGGACACAGACAATTTTGACACATTTTTGGGACCACTGTCATTTTCACAGCGCTAGAGTGCTAGAAAAAGCACAGATTACTGTGAAAATTACAAATGCAGTTTAGGAGTTAACCACTAGGGGGCACTGAAGGGGTTAAGTGTGACCTCATGTGTTTCTAACTGTAGGGGGGCGGGGCAGGACGTGACACGTCAGTGATAGTCTTTCCCTATATCAGGGAACAGACGATCACTGACATTGCCACAATGAAGAACGAGGAAGGTGTGTTTACACACACCTCTCCCCGTTCTTCAGCTCCTGAGACCGATCGCGGGACACAGGCGGTGATCGGGTCCCGCAGTCACGGAGCTTCGTGTCGGGTCGCAAACACACCGCCGGCGGAGCGCTCGCGACCCCACGGCTGGGCTCTTAAAGAGGAGGTACATGTAAGTGCTTGTGCCCAGCCGTGCCCTTCTCCTGACGTATATCGGCGTGAAGGGGTCGTAAATGACATAGTTGATCTAAGATTCTATTGCATCCAACTACAGAGCATGAAACGGTTTTGTGTTAAACCTTACCACATAAGCCTCTAAAAACTTAGGATAAGCCTGTTGGTAATTCAGCCTATCCAGAAAACTTAGCTGTCCATTTGTGATACAGAACTCTATATATTTTTAAATTGTTTTTTTGGATTGGGGAAGAGATTGAGGCAACCTCTACTCTCCAGATGCAGTATGACAATAACACTATTGCCCACTTTTATTGAGAATTTGTGGAAAGGGCCTTCAGTAACAAAAATGTTGTTTGAAATATATTTGCTTTCATGACTACTACTTATGCAGAAAAAGACAACAAACTATAGAGTATATAGTATTTGTTTCAACATTTAATTGGATTTTTAAAAATTGTAACAAGCCAAGGTTTGCCCACGCAGGGGCGACATTGAACAGATAAAGAAGTAGCGCATGAACACGTGATGAATAACAAAACAAACTATAACCCGGGCCATGGAGGACCAGGTTGAAGATTAGGCCTGTGTTAGACACACGTTAATCTGTACCCCAGAGTACAGCAGTCTACATTGCTAGCCTTCATATCAGAAAGCAATGAGAGAATCAGCAAAAAGGGAAAAAAGAGTAAGAGTAGAGGAAGAGGAGCCCCAAAAGGAGGACGAGTACCACGGACACGGAACCGTCGAAGCAAAATTTCTTTAAGCTGACCATAACTAGTCGGGGCAAGGATGAAAGGAAATAACTTATCCATGGTTTCCAGACTTTCAACATTTTTGCATGCGAATCCTTCAGTATACTGGACATCTGCTCATCAATCATAGCTGTGATTCTGGTTCTCATCCCCTGGAAAGCAACAGACGGAGTCTTCCAGGCAGAAATAAAAAGGTATGTGGCCAATTTCTGCTGGGGTGTAAATAGGCCTGGTATAGGGCAATGTAAGAGAGCCAGTCGAGCATCCTTACATATCATATAAAATAATGTCTGCAACAGGCCAAAGACCCTGGACCAGAAGCCGATAAAGCGTAGGCAAGACCACCATATATGTAGGACCTCCCCACGTTGACAAATCCGAAAACATCTATTACTGCTGCCAGGATAAGCATGGGCCAGTCTAGCCGGGATCCAGTACCACCGCAGGAGCACTTTCCAAGCGGCCTCTAGGGTGGAAGCATTGAACGAACATTTTGCAATTGATGTCCAGGCTTTGCTCCAGTCCTCCCCCTCAATACCAGATCCAAGGTCTGTTTCCCATTGTGTCACATAGGAAAGGGTAGATAAAGATGACCTGCTATTAAGAGAGATATAAAGTGATGAAATAAGACCCGGGGACCCGGAGAATGTAAACAAGTATGCTTGAAAGAAGTTGTTCGAAAAGGAAAGGTGGAGGTACGACAAAGACAAAATCCAACTGCGCAATTGCAAGTAATGGAAATGCTCTTGCTTGGGAATCTTGTGCGTCTCCTGAAGGGCCTCCCATGATGGGAACGAACGCGCAGTTAAAAAGTGTTTCACTCGAGAAGCCGTGAGTGGTCCACCAGGAGAAGGAGCGAGGTAGCTCCAACCCCGAAAGAAAAAGGAGGGTTATTGACAATTGGTAGGAGAGGTAGGAAAGGGGACATCAAGTTCCCGGAATATCTAACAGAATCCCACAAATTCAGGCTATGAAGAATTATGGGATGTAATCTATGAGAAAGCCAGAACAACGCTTCTAAAGAAATCAGGGCACAATTAGGTCGTTCTAAAAGCATAAAAGCACCCATAATGGGACATCAGAAGTGGCATATAACATGGACAGTTGAGATATTCAAGCCGCCAAATACTGTACTTGGCCAGATTAGGAACTCCCAAGCTGCCTTGTAATCTGTGAGTGTAGAGTATCAATCTGGGAATTCAGGGGGGTTTGTGGGCCTATATAAACTGAAGGATTCTATTCTGCAAAAGACGTAGAAAGAAGTGTATGGGCAAGGTCCGGAAAAAATAGAGGGCCTTAGGGAGGATCGTCATTTTAACCGCATAGATCCGGCCTATCCAAGAAAGGGAAGGAAATTGCCAGAAGTGGAGAAGAGAGGTCAGGAAGCGCAGCAGAGGATAGTAGTTGGCCGAGAACATAGTGGAGTCAAGGAAGTGAGTTTAATCCCCAGGTAATCAATGGAATGGCATGCCCAGTGATAGGGGTATTGGGTCTGTAAAGGCAGGACTAGGTAGTCAGGGAGGGTGATATTCAGTGCCGTGGCCTTAGAGAGAATAATACGAAGGTCAGAGATGGCGGAGAAGTTATCCAGCGTCACCGGAAGGTTGGGAAGGGTAATGATAGGATTGGTAAGAAGCAGGAGGGCATCGTCTGCATAAAAGTTTGCCTTGTAATGGGTACCCGCATAAGGAACGCCAGAAATGTCAGGGATTTTCATGGCGGGCCATGGCTAGAGGCTCCGATGCAAGAATTTAAAGCGCTGGTGACAGTGGACAGCCCTGCAGTGAGCCCCGGAAAATTGGGAAAAGTGAAGAAAAAAAAATCAGCGTATTTAACCAATGCTGTAGGGGACGAGTATAGGGCTTTAGTCCAGGCCCGGAAATCTCCTCCAAAGCCCCACCGCATGAGCACAAATTCTAGATAGTCCCAAGAAGGTGAAGCAAACGCTTTGTATACGTCGAGACAATAAAAAGCCTGATATTTTATGTTGGTTTAAAATATGAATCAAGTGTATGACCTTGCGGATATTATCACCCGCCTGCCTGCTTGGGACGAAGCCCACCTGGTGCCTATGTATAAGGGTTTGAAGGTATGCATTGATACGGGTGCTCAGAACCTTCCCCAAAACCTTCATATCCACATTCAAGGAGATGGTCTGAACGCCTGAGGCTCATTGACCGAGTATATAGTATTTAACACAATTGACAGGCCAAACTTTCTTACCGAGGTATAGAGAATATTTTTTTGTGGAAAGCAGTTAATTCCATTTGTTCACCAAATACCTTTTTAGTATTAATATCCCTTATGATTATAAACAATGTCTACAACATTTTATTCCAGCTAATTGCACTTTATGGGTGTATCAAATATATACAATTTTGTACAGCAGAAACCATTATCATAAAATCCCAGACAAATTACAAATGTACCTTACTGCAATATTCTATTAACTTTCACAGTTAAATTTCAATTGGTATATTTTGTTTTTCCAACAGTGAAATGTATTAATATAGGGACTTATTGTAACCCATTTTCAAAAGTACACAACAAACTCACCTCATGCGACTCCACCACTTTTTTTTAACCTGCATGAATTTATTCAGGACTCTCCTACCAAAGCAACATTTATCCTGCCAGATAAAGTAAAATTCCCACCTAAAGCCATTCCATGTAACTTGAGCAATAATCTTATATTTTTTCTGGCGTTTTTGCCAAAATTTATATCATCTTAATCAGGTAGGCTGTTCACTTTGCAAGGAAATTTTCCCTTAGCTTAATTAATTCACTTTGCCAAGACTATACAAACAGGTGAAAGGAAAATAGGAAACTACAGTAGGTAACCGCGATATTGTGTCAATCTCGCTCCCTTTCTCGGCGAGATTGACCACCTACGAGCCCCATCGCGGGAGCCAGCGCCGAGCTGGCTTGCCGCGATGGAGACAAAGCCGTCATAGAAGCGACGGGAGATCCGACTTAGATTCCCGCAAATTCTACACGTGTGCGGCGTTTGTTATGAATCCTGAGGGGGAACTCCCCGCCAGATTTTAAATAAAAATCCGGCATGGGTTCCCCCCTCAGGAGCATACCGGACCCTTAGGTCTGGTATGGGTTGTAAGGAGACCCCCCTACGCCGAAAAAACTGCGTAGGGGGTCCCCCTACAATCCATACCAGACCCGTATCCAAAGCACGCTACCTGGCCGGCCAGGAAAGTAGTGGGGACGAGCGAGCGCCCCCCCCCCTCCTCCTGAGCCGTACCAGGCTGCATGCCCTCAACATGGGGGGGTTGGGTGCTCTGGGGCAGGGGGGGCGCACTGCGGCCCCCCCCCACCCCAGAGCACCCTGTCCCCATGTTGATGAGGACAGGGCCCCTTCCCGACAACCCTGGCCGTTGGTTGTCGGGGTATGCGGGCGGGAGGCTTATCGGAATCTGGGAGCCCCCTTTAACCTCCCTGGCGGTATGATTCTTTCAGAAAAAAGGTGCTGAAAGCGGTACCATTATTTGCAAGGAAATTTGGTGTTTTATATTGTAGGCCTGTAATTTTTAGAAATAACTCACTTAAATCTGACCAAACAAGATTCTAATAGGCATCCCAGGTATGAAATTTTTTTAAAAACAAAATTATAAATTATAATATAATAAATAATTATAATAACAAATATAATTATAATAAAAATTATTCAATAATGTAATCAAATCAAAACCACTGAAATTTGCTCAGTTGCAGAATTGTCGCTGTCATTATTTATTTTTTTTAATGACGAATTTCCCCACAAATCGCTATCGCACAATTCTGCAAGTGATTATAATTTATTATCGCTGTTTTTTAGCTGATCTAAAACCATTTTTGACATAAAGGGACACTTTTGGTTGCTATGGACAATCTACAGTTTGCAGGGAGAAAGAAACGTTTTTATTATATAAAATAACACGTAGGGCACTGGGCAGACCACTAGGGACAAGGGGGGTGTGTTTTTTTACATACAGTATACTGTAATCTTATAGATTACTATATGTAAAGTGTTTGTTTACTTTTTTGAATTTGGTGCCGTTCTCCATCCCCGTGCGTCGTAACGTCGCAGGGAACGGAGATCGGTGGCACAGGAGGACGCTGAGTGAATCGAGCGAGGTCCCGCTCGCTCACACAGCGCGGTGGCATCGCTGGATCCAGGGACAAGGTAAGTAAACAGTGCCTGTGGATCTAGCGAGGCAAGCCCGAGTCTGACTCGGGGTTACCGCTCGCATCAGGAAAATCTAACCCCGAGTCAGACTCGGGAATACCGCCAGGCAGGTTAATAAGGGGGCCCCCAGATACCGGCCCCCCACCCTAAGTGAATGGATATGGGGTACATCGTACCCCTACCCATTCACCTGGAGGAAAAATGTTAAAGTTAATAAACACGACAAAAGGGTTTTTAAAATAATTTATTAGTCTGCTCCGGAGGCACCCCCCGTCTTCTTTAGCTCTTTCTGCAGGGGGGGCTTCTTCTTTGACGTCTTCGGGTGGGGGCCGCTCTTCTTCGCCGCCGTCTGGTTCTCTTCCACCGCCGGGGGGGGGGGGTCGCTTTTATAAAAGCGCCCACCCCCGGCGGGTTTCCTCCGATGTCTTCGGCAGGGGTGGTGTGCTTCTCAGGGGGAGCTTCTTCTCCGCTATCCGGGGGGTCTTCTCCTATGTTCGCCGCTCTCCGCTGTTGACTCGGCGCACCCCGGTTCTTCCTCCCGCTGTCTAGTGCCTTCTCCTTCAGGGCTGAACGTCGTCTTCTTCTGTGCTGTGACGTCGTCGTCTTCTTCAGCCTTCTCCCGATGTTGACACGTCGCCTCTTCTCGCTGCAATGACAGGTGCGCGGTTTGCATCTGACTTATATAGGCCTCACAGTCCCACGTGGGTAGGTACCAGAGCATGATGGGACTGTGAGGCCTATACAAGTCAGATGCAAATCGCGCACCTGTCATTGCAGCGAGAAGAGGCGATGTGTCAACATCGGGAGAAAGCAGAAGAAGAAGACGTCACAGCACAGAAGAAGAAGACGACGTTCAGCCCTGAAGGAGAAGGCATCGGACAGCGGGAGGAAGAACCGGGGTGCGCAGAGTCAACAGCGGAGAGCGGCGAACATAGAAGACCCCCGGAGAGTGGAGAAGACCCCCCGGATAGCGGAGAAGACCACCCGGATAGCGGAGAAGACTCCCCCCGGATAGCGGAAGAAGCCCCCCCCTGAGAAGCACACCACCCCCCGCCAAAGACGTCGGAGGAAACCCGCTGGGGGGAGGGCGCTTTTATAAAAGCGACCCCCCCCAGCGGTGGAAGAGAACCAGACGGCGGCGAAGAAGAGCGGCCCCCACCCGAAGACATCAAAGAAGCCCCCCCTGCAGAAAAAGCTAAAGAAGACATGGGGTGCCTCCGAAGCAGATTAATAAATTATTTTAAAAACCATTTTGTCGTGTTTATTAACTTTAACATTTTTCCTCCAGGTGAATGGGTAGGGGTACGATGTACCCCATATCCATTCACTTAGGGTGGGGGGCCGTTATCTGGGGGCCCCCTTATTAAAGGGGGCTCTCAGATTCCGATAAGCCTCCCGCCCGCATACCCCGATAACCAACGGCCAGGGTTGTCGGGAAGGGGCCCTGTCCTCATCAACATGGGGACAGGGTGCTCTGGGGTGGGGTGGGGCGGGCCGCAGTGCGGCCCCCTGCCCCAGAGCACCCAACCCCCCCATGTTGAGGGCATGCAGCCTGGTACGGCTCAAGAGGGGGGGGGGGGCGCTCGCTCATCCTCACTCCTTTTCTGGCTGGCCGGGTAGCGTGCTTTGGATACGGGTCTGGTATGGATTGTAGGGGGACCCCCTACACCGTTTTTTCGGCGTAGGGGGGGTCTCCTTACAACTCATACCAGACCTAAGGGCCCGGTATGCTCCTGAGGGGGGAACCCATGCCGGATTTTTATTTAAAATCCGGCGGGGAGTTACCCCTCAGGATTCATAACAAACGCCGCACACGTGTAGAATTGGCGGGAATCCAAGTCGGATCTCTCGTCGCTTCTATGACGCGCTTGCTGGAATGTGCTTTTACTATTCCAGCGAGTGCGAGATGTCGGCACCCTGTCGCCGAGAATCAGCGCGATGCCGTTGTGCTAAAAACACATTCTCGGCGGCAGGTACTGTAAAATCACTTTTGAACATGATTGGATGATGGAAGACATCAGAGTTTCACCTCTTTCACCAAGCTAACATTTCATTTCACAGTGAACAGCCTATTTGTCTTTAATAACTACTTGCTGACCACTCTATAGCACTTTTACTGCTACAGGGCAGCAGCTGTGCGCAGGATTACGTATATATACTTGATTCTGCACTTTGGCCTGTAGAGGGCGCGCACACGCCACCGGCGGGCTTCTTCTGCTGTGACAATTCACACAAGCCAATCTGCAGGTCCCCGGGACTCCATGTACTCCGGCACCTGCCAATTGTTAGTGTAAAACAGAGAACTGAGAAGTGCCTATGTAAACAAGGCTAATATCAGTTCTGACGGGGGAAAGGGATGATCCTAGAATGAATCTCTTCCCTTAGTGAAAGAAACACACTGTGTACACAAAAACACTGGTTAGGCATACAGTTAACCCTTTGATCACCCTAGATGTTTAACCCCTTCCCAGCCAGTGTCATTAGTACAGTGATTGCATATTTTTAGCCCTGATCACTGTATTAGTGTCACTGGTTCCCGCAAAGTCTCAATAAGCCTAGGTTCACATTTGAGATATCAAAACGCATGACAAGTCGCAGCATATTGGTGGCAACGGCACTGTTCCAATCGGTGCGGCACAGATTTTGCGGTGCCGCGCAGATTTGCGAAAGAAGCTCCCGTCATGTGCCAGTTGCGACTTCAATAGACATCTGTGTATGAAGCCACACAGATGTCTATCAAGTAGAACCTAAAACGGCACTGACCTTGCTACTTTGAAATTGCACTACTTCAAGTGAGGTAGCGCGATTTCAAAGTAGCATCAATGTGAACCAGGGCTTAGTGTCCAATAGTCTGTCGCAATATCACAGTCCCACTATAAGTCGCCAGTTGCCGCTATTACTAGTATAAAAAAAAAAAAATGTATACAAATTCCATAAATCTATCCCATAGTTTGTAGACGCTATAACGTTCACGTAAACCAATCAATGTGCGATTAATGGGATTTTTTTTACCAAAAACGTAGCAGAATACATATTGGCATACATTTTTGGAAGAGATTTTTTTATTGGATGCGTTTTATAGCAGAAAGTAAATATTGTTTTTGTTTATAGCGCAAAAAAAAAAAAAATGCAGAGGTTATCAAATACCACCAAAAAAAGGCTCTGTGTGTGGGAAAAACAATTACACACATTTTCTTTGCGTACAGTGTTGCACAACAGCACAATTGGCAGTCCCGTATCGAAAAAAATGGCCTGGTCATGAAAGGGGGTAAATCTTCCACAGGTCAAGTGGTTAAAAGGTCAAAGCTTTTCTCATCATACCTCACTTACTTTTGCACTCCTGTGACCCAGAATAAGCCAACAGTGGGCTCTAAATCACCCCGAGTCACAACAATGTTCATCAACACACAATTTTAATACAACAAACATTTGTCTGGTTTAAACTACCTGCCTAGAGAAATGCATCTTATAGCAAAGAAAAGCAAAACTTTATTGAACTCCTAAGAGTGTTCTATTCAGAAATGTACTATACTGTATCATACTGAGTCAACTCTAAAAATAACAAATCCAGTTTAGCAGTCTCAGCTGCTCTAAATAACAAAAGGCAGTTAAGAAGTGTATTCTATTTTGAATAAGATAGAGAATTGAGACTATGTATACTTTTTCACTATGTATAATTTAAACCAGGTAAAGCATCCTCAAGTTTATCAAGATGGGAGGCCTTTACATAGGGAAGACACATAATAAGCAGGGACATGAAGACACACGAAAAAAATACAATTACAAGGATGAACATGTACAGATATGGGTATACAAAAAAAAAGCAGCACAAGGAAAAAAAAACAAAAGTTTGCTGATAAATGAGTAAAGACATACAAGCAAATGCAATAGAAAGAAAATAAAAAAAGTGGAATGAAGAGAAACTGCGAAAAGAAAAATTGGAAAGGATGGAAAAGACTGAAAAAAAAAAAAAAAAAGTCAAGATACTAAAATCATTTGCATGTTACTAAAAAATTTATGGAAATTTAGCTAAATATATTTACTGTGGATTCTAAAAATTATTTTGGTTGGGCTATCAAAAATTTGCCAAATGATACTGTGATTTCTACTTATGCCCTTGAAAAATACCTTCTATCATACTGTTGATATCAGTTATATATCTTTTACCTCTATACAACTAGTTAAATATTTTTCCTAATGAATAACTTAGAACAATAAGCCTTGCAACTCCTGTAATTAAATGCCTTCTTGATTTAATTTCACGTACCCACACATCACTTAGCTCATCTGGCAAAGAAATATTAACAGTTTGTGATTGTTAGTGCTGTAGAATTGTATGCAATAGTTATACGGTTTGCGTTTCATTTCACTGAAGATGTAGTGCTATAATGTAGTGTTTGCTTTGCACAACTGACAGCTTAGATTGACATAACTCCTCTTGACCCCAACCAAAATAGTTGAAGCCAGTTAAATGAGATTGTCTTAAATGGTGTAATAATGCACACAATCCGGCCAGTAAAATCTCCATCACTGAACCATTCAGTAATTGGGAGAAATGTAAAAACACAAACATATGTGGGCACAGTGCAAATAATATTGTCAATGATGTTAAACATTTGAGAAAAAAAAAAAAAAAAAAAAAGCTTTTCATGTAATTTGGCACCAAACCCAATATCCTACCATCAACCTCAAATTTCAATCACCACAATTTCCTTATTGTGACTCTAGGTTTGTAATATTAGTTAAATTATCAGACTGAGGCTTGCTTCACACTGCGGTTTGCTGCTGCACTCTGTGGCCACAGTTTTTACCGGCAGTTTTAGCCATGGTCCCATAGACTTGGTTCAAGCATTTTTGGTGCATTTTCTGAAATCAAACCAAAAAATGTCAGCATGTTGCATTTTTAATATACTTGCAACCTAATAGAAAGTCTATGGGACCATGGCAAAAAACAGTGGATAAAACATGCAAAAAAAAATAAAAAAAAAATGTGGCTACACCTGCACTGCAACCAAATCACAGCAGTGTGAAGCACGTCTAAGTAGATTACTGGAGACACAAAGCTTAGGTTCGCACATTATCTTTGTTTATATGGTGACTTGGCTTACTACTTGCAAAGTACAACCTGCTTCCTATAGCAGGATTAAGTAAAGCAGATATTATGGTGCTGCTACACTCCATCTGCCACATTTCTTGTGTTAAGGTAAGTTGCCATACATACAGTATCACATGATGCACCTGGTTATGCAGGAACCACAATTATTTATGGTATATGAATGGCCATACTGCAAGTTGGGCAACTACATATTACAGTTTTGACAGGTTGAAGGTTTTTGTCCAATTTCCAAGCAGGCACAGAATATAGACTTTATTTAATCAGGATTTCTGAATGCCTCACGTTGCCCACTGCAAGAACAGGGCAAAGATATTGTCCAATGCTGGGGCCACGTATGAGGGGATTTACTAGTAAATCAGGTAATTCGGTCCCACCATGATATACATATCATCAATACACAATAATCAACACATTTTGATATATCAAAAATGTAAAAAGAAAAAGATAATTTTTGGGTATTTTAGGTCAATGGTCTATTACCAAAAGGTCTTCTAGTAGGTACATGCCTAGCCCTACTAGGCATTTGTCTCTATCTTGAGCATAAATAGTTTAATTCCAAAACTCTCACCTCTGATGCTTTGGTATTATCGCCAACATCAGAAATTTTCACAGGTGTAGATCGCTGGGACACAGCCCCTTCTTCCTCTTTATCTGTTCCAGAGTCATCATCAGAGCTACTAGACACAGCTTCCTCACTTGGGGGAGGTGGAGCACTTGCAGCAGTTTTCCGCTGTAATACAGTCTCTTCACGATTTGTCTTGTTCCTGCAATATAAAAATTACATTAGCCCAATGGAAAGCTTAGTCTAGCATGTTAGGTAAAATACAACCCCTGAAAATAAAAGTACATGAATGAGGGTGCCTCCTCATATAGTTCCTCAAAAAAGTGGTGGAAGCAATGCACACAATGAAAAATACTAAAAACATTATGATGTTCAAATACAAAAAACAGTTGCCCACTCAAAAAAAAAAAGTGTACATACCATGGCTTTTCTTTCAGTCATAGTTAGTGTCTGGCTAAAGCCATTTATTACCAATGACCTGTGTTTACTTTACGTTTTAATTCATAAACCACCAAAATGACCCTGATCAAAAGTTTAGATACTTTATATACTTGGTGATTTTGACCTGATAATATGCACACAAGTTGACACAAAGGGGTGAATGGCTATTAAAGGTAACCATCCTCGCCTGTGATCTGTTTGCTTGCAATTAGTGTGCGTGTATAAAAGGTCAATGCATTTCTGGACTCCTAACAAACCCTTGCATCTTTCATCCAGTGCTGCACTGACACTTCTGGATTCTGAGTCATGGAGAAAGCAAAATAATTGTCAAAGGATCTGCGGGAAAAGGTAGTTTAACTGTATAAAACAGGAAAGGGTTATACAAATATATCCAATGAATTGAGAATGCCAATCAACAGTGTTTCAAATCTAATCAAGAAGTGGAAAATGAGGGATTCTGTTGAAACCAAACCACAGTCCGGTCAACCAATTAAAATTTCAGCCACAACTGCCAGGCAAATTATTCGAGATGCAAAGAAAAACCCACAAATAACTTCAGATGAAATACAGGACTCTGAAAACATGTGGTGCTGCAGTTTCAAGATGCACTTGAAGAAAGATGGGCTGCATGGTCGAGTTGGCAGAAGAAAGCCATTACTACGCAAATACCACAAAGTATTACGCTTACAATACGTTGAACAGCACAGAGACAAGCTTTAAACCTTCTGGTACAAAGTAATTTGAAGTGATTTATTTTTTTGGCCACAGCCATAAAACGCTACATTTGGAGACCTATGATGAAGGGTACACCATTCCTACTGTGAACCACAAAAGGTGGATCTCTGATGTTTTGGGGATGTGTGAGCTACAAAAAGGCACAGGAAATTTGGTCAAAATTGATGGCAAGATGAATTTTTACTAAAAAATACAGGAGGAACATTTGCATTCATCAGCCAGGAAGCTGCGCATGTAATGTACTTGGACATTCCAACACGATCCAAGGCCAAGTCGACCCGTCATTGGCTACAGCAGAATAAAGTGAAGGTTCTGGAGTGGCCATTTCAGTCTCCTGACCTCAATATCCTTGAGCCACTCTGGGGAGATCTCAAACGTGCAGTTCATGAAAGACCGCACAATTTACAGGAACTGAAGGCTTTTTGCCAAGAGGAACAGGCTTCTTTACCATCTGATTAGATGAAGAGTCTCATCCACAAATACCACAAAAGACTTCAAGCTTTCATTGATGTTAAAGGGGGCATACCTGGTATGAAGAACTGGGTACTTTTGATCAGGGTCATTTGGGTAGTTTGTTTAAATTATGATTTAAAATAGTTAATTGATGATAATAAATGGCTTCAGCTAAATGCTAACCATGAGTGAAAGAAAGAAAAGTTTGTGTTATCATTCATATTCTCTGAAAAATGGCCAAGAAAGCAAATTCTGCCAGGGTATGTAAACTTATGCGCACAACTGTATATACACCTCATATACCAATGTGAAAACACACCGGCAAGTACAGGCTTCCTGAGGACGCGTGGCATGCAAAATACATTGAGGCTTAGCACTTGATGTTATATCCGGTCTGTCATCCACCTTACTCCTCCAAGCTTGGAATGCACACCCGTTTAGTGGCCACGAACGGCAGAGCAATGCATCTGAGCAGATTGTGTTGGTGCCTCGCCTAGTTATTGGCTAAATAGTCTTGCTTCTTATATGATGTCATATGTGATAAATATTTAAGCATTATTAAACCCCCAGAAAAAATATATAATAATTTACCAATCCTTTGATATGGTGGCTGAATTCATTTTTTATTCTCACCTGTTGATCTGGGCGGTAAATCTGTTATTTTTTAACTACCTTTAACACATCATGTCGTTTGGCAAAAGTGGTAGCGAAGCCGTGTGAGTTCCGCTGAACTCGCACAATTTCATTCCTGCTTGCTGCGATTCCAGACATCTGTGCAGGTTTCTACACAGATGTCAATGTAAATCGCAGGCCGAAATTGCAAAAAGTAGTACAGAAACGACTTCTTTAAATCATTGCGGCGTCGCACCAATTAGGACGGTGCCATTGCCGGCAAATGCAGCCGATTTGACATGTCTAAACCCACCAGTGTGAACTAGGACTTAAGGTTAGGATGCATTTTTACTGCTCTCCCAATCTGCAGAGGCAGCTGTACAGGGGTATACACAAGAGTGGCTTCTTGCCTTCGGTGAGCAGTACAGTTTGTAAACTTGACCCATTCAAGTGTAAGCAATGCACATAATTGTGGAGCACTGATGCAGGCTTTTAGGGGTTAAAAGAGGTGACGAGGCAATCCACTGCAGTTTTCTTTATCAGTGGGCAACACTAGTGCACTAAATGAACCCTTAGGGGTTAAGCCAAAAATCGACCAGGCCTGGTGATTGACCAGGACTGAGCAATGCACCCAGAGAATAAGCAGAGAAGGTAACTTGCTGCTCCATAATCAAAATAATCATGCATTTTAAAGGAACATCACAGATGAATGAAGTGGTAGAGATGGGTGAGGAAGGCAAGTATCAGTGGGTACACTGTGTGAAGCAGAACAGTGCAGCAGCTGCTATTCTCCTATCAGCCATCTTGTGGGCAGGACATGATTAAAAGGATAAGTTCACCTTTTCCAAAAAAAAAATGCACATCTTTTTGCCAGTAACAAAAAAAAAAGCATTTAGTTTTTACTCTGCAGCCTTCAAAACACTGTCAGCAGATGTCAGAATCCTGCAGACTCTCAGTAAGCTACCTGTGTGCTCCACACGGCTGCAATGTTTTCAAATTGTTACAGTGGGTGGTGGGAGAAGATCCCCCCCATCTGCTTTCACAAAGTGGGAAGTGCTGGCAGAAAGAGGTTGCTGCTTAGGAGCATGTTACACCCTAAATTTGGGTAATATGCTCCAAAAGGTAAACATATCCTGCAACTGAATCCTTCCCCTCCCCAAGTGCTTATATTATTCCTCTTCAGCCACACAGCTTGGCAAGAGTCAATTCAACGGAAACCAAAGTCTGTTAAAAACAGAACATGAGGATGGCATTTTCAGAGAAAATTGCTAGTCTAGCTGCATTTCATGCCATTTTCTAGATGGTTACAGATTGGCTTTATGATATTGTCTTTTAATGCTTATCAACATATCACCCTATGATTTTTTTGAGGCTGAACTGGAGGCATCAACATTTTTCATTAATTTTATGTCGTGGGTTATGATGCAAATAATAATAATACATTTAATATTTACTGGCAGAAATGTGACATTTGCTTAGATGAGCTATGAGTGGTCACCTTAAAGTGAAGTTCCACCCATAAATATAACATTACATCAGTAGTTTTAAAAAAATGTCATTAGTCCTTTACGATTTTTTTTTTTTTTTTTTTTAGATGCCTTCAAAGTGTTGCTAGGCAGAATAGTTAATCTTCCCACTTCCTGCACCTAGGTGCTTAGGGCCAGATTCAGGTACAATTGTGCCCGTGTAACATAAGCCGTTTACGTTACACCGCCGCAAGTTTTCAGTTTTAGTGCCCGATCCACAAAGCACTTACCTAGAAACCTGCGGCGGTGTATCGTAAACACGTCTGGCGCAAGGCGGTCCAAATCGAATGGGGCGGATACCATTTAAATTAGGCGCGCTCCCGCGCCGGACCTACTGCGCATGCTCCATTTCGAAATTCCCGCCGTGCTTTGTGCGAACCGACGTCATTTTTTCGATCGGCGACGTGCGTAGCGTACTTCCGTATTCCCGGACGTCTTATGCAAACGACGTGAAATTTTAAATTTCGACGCGGGAACGACGGCCATACTTTATACAGCAATACGTTTGCTGTGTAAAGTTAAGGCACCCAAAACGACGACCAACTTTGCGACAGGAAACTAGACTAGCAGCGACGTAGCGAATGCGAAAAACCGTCGTGGATCGCCGTAACTCCTAATTTGCATACCCGACGCTGGTTTACGACGCAAACTCCCCCCAGCGGCGGCCGCGGTACTGCATCCTAAGATCCGACAGTGTAAAACAATTACACCTGTCGGATCTTAGGGATATCTATGCGTAACTGGTTCTATGAACTATGATACTCTGAGAGATAAGACGGAGTATCTGAGATACTCCGTCGTATCTCCGCTGTGAATCTGGCCCTTAATGCTTCCTAACCTACACCGCACAGACTCCAGGGAATGCAGTGGGTGTAACTTTCCAGGAGTCTGTGCACTCCCCAGTCTCAAAGAATCATGTGACTTGAACAGCACAGGTGCTGAAACCTGATCTGACACTGCATGTGCAGCACTGAGCATGTGCGAGATCTGCAAGGCTGAAATCCAGGAAGTCATACAGTCTGGCTTCATGATGCCCACACTTAAGATGGCCTCAGTCAATTTCTATTTTAGAAAGTGTCTAAATGTTGTAACAACCTAACAAAATGGACCTTAGTTTACAGACTAACTTTACTAGAATACATTAAGCTTGTGTATTACAGGGGTATTTATATTTAAAAAGTGAAAATGTGTCCGGAACTCCGCTTTAACACATGTTTTCAAGTGTTCAAGACATTAACAATTGGACTAGCTATCTAACGTTTACAAGCTTGGGTTGAGAGTTAGAACAATGATAGTAGCTTTCTCACCAAACAAGAAGTTTGAACTGGTTTCAAGTGAAGAGATATACCCATTGTGGGGTAGTTTTTAGTGGACACTAATGTTGACTCTAGTTGTCCTAAAAACAATGGATGATGTTGACCAAGAAGAGTCCCTAAGAAGAATTTGTTTACACAGCTGGGCTATTATCCTGTCTTCATTAAGAGACAGTCTAAAGTCCGATCTTCACAAACCAAGTCATGTATAAATTTGACTTGCATTATAAATACACATATTAAAAGTAAGAATATATGTCGACATGGAATAAATGAAAAATAATGTTTAGATTATCAATGACATCTTGGGTCAGAGGGAAAAATATGACTATAGCATCTGTTGATTTAGAGACTTTGTTAGAGAAAATATATAAATATATATATGAATATGAGTTTAAATACAAGTGTTATAGAAGCTAACCAACATTATGAAAGATGTCAAATTGTGATCATAAAAGGATATGAATTAGCCTGTACTTAGAGTAACACATATCAAAATGATTCATGTATCCACATTAATAATTATTTTGTGTAGATTGAGAGATATAATCTGTGCATGTTTAGAAAAAAAAAACGTTTTCAAAGATATACATTTATACAGGAATATAGAAGCATGTTATGTAGGAATCAAAAGTATACTAATTGCATTTTATGAAATATAAAGTTACCAGAATGTTCAATATCTATCTATATACCGTATTTATTGGCATATACCGCGCACTTTTTTGCCCTGAAAATCAGGGCAAAATCGTGGGTGCGCGGTATACGCCGATACCCGCTTTCCCGCGCCGAGTTTGAATACTGCGCCGACATATACCTCTCGCGCTGACGTCCTGGACGTACAGGACGTCAGCGCGAGAGTAGCCGAGCCTGCCCGACAATACACGAGTGTACTGCGCTCTGTATATGTCGGCGCAGTATTCAAACTCGGCGCGGGAAACGAGCGGGGAGGACGCCGCAGAAGGACGCCGGACCCGACGAAGAGGACACCCGAAGCCGCAGACGGACGCTGGACCCGACAAGGCCGCCGCGCAAGACACCAAAACTTTAAGTACAAAAAAACTTTTTTCCACAGGAATTCGGGGCAACTTTAGGGGTGCAGGCTATACCCCAATAAAAACGATATTATATATCTACCTATATATGTAGTCACCCCAGAATAATTTAATATTAACGTAAACAGATAATCTCACAATAAAGGTGAAACACCTGGTGGTTGAAAGTGATATTACTTTAGGACAGGGATAAGCAATTAGCGGACCTCCAGCTGTTGCCAAACTACAAGTCCCATCATGCGTCTGCCTCTGGGTGTCATGCTTGATGCTGTCAGAGTCTCGCTATGCCTCATGGGACTTGTAGTTTGGCAACAGCTGGAGGTCCGCTAATTGCATATCCCTGCTTTAGGATCTCAAAGTGCAGAGAACAATCATTAAGTGGTCAGCCAATAGAAACCAGACACTTCCTCGCAGTAACTCTCATATGTACAACCAACCTATGGGATAAGGACACAACGGTTGGGCAGAACCTAGTATAAACTTTATAGTCTTATTGTCTGGATGGGTATTTAAATGGAGGAAAATTAGATGAGGGGGATCGATGATTGAAGATCACTCAAGAAAAAGGATCCATGGAGGGATAACTAAGGACTGACTCCGACAAGGAGGGGCACACTAGCACCATGCATGAGGACATATTCTTATCCCATGAAGATCCATAGAAAGCCACTGCAGCCATTTAACTCTGGTCACTTGCCAGTAGGAAATAGCCATTTTGGAATGGGTAATTATGTCACTTTTGATTTTATCCTGAATCTATTGTTCTCTAAAATTTTGAAGTATTAATGTTGTTCTCTAAAATATTAAAGTATTGAATATCTTGCAATTATGATTTATTCCCATTAATCAATAACTGTTATATTTTTTCTCTAAAGAGTACATTTTATTATATTTTTCTTTTTGCTTAGTTCCAATTTTATTGACAAAACAAACGTCCAATGTATTTCACATTATTAACCACTTACTTACCTGCAGTATAGTAACGGTTGTTGTAATATTAATATAGATGTGTAGGTATTTAAAATATTGTGTTATGTGTATGGCATGGTATTTATGTGTGACATACAGGCATTCAAGGTTACACATCAAAAGGTGTTTGCTGACCAAAAAGGTTAGTGGTCAAACACAGATCAAAGGAACAGTTGAAAACCCTTAGATGTGTTAATTTACCTAGGTGTGTGTGAGATGGCCTGTTAACCGCAAAGGATAACTTCCTTACATACATAAGGAAGAATTTATTGATGGTAATATGACTTGGGGAACTTTACATTGACCTGGAAGAACCACTCCCTCCTATGTGAGACCAGCATTTGAGGCAGTCAAGCTGGCATTCAGTCTGGTCTTCAATGAGAAATATGGCACATGTCTAGGAATTATATACTCTGTTGGATTTGTATCGACTGTGGACTTTGTATGTTATTGGAAGTTAATTAAATTTGCGTTCTCTGGAGAGCCTGTTTGTTGCTGCTCAACCGTTGTAGTGATATAGATGTATAGTTCCCAGTACTCCGGTTAGATAATTGATATCTTAGATGTTACGGCAACAACGTAATTTATAAGTCATTATACTATACATCTATATCACTACATTTATTGAAAACACACCTTATTAGATCACTACATTGATACACTACATCTAAGATATCAATTATCTAACCGGAGTAGTGGGAACTATATATCTATATCACTACAACGGTTGAGCACGTGAAATAGGCGTTCTGTTTCATTGTCATTTACACAAGGTTATTGAAACCACATTGAGAATTTATCATGGCACAAATGTCAAGTGTACTGCATGCCCATTTTTTTTTGTTTTTTGTGATTTTCAAGTCGTTCATGCAACGCAATTGGTATTTTAATTTCATGTAAATATTCATATTTTTGTCAACCAATAAATGTAGCTATTTTGCATGATCATACGTCTCCATGAATAAGTTTCATATTATAGACAAAAATATCTTCATTAAAAATAATTCAAAATAAATACTGTGCGGGTAAAAATTGACCTTAAAAAAGCACAACATATATATATACCCCTCTAAAGCTACAAAGCAACACATGCCTATGCAAGCCTATATGTTACCTTACTAAAGTAACAGTGGCATCATTGCTGTGTTGTACCCAACCTGAGCAGAGTGAAGCTGAGGGAGGGATCCATTAGGCCCCACCCACTACAAGCTGCCCACAAAAAAACTACAGGAAGGGGCAGACACAAGACCAGTCACTCTGCACAAGAAGAGAGGGTAGCATTACTGGTCTGTTACAGGAAACCCATGCTCCAAGGCAAAGGTTCACACTGGATTACTGCACAAATCTGGAAAAAATATACAAAGTAATACAAGATCCAATGAGGAATACACATGCCCCTTGTATTCAGGCAATAATCACCAACCCAGGAGCTCAGCTTTAAATAATTACCAACATAAAATACAAAGAAGTGACATACACATACTTTAAAAAAATGTAGTTACACTTACAAAGAGCTAGATAACACATGAAATATTTCAATTACAGACTGGCTATATGGCATACTGTGGGTGATAAAATGATTGATTGTTTGGCTAAGAGAAGCTTAACATTTATTCACAGGTTCTTTGACCTTCACAGGAATTGCCATAAATGTCATAACAACTCCAACCAGAATAGACATATCCGATATTACAAATGCAATTATAGCAGGATTTTTTACTGCCGCTCACTTCCTACACAAAAATCATTTGCTCTGCCCATTTTATTTATGTAGTATGAGTTGCTATGAGAAAAAAAAAAAAAAGACAAATGAAATGTACATACAAGTCTTTTAAGCAAACTGATTGATGAAAAAAGATCTGAACTCAATATAAACTGCATTACTGTACTTTGGATTATTAACTAAGTACAATATATGCAAATTCTTTTAATTGCAATTCTCAGTTAGCTATGATTTTCTTAAAATGGCTGCAAATGTCACATTTATTTCACATGCTACCATGGCAACAGCGCTTTTTGTGTACAGGACTTTCCAGATGTCATTTGAGTAAATAGTTCTGTTCAACAAAACTGGAGTTCCATTTTAAAGTCCAATTCCAAATATAAAAAAAACACCCAACAATCTGGTATTCTTTAATAAATTGCTAGGTTTCTGCAGCTGTACTTTACAAAAACGCACATTTATTTTTCACTTATTGGTTAAAATAGATGCAATCCCTTACTGGATAACATTGTCATGATTTCCCTTATATCATATTTTCATCTTTGTTGCATCTCAGTGCTGCTGTTGGCTTCCACTATCCATTCACAAGCATGTACTTCATTGATAACTACATAGCATTATTCAAGGCAGGTTTCCTAATGGTGCACAATGAACGTCAACAAGTCTGCTCATGGAATGAAAGCCAACCAATACTGGGCATTACCCCAATTTTTTTTTTTTTTCAAATGTATATATTCTTGTTTGTCAATCATCTAAAATTATATTATTTACTTAGATTGCACCTGCTCCTGAGGATGTGGAGTGTACTCCAGGAAACGTGTCGAGAAAATTAGGATGCATCTGTTTTTACCATGCATTTAGATGTTTGTTTGACACCAATTTTACTTTTATGGATCAATAAGTGCAATACTATTGTGATTTTCTATGCAATCAGCTTTATAGGTTCTACTTCTTAGAGTGCTATGGCTCAATTGTATCATCAATGGATATCAGCTCATAATATGTATCACTGAAACTATGATGTACAACTAGCAACTAACACCAGCAATCATTTAAAAAAAAAAAAAAAACATTTACAAATATTAAAAAAATTTGAAATGACATTAGCATGTGAAAATTATACAACATTTTACAGATTTTTTTTTTTTTTTTTTTTAAATACCAATTGATTAACGCTAAGGCTAATTATTCACAAAATACTTTTACACGGTCATGTAGTTTATCCAATGTTAAAGTAATGTTTTTATTAATGCCTTAAAGTGTAACTCTTGTTTTATAAAAAAAAAAGCAAATATAATACAGCATATACAGTACAATTTCTACACAAACCATATTATAATTTAACTACTGTGTTATGTCACACGTCATTTGTGCTGCGATATTTCAAACGCATTAAAAAAAAATCTCATGTATTTTAATGCAAAAAAACAATATACAACACATTTTTTGGTAAATTATAACAGATGATGTTATGCCGAGTAAATACCCAACATGTCACGCTTTAAAATTAGACACGCTCGTTGGAATGGCCCCAAACTACGGTACTTAACCACTTCCCTACCCTGTCCATTGTCAAATGACGTCCACAAGAGGGATCTCCCATCCAGTGTGGGCATCACATGACGTCCTGGGCTTCCTGGCCGCCTAGGGGGCGCGCGCCAGCCACGTCACTCAGGAGCTGATGTGCGTCCCCGGCAGCTGCGATTGCCCGGTAACAAAGCAGGACCGTGGATCGGTGTGTGAAGTGTCAAAAGTGTCCGATATGTCCGTCGCAATGTCACAGTCACAATAAAAGTAGCAGGTAGCTGCCATTACTATTACATTTTTTTTTTAAATGCCATAAATCTATCCCCTATTTTGTAGACGCTATACATTTTACGCAAATCAATATACGCTTATTGCGATTTTTTAACCAAAAATATGTGGAAGAATATATATCAGCCTAAACAGAGGAAAACATAGTATTTCAAACTTCTTTTGTTTATAGCGCAAAAACAAAAACCCTGAGGTGATCGAATACCACTAAAAGAAAACTATTTGTGGGGGAAAAAAATGATAAAAATTGTCAGAGTGCGACAGCGCTGAAAACTGAAAATTGGCATGGGCAGGAAGGGGGGTGAAAATGCCCTGTTTTGAAGTGGTTGAAAAATCTTTATTTTTTTTTTACAGGTTACCAGGTTAGAGTTAGAGTCTAGTGCTAAAATGATTGCTCTCACTAGAACGTCCGCAGCAATAAATCACATGTTTGGTGCAAACACGATTTACATATACAGGCACGACCTACAAATGCGTTCGCTTCTGTGTGCGAGCACAAGGGGACAGGGTACATTAAATATTTTTATTTTTTATTTCTACAATGTCCCTGTAAAAAGTGCTTGATTAAATTTCTTGTGATTGCAATAAAAGTTAACATCCCTTGCATGGATGCAGGTCCTCTTTATGAAGACAAACCCCAGATATCTGCTCTACCCTGAAAAGCATGCAATAAAAAAAACATTGATCTCTGCTTTTTAGGGGGGAATAAAATGGCAGTGTTTACATCTGCCAGAGTCAGAAGTGATGTCATGACATTGCTTCTGGCCTCTTAGGGTCATAGAGATGGCCAGGGACCATACAGTCCTTGGCCAGCTCTGTGGAAACCCTACACTGCCGGATCTTCAGCTTTCCCATCAAATGGGAGAGCCCAGAGAGGCGACAATGCTCAGCAGGAGGGAGGACGTCCCCTCCTGCTGCCTATAAAAGCCATCCAGAAGCTAAATGGCTGATAGGATGGCATTTACAGTTAGGGAATTGGTTAGCTGGAGATAGCTGTATGATGCCTGTAGCTGCAGGCAACATCCAGATATAGCCACTTCAATCCATGATGTCATGCAGGTGGGAAGTAGTTAATGTTATTAAAAATAACCTTTCACTCTGCAGCCACTGTAATTTTCTGTAAAATTCAATGCAATAAGGCAACCTGGAGGCCTTCTGTACAGATTTGGTGTACAAAACGCCCTCCCTAGAAATGCAATTTCCTGCTTGTGCGATTGGCTCATTGATTTCTCCAGAAGTTTGCACCAAGTCTGATTTTAGACATCCCCATACAATAGAAATGTTAGTTTTGTGAGATACTCTCCAGAAGTTGAATACTTTTAAGGCATGCAGACACTGCACCTTCAAATTAAAACACTGAAAGTAAATCAAGTGATTATAATGAATCAGCCACTCCTGTTCAAACTCAGTATCCAAAAGGACAGAGTGAAACAAACCGCTTTTTCTTTAGAGCAGAAAAAGTTAAGACTGAAACAGTTTATTAAAATCCATGAAATGTTCATTGATCACCCAGAGGGGAGCTATTCATATTCTAAACCTGAAAACAATAACCGATAGAACTGCAGCTTACCCATCCTTAAGTGTGGAGGTTGCAAAATGTTCATCCTTTACGCTTTTTTGCTTTATTTTAACCTGGGGATCATGCATTAACGCACTTCCTGTCCTGGAATGACACCTGTACTGAGCAGTGTTCTCATCCTGGGGCAACTTAATATGTTAGGACTTTTTAAGACCTCCCTCTCTTCTCAGTAACAGAGTGAGGCGTTTTTTGTTGTCCACAGAGATAGATAGTAGGGAGTAAGGCTGTGGGTTGAAGTGGTTGTAAACACTTACATACCACTTTCACCTACAGGTAAGCCTAGATTAAGGCTTACCTGTAGGTACTGGAAATATCTCCTAAACCTACACGGTTTAAGAGATATTTACAAATCCCCCAACGGCGATTTCTTCTGCGCATGTCAGAGTTAGAAAGTGCACGTTGTGCAGTTTCTAGCTTGGGTCATGCTGGGACTGGTGGCTCCAGCACGCATGCGCGGGAGTGACGTCACGCAACTCTGGCCAGTCACAGAGCCGTAGTTCGCGGCCCCGGAAGGAAGAGGGGGTGAAGAATGGATGCTCGCTGCTAATGAGTTAGACAGGGACATCGCTGGCTTCTCCTGCAGGTAAGTGTCACATAATGGGCTACTATGCAATGCCCTTTATGCTTCATCTTTGCAGGGAAACCGAGGAAGTAAAACCCATCGAGTTTACTTCCTCTTTAAAATTTGGGTTAAATGTCACAGGGTGTCATTTAATCTGAAAGAGCACTGATTTAACGAAAAAATCATCTTAGTGTTAAAGTGGTTCCAAAGTCAAAATATTTTTTTACTTTAATGCATTCTTTACATTAAGGTAAAAAACTCCCTACTATCCATCCGACCCACTTCCATCTTTAACCACTTACCTTACTCCCATCTCAGCTCCAGCGCTGTCTCAGCTGCAGCACTGTGGAGTGGCTCTCGCTACTCCCAAACTCCTGGAAGAATGTAGCGAGGCGTGGTGGCTTACCGTCACTGTTTCTATGGATGCACACAGCCTGGTTTAAGAGCATGCGTGCACAGGTGCCTCCATAGCACCTGGTTACCAAGGACGAACCCAGAGCAAGGAGAGGTGGACAGCAATGTCAAGTGACTACTAAAAATTAGGTGGTGAATGCTCTACTTTGCCTGAACAGCAGGTGGTGCTGTTGGCGCAAAAATTTGAATCAGCAGAGGGGAAGAGAAGCAGAGTGTAGCAGTGTGTTGTCCATGAACAGTGTGTGTTGTGTGGAACTGCTTGGGTGTGAGAGTGTGTGGACAAGACTGACCCCCCCCCCAGACAGGAGAAGCGGCGGCAGGTGACCCTGGGGACAGAGCGAGGGCAGGCCATTGGGAGGACAGTACCAGGAGACCGCGAGTTGACAAGTCCGAACGGGAAGCGGTAGGTTAGTGTACTGCGACCCAAAATGGGAGAGCGACAGGCAGACAGGGGAGCGGTCTTGCCAGAAACAGGCAGGCTGACCGGGGGACACTGTAGGTGCCGACAAGCCCTGCAAGTGTCAGATTGCAGGGGAGTTTAAATAGGTATAGAGTCATAACCAACAGCACCATGAGGTACCCGAGCATTGTGAGTACCCGAGTGTGGGGTGGATCGTTCGTACCCGAGTATGGAGAGTGCGCGTGGGCTGCAAGTACCTGTGTATTGTATTGTTGAGTATTCATGTCAGCATGGATTCATGAAGAATGGTTCTTGCCAAACCAATCTATTAACCTTCTATGAGGAGGCGAGCTGCCATCTAGATAAAGGAAGGCCCGTAGAAGTGGTGTATCTGGATTTTGCAAAAGCATTTGACACAGTTCCCCATAAACGTTTACTGTTCAAACTAAGGTCCGTTGGGAAGGACCATAGGGTGAATACATGGATTCAAAACTGGCTACAAGGGTGAGTTCAAAGGGTGGTGATAAATGAGTACTTGGAATGGTCAGAGGTGGGTAGTGGGGTCCCCCAGGGTTCTGTGCTGGGACCAAGCCTATTTAAATTTGTTCATAAATGACCTGGAGGATGGGTAAACAGTTTAATCTCTGTATATGCGGATGATACTAAGCTAAGCAGGGCAATAACTTATTTGCAAGATGTGGAAACCTTGCAAGTAGATCTGAACAAATTAATGGGGTGGGCAACTACATAGTAAATTCATTTTAATATGGAAAAATTTAAAAAAGGCATTTCGGTGGCAAAAATATGAATGCAATCTACTCACTGGGGGGAGAACCTCTGGGGGAATCAAGGATGGAAAAGGACCTGGGGGTCCTAGTAGATGACATGCTCAGCAATGGGCAAGTTCTGGGCACCAGTCCTCAGGAAGGATGCACTGGAAATGGAGCGAACACAGAGAAGGCAACAAAGCTAATAAAAGGGTCTGGAGGGTAATAGTTATGAAGAAAGGTTACAAGCACTGAGCTTATTCTCTCTGGAGAAGAGACACTATTTTAATTTACAAATTAGATAAGCACCTGAACCACAAGATACAGGGGTATACAATGTAATACTGACATATAATCACACATAGGTTGGACTTGAGCTTTTTTCAACCTCGCCTACTATATAAAGGTCGTTTGCACAGAGCAGGCAAGTTTGACTTTTTTCAACCTAAAAAATTTCCTTTAGTAACACTTTAACCACTTAAGGACCGCCTCCTGCACATTTACGTCAGCAGAATGGCACGGCTGGGCACATGCACGTACAGGTACGTCCTGTGCTAGTACCCAGCCGTGGGTCGCGGGCACGCGCCCGTGACACGGTCTGAAGCTTCGTGACCGAGATCCGATCGCTGCTGGAGTCCAGCGATCAGTCCCCGGAGCTGAAGAACGGGGAGAGCTGTGTGTAAACACAGCTTCCCCGTTCTTCACTGTGGCGGCGTCATCGATCATGTGATCTCTTTTATAGGGCTACACAATCGATGACGTCACACCTACAGCCACACCCCCCTAGAGTTAGAAACACATATTAGGTCATACATAACCCCTTCAGTGCCCCCTTGTGGTTAACTCCCAAACTGCAATTGTCATTTTCACAGTAAACAATGCATTTTAAATGCATTTTTTGCTGTGAAAATGACAATGGTCCCAAAAATGTGTCAAAATTGTCCGAAGTGTCCGCCATAATGTCGCAGTCACGAAAAAAAAAATAATCGCTGATCGCCGCCATTAGAATTAAAAAAGAATTCATAAAAATGCAATAAAACTATCCCCTATTTTGTAAACGCTATAAATTTTGCGCAAACCAACCGATAAATGCTTATTGCGTTTTTTTTTTAACCAAAAATAGGTAGAATACGTATCGGCCTAAACTGAGGAAATTTTTTTTTTTATATATATATATTTTTGGGGGATATTTATTATAGCAAAAAGTAAAAAATATTGAATTTTTTTCTAAATTGTCATTCTATTTTTGTTTATAGCGCAAAAAATAAAAACCGCAGAGGTGATCAAATACCACCAAAAGAAAGCTCTATTTGTGGGAAAAAAAGGACGCCAATTTTGTTTGGGAGCCACGTCGCACAACCGCGCAATTGTCTGTTAAAGCGACGCAGTGCCGAATCGCAAAACCTGGCCGGGTCCTTTAGCTGCCTAAAGGTCCGGGTCTTAAGTGGTTAAACTAGAAGTACATGTTACAATCAGATGCCATATTAGTAATAACAACATCACTATATTAGTAATAACATCACTATACTTTTAATGGGGGGGGGGGGTTCCTTACGTTATTAAATCTTTTGAAGTGTTCCTCATTTCCTTTAAAGCTTGCTTAGGATCAAATCCATTCAGCGTTGCTGGTTTAAAGAGGACTCTACAGTGTCCTTTCATTGAGTACTCTTTGTAAAGAGGATGTCCTCATTTACCCTCTAGAAGCAGATCAACACTTGGCTTTACTTAATGAAACCATATAAGAAGGGCTGTACGGCTGACATAAATTTATTTGTACTGCCCTGCTAATGCTTATAATGATTTCAAGGACTTTGCAAAAAGAACCCATTTGGCTGCAGGCATATCACATCCTAAATCGCTAAACTTTCTGAAAACTTCCTATTAACCAATTTCTCATAAACTCATTGGTTTTATTTCGGTTACGTTATTTAACAAAATACACTGAAGTTCTCATTTTGCAGGGTCAATCACTGGTCTAGAAGACGGCTTTCAGATGTAACTGAATCTTATATGCTAGACAAAAAAAAAAAAAACCTGGTTACCTGAGACAACTTCACAGTAAATGTGAAAATCTAATGTAATTATGCTGAGTACACTGCAATGTACTTCGAATTTTTATAGCATGCAGAAAATGTTCAGAGCTTTGTTACGGTATAAATGCATGCTCAGGATACGTTCTCCAAAACACAAATAAGTTAATGAATGAAGTAATAATTCTGATCAAAACACCTGCTTCTGGTCATTGACTTGAAAATGGTTAGAAAAGTTCAATTTAAACAGGAATTCATTTTTTAAAGTTATTTTAAGTCAAACTTTAGCCTAAATGTTCTTAGGTTTGAAGAAAAGTGAAAGCACCTCGGTTGTGTTTTTTATTCTACCAAGTATAGTAGAGTAAATTACAAGTTATGCGCTCACTGTTTCGTTGCTCAGAGGGAAATATTCCCAACAGGAAAGAAGGCAGCAACAAAAACCTGATAATCGAACACTATACAAAACTTTAAAAGTTTGATGTTAAAGAGCCATAAAAATAAAAATTTCAGCAGGGGACAGTATCGACAAACCAAGATATGTTGGATTGTAGTGGCACCGATAGCTCATTAACCATTTAAGACCCAGACCAATATGCAGTTTTAGGAAAAAATCACGTTTATTCCACAGGATATTCCCAAACAGAAGAAAACAATCTTGCCATCAAACAGCAATAAACTTCAGCTCTACTGAGCCTTACTGTGTCCATAGACTGACCAGTCCTTGGTCTTGTAGTAAGTGTCCTTACAAACGCAAACACTTAGATCCAAAATCAGGGATGAGCAGCCATGCTCCAATATGCCTCCTCACATTGAGACGCACACTCTTAGAGCTAGGACCAGCTGCCTTAGGACCTGAAAAGAAAACCTTAACCACTTAAGACCCGGACCATTATGCAGGTAAAGGACCTTGCCCCTTTTTTTGCGATTCGGCACTGTCGCTTTAACTGACAATTGCGCGGTTGTGCGACGTGTCTCCCAAACAAAATTGGCGTCCTTTTTTTCCCACAAATAGAGCTTTCTTTTGGTGCCATTTGATCACCTCTGAAGTTTTTATTTTTTGCGTTTTAAACAAAAATAGAGCGACAATTTAGAAAAAAAAAGCAATATTTTTTCCTTTTTGCTAGAATAAATATCCCCACAAAAAATATAATTTTTTTATCCCCCTCAGTTTAGGCCGATACATATTCTTTTACATTTTTTGTAAGAAAATCGCAATAAGCGTTTATCGATTGGTTTGCGCAAAATTTATAGCTCTTAAAAAATAGGGGATAGTTTTAAGGCATTAGTATTAATTTTTTTTACTACTAATGGTGGCGATCAGCAATTTTTTTCGTGACTGCAACATTATGGCAGACACATCAGACACTATTGACACATTTATGGGACCATTCTAATTTTTACAGCGAAAAGTGCTATAAAAATGCAATGATTACTGTGAAATTTACAATGATAGTGAAGGGGTTAACCACTAGGTGGCACTAAGGGGTTAAGTGTGCCCTAAGGGAGTGATTCTTACTGTAGGGGGGCGTGGCTGTAGGCGTGACGTCACCGATCGTCGTTCCCTATATCAGGGAACAGACGATCAGTGTCACTGCCACACAGAACAACGGGGAAGGTTGCACACACCCTCCAGTGACTGATCGCAGGACACAGGCGGCGATTGGGGACCCAGGTCGTGCGGGCGCGGTCACGTCATTTTGCATTTCAGCCATTAGGGGCGCGCGCACCCCCTGCTCGCCCCTGGTGTCGATTCGCGTGCCCGGCAGGCGCGATCACCGCCGGGCACCCGTGATCGCTCGTTACAGAGTGAGGTCCTGTCAGGGGGAGAAATGGCTGTTAGTCTGTTCATACAATGTATGAACAGCGATCTGTCATTTCCCCTAGTTAGTGCCACCCCCCCTTCAGTTAGAACACACCTAGGAAACATAATTAACCCCTTCCCTGGCAGTGGCATTTTTACAGTAATCAATGCATTTTTTTTTTTAGCACTGATCGCTATAAAAATGCCAATGGTCCCAAAAATGTGTCAAAAGTGTCCGCCATAAGGTCACAGTACCGATAAAAATCACTGACTGCCGCCATTACTAGTAAAAAAATAAAAAATGCCATAAAACTATCCCCTATATTGTAGACGCTATAACTTTTGCGCAAACCAATTAATAAACGCTTATTGTGATTTTTTTTTTACGAAAAATATGTAGAAGACTACGTATCGGCCTAAACTGAGGAAATTGTTTTTTTTGTTTTGTTTTTTTTATATTTTTGGGGGATATTACAGCAAAAAGTAAAAAATATTATTTTTTTTTCAAAATTGTCGCTCAATTTTTGTTTATAGCGCAAAAAATAAAAACCGCAGAGTTGATCAAATACCACCAAAAGAAAGCTCTATTTGTAGGAAAAAAAAGGATGCCAATTTTGTTTGGGAGCCACGTCGCACGACCGCACAATTGTCAGTTAAAGGGACGCAGTGCCGAATCGCAAAAAGTGACCTGGTCATTGACCAGCAAAATAGTCCGGGGCTGAAGTGGTTAAGCAAACATTAAACACACTACCTACTAAAAGCAGAAGTATAAATCTTCTTTTTTAACATGCTTGGGTATCTTAATTTTTTTTTTACATACAGGGCCACTTTAAAGAAGAATTGCCTGGGTTAATTGCCTGGAGCAAAACATGATACAATTTGCTCTGACGAGAAACAATTACTTCCTGATCCCCCAGAGTGGAAATCGGATATTCCCTGGATCAACTTTACCTATAAAATGTTAGTATTCTGTACATTTAGGAAAAAATCCAGGCCTTTTTTTTATTTTAAACAATCTACTGAGCTGGAAAGAACCAGCTCTTGAGGGTGTCTATTCTACATTTCCACAGCTTTACTGTGAAGAAATTATTCCATATTTGAAAATTAAATCTCTTTTCCTGCAGACGTAATGAGTGCCCCCTTGTCCTCTGATGACCTTAAAGTGATAACTTAACACCAAGTTCACTATACAGTGATACCTCGGTTCACAAACTTAATTTGTGAACTGACTCTGGTCGCGAACCGAATTGGTCGCGAACCGAGGCACATTTTCCCATAGGGTTCAATGTAAATCCGGTTAATCCGTGCTGACCTTTTTTTGGGGGTTTTTGAAGCACAAAAATATGAAACAAATTACAATACACATTAGTACAGTATAGTAATGTATAAAGAGAGGACACTAACCGAATACCACGGTCATGCTTTTCTATAATTTCCTTCTTCAGCTCAATGGTTATTTTCTTCACAACCTTGCTGTCATCTTTACTACTGCTCTGCACTCTTTTTGTCACCTGCATTTCCACTTTGCACATTGTCACTTGCATTTCCACTTTGCACATTGTCATTTGCATTTCCACTTTGCACATTGTCACCTGCATTGCTGTTCTTGTCACCTTCATTGCTGCTCCGCACTTTCTTCTTTCCACTATGCTTCTTGGGTGTCCAGTGAACTGTACAATACAGCAAGGACACAGTACTCACAGTACTTCTTTGTGTGTCTTCCATAGTTGCCAACATTTGAAAAAAAATTCCAGGGACACTTTGCAGCACAGCTATTAATTACCACACTCACTTCCCCGAAGCTCCACCCACTCCGCAGTATGTACAGGAGAGGAGGAGTGCAGAGGGTATGATGGGGGCAGTATGTACAGGAGAGGAGGAGGAGTGCAGAGGGTATGATGGGGGCAGTATGTACAGGAGAGGAGGAGGAGTGCAGAGGGTATGATGGGGGCAGTATGTACAGGAGAGGAGGAGGAGTGCAGAGGGTATGATGGGGGCAGTATGTACAGGAGAGGAGGAGGAGTGCAGAGGGTATGATGGGGGCAGTATGTACAGGAGAGGAGGAGGAGTGCAGAGGGTATGATGGGGGCAGTATGTACAGGAGAGGAGGTGGAGTGCAGAGGGTATGATGGGGGCAGTATGTACAGGAGAGGAGGAGGAGTGCAGAGGGTATGATGGGGGCAGTATGTACAGGAGAGGAGGAGGAGTGCAGAGGGTATGATGGGGGCAGTATGTACAGGAGAGGAGGAGGAGTGCAGAGGGTATGATGGGGGCAGTATGTACAGGAGAGGAGGAGGAGTGCAGAGGGTATGATGGGGGCAGTATGTACAGGAGAGGAGGAGGAGTGCAGAGGGTATGATGGGGGCAGTATGTACAGGAGAGGAGGAGGAGTGCAGAGGGTATGATGGGGGCAGTATGTACAGGAGAGGAGGAGGAGTGCAGAGGGTATGATGGGGGCAGTATGTACAGGAGAGGAGAGGAGTGCAGAGGGTATGATGGGGGCAGTATGTACAGGAGTGCAGAGGGTATGATGGGGGCAGTATGTACAGGAGAGGAGGAGGAGTGCAGAGGGTATGATGGGGGCAGTATGTACAGGAGAGGAGGAGGAGTGCAGAGGGTATGATGGGGGCAGTATGTACAGGAGAGGAGGAGGAGTGCAGAGGGTATGATGGGGGCAGTATGTACAGGAGAGGAGGAGGAGTGCAGAGGGTATGATGGGGGCAGTATGTACAGGAGAGGAGGAGGAGTGCAGAGGGTATGATGGGGGCAGTATGTACAGGAGAGGAGGTGGAGTGCAGAGGGTATGATGGGGGCAGTATGTACAGGAGAGGAGGAGGAGTGCAGAGGGTATGATGGGGGCAGTATGTACAGGAGAGGAGGAGGAGTGCAGAGGGTATGATGGGGGCAGTATGTACAGGAGAGGAGGAGGAGTGCAGAGGGTATGATGGGGGCAGTATGTACAGGAGAGGAGGAGGAGTGCAGAGGGTATGATGGGGGCAGTATGTACAGGAGAGGAGGAGGAGTGCAGAGGGTATGATGGGGGCAGTATGTACAGGAGAGGAGGAGGAGTGCAGAGGGTATGATGGGGGCAGTATGTACAGGAGAGGAGGAGGAGTGCAGAGGGTATGATGGGGGCAGTATGTACAGGAGAGGAGGAGGAGTGCAGAGGGTATGATGGGGGCAGTATGTACAGGAGAGGAGGAGTGCAGATGGTATGATGGGGGCAGTATGTACAGGAGAGGAGGAGGAGTGCAGAGGGTATGATGGGGGCAGTGTGTACAGGAGAGGAGGAGGAGTGCAGAGGGTATGATGGGGGCAGTGTGTACAGGAGAGGAGGAGGAGTGCAGAGGGTATGATGGGGGCAGTGTGTACAGGAGAGGAGGAGGAGTGCAGAGGGTATGCTGGGGGCACTATGTACAGGAGAGGAGGAGGAGGAGTGCAGAGGGTATGATGGGGGCAGTATGTACAGGAGGAGGAGTGCAGAGGGTATGATGGGGCAGTATGTACAGGAGAGGAGGAGGAGTGCAGAGGGTATGATGGGGGCAGTATGTACAGGAGAGGAGGAGGAGTGCAGAGGGTATGATGGGGCAGTATGTACAGGAGAGGAGGAGGAGTGCAGAGGGTATGATGGGGGCAGTATGTACAGGAGAGGAGGAGGAGTGCAGAGGGTATGATGGGGGCAGTATGTACAGGAGAGGAGGAGGAGTGCAGAGGGTATGATGGGGGCAGTATGTACAGGAGAGGAGGAGGAGTGCAGAGGGTATGATGGGGCAGTATGTACAGGAGAGGAGGAGTGCAGAGGGTATGCTGGGGCAGTATGTACAGTAGAGGAGGAGTGCAGAGGGTATGATGGGGCAGTATGTACAGGAGAGGAGGAGGAGGAGTGCAGAGGGTATGCTGGGGCAGTATGTACAGGAGAGGAGGAGGAGTGCAGAGGGTATGCTGGGGCAGTATGTACAGGAGAGGAGGAGGAGTGCAGAGGGTATGCTGGGGCAGTATGTACAGGAGAGGAGGAGTGCAGAGGGTATGATGGGGCAGTATGTACAGGAGAGGAGGAGGAGTGCAGAGGGTATGCTGGGGCAGTATGTACAGGAGAGGAGGAGTGCAGAGGGTATGATGGGGCAGTATGTACAGGAGAGGAGGAGTGCAGAGGGTATGATGGGGCAGTATGTACAGGAGAGGAGGAGGAGGAGTGCAGAGGGTATGCTGGGGCAGTATGTACAGGAGAGGAGGAGTGCAGAGGGTATGATGGGCACAGTTAGTACAGGAGAGGAGGAGGAGTGCAGAGGGTATGCTGGGGCAGTATGTACAGGAGAGGAGGAGTGCAGAGGGTATGATGGGGCAGTATGTACAGGAGAGGAGGAGTGCAGAGGGTATGATGGGGCAGTATGTACAGGAGAGGAGCAGGAGGAGTGCAGAGGGTATGCTGGGGCAGTATGTACAGGAGAGGAGGAGGAGTGCAGAGGGTATGATGGGCACAGTTAGTACAGGAGAGGAGGTTGGAGGGTATGGCGGTGGCAGTATGGGGAGGGATTTCTTGTGGTGTCTATGGGGTAATCAGGAAGTGATGTTGGGAAGATAAGGGAAGGAAAGTGACCATGGAATGATGTCCCTCAGCTGGGGGGGGGGGGTAGGAAGCAGCTTGGAGTGATGTCTGTATGATGTGATCTGGGGGTGATGCAACCTGGGGGCAGTATGTACAGGAGAGGGGGACTGAGAAGTGGTCAGATAGCGATAATGGTCAGATATAATAAAAAAAAAAAATCATCCACTAAAAACATTTAAAACAATGAATCCTACAACAGTACTAGATGTAAGTACAGATCTATGTAATCCAGTTTATAGCACTCTGTATCCAATCCAATTGCTCAGAGGAGATAATGTGGAGTCATTTATAGCCATTCATGTAACCTGGGTGTGTATGTGGTGAGTTCACACTTCTGATTGTACATGTATACAGGTTCTGAGTCTATACAATGAGAAGTGTGAACTCACCACTTACACACACAGGTTACATGAATGGCTATAAATGACTCCACATTATCTAGTCTGAGCAATTGGATTGGATGATGTTTGCACAGACTGTTCATGCTTAGAAGTGATTTGACAAAATGTGTTTGGGCTGCAGACCTCACCCTGCCCCCCTCCCCCACACTCAAACTCACTATCTCCCCCGATTCTTCTCCCAAGAAAAAATCTCCTTGAAATTGTGTAACTACTACTATCCACCCTAGGAAACTTCCCACAGAAAATTTCAGCTCACTCACCTCCTCCCTTCCTCTGGCCAGCCGACAGGAGCTACAGTGAGCTCCGCCTCCAAGGTCTCACAGCACACCGCGCTGCTGATTGGAGGAGAGGCTGAGTCAGAGATAACAAAGATTCACACAGCACAAGACTGGAGGGAGGGGAGGGGACAGAAAGGAGCTTTGCATCCCAAACACACACCGCAGGCTCAGGTCCCTGCCGAGACCCAGAAGCCGCACCTGCCTTCCCCAATAGCCGGGACAAGTCCCGGCAGGCTAAATTAGCTGGGACTAGGTCCTATTTGACGGGACTGTCCCTTTAAAAACGGGACAGTTGGCAAGTATGGTCTTCTCTCCACGGTCTTCCTACAGGAAGTCATGACCATGTGACAGCCTGGAAATAGCATTAAAATGGCCACAGCTCCTGTTCGTGAACCGGAGCATATTTTTATGAACTTTTGTGTTCATGAACCGAGTTGTTCGTGAACAGAAGCGTTTGTGAACCGAGGTATCACTGTATATGTATTTATACATGTTGATCATATCCCCCCCTTAACCTCCTCTTCTCAAGCTAAAATAATTTCAGTTCCTCTAATCTTTTCTCATACCTGAGCTCCTCCGTGCCTCTGATCAGTCTGGTTGCCCTTCTCTGAACTTTCTTCAGTTCCCAGATATCCTTTTTTGTGAACTGGTGCACAAAACTACAGAGTATATTCAGTGAGCACATGTTCTGGGCTTTTGGCTATGATCTAAATTGACATTATGGTTAGGCTCCCTGCAGGGGCGTTGCTAGGTGGCAAAAAAGACCAGGGGCTTCAGCCCGAAGTCCAAAGCCGGAACCGGGGGGGGCAGTTTTCAGGGTAGCGGAATTAGAGGTGTTGTATGTGGAGCAGCGTTTATTTGGGGTTGGGCGGTGGGGTTGTGTGACTTACCAGTGCCCATCAATGCTGACCACTGACCTACCTGCACTGACCTATCTGACCTACATACACTGACCAGTGACCTGCATGACCTAACACACACTGGCCTACTGACAATGGCATAGATACACACACACACTGACTTACCTGAGCTCAGCCGTGGTGTCAGTCACTCGGAGTCGTTACTGTCAGAGGAGAGGAGCTGCCATGCCGAGGAGGAGGAGAGGCGCTGCCGAGCCGAGGAGCAGAGCCGCCCGCATGAGCAGGGACATTGTTCGGTGGCTGTGTTTTGAAATTCCCGCCTTCTGGAGACTCTGCAGGCTATGACATTGGACGCACCACGTCACACGTCCCATGGTCCTCCTGGATTGGCGCTGCAGGCTCCAGAAGGCAGGACCTATGGCACCCGGCCGAACTCGGCCCCAGCCACCCTCGGCCATCAGATCTGTCCCGGGCGCTCGGGGCCAACAATACAAATCACAGGTAAATAGAGTCGGGGCTTTTCGAGGGCCCATTTGGGGCTCCAGCCCCCCAAGCCCGAGCCCGACGCCCCTGGCTCTCTGCTTTATAATGACAGCAAGAGCAATAGCATTATGAAGGCCTAGGAGCAGGCACTAATGTAAGCCAAACCAAGTGCTGCCCTAGTGGCTGTTCGATTACAACAGTCAGAAGCGCGTGCTTAATTGTTATTGCATTGTCATTTTTATACAACTTTTTATATACTCTTTAATTTTTGTAATTGTATTACATTTCTATAAAATATCCCAATAGAAGCAGATCAGATTGAGAACAGGGAGGCTTTTTAGTGCATTAGAGACACACAGCATCTCTTCTGCTATTACACTTACATGCCGGTTTGCAATTCTGAACCAGCCGATCGCAATACCCAAAAAGACCGGGACCAAGAAAAACCCAGGGAGAAGATGCTGGTAATTAATAGTGCCTTTAGTGCCCCTTTTACTGTTCAGATATTCACATAGGAAGTGCACCGTTTCTGCACTGATCTAAATTGTGAAATGTAGCAGTACAACATAATAACTGTTTAGCGATGCAAAGCTGAAAGTAGTGTTTGGGATTACAATGAGCAGATTTGGCTGCCCCAATGCATATACTGTATTAAACTACAAACGCTACATAGAAAAACCAAGACTTTAAAACACAGGCACATATATTATTTATATCAAGCTGTTAAGTCTTGCATGAACAGACCTGTTAGTTTAACTTCTATAGTTGGGAAGATACTGGAACGTTTAATAAAAGACCACATGGATGAGTTCTTGCTGGAAAAAAACTATTTAAGCAGCAGTCAACATGGATTCATGAAAGACAGAAGTTGTCAGACAAACCTGATTTCCTTTTATGAAGAGGTAAGTAAAACCCTGGACAGAGGCGTGGCTGTGGACGTGATATATTTGGATTTTGCAAAAGCGTTCGATACAGTTCCGCACACACAGCTCATGTGTAAGGTAAGGTCTACAGGATTGGATATATCAGTTTGTAAATGGATAGAAAACTGGCTGAAAGCCAGAATTCAGAGAGTCGTGGTTAATGATTCTTACTCTGAATGGTCCAATGTTATCAGTGGTGTACCCCAAGGTTCAGTGCTGGGACCCTTACTTTTCAATATATTTATAAATGATATTGGGTCTGAGATCAAAAGTAACATTTCTGTCTTTGCAGATGACACCAAGCTATGCAGTGGAATAACGTCCTTACAGGATGTCTCCAATTTACAAGCCGACCTCAATGCTCTGTCTGATTGGGCGACTAAGTGGCAGATGAGGTTTAATGTAGATAAATGTAAAGTTATGCACTTGGGGGCTAAGAATATGCATGCATCATACATACTAGGGGGAGTACAACTGGGGGGGTCTGTAGTGGAGAAAGATCTGGGGGTTTTAGTTGATCATAAGCTCAATAATGGCATGCAATGCCAAGCTGCGGTTTCCAAAGCGAGCAAAGTCCTTTCTTGTATTAAGAGAGGTATGGACTCCAGAGACAGAGATATAATTTTGCCCCTGTACAAATCATTAGTAAGACCTCATCTGGAATATGCAGTTCAGTTTTGGGCACCAGTTCTCAAAAAGGATATAGGAGAACTGGAGAAAGTGCAGAGAAGAGCAACCAAACTGATAAGAGGCATGGAGGAGCTCAGCTATGAGGAAAGATTAGAAGAACTAAATCTATTCACTCTTGAGAAGAGGAGAATTAGGGGGGATATGATCAACATGTACAAAGATATAAGAGGTCCATACAGTGAACTTGGTGTTGAGTTATTCACTTTACGGTCATCACTGAGGACAAGGGGGCACTCTTTACGTCTAGAGGAAAAGAGATTTCACCTCCAAATACGGAAAGGTTTTTTCACAGTAAGAGCTGTGAAAATGTGGAACAGACTCCCTCCAGAGGTGGTTCTGGCCAGATCAGTAGATTGCTTTAAGAAAGGTCTGGATTCTTTCCTAAATGTACAGAATATAACTGAGTACTAAGATTTGTAGGTAAAGTTGATCCAGGGTAAATCCGATTGCCTCTCGGGGGATCAGGAAGGAATTTTTTCCCCTGCTGTAGCAAATTGGATCATGCTCCGCTGGGGTTTTTTGCCTTCCTCTGGATCAACTGTGGGTATGAAGTTGGGTGTATAGGATTTTACTGTGTTTTTTTATTTTGTTTTTTGTGGTTGAACTGGATGGACTTGTGTCTTTTTTCAACCTGACTAACTATGTAACTATGTAACTATGTAACTATGTGAAACATTTAAAAACTGAACACCAAGCAGAAATACTCTTGAATATCTACAAAGGTGCTTTCATACCTTATACAAATGTAGTGATGGGTTCATTATTAGGAATATTGAACATGAGATATTCATTGTTATCCTTCAGCTTTGCAGGTCTGATTCACCTGCACATCCACTTTTAAAGACCGGTGGCTGCTGTACTTTCTATACTCACAGCCACCGGTCTGGTAACTTCCCCACTTTATTTCTGCTGCAGTGACCGGTGATGTATTTCCCAGCGCGCTGTAGTGGGATGTAACATGTGAGCATGGAAGTGCCCATTTTGCGGAGGGAAAGACATCACTAGGAACTGAAACTTGAGAATTAGTAAAATAAGGCATTTGATTTGGAGCTACATTTAGTTACCTGTAAGTTTCAGTTATTGTGTCAAGGTAGCAATTTACTAAAAGCTGGAACAAGTACATTTTGGCAATGAGTTGTTTGTCTCAAAGATTAGCGCAAGAAATATTGGCAGCAGTTTTTTTGTTTGTGTAAAACTGTATATAATACGACTGTTATTCATATCTTCTGCAAAACACCAATTCTAGACATATTTTTTGGAAAAAAAAAAAACAAATTGTTCAGAGCTTCCTAGTATGAAATAAGGCAGTAGAACAGATGAAGCTGAAGTTTCAAGTAGTTCCAAGTAGTGAGGTCAATTTTCCATGGAATAATCAAGCTCTCCATAATTGCATCTCTTAGTGAAAAGAAAATACATAATCAAAGCAATATACAATTCTAGCTTCTGGGAGTACTACATATTGTAATGAACATTAACAAAGCTCTTTGGTCTAAACTTTCTACTGCCCCACCTGCACACCAAGGGCCACGTGGAAGCCCATTGATATATACAGTGCAGTTTGAGGGCCCCAACAGCCAGGAGTCTGAATGTCTAGCCTAGCCGCCTACTCAGGGATATGAGGGGAATTTTTTCTTCAACTTGACTGAACTAGCTAGAACATTTGGTTTATATTTCACACCCCAGGTTTCTTTTTTCTGTATTTATTTCCAGTGCTGTTTTGATTACTATTGGTGCCAGTCATTTTTAAGCCATCCTTTTTTGTTTTGTCTGTTAACCCTAGTCCGTTAGCCTTTGTTACTTTGTTGCCTATTTTGACACCACAGCAGTCTAAGAATTCCTGTGTCCCTCAATTTATGAAAAAGATTGGATTTTGGAATCACCATAAAATCCTCCTCTTGAAGTCCATTGAAGGGCACAGGTCCCCCTTCTATGTACAAAAAAATGTTTTAAGTTGATCTATACCTAAATAACACAAGCCATGGCATCCCAAGCAGCTGCTAGAAGGCTTAAAGTGAGAGGAAAACCCCATTAGTGAGGCTGTTAAACTGACATTTTCAGTATTCACATGGTGATATTCCAAATGCATAAAGAATCAGATTCAGATCCCACAAAGTCACAGAGGAACAAATGGGGGAGCTACATTGGAAACTCCCTGTACAAAGGTCTGAAACAAGGAATGAAAAACCAGCAGTCTGAAATATAGATGGCCAGAAACCTGGCTCTAAAATGTGCTAAGATGTAAATGCTAATTCAGACACAGCTAGAGGTAGGAGAGGATTTGTCCCAAAGAGAAACTCCTAGTGTGGAAGCCCCAAATCACGCCAACTAAAGTATGCTTTCCATGTCTGATGATGGACCTTATGGAAAGTGTTCCTAGCTGTTAGTGTCTTAAGAAACAGATTCAGAAATATCCCTGTCTCAAAAAATATGGGCTTCAAAAGTCATGGCAATAAAGCTAGCAACCGCAAATCAGAATAGTAAAATCGGTCCTTGTGACAGAAGATCCTGACAATCTGATAACCGGGTACCCTGTATTAATGGGTAGTTTTTCTGACCCCTCAAACACATTGGCTTTTTTTGAATAAACCAATTATTGAATCTGGACTCAACTTTTGGTCAGGTACTCCTATGTGTGCTTTTTTTCCCCTGAGCCACCATACCAGGAACAAGCTGGTCCTTGGTACCAAATTAAATGATCTAGCCAGGGACCTGATTGACTTCCATGACAACAGAACACTGTTGTAGAGACCAGGAGATAAACCTGCTGTAGAAGAAACACTCCGGTCTGAGCTGGTCCATGACTAGACCCAGATATCCCAAAACGAGTCTATTCCATCGGCAATTTCTGAAGTTTCAGGATCTACCCAAGCCACTGAAACTGCTGGACAGTCAAAGCCATATTGTCTGACAGAACCAACACTAACTGGTCCCACAACAGAAGGGTTGCCTAAAGTGGTAGCACAAGAAGTCAGCAGGGCCAATACTAGGGCTAGCATTTTGGTAATAGCCCAGGGTACAGAGGACATGGTAGTGTAGGGACCCCACAGCAAATGGTAGGAAATATTGAAGCGCTATAAAGAATATCCCTAGAGTAGACAGGCAGATTTGGTGTTTACCATGTGGAATTTCAGGACCTGAATGATGGCATTCAGAGCTTCGAGATTCAATATAGAGTGGATGTTCCCTTTGGGTTTGGGAACAGTAAACACTTTGGAGTAAAATCTCAAAACAGTTTCACAACAGGGACTGGACAATGACACCTTGATCCAGAAGTGACACATGAAGTTTAACGGTGAGAAACCGAGGAGGGGTCAGGGTGCAAAACTCTGGTTATACACGGAGGGGAAAAAAGTATTTGATCTCCTGCCGATTTTGTATTTTTGCCCACTGACAAAAAATCCAGAAAAAAAAGCATTACAAAGAAAAAAAAATAGTAAATTGATTTGCATTTTAAGGCGTGAAATAACCATTTGATCCCCCCATAAGCAAGATTCTCAGGTGTCTTCTATACAGGTAAAGGAGATTAGGAGCACTCTTAAAGGAAGTGCTTCTAATCAGTTTGTTACTTGTATAAAGACGCCTGTCCACAGAAGCAATCAGATTCCAATCTCTCTACAATGGCCAAGACCAAAAGGATGCACAAGGACGTCAGAAAATTGTAGACCTACACAAGGGGCTACAAGACCATTGCCAAGCAGGTGAGAGGGTGACAACAGTTGGTACGATTATTCGCAAATGGTAGTAACACTAAATAGTCAATTTCCCTCAGTCTGGGACTCAATGCAAGATCTCACCTCATAGATTTTCAATGATCACGAGACCGGTTAGGAATCGGCCCAGAACTACACAGGAGAATCTTGTCGATGATCTCAAGACAGCTGGAACCAAAGTTACCAAGGAAACAATTGGTGCCCCTGGCTTAAAAAAGCACATGTACAGGCTGGTCTGAAGTTTGCTAAAGAACATCTGAATGATCCAGAGGGGAACTGGGTGAAAGTGTTGTGGTCAGAGGAGACCAAAATTGAGCTCTTTGGCATCAACTCAACGTGTTTGGAGGAGGAGGGCTGCCTATGACCCCAGATCACACCATCCCAACCATCAAACATGGAGGTGGAAACATTATGCTTTGGGGGCATTTTTCTGCCAAGGTGACAGGACAACATGCAAATCAATTTATAACTTATTTTTAAATGCCTTTTTCTGGATATTTTTGCTGTTATTCTGTCTCTCACTGTTAAACAAACCTACAATTAAAAGACTAATCATTGCTTTGTCAGTGAGCAAATGTATAAAATTAGCAGGGGATCAAATACTTTTTTCCCTTATTGTATCCATGAGATACTACCTTCTGAACTCAAGCATTGGAGATGCAAGTTGTATAAGCATACCCCACTATGGAGAGTAGGGCACACCTGTATGACGAAGGATGCTTGTCTGAGGACTTGGCTCTTTCAATGCCAGACCTTGCAGGCAGACTAGAAACCGGGCTTGGAGGGCCTCAACCAGGAGTTGGAGAAAAACAAAATTGATGTTTAACTATCAGAGGGGGAAGACTTCCTCTACTGAGGAAGGTGGGTGCTCTTTCTGCCATTAGTGATCCAGATAAATTGCACCCAGAAGCGATCCAAAGACATCCCACAAAGACCATGCTTAACAAAAGCTAAAAAGTGATTTCCCAATTACCCAGATGTACCACAATGCCAAATGTAATGAAAAAGGGGGCACAGTATGATCCCACTTGCTTGGGATTGCTGCCACCACAGGTAAAAGGGTAGATAGGGATAATTAGGAGCTTACAGTTGTTAGATAGGCTTGTGTGAATTATGTGTACTGCCACTTTAAATCCAGTTTCAGCAGCCAGCCAATAGGATGCAGTGGAAGCTGGGAAGCCTTTAAGAGTTGCCAGCTGAGCTGGGATAACCCCTTTTCCTGCTAGAGCAGCGGTGGAAGAACTCCCTCCCTCCCTAGTCGCACGCACTATTATGTGGTTGGGTCACCCTTGATGTCTAGGGGGGGGGATTTTATTTTGATGTGATGATATGGTATGCTGCTTGAGTTCTGATAACTAAGCCGTGATACAAAACTGGTTTTGCATTCAAGTTATGCTGTTTGATGGTATTAATAAAAGTTGTTTAATTTATTTTCATATTTAAAATCAATAAAAGTGCCGTGACCTTTAAACGTCAAACTTGTTGGGTATTTAGTTGTACCTGGAGTAAGAGTTAATTATGTGGCCTACAATCTCATGAGAAGGACCGTTATAGGGCTTTAGCAAGACATTGTTTATATTGAAAATGTGTGTGGTATATGGATTGCGCTACCCTGGTGGTTGATCTATATCCACTTACTTCTGGGCAATATTTGTAATTATTATCCCCAATACATATCACCTCTTAACAATACACCAAAGATATATATGTGTGTAAAAATGTGTAACAAGTGCTCATATACAAATATTCTTCTCAGAAAAAAATGCAAAAACACATACGTATGTGTACCATACACGTATTAAATAGTGCTCTTATAAAACGTGCATTCCCTTATATCAGATTCAAAGAATCATTACCACAAAGACAAACAAATATTATAATAACCATAAAAAAAAATGTATAAATGAAAAAAATATATTATACGTGATAGAGGATTTCTAAATTGGTCCTCTTCCCATTAAAGTCCAAATATGCTAGCCAAGTGCTTATAAAACGATCAATGCTTCTCCCGTCAAATTAAAACACAACGTGATTTCACCGCTTCAGTGATATTCCCGGCACCGTTAAGAATAGCCACTCACAGATCTCATTTAATAAATGCCTTTGGTTCATTTCCAGGATAACCACTCCTCTTATACGTTTCCACCAACTGCCAGGTGCCTTGGATATACTAGTGAGGATTCTTTTTTTTCCTACAAAGGCTCACAGAGAAAAAGTGCCCCTCATGGTGTATGTCAAAAAATTTACAGATTTTATAACAAAAGCAGGTATTGCACTCAAATTTGGTTGTGCCCGTATGCCGGCACCAAGCTTCTCCAGCCGTGTATGCAAAACATGTGAAGGATAAAACCCATTCCTCTCGTGTTCCCCCTACGCCTATTTCACGATCAGCGCGTGGTTCTGTAGATGTCAGCAGCCTCTACGCGTTTTGCAAGATTTTTTTATGGTTATAATAATATTTGTTTGTCTTTGTGGTAATGATTCTTTGAATCTGATAAGGGAATGCACGTTTTATAAGAGCACTATTTAATACGTGTATGGTACACATACGTATGGTTTTTTGCATTTTTTTCTGAGGAGAATATTATGTATATGAGCACTTGGTACACATTTTTGCACACATATATATCTTTGGCGTATTGTTAACAGAGGCGATATGTATTGGGGTTAATAATTACAAATATTGCCCAGAAGTAAGTGGATATAGATCAACCACCAGGGTAGCACAATCCATATACCACACCCATTTTCATTTCTGGACGAGACACCATAGAGTGTCTTGCACCTTTTTTTGATTGCAGCACACCCACCATTATTGAATTTTGGTTTTCCATTTGTGCCAGCAACACTCGTATTGTATATTGTTTATATTGAAGCTGAATGTTTAGCAAGTGTTAAACAATGTAAGGCTGGGTTCACACTACGGTTTTCCCGTCCGTCAGCCGCATACGATTTATATGGAAAACCGTATGCGGCTGAAACGGACGGGAACGTATGGAACCGCACACATGTGCGTTTTCCATTAACATTAATGTTAAAGGAAAACGTATGCGTTTGCCATACTGTTTTAAAAACGACCGCAAAACCGTGGTTGAACACGGTTTTGCGGACGTTTAAAAAACGTTTTGCCAGCAAATCGTACGCACCCGGATGCATCTGAGTGCATACGATTTGCAATGCATTCTCTATCTATACGTTTTCCCGTCCGGGCCCGTACGTTTTCAATACTGAAATCGTATGCGGCTGACGGATGGGAAAACCGTAGTGTGAACCCAGCCTAACAGAAGTCAATAGGAACACGTTTCAAAGATTAGAAAAAAGTTCACGCAATAAGGGCTCTTTCACACGTCCGTTCAGTTTTTCAGATCAGTTTTTTGTTCATCAGTTGATCCGTTTTTGCATCCGTTTTTGCATCCGTTTTTGCATCCGTTTTTGCATCCGTTTTTGCATCCGTTTTTGCATCCGTTTTTGCATCCGTTTTTGCATCCGTTTTTGCATCCGTTTTTGCATCCGTTTTTGCATCCGTTTTTGCATCCGTTTTTGCATCCGTTTTTGCATCCGTTTTTTTTTTTTTTTCTTTTGGGGCTTTTTACATAGAAAAATGGATGTTAGCGGAACGGATGATAAACGGATCGTCCGTTTTTCGTCCGTTCCGTTTTTTAGACGGAAGAAAAATAGGGTTTTCTTCCGTCCAAAAAAACGGAACTGAACGCAGACGGATGCTAACGGACGTTAGCGGATGCTCATCCGCTAACGGACGCTAGCCCATAGGGAAGCATTGCGGTCCGTTAACGGACGTCCAAAAAACGGACGAACGGAACGGACGTGTGAAAGAGCCCTTAAATGTGTGAAGATTCACTTCAGTTATCCAATCATGTGAAAAGAAAACACCTATTTCATCTGTACATGATTAGATCGCTGAATACTCATACAATTTATTGTGTGACTATTTTTAAATCCTTTAGTAATACATTGAAAATGTGATATTTGACTGATAGGTTTGTTCACCTGCATTATAAACAGAAAAGCAAATGAGGTTTACAGATTGCCAACAAGAAAAAGGGAGGTAGTCTGGTGACTGTAGCAATGCGATGTTGAAAAACGGAGGCCCTGAGCAAGCAAACTGTGCTCTCAATATTCCAATCTTTTTTAGATTTGTCTATAGAGTATATTTAAACGGCTTCATATGACGTTGTCGGCTTTGAGTAGTGATATCTGAATGATGCCTGCAGTTACAGGCATCATTCGGATATCTTCTTTTTCAGCCGGAGATTCCCTGCATCATAACAATCAAAGTAGCCATTCAGCTGCTTGATCGTTCTTATAGGCAGCCCCCACCCTCCTGCTGCCCTCCAGGGCTTCTCCAGGATTGCCCCTGCCATCGGTGAACTGGACCAGGAACCGACCGGTGGCGAATGTTGACCATAGAGATTTCCGATGGGCCAGATAGTCCCCAGAGTCTCTATGATGGTTTGGAGGTCGGGTGCTATGTTATGTTAAAAAAAATCCCACTGCCTCAGCTGGGAAGCCAGGATCTTTTTTCTATTTTTGCATTTCAGGCTTCCCAGCCTAGAGGCGAGATCTGGGGACTTATTGACCCCAGATCTCACTGTAAAGAGGACCTGTCACACACTATTCCTATTACAAGGGATGTTTACATTACTTGTAATAAACAAAAAAAAAATGAAAAAATTTAAAAAGAAAGCATCAAACTAGAAAAAAAATGAAAAATTAACAATGAAAAATTAACAATAAAAAAAAAAAAATTTAAAGAGCTCCTGTCCCCACGTGCTCCCACGCAGAAGCGAAAGCATACGTAAACGACATTCAAACCACACCCGTGAAGTACCGTTGCGAACGTTAGAGTGAGAGAATTAAGTCTTGAACTAGACCTCCTCTAACTCAAAACATGTAACCTGTAAAAGTTTTTAAAGCGTTGCCTGTGGGGATTTTTAGGTACTAAAGTTTTGAGCCATTCCTCGAGTGTGTGCAATTTTGAAGCGTGAAATGTTAGGTAGCTATTTACTCAACATCTTACACATTATGCAAAACAAAAAAAAAAGGGGCTAATTTTACTGTTACAGCCAATTCATTTTTAATGGCCTGCAACGCACAAGACCAGACAAAAAAAAATGCACAATAGTGTCAGATGCACCAGAAGATTTAAATGGATTTGACCAACAAATTAAAGTCAAAAAGTTTTTTTCCTTAATGCATTCACTGCATTAAAAGGTAAAGAAAACATCCCAATAATATTCACTATATAGCCAAACTCCGCTAACACATTTTAAGCAGTTAGAGCAACATTTTTTTTTCTTTTGGAGTTTTACATAAATGAATAATAGCCAACCATTGTAAGTACCTCTACCATTGTTACATGCTTTGCATCAACACTCTAACTGCTAGATTTGCTGGACAGCTTGGCTTGTAAATGGAAGCTGAAAAATAACAGACTTACTGGCTGATCATCAGGTTAAAATAAAGGGGGGGGAAAAGCCCCCCCCCCCCCCCAAAAAAAAACACAGATACAGCCATCAAATCTAATATCTGTATTCAATGTTTGTTTTGGGGTTTAATACAGCTAAATGTGAATAGATAGATTTTAGTTAGATTAAACAAAATATTGTGAGTAGAATACCACTAGCTAAATTATAGTGAAATTCTTCTGAGATGACTGTACGAAGGACACAGAAATGAGTGTGGGTGGAAGGAAAAACAGCAGCCTGCTTGGGGTCAGTGATATACGTCTTCATCAGTGTGGGGGAGGGGGAAGACTTCTAGAAGTATAATCTCTGAAGGAATAGATCCTCTATGTAAACCTAGAAATCAGTACTGACATCTGTCCTATTTGACTACATTTTTTAAATATCAATTGAAAAGATATTTCACAGTAAGAGCCAGTTACAGGGCATGAGTATTAGTGTCATGTGGTGGCATTCATTTTAAAAGGCACCCCATCGTACACCTGTGTTGCAGCACCCCCCAATGCATGAAAACAACCTTTTAGGCTCCCCCAACAAAATTTAAAGTCAGCAGCTATAAATGCTGCAGCTGCTGACTTAACATAAGGACACTTGCCTGTCCAGGGATCCAGCAATGTCCTCATCCAAGTTGATTACTCAATCGGCTTTGGTTGCAGGCGTCAGCATCTCAAGTAAGGGAATTAGGCAGTGAAGCTTTATAGCTGGTGTCCTACTGCACATATGCAAGCCGTGCTGAGCCTTGTGAATGGTCCCGTAGTCTTCTGGAACTTGTGATGTGTCTCAGAAGACTGCTGGAAAAGGAGAGGGGCAGAACTTTGGCTCAGATCACCTGTCAAATTCAGGTACCCCCTGACCAAGTGCCAAATGGGGCGGTGAAGGGGAATAAATACAAACAAGCAGTACTTCCCCATTTGGGTAAAGTTCCGCTTTAAGACCCCTTTCACACAGGAGGCGTATTTCAGCACTAAAAAGAGCGCCTGTAAAAACCCTCAGCTGCAGTCAAAGTGTGAAATCCAGAGTGCTTTCACATTGGGGCGCTGTGCTTTCAGGTCAAAAAGTCCTGCGTCAAAAAAACAACGATAAACGCTGCAAAAAAAAAAATCCAACGCTTTACTGCCGATCCGAGCACTTTGTGTGAAAGCACTCTAAAGTGTATGTTAGCCCAACATTTCATATTCCCGATATGTGCATTATCTACTGTTAAAAATGATCCTGTTCTCTTTGCATTACTTCCTTTGTGTGAAATACCTGGTGAGCCTGCCAGTAAACCCCGCTTTCCCATTTCAAAATGACTAAACTAGGCACAAAATTACATCCATCACAGCATGGTCAGTTTTCTGGTTGTGCTGGAAAAACAGCCTGCCTACTCTCCAATGGTCAGACTTGTACCGACACGCCTCATTGCACAGCTCAGCGGATCAGTGTATAGTGGTTTCTATGCCTCCTGCTGACATGCTCCAAAAGCAGTCTCCAACCAAAACCTCTCCAAGCCCCTTATGCACGTGAGAACAGAGGTCAGGTGGTCACTTATAAAAAAGGAAAAAAAAAGGATAGATATATATATATATATATATATATATATATATATATATATATATATATATATATATATATATATATATCCAGGGGGGACACACTCCTAAGTCCGTGAACCGCAGTTTAATGTTTTCTTTTCAGGTCTTAAGGCATGGCTGCTCATCCCTGATTTTGGATCCAAGTGTTTGCGTTTGTAAGTACACTTACTATAAGACCAAGGACTGGTCAGTCTATGGACACAGTAAGGCTCGGTAGAGCTGAAGTTTATTTGTTTGATTGATGGCAAGATGGTTTTCTTCTGTTTGGGAATATCCTGCGGAATAAACGTGATTTTTTCCTAAAGAAACTGCGAGTTTGTCCCTGCATTGAGCCTAATCCTCTACAATTGGTGGAGAATGCAGGCATATAGATGGTGGAAACCGGGTCTCTTCTCCAGTGGTGAGTCGCATAAGAACTGCTGCTAGCTGTGTTTGGCAGCCAGGCGAACAGCATTGTGCAGAAGTTCATTTGATGGACTGTGTGGCATGCAGGTTGTGTACCTGTGAAAGGAGAATACAACATTTTTGTTTCTCTGTGAACTGTTACAAGTTGCTGTGTGCAAGAGTGTGAAATCTGAGACCTGGGGTAAATTAATCATGTCACCCCCAGTTAAAAGGGAAGTTAAATAGGTTGTCCATGGCATCAGGAAGCCAGGTAGACAACATTGTGTTGAAAAAAGTCTGGTCATCCATGGAAGCAACGTCCAGGCCAACAGGGATGTTGGGGATCCAAGGAGTCTGTCTGCTGATGGTTGTAACCAGTGGTATGCCATGACAACAGAGAGCCTGGCATTGAGTTGGCAAAAAAGTAAAGCTCAGGGTCCAATAACATGCGTGGAGTGTGGCCAAGTGGGGCATGGAATCTTTACTTCCTAAGGTTATGGAAAACGGCTGAGGAGTTTGGAAAGGTTGCGGTGTTGTCTTGTGGCCACACAATGGCAGTAGCTGGTATGGATACAGCTGAGAGAGCGCGCTCAAGTGAAGGATATGATGCCGGCTACTGAAAATGTTAAGACTGTTTCAGTTTGTAAGACTGAACCCATTGAAGTTGGAGTATGTGCAGTGGGGAGATCCGCAGTACCAATGGACAGACTTTCTGCAGTGTGCTACCCAGAGCAGTGGGGAGACGGCGTAAAGCCCAACTAGCCGCAGGGCTAAAGAAGGGAAAGGACATGGGGACTAGGCATGTGCCTGCTATAATCCAGCAGAGTGCCAGAGAAGTTAAACTAGGGGTGACCAAAACTGTCCTGGTGCCATGTTCCCTAGTGACAGGTGCTGCAGAGTTGCCCAGGGAAACTTAAGTAGCTTGCAGTGACAGAGCAGAGAGTTTACCAGGTCAGCTATGGAGCTGCCCAAGGATCAAAGAGTTCCCCTTTAAAGATAGAGGGTGCTATGAGTGGCTCACCGACTTTGGTGGGTAATAGACAGACAACCCACAAATGCTACCGTTATGTCTATGCATCAGGATGACCATGATTGTTGATAAATGTTGGTTTTGATAATGACAATGGAAAATGTGCATCTGAGATTGTTAGTAATGTGGTCACTACCAATGATGGGAGTAGGATATCTCCCATGAGAGGCAGAGGCACTGATTTGTCCATGGACATCTCAGAGGGCCTTCGTGGTGCTTTGAGGCTGGAAATTGTCCAGGACAACACTGGTACAGGTTTGGTGGAACAAAGGGAGACTGAGTCACACAGTAGGTGTGTGGGCACAGCCCCACAACCCTAAGTGTAACCCAGTTAGTAAGGGGTTAATTCAACCTGCAAAAGCTGAAAGTGCAGAGCTGTGTGTGGCAGTAGCACCACCTGAGCAGCTAGGGCAAAAGCATGTATTACAGCTTGCCTTGTCGAATAATGTGTCATCCCAAGGGGATATGTATAGAAATGACCCAGGTGATGTTTTGGCTAGTGAATCCCAGGTTCTTGTAGGGCCTTCTAGAGCAGGTGATGCAGTGACGTGGAGCACCAGGGATGGAACCACAAGGGACTGGGATGATTGGTGCAAGGAAGTACTTGTGACACTAGACAAAGCGACAATAAATTATAAAGCAATGATGGGTGACAAGTGTGTGGACACAACATCTGTTATGCCAGACAGAGGGTTTGCAGAGTGGCCAATGCTCAAGGGCATGTCAGCCCCTGTGAAGGTTGATCCCCTCCAGTCTAAAGGAACAGTTCTGGGCGTAGACATGGCAGATGGGTTTGCCCACAAGGAGACATGTGTCCGACAGCGCTCCAGGGGAGCAACAGGCTGTGATCATGGGTACTTCCAAGGAGGTGGAGGTTTCTTCAAATGTCTCAACCTGCAGTGGATGAGCCCCTCCATGTCTTAGACAAGGGAAAAGTCCCCAGAAAAGTCTGGTATTTAGAGATGGGAAGCTTAGAAATTACAGAAACCTTACTGGAAATACTAGACTTCATAAAAATGCACTCACTGTACAGTTGGGTGTCTAAGCAGAAGTCAGAGGGCGTGGATCCTGTCTCACCCGCTAAACCTCATAAAACAGAAGGGCCCAGAATAGATGCAGCACTAACAGACGCTTTCCATCACTCGAAAAGAGGTACAACTTAAAGTACCCGGAGACAGAGAAAGTGCCATGGTTGGTTGCTGCAACAACGTAATGTGTACACCAAAAATAAGTGTTTTATACTTGGATCAGTGCAAGTTCTTAGAACAGTTAGCCATGGAGTATTTGACAGCGGGTGAGGTGGAGCTATGCCCGTGGGGTATAAGTCACTCGCCTGTGTGTGGTCCCTCCTCAGGTCTGGTTCTAATAAGCACTGAGATAGATGGCACTGATTGTGTTAGAAAGGGGTGACATTGAAATGTATGATCTGCCAATGATTGGTGCTGTAAAAAATGAGGTGGTTGCCGTGGGTAACCAGAGAAAGGTTCTTGAACTTGAAAGCTCTATAGGGAAAGGTAGAATCAGGAATGGTAGAGTTCCCTGAAGAAAAGAGTAAACCTAGGGACCCCAAGAGAAGAGAGGGAAGGCAGAGTATAAGGAATTATAGGACCTGGTTAAGATCCAAGGTGAGATGTAACCGGAAGCACACCCGGAAAAAGGGTTGGGCCTACGTGGCTAATGGCCAGCACAGAGGTGTCCCAACTGCTATGGTGGGTGCAGGCATTTTGCATTTCTGCATTCTCATTTCTTATGCATTTCCGGATGCATTCCAGAGGCATTTTTCCCCTGTACTGGGGTACAGTACCTTTAGAAGCCAATCATATTTTGTTCTTATTTTATCACAGTCAGATGAATGAAATATGCTTTATGTTAATATTGTTAAAGTTGTTCATATTTAGTTTTGTAGCCCAATTCTGCATAAGTCATTTAACCGTGTAATTTCATGAGATAATTTGCGATGGCGTGTTTAGGGGCGGACCTAGGAGCAAGGCAGGGGAGGGGTTGGGCTGAGAAAATGGTGGAGAGCAACTCTTAAGCCCTGGCTAGTAACTCAGGACTTAAAATTTTGAGCCCTGGTCTAGCTGTCAAAGTGGCTCTTGAAAGTTTAAAATATTTTTGGTTGGAGGCAACAGTTTGGGCTCTAGCGGACCTAGGGTGACCACATTTTCAAACTGCCAAACCCCCCCCCAAAAAAAAAAAAAAAAGATGATTTGAAATTTTTTTGGCAGATTTTTGGGGCAGGGGCATATGAAATCAGCGGGCCCATGTGCAAGATCAAAAGTGGGCTCTAGGCATCAAGAAGAATAGTGGGATGGACAGGGGGGCCGCAGGATGGACAGGGGCATACCTCCCAAGTTTCTGAGATGGGAATGAGGGACACCTATTAGCCAAAATATGTAGGAGAATTATAAATAAAATAAAAAAAACTGGTTAAACACACAGGTGCTTTTTTACCACTACTATTCTTTTATATTGGCTTCTGGAATTTACAAATGTAGTAATTTGGAATATGGATTAAAGGTTTTGCTCTGTAAAATACTTTTTAATAGATAATTAGTGCATTTTATATACAACTATATAGATCAGACCAAAATGAGGGACAAACGAGGAAAGAGGGACAATGCTCTATATGGAGGTACAGTTCCCCCAAATCAGGAACAGCACAGGAGGGGGGGGGGACTGAAGAACAGCACAGGGTGGGACCAGAGGACAGCACAGGAGGGGGGGGGCTGAAGAACAGCACAGAGAGAAGAGACATTGAGCAGCTGGACAGGACTGGGTGTGAGGAGTTGTGTGTGCAGGGATGCAGGAAACATCTTCAGCTCTGAGGGGTTCATGCTGGGACCTGTAGTTCTTCACTTTGGGGGGGGGGGGGTCACATCCCCCAAAAATGAAGGATTACAAGTCCCTGCATGAACCCTGCCCTGATATCCCAGGATGTGTCCTCCTTCCATCCAGGGTGTAATCTGTCAGTGTCCTCTCCTGCCAACCCTTATCTGCACAGTACACTGAGAGGCTCCCTCCAGGATGACACACACTCACTTGAGTTTCTTAGAAGTGCTGAACTCTGACTGCTGGGGGAGAGCAGACAGGATTTTAACCCCGATGGATCTTTAATGCTGGTCAGTGCTTTGCATGTTACTTGCCTTAGTTTCTACCATCTCTCCGTTTTATCTGTACAGTCTGTCTCAGAGTCTGTTTCTTCTGCATGCCGCTGCCTGGCTGGACTCCAGAACCTACAGGATGAGGTGGGTGGAGCTAAACAGAAGGCAGAGGAGGAAGTTAAATCTCATCCTCTGATAGGTCTCTGCCTTTCTCCTGCTCTGACGTCACTGGTTGCTACACGCCAAGTGGGCGGCAGGTAGCAACCAGTTTGGGCACTGAGCCAGCGGTGGTGAATAAAGTAGAAAGGGGTCTCACTTTCTGCCAGCTAGGGTCCACCACAGGCTGAGACAGAGATAATGCATGCAAAGGCTATTTTAGGGGGCATTCGATCGGCCCAGAGCAAATCCAGGACTCTATTGTCCTGTAATGAGGGTGCCTGGGACACAAGTATTAAGGGACAATCCAGGACATGTGGTTACCCTAAGCGGACCATGCCCTCTCAAATGGATGGCCCAAAATAAGGAGGAAAATACAGGAGTTACAGTCTGTTTGCTCAAAGTGCTCAACCCCCGAGTTTGAGCAGAGGGGGGGGGGGGGGATATGTAGCAGGGTGCCTGTAAAACAGGTTAAAATTTACAGGAAAAGTGATATATGTTCCTCCACAGATTCTTAGATTTGCAATCCAAGATAATTCCAGCAAAGGCTTTAGGGTAAGGCTGGTTTCACACTGAGGCGTGCAGCCGCGGTGACTGTATAGCCGCGCTATTTGTAGCGCGGCTATACCGTCGTATTTACCGCGATATTCGGGCGCTAGCAGTGAGGTTTTATCCCCGCTAGCGGCCGAAAAAGGGTTAATACCTCCCGCGTTGCGGGCGGTATTACCGCGCTTTCCCATTGATTTCAATGGGAAGGCGCGGTATAGGAGGCTGGTTTTATTGGGAGTCTGAGAAATCCGGGTGGGACAGACTCCAAGTCCGCGAACCGCAGTTTAACCACTTAAGGACCGCCTCCTGCACATTTACGTCGGCAGAATGGCACGGCTGGGCACAGGCACGGTTATGATTTCCAGCAGATTGTGTGCATCCAGCTTGAGGCTTCGCAATCCCACATACTTTCATGCTACCTGGGGTCCCCTATAATCAAGGGACCACCGGGATCTGGTAAGCAGATATACATGCTTTGTTGTTGGAGGATTTTTGCTATCTGGTGATTCATCTGAGCCTGCATTTTGAAGATTCATCTCTTCACTGGTGAAGGACTATTTCTCTCCAGAAGTTGGTCACACCTGTGATCCAACTCTCCAATCACTTATACATTTGGACTCTGGCTAAAGATTCCTTGTTTACAATTTTTTGTAAAGATATATAAAGTTTATGATGACTGTTTATGTCTCAATCGATCACTACAATTCACTACAATTTGTTTTATATTTCGTCACATAACGTTTAGCGCTACCTTTTTTCTTTCCTAGCATGATCAAGCAACCGACTACTGCAGCTGCCAATATTGACCTCCATAAACTAATTGAGTCGACATATCTTCTTCCAAGAACTGGTTCTACACATGCCCTATTGTGCGTTTGTGCAATTTATCTTCTGCCTTTGAATTTATACAAACAAAAACAGAACTGCTGTGTTAATGAATGAATCAGCTGCTATGTCCCATAATGACAGTCGCAAAGCATCGCATTTGATAGCCGGTTTTGTTTTTTAGCACACGCTGTATCACACAGCATGTTGCAAAAAGGGCATAATAAGGGAATGAATGAACATGGTTACCAATTATTGTTGGGGTAGTAGAAAAGGAGGGATGTACCGATATGTCAGCATTTTGTGGATAGAAAAAAAAAAAAAAAAAAAAATGCCAATAATGGCCGAAAATAAATGTATACTTTTTAAATGTAATATCATCTTAAATAAGTTGAATACAATTCTATATAAAATTTTCAGTTTCAGGTTTTTGAAAAAGTGCATCCTGAATATTTCAGTTTGTCCAGAATTTTCATTTCGGTGCACCACTATAGAATTGTCAAAAAATTAAACTTTATAAATTATTTAGCTAGAGTCTATGGGCAAATTATTTCACTTACCATCTTCCCTCAATCCCCCGTATATTTAATTTTTTTTAATTACTTTCAACTTGAAGCTCTGATACTCTTTTTATCCCTGGTGACATCACATGAGCTACAAAACTGCTCACAGTGACACAGCAGGGAGGAGGAGGTCCAGACATCACTTCTTCTAGACCAGGGGTCCTCAAACTACGGCCCTCCAGCTGTTGTAGAACTACACATCCCATGAGGCACTGACATTCACAAACATGACTAGGCATGATGGGAATTGTAGTTCCTGAACACCTGGAGGGCCGTAGTTTGAAGACCCATGTTCTAGACCCTGGGCAGTCACACTCACTATTCTGTATGCTGTCAATTACAGCACATGGGGAGAAGCTGGGCATGTCCTGTACTAGCTGGCACTGGGAAAAAACCTTCCTCAGCAGTGGTGTACCCCTAGGATATCTGGCACCTAGGAGTGATGACACTTCTATATCATCACTAACAAAATGCCCTGAAGTAAAATGGTCCCTGGTAGCAGCAACAGTAGAACCTGAGCCTGTGCTCACCATATACTCTACACAGCACGCATATGCAGTTCTTTTATACACCCCCCCCCCCGCCCGCCCTAGTACAGACGCTATACCCTCTTAGTACAGATCTCACCCTTCCCCAGTCCAGACTCAGTACAAACCAACCCCCCACTCAGTACAGCATTACATAACCCTCATGGCAGTCAAATAACACCCCTTTTCCCAGTACAGTGCCCTCAGAACAGTCACCCCCCAATACAGACCCCCCTCCCAAGTTTGGACCTCTCAGTACAGTAATTCCCTAGTACTCTCTAAACTTGTCCAGTCATCCTCTTCACTCTAATATGACTGGAGCAGGGAAGGAAGCTTCTCCTCATTATGAACGGTCAACTGTTAAAGAAGCCCTGGGTGCCAACTCAGTGTTGTACAGCGCTGTGCAACACCAAAAAAAAAAAAAAAAAAAAAAAAGAATGTTGGGTGACCACAGCACCCCCATCGCAGGTCACACCCCACACAGCCTTTAGTATCTTACAATTCCCCAGTGTATGTAGTCTTGCAACCTTGATGGCTACAGTGGCTGGAGAGGGTGAAAATTTGGTAGTAAATGGAGGAGCCATGTTTATTCCTATTTGAATATTGGTGTATCTTGTGAAGTTTTTCCAGACCTGTGCAGTAATTCAGAATGAAACAACGCATGTGCTTTGCCTTCATACAGGGGTTTTCTGAAATAATGACTGGTCACTGTTGCCCTCAACTTGCGCCGGGTGACTAGTCTTATATCTGCACACCTGTGGTGGGTGGATCTACTGAATCCAGCCCACAGCTCTGCTCTCAGCACAGGCTATGCGCCCCACAGTTTTGCTGTCACTGCTACTTTTGCAAGGTAATATCTGGATCTGCAAATATAATTGATGCACACAAAGTGGATTTATACAATTTTAAGGAATATATTTAAATGCATGTTTTGTACTTAAAAAAAAAAAAAGTTAAATTAAAAAAGATTAAAAAAAATTCACGTGAAATAGGTACTGTGAAGGACTTTTATGCAATTGCCTATATGCTTCAGTTTAATTCTCTCCCTGCTATTTTAATGTCTGTGTGTGAAGAAGACCTGTGTTTACCCTTATGAGATGTGTATTGTATCGTCAGGCCAAATGATTAGATAATTGGGTCATGTTAATTATTCTGATTGCTTCGTTGTAGTAATTAACTTCACTGATGTCATTATCTAAAGAAATGTGCCTTGTCAGGGTCGGTACCAGAGTGTCTACCTATAATCTGTATGGGAGCCCCAGTGTGTGAAAAGGGGGTGGAGATTGCATTGTTCTTTGATTGATGATTAGCTTGTAAACTGTATATAACTAGCAGAATGCTGCCATTAAAGAGAGTCTTGTTCCAGCATTAAGCTTTGGCTCATGTGTGGATTATTCGGCGATTCCAGGGAGTTCTACTCGTGGAATATTGGGTGATTTTCTTTTATGGGAAGAAGGGAATGCTTGACGGGGATATGTTGTACTACCGTCACAGGTACAATTCTTTAATAAAAGGCGATCTATAACTTACAGGAACACATAGTTGGGTGTTGACCTAACACATCAACATTTCATATTTTAAAATAAATACCAATTTCAACTAGCAGATATAATGGAAGTTTGCAATCGATTCTTCATCTGACTCATTCTTTTAAAACTATCAATATACTGTACATTTCAACAATACTACATTGTCAGTTTGCTTTGTGTAAGCGTTAATAGTGTCTAGAAAAAACTTGTTGCAATTCCCAGAAGTTCACAGCAGTCAAGCAGATGTGCAATTTTTTTTGGCTAGTTTTATTAAGAACATTGTTTTGAAAACGGAATGACTAAAAGATGACTCTGCATTACAGAAATTGTCAGAGAAACAAGGAAATATAGGCAATATATCCGTTGTATGTAGTTAACACCATACCCATCTACAATGACTTCTCTCGTCACAATGTAATTGAAAACGATAAGAGAGATAATTGCTAGCACAGTGGTGGTGACAGAATATCAGCTGAGATGAAAATCAAATCCCTGGCTTATTCTGGCAATGAGAACATGAGCTTGGGGATATGCAGAAACCAAGCTAAAGGAATATCAATTCTTTGTCTCTCTAACAGGCACCATAAGAAGGCCAGAGGACAAGACACATGTTTTATTAAACTCACAGATATTGCTTAACAAAGTTATCAGCCTTTAAGGATGTGCTAATCAACACTTGGCAACTTGTTAATTTAGTTTTTATTGTGCACAGCAGTTTTCAAGCAAATAACTATGCGTTTAGACCCTACAGAGTTACTGGCTTTATCATTTATATTCATCTTAAATTCACAATGGCAAAAAGGTTAATATTCACTGGAAGTGTTAGCTTCAGCCAACATAACAGGAAACAAATAAGAAGCCTATATGCTATGCCCACCGAAAACTAATATTCCACATCAGTGGATGCCTACTGGTTGGATAGCGCAGCAGAATAACTTGAAAATATAGCAGCCCCCAGAGTCATGGTGATAATCCCCAGTAACAGATTAGGCCTAGTGGCATAACTGATGGCCACCAGTCACTAAGTACATAAAAACAAAAAGGTTTATTGTGGGGTAGGGGGTCAAGACACCGAAAACAAGCAGATTCCTCCAAAAAAAAAACACTAGTACAAAAAAGAGCTGTAAATCATAGGAAAAAGTACAGCCAAACGAGCTTTGGCTGTACGTCTGCATTAAAACTGAGTGCATTTCGTTCTGCACTCCTGTGACCCATTTATAGCAGAGAGTAGGCTAAAGTCCACTCTCTGCTGATGTCAGTCGCTTCAAGCTCCGCATCATCACAGCCATAGAGTCGGCATATGCCCAGATCCCTGGACCGACACCCAGCTCAACCTCTCAGCAAGCCGATGAGAGCCTGACCTGGCAGCTCCTGCCCCCTCCACAGCCCATTGTTTCATGGAGCTGTGAGCACTGATCAATTGGCAGCGTTTTATCGCTCAGTTCTCAGAGTTAAAGTCGGTGAGGGACAGATGCAACGTCAGACCGATGCTGCATCCACCTAGATAAGTATGAATCGGGAAAAAAAAAAAAAAAAACACTCTTAACCTGTACCCAGCTGTCTGTTTTGTTAGCAACAGCCGTCTCCAACAGTAGCCTTAACTTACAGTGAACGCAGAAGTTAACTGGAAGTTTTTTTTTTTTTTACGTTTTTGCCAGACTGCAAAAGATATACAATTATCAAGTTCAGTATATAAGGGTATCCATGAGAATACAAAATATACTTGGAGTAAACAAACTTGCACATACTACATGTGTCATACACAATCACATTTCGATCTCCCATAAGCAATTGAGAACGCCAATTCACCTCAGAACCTGGTAAAAGTGCTTTTTTTCCCCCCATTCCCCACTTTATTTTTCTGTACCCACTAACAGGTTACTAGTAGCCTCAGGATACTTACACAAAACAGTGTACAGTATAACATTAGAAAAAAAAAAAAACAGAAAACAGTTTTTCCACAGAAAATAAACCCATAACAGGTCCTATACAGTGTGTAAAACCTATCCACTACTCTCCACCCCAGGAATTATTCTCCCTCTCTGTCCCATCCCATAACAATTCAAGCATCCACTACCCCCTCTAACGCATCAGTAGAAACAACCCACCAGAACCAAGCCTTCCTAATTTTTTTGGGACATCCAAGCCTCATATGTCATGTGGTAGAGCGGAATATTCGTAATTACCAATTTCATCCACATCCCGAGTGTCAGATTTTCAGCATGTATCCACCTCCTCACTAAAAGTTTATGGACATTAAAAGAGGAGAAGTCTAAGGAATAGTTTTGTAGCAGCATCCATCTCCTCATTCTCAATTGCTCCCAGGAGACATGCTAAGGGGCGACATACATTCGGAAGGCCAAAGTTGTCAGCGAGGAACTCCATCACCACAAGGACCTTACTTTAGAGCAGTCCCATACCATGTGAATAAAAGTACCCTGACCCATCTGACTTTTATGACACAATGGAGAGTCTCTCTTTTAATGTTATGTTTATAACAAAAATCCAGAAAAACCCATTTAAAAAAAAACTATAAATTGATTTGCATTTTAATGAGTGAAATAAGTATTTGACCCCTTCGCAAAACATGACTTAGTACTTGGTAGCAATACACGACTTAGTACTTGGTGGCAAAACCCTTGTTGGCAATCACAGAGGTCAGACGTTTCTTGTAATTGGCTACCAGGTTTGCACACACGGGAGGGATTTTTTTCCCACTCTTTGCAGATTAAGGTTTCGAGGCCAACGTTTGGCAACTCGAACCTTCAGCTCCCTCCACATATTTTTATGGGATTAAAGTCTGGAGACTAGCTTATTGTGCTTCTTCTTGAGCCAGTCCTTTGTTGCCTTGACCGTGTGTTTTGGGTCATTGTCATGCTGCAATAACCATTCATGACCATTTCAATGCCCTGGCTGAGGGAAGTAGGTTCTCACCCCAGATTTGACGGTATGTAGCCCCGTCCATCATCCCTTTGATGCAGTGAAGTTGTCCTGTCCCCTTAAAAGAAAAAAACCTTAAAGCATAAAGTTTACAACTCCATGTTCGATGGTGTTCTTGGGGTCATAAGCAGCATTGCTCTTCCAAACACGGCGAGTTGAGTTGATGCCAAAGAGCTCGATATTGGCCTCATCTGAATACAACAGATCTCCTCTGAATCATTCAGACGGGCCTGTACATGTTCTTTCTTGAGTAGGGGGACCTTGCGGGCGCTGCAGATTTCAGTCCTTCACAGCAGAGTGTTACCAATTGTTTTCTTGGTGACTATGGTCCCAGCTGCCTTGAGATCATTGACAAGATTCTCCTGTGTAGTTCTGGGCCGATTCCTCACCGTTCTCATGATCATTAAAACTCCATGAGGTGCGATCTTGCATGGAGCCCCGGACCAAGGGAGATTGACAGTTATTTTGTGCTTCTTCCATTTGCGAATAATCGCACCAACTATTGTCACCCTCTAACTAATCTGCTTAGCCATGCTATTGTAGGCCATTGCAGCCTTGTGTAAGTCTACAATCTTGTCCCTGACATCCTTGGATATCTTTGGTCTTGGCCATGGTGGAGATATTGGGATCTGATTGATTGGACAGGGGTCATTTATACAGGTAAATAAGCTGACATTAGGAGCACTTCCTTTAAGAGAGTGCTCCTAATCTCAATTTGTTATCTGTATAGAAGATACCTGGGAGCCATAAATCTTGCCGATTGATAGGGGATCAAATATTTCACTCATTAAAATGCAAATATATAACTTTTTGAAATGCATTTTTCTGGAAGTTTTTGTTATTCTGTCTCTGACTTAAAATAAACCCACCATTAAAATTAGACTGATAATTTCTTGGTCAATGGGCAAACGTAAAAAATTAGCAGGGGATCAAATACTTTTTTTTCCCCCTCACTGTATATCTGATCCAGATCTCATAATCTGCTCATCTGATCTGCAGAGGCAATAACTGGAGTTGGATGCCCTGGTACACACATCAAGCACTAATAGAGGAAAGCCGATAATGGCACTTCCCGGTTACAATGTGATTGGATTTGATCACATGGTAAAGAGTCTACGTCATAGGCTCTTTACCAAGATCGGAGATGCGGTGTGTCAGAGCGACACACTGCACCAATGATTGGCACGTGCGAACAGCTTATCTGGCTGGACGACATATGACACCCAGTCAGGACAATGGAACCCCCACCCGGCCGTCATTCTGTTATCGGCCAGGTGGGAAGGAGTGAATGATCTCCAATGAGAACCAGTTTCACACTGACACAGACCAGACTTACTCGACAATACCACTGTGCTGCTTCTAAAAGTTACAATGCCTAAATCAGGGCACAAAGACCCGAAGCACCTTTTAGTAATTTACTTTACTCCTTGGACGATACCAAAAAAATGTAATGGACATAATTCATCAAAAGGTTTTTGAGCATTAAATGGCTGTAGCACTGGCAAGTGTTATATATTCTCCTGAAACTGAACTGAGGAATAAAGCAGCTTCCAATCTGGTATCATAGATTATCAATAGAATTTTTTTAAACAATATGAATATTCAGAATTTTGGAGTCTTACCCTAGGACCGATTTTCCTGTTTCATCTGGTTTACGTACAGTAAATGGGCTTGGATCAATGCCAACATTTTTTGGCATAAAATCTCTAAAAAAAAAAAAAAAAAAAAAAAAGCATGAAAACGCATATTTATGTCTACAGATTAATAGAGCTATGCAATGCTGTGCATTTGTGTATGCTAAATTAAACTTTGTCAGTTGCTTAGCTATACCTTGCTGAATTGGCCATAGACAAGCAAAAAGTATCATCAAAACTGCTCAGTTCATAAGGTCGGAAAAACTCTGTGTAGATATTGATTTCCTCGTTACATTTGTTAAATTTCTTTATGATCATCTTCTTCAGGTTTTCAGCACAGGCTACTGTAAGAAAAAGCAATGAAAGAATTAAAAATATTTTTTTTTTATTTGCTGAAAGGAATTGGTATTACAAAACAGCTCAGTACCCATTTTAATTTTGTTCAACTGATGCCTATTGCTGATATCGCCCAAAATACTCAGCATTAGAGGCTTTCAGTGGAAGGAATCCTGAAAAAAGTCTGGTTGAAAAAAAAATGTGCCGTCATGCCAATTTTTTTTTTTTAAGGCAATAATGGAGACTTGACATTTTGTCTTTTTATTCTGTGTCTATCATTGCAAATAGACCTTCTGATCCAGCACACATGGAGATGAAAAAAGTGTACTTAAACAAATATTCTAGTCCTCAAAATAAGAACTGCTTTCTTGAGCTAACCCAAATGAATGGAAGGACATTTCATTAAATTTAAACAGCACAATACATCTCAGTAAAATGTGTATTAACACTTTTGGCATAAACAGAGTACAAATCTTACTAAAATAAAATTCGTATTTTTTAAATCAAGGAATAGGAGACACATTTAAGTAAACATATCAAGGAGTATTACATAAAACAAGGAGTCTGCCATTGCTGGGTTCTCATTCTGCAACGCTATTAGCCTGGATATCATACTGACCCTCCCGTATAAAGCGGAACTTCAATTCACGTGCTTACATAGCTCCGCCCCTTTGAGGCACCACCATTACGGTGCATTCGCAGAACACTCCCACAGGCTCTGCCAGACATTTGGATCCAACGAGTGTATCTGCGCATAGGTCATGGAAATGCTTCCCTATTACAGTCTTTGCAGCATGTGTGCGGCAACACCTGCGCAGATACCAGGTAACCTCAACACATGCAGAGATGTGCCACAGGGCTCTCTTGGGATCTGAAACTTGTGGCACATCTGCGTACTGGCAGTGACAAAGTCTCACCTAGGTAAGCAGAGCAGCACAAATCAGGTAATTTAGACCAAAAAAAAAAAAAAGAGGAATGTCTGATGGTAAGAGGTAGGTAGGAGGGAGCAGGCAGGGGTCTGCTTTAAATAAATAAGGCAATAACTCATAAAATGTAAGCAAATAAGGACTTCTGTCTTTCCTGATCTACATACTGTATTTATTCCAGGTTAGTAATACAGGGAGTAATGGAGGCAAAAAGCCAAGTTAACAGCCAGATAACTTGCATTTCAGCAAGGAGATAGCAATGCAAAGCCTCAAAATAGTCTTAGGATAGGTTTACTTAAACTGGAACTTCACCCTCTCAAACATTGACTACTTTGAATCCTTATGCTGCTAGCATTAGTAAATAAATGGGAAAATATTTTATATTTAGTTGCTTTAAACAGTTAACTTTTTTTTAGTTACGTCCCAGTTTTCATGTCTAGGCAAATTATGTCATACATCTCAGGAGTTTTCAGGAAGGGAGGAGGAGTTTTCTCAGCTAAGCATACCCTCCTGTCTGCATGTCTGAGCTAAGGGCACATAGATTACAGAAAGTAATTTCTACATGAATCATCTGCCCTTACTCAAGATGGCCACAGTCAGAAATGCTAGGGGTGCTTTCCAAGTGTTAGAATAAGGGGGAGGGGGGGTTAATGGATGGACGTGGACCCGACGCTGTACCATGGGTTAGGGTCTGGGCAAGTAGTACCGACTCACCCAATCTTGGGTGAAGTTCACCAATAGGACCTGGGCATCACTGAAATTGTAATTTTTTAATAAAGTATTTGAGTTTACTCCTCTTGAGGTATGGACCTCTTTTGGGCCTATCCTTGTCCTTAAACCCCCCCCTCTTTTCAGTGTTTTCCAAGTGAATTCTCAGCAAAATAAAGCTTGGATGCATGGTAGATGGGGACGATTTCTTTTAATATTAAAAATAAACTAGATGGTGCTTTTGGTTTGTGGTGGTCAGATACTGAAGAATAGTTATTAATATCTAATATACTTGTATCTTAAGGGCATTTCTGAATGAACAGCATTCATAGTCAAGTTGACTTGAAAATAATGTGCGAGTTTATCATCACACAGGTGGCATCATAAACACAATGAAAAATAGTTACAGTTCAGTTTAGCGTAGATGAAAATATATGCAATAAAATCGATAGTGCAGTAGCTAGCTTATGAAAGCATGTGCTGTTTCAGGCTCCATCTTGTCTGAGTTTTCCAAAGTCAAGAAGAAACAGGAAATTACGTTTTTAGACTTCTGGTTTGTTCATCTGTTCTCCTCGTTCGTCTGAGTAAATATGTCAGTGTTATATATATATATCCCACTTTAAGTATACAATGAGGTTTATTTACTAAAGCTGGAAAGCACAAAATCAGGCTCACTTCTGCACAGAAACCAATGAGCTTCCAACCCCATCTTGTTCAATTAAGCCTGGTAATAAAACCTGGAAGTTCATTGGTTTCTATGCAGAAGTGAGCCTGATTTTGTGCTTTCCAGCTTTAGTAAATAAACCTCCTTGTGTACTTAAAAGTGGGGTATTCCTGTATATATATTACAAATGAACGTTATTACCTTATCCTGTACAAACTTAGACCTTTGTATGGCACACATTCATTTCTGCTATGTTCAGCAATGTTATACCAAAGAAGATCTTAGCACATACGAGAGTCGTATGGAGTTTGATTGACAGGCACACATGTGATACTCTATACTTAGAGTGGTGTGCTGATGATGTAACATCATAAACTACATAATCTATATGTACATATATTACCAACTATAACTTTATTAAGTAACTATTAATTAATACCTATTAGTATGACTAACATTTCACTAAAACTAACTTAATAGATATAAACAAGTATATTATTGATCTCACTACGTAAATACAGACCTATTCTGGAGATCTATTCTCGTCACCCTACACCAAGATTCCTCATGTGTCATTCTCAAATTGGCCAACTAGAAACATCCAGCAATGCTCAGCTTTAGATTGAAGAATCATGTCATATCAACTGATCAAGGTCATTCACTCATACCCAATTATAATGAATAATCATAAAACCAAATATGTTTTGCAAGCTTGCCATGAAAATATAGTATAACACCTATTAGTGCAGAATTATGAATTTGAAATAATATTCTAACAGATACAGTGTAGTTCCACTTTAAAAAGTTTTTTTTAGTAGTTAACGTATGTCCTATTGGTTCCATTTAAACCGCATCCCATGTATGCTCAAAGGACTGTAATGAGTGGTAGATTTGTGAAGAAACCAAATTGTCTTCTGAAAAGATAAAAATCAATAGGGACAGGACTGATTACTTGAGAGATTCAAGCATCAACATCAGCTTGTTAAGATACCTGAACAATGAAGATGGAACATAGGATGGAATCAACTTTTGTGATAACTCTTCCACACGATTAATCTACTACTCCAATAATTCACAGAGATTACAGTGAAGACCAAACACCTTAACACATTTACATCAGAGGAAATGAATACAGAGAGATTATACTGTATCACCAGATTTGTTAACTGTTGCTGATCATTCAAGGCTGCAAACGAACCTCAAGACAATCCTTGGAATTCATAACGTTTACCATAGACACTCATTAGAAATCTGTATCCAGTCTGTGCAAATGGCGCAACTTGCAACAAATTCATGTAACATCAATAAGGTGTACATGAATCGGTTGAAAAATTGCCTCAGACAGAAACTACTTTTTTTATCATTGGAATGATGGTATTTATCAATGAGTGTTGTAAATGTAAAAATATTACCTGAATTTGTTGCAGGTGTCAGAATTAGAATGAAAACCATCGCAATACATGTATGTACACTTCTACATATCTCACATAATCCACAAACTCGCAGACTTCTCCCTTTTTGACAACCTGGCTGCAATCTTATTGAATTTAATGCCATTGTCCAGGAAACACTACCATAAATGCCTTCTTAAAGACCTCCTGAATACCGTAAGGGCCTGTATCCCTACTATGAGAAAACAGTCCTCACCTACTGTAGCACAATGGTTTGCCAGGGTAAAATGACATGCTATGCATGGAACAATTTACCTCAGCTCTACGAGACAAATTAGAGGAAAATAAAATCATATGGTTCTACTGGAACCTCTTCCAATTTTCCGAAGAAAAACTTCAGTATGCATAAAGCCTATGCGCAAACCTCTCCTCCTTACATGAAGAGATGTATCCCCTGGCCAACCCCTTTAAAAAAGGTCCTCTCTCCCTGTGTCCCCCCCCCCTTTTCCCCCCCCCCCCCCCCCCGGCCCTGCCCCCTTACTACCCTACAACTATGACCAATTCTCCACCCATTTTCTACTATAAATGTAAAAACTTGGTATGCACCAGTATTAACTGTGTAACTGATGTAATAGTTCCCTCGCAAGAAACCTGTGTGTTTTCAGATCCAGTTTCTTACAATACCAGTCTGAATTTTGTGTCAAACAAATATATCTTTGTTGTGAAGGGATACAATATTAATTATTCTGAATGAACCTGTATTGTTGACCACTTGTACCACTACAACTAAGTCTGCCAACAATAACCACAACATAATATTTTGTGCTGAACCGTTTATTATTTAATGGATTGCATCCAAAATAAACAAAATTATAAAAAGAAGTAAAAATAAATCAGTTGCAAGGCTTTCATATGAATTTGGCAGAGGACTTTCTAATATGGCCACAATGCCAGAAAAGTGTCGCAAATGCTATATTTATTCACCTTCAATGTTTCTGTGGCCCTCAACGTGAAAACGGATGATTAGACCTACAATGTGTGTGTTTTATTGAAAATGTAACGTCTTTTCCTCTTCAGTCTGACAAATATTACTTGGACAGAAGGAGAAATCTCTCACAGTGGCACAGACGGCAATAATATTCTCACAGAAATTCTAAAACAGTTGCGGTCAGGTTACTTGATAAAGGGGGGCTAAAGTGCAAACCCAGAAAAAATGACCGCACATAATATCCAGTAAATATAAATCTACAGAGAGTTCTCGGTGACTAAAAACCTGCAACAGGAGGTGGTCAGAGATTACAGACATGGTACAAGAGATAGTCAAATACCACACATTACCAAATATGCTACTGGAGATATTGGAAGCTGGGTACATGCTTCAGGACATATTCATAGACTGGGAACACAATGCATGCAGGAGAATGCTGCTATAACAGCTCCTTTCAATGTTTCCACATTTGTGCTCAATACAGCCTTCTTAAAAATGACCTGTGGCACATCTGGCTTTTAGTTTTCAACATGACCCATTAATAAAAGCATACACAATGTATTTGTGGGGAATAAGATACCTTGTAGCAATTGAAATACATTCTTTGCTCCAAAATCTCTAGGGTGGTTGGGGCTGGCCAATTTGTAGATTCAGTAATGAGCTCAAATAGCTCAGCTGGCCCAAACCACTAAAACAGGCCTATCCTCAGTAGATGTTGCTGGACTTGCCCAACTAGCCACAGGAGATCTGGAGTGAGATTTGGTGATGCCATTACTGTGCTGCTCTATGTTCTTTGCGGAAGGTCTTACATAATAATTTAGAGCCCTGCCTCTACCAAGAGGGCCACCTCCACACACAGAAACAATGCAGAACAATGTATGTTAAGCCAGTAATGTGGATAAAACAGATACAGTAATTTTAATGTGTTTTTTATACAAACACACTACATATATGCAAACTTATTCATTTAGTAGAAGACGCCTCAAAGTAAGAAATGGTTTAATTATTGGGGCGAGCTATATTACATTCTGGCAAGTCAATGCAAATGGTACACAAACCTTCCTAATGTATTCGGCTTCCCTTCCATCACCCTAAGAGATCTCAACTAAACCTTGTGGTGTAGACCTACAGTAGAACCTAAATCATGGACTAGTCAATTTATGCACAGCCTACAACCCAGTTCTGTATTACATTGGTGGAGTAAGGAGTTGCTGTGACTTGTTAGGCTGAATGTTCTTTGCTACAGTTAATGAACTGCTGCTGGGTTATGACAGCTGCTGGGTTATGACAGCTGCTGGGTTATGACAGCTGCTGGGTTATGACAGCTGCTGGGTTATGACAGCTGATATCAGCTGCCAGCATGGGGTCATTAAGACAACTGCTGATAAATGCTTTGTAATATAAAAGCAACTGCCAGAAAATATGCCATTAGATAATGTATCGGTATCTCATTTTGCTTCCATTTCTCATTTCTTGCTTAGAACGTGTAAAAAACAAAACAAAAAAAACAAGAACTATCACACATTTTCTGATACCATTTAATGATGTAACCATCCAAACACAACTGTGTTTATTACAAAACATATGTTTATTTTGCTCCCGCTGGAACACAAGAAAAAAGTCAAAATAAAAGCTTGTCACTGCAGAGATAGCAATACCAAAATGTCACAGGAAATTTCATCTGTTTTACATATTTTGCATGCCTAATTAGATTTACAAATCATTCAACATAGTCGCCCTCTGAAGACGTGAGCCAATCACGAAACGCGTCAGAGCGTGGCTACACGACGTGCTTCTTCCACTACACACAGCGTTCACACTGAACTGGGAGCCTGTCAGCTGGAGCTGAGCTGACTGTGCACCTAGAGCGGACGAGAGCTGCAGTTCACTACGTTTGATGTGCTGTATTTTATCTTCAACATTTGTAAGCATATATATATTTTTATGGGGCATGGTTCTCAATAAAAAACAGTATTACACTATATGTCTTTTCACTTGCCTTACATGAAACACTCCCTCATTTATGACCTATACCAAACCTACTGAGATACGGTGACAACAGGAGGAAGGAGATATTTTTGGAAGATTGAGGAGACTTTTAAGGCAATCCATTGAAAGGAATCCCAGTATGAGCAAGGAGTTCTTAATGCTGAACACACCATAGGCATCTGGTGAGTAGAACTCCTAAGGGAGACCCGGTATGAAGATTATTTTACAATTGGAAGTTTCAAGGATTTTATGAAATACATCGGTTTAAGAGACTTTATACAGTTTTTTCTGTGAATGGACTTTATGCATTTTATTCCTTTTGGTTTACATGATTTCATATTTTAAACCTATTTCATTTTGTGGTCATACACATTGCATTCATCCTCACTCAGTGAGACTAATTTAGCAGAAGGTTAATTACAGATTTAATTAGTCACCTTAGCGCTGTTAGTGCTTCTATTCAGAGACACATTGCTTTTCATAGTCACAGTTAATAACAAAAAATACTATAAAACCGATTCCGAAATAAATGTGTACAGTAAAAGTGGTTTTAAGGCCCAGACATTTTTTGTTACCTTAAAGTGGTTTTAAACCTTTACCCATACTCGGTGAAGTGGCCAGCCTCAAGTGATACACAGAGGTAAAACAAATCCTCCTACATAAACCTCAGACATGAAAAAGGATTTTTCACAGACTCACAAAGCAGGAGGCGGGGAGCTGCAGTTACACATTGTACAAGACCCCTTAGGGATGATAGGAAGGAAAGAACACCCCTCCCCTTCACACAGGAACAGAGCGGAGGCTGTAAATCACAGGCTGTGTGCTGCAGATCCCCATCACCTTTTTACCACTTGATGTCAGGAAAACTTGTCACAAGTGACTCATGCAGATAGCAAAGGAATGAGACAGAAGAAAGAAAAGAAACTCAGTTATTTGGAGAGAGGCAAGTAAACACTATAGAAATTTGTACTTTGTTCAGATTACATGACTGAGGTTTACAACCACTTTAATGCATTTCTTTAAAAAGGTAAAAAAAAAAAAAAAAATACCAGTAGCAGTATCACCCCCTAAATACTTACATGAGTAAGCTCTCTCCTGCATTCACAGAACAGAGAGGCAACAGTGGGAGCCATTGGCTCCTGCTGCTGTCAATCAAATCCTGTGAGCAGAGGGCGGATGGCAGGGCACTGTGTGTGTCTGGCTCAGGAGCAAGCATGCATGTCTGCCCCCATAGCAAGCGGCTTGCAATGGTGGCAGACACAGAAGAGAAGCCGATGGAAACCTGAAGAGAGGGGGTTTCAGGGGACTACTTTGTGCAATTACATTGCAGTAATTACATTCCGTTTAGAAGACAGGAGGGTTATGGGAGTACCAGGAAAGTGACATCACCAACGCCCGGACTTTGACAGACTGTTTTCAGTGTCCAAGATGCTGGCCCAGCCCTGTCCTCAGCATTGTCCTGGACTGTGAGCTTAGAGAAGAAGAGTGTCCTACTGTATTGCGCAGTATATTTAAGACTGAGTAAATGCTGTATACAGTTAGGTCTATATCTATTTGGACACAGGCACAATTTTCTCAGAATGTACTAAACTGTTGATTTGGCCACTCCTAGTGTTGCTGCTATCTTTCTGATGGAGTTTTTTCATTTTTTGAAGCCTTACAGTGATCTGTTTAACTTGCATGGACAGCTCCTTTGAACGCATGTAGGTTCACAGCGATAGATTCCAAATACCACACTTAGAATCAACTCCAGACCTTTTAATTGCTTAATTGATGAAGAAACAAAAAAGAAGTAGCCCACTCCTGGCCATGAAATACCTTTTGATTCAATTGTCACTTACTTTTAGTCCCTTGAAATGGGGGGGGGGGGGTTTAATTCCTAAACCCTTCCTCCGATTTGGATGTATATACCCTTGAATTAGGCGAGACACTTTCAGCCCATATGCATTATATAATAAACTATAGCTTGAATATGTTTTGGTAAATGCCTGAAAAAAATCTAAAATTGTGCCCAAATATATATGGACCTAACCGTAGCTGTGCAGTGTTGCAGGATAGCCAGATGCCAAACAGACTTGTCTTATGGTCCCCAGCTCTGAGGCCTCAGACTGTCCAATTTTCAGTTGCTTAAAAGGAGAAGTTTGTCCTCCCACAGCTAAATTTCTAACCATGTTGGAGTATAAAAATAAATCACAAAAAGACAACTCCTAGACTGTTCTTTGGAGCCGGAGTGAATGGACTGTTGCTTAACTACCTTACGCGGCTATATTGCAGCAGGTCGGCTCTATTGCGTGAATCGCCGTACTGGTGCTTTGTGCAATAGCTATAGCGAGTACCCGCTGCGCCAGAGCCGATGCGCGTGGCTTAGCGGCCGCAATGTCCGTCAGCCACTCACGATCACTCCACAGAGGCAGAACGGGGATGTGTTAAACAGATCCTTGTTCTATCAAGGGAATACAGATAGTATGTTCCTAGTGATTAGGAACAGTCAATCCCCCCCAGTTAGAAACACCTCGCTAGGACATACTTAATCCCCTTATCGCCTCATAGTGTTAACCCCTTCCTTGCCAGTGCCATGTATACAGTAATCAGTGCATTTTATAGCACTGATCACTGTATAAGTGTCACTGGTCCCAAAAAAAGTGTCAAATCTGCAGATCACAGCCATTACTAGTAAAAAAAAAAACTGTTTCCCCTGTTTTGAAGACACTAACTTTTGGGCAAACCAATCAATATACGCTTATTGCGATTTTTTTATCCAAAAATATCTAGAAGAATACACATTGACCTAAACTGATAAATACTTTATTTTTAGGATATTTGTTAAAGCAAAAAGTAAAATATATATTTTTTTCAAAATTGTTGCTCTTTTTTGTTTATAGCGCCAAAAATAAATACAAAATAGCAGAGGTGATCAAATACCACCAGAAGAAAGCTCTATTTGTTAAAAAAAAAAAAAAAAAAAAGACATACATTTTGTTTGGGTACAACGTCACAATTAAACACAGTGCTGTATCGCAAAAAAATAGCCTGGTAATTAAGGGGGTAAATCCTTCTGGGGCTTAAGTGGTTAACTGGCTGGTAGCTTTTGTGCTTCATAGGGGAAAACCAGTTAAAATCAACAGCGCTTACAGGGGTGGTGCTACATTGGTAAAATAAATAAATTCACAGCTGACCAAGTTACAAAAAAAAAAAAAAAAAGCCATTTTCAATAGTGGAGGAGTTAGGTGAACTACAGCAACATGTAGATCAAACACCCTGGACAGGTAGACCGTTTTTCCTGTATATATTTAACAAACTGTGTTCCATCAGCTGCATCCCCCAGCACTGATCCCGGAGAATGACCGCTCCAGTCCAGGAACTGTCGTCATACTTCCTGGTCTGTGTACTGGAGGGAGGCTGAAGGAATGGAGGTCTGCTGAGCTCCCACCGCCCTTCCCAGCAACAACCGGCCACGACGGCACTGGGCCCACAGGTGGGACAGCTTCACATCGTGGCAGTGTTGGAAGCGACAGAAAGATTCACAACCGACAATCGGCTTTACTGAAGTGCACACACTACCAGACACCACAGTAAAAAAACACATGTCAGCAGTGTTAAAATCTGAATCAACAAGAGGCTGGGGAATCAAAATTTCCAGCCCCCCCCATCTTGGCACCCTAGGGAAGCTGCTTAAGCCGCCTTATGGTAGTGCCGGCCCCAGCTGTTAGAGCTCACACATGCAAGGGAAGTTCATATTGGGTCTACAATGTATGCGTCAAAAGACGAGGTGTACAACAAAAAAAAAAGAGAATTTTATTTTTGAAACAAAAAAATAATGCGATTCTGTTCTACTTACAGTACTCTAGATTTATTAGAGCAATTCAAAATCTTACCTTCATCAAGTGGCAGTGGTAAATGCTCAAGAACCCCTGGTGTCCACCAAAATGTGTAACTAAGACAGAAAACACATGTTATAGCAGTAGCCCCTTTTCACATATTACTGCATTGTTATAAAAATTATAAAGTCTGAAATTATAACTAAGGAAAGTCTGACAGCGTCACTCCACAATAAAGAGGATATGTTTTGTGACATCTAGATGCCATGGACAGCATACACTTGCACCCTCAGTATTCCGATGTCATGACAGGCAACCCCTTTTTCTCCTTTGGTTCCATGACCTATAGGTTGTATTCTTGACTCCTTGCACATTGCCACACTTAGGAAGTGAGAATGGAAGCGGAACATCCATCGCTCCTCCCACCCTCTAACTTTCCCCAACCTCTGCCTTCTCTAAAACCGCCTCCCCCTTTTCTGTTCCTTTATGTCCAAGACCCTCAAATCCCTGCAGTTGGGGGGGGGGGGGTAAACGCTTTGGTATTTTTAACAATTATGTTGATATATCTGTAGAAAATATGACATTAAAAAAAAAGAATTGCGTTGAGCTGGTTTACTGTGCTGTTCTTTCAAAGTACTCCAGGTACTCGAGTCTTCATGCCCTCTGAACGTTGAAAGTATTGACTGAAACCTCGGGGGACAACTATTACACTGTCTATATTTTCTAGTCCTTCCTAATGGGGATGTTTTTAAACAACTAGCACACAAGATACCTGCCCTCTACAAATTTCCTCTGATTTTGTTAAGTTCCAGTGCAGAATTTCAGGAAACCAATTTTTGATTTTTAAAACATCAGTGCATTGTCGTTTCAGGAACAAACCGTATATTAATGTAATATATTAGATATTATCATTTGTAACAGCTCCACAGGGACACACTTTATTACAGTATGCGTAGCTTAAACTGTCAGATGCAATGTATAATGACTCCAATGATATGAAACGGGTCGACTTGACTGAATACTTAATTGCTGACTGTTGAGTAGGTTGAGAAGACCTTGGTTTTAATACGTACTCTCCAGAGAAAATCCCAATCTGTGAAAAGTCTATTGTGTGTGTGTCTAGTAATAAATCATTTTCATCTACTAGAATTTCTATTGTTACACGGATCAGAAACAACGGAGTTGAATTACACAAACTGGTAACAGTATTGTTAGATATATGCATGTATAAATAAAATAATTTTCCGAGACTAGCAGAGATTATCAAATGTATTTGTCTTTTCAATAAATGATAAATATTGTTTACATTGCTCCCATCATATCAGGGATCACTAAATTATTTAAACTCACTGAATAGATTATGGCACTGAAGAATTACATGGGAACAGCAGCTTAGCAGTAAACCTTATTTTAAAAAAAAAGGGATTTTTAATACAGCTTACCTGTAAAATCCTTTTCTTGGAGTACATCACGGGACACAGAGCAGCATATTCATTACTATGTGGGTTATATGGAGTACCTTCAGGTGATGGACACTGGCAATCTCAAACAGGAAATGCCCCTCCCTATATAACCCCCTCCCATAGGAGGAGTACCTCAGTTTTGTAGCAAGCAGTATGCCTCCCAAAATGGTCCCCAAAAGAGGGGTGGGAGCTCTGTGTCCCGTGATGTACTCCAAGAAAAGGATTTTACAGGTAAGCTGTATTAAAAATCCCTTTTTCTTTATCGTACATCACGGGACACAGAGCAGCATATTCATTACTATGTGGGATGTCCCAAAGCAATGCTTACAATGAGGGGAGGGAGAACATCTCCAAGACAAAAGGATTTAATTTAGAGGTATACTCAAATCATAATAAATCCAACTTAGTTGAGAAAAATAATTTTAAATATTAAATTTAACTCAAAAGGGAGCCCCCGGAATCCGAGGGTCTCAAACTGCAGCCTGCAGTACTGCCTGCCCAAAGGCTGTATCAGTATTCCTTCTTACGTCCAACTGGTAGAATTTTGTAAACGTGTGGACAGAAGACCAGGTTGCCGCCTTGCAAACTTGAGCCATAGGGATCCGGTGGTGTGCTGCCCAGGAGGCGCCCATGGCCCTAGTAGAATGAGCCTTTAATGATAACGGAGGAGGCAACCCTTTCAAGCCGTAAGCCTGAGTGATTAACTGCTTAATCCATCTAGAGATGGTGGACTTTGCAGCTGCCTGCCCCTTCTTGGGCCCATCCGGTAAAATAAACAACACATCTGTTTTCCGGATCTTCTCTGTAGCTTTAAGATAGGCCTTCATGGCCCTGACAATATCCAAGGTATGCAGCAACCCTTCCTTTCTGGAAGTAGGTTTAGGAAAGAAGGATGGTAATACCAAATCCTGGTTTAGATGAAAACTGGATATAACCTTTGGTAGGAAGGAAGGATGAGGGCGGAGAACGACCTTGTCCTTATGAAAAATGAGATATGGTTCCTTACAGGATAAGGCGGCCAGTTCCGACACTCTTCTGGCGGAAACCATGGCGACCAAAAATACTAACTTCCTTGTCAGTAAAACCAAAGGAATTTCAGCCAACGGCTCAAAAGGTTGTTTCTGTAAACTTGACAGAACAAGATTTAAATCCCACGAACAAAGCGGGGATTTAACTGGAGGATTAATACGCAAGACCCCCTGAATGAAGGTCTTAACTAGCGAGTGGGTGGCCAGCGGCCGCTGAAACCACACTGACAAAGCCGAAATCTGTCCTTTGATTGTGCTTAATGCCAGTCCTTTATCCACTCCTAGCTGGAGAAAACTTAATACTCTATCGATAGTAAATTTGCGAGAAAGCCATCGCTTGGACTCACACCAGCCTACATAGGCCTTTCAGACCCTGTAATAAATCACCCTAGAGACCGGTTTCCTGGCTCTGATTAGGGTAGAGATTACTTTCTGAGACAGACCTCTACCCCTGAGAATCAGGGATTCAGCTTCCAGGCCGTCAAATTTAGACGCCGTAAGGCAGGGTGGAGGATCGGACCTTGCGATAGCAGGTCTGGCCGTAGAGGAAGAGTCCAAGGGTCTCCCACTACCATCTTTAGGATTAGTGAATACCATGCCCTTCTGGGCCATGCTGGAGCTACCAGGATGACTGGTATGTGCTCCACCCTGATCCTGCGCAGCAGGCGAGGTAGTAACTGGATCGGGGGGAAAAGCATAAAGAAGTTTGAACTGATGCCAAGGGCAAACCAGCGCATCGGTTCCGCAGGCCATCGGATCCCTTGAGCGGGATATGAACCTGTCTAGCTTCTTGTTGAGTCTCAATGCCATGACATCCACGTCCGGCACTCCCCATCTTTGGCAGAGTGCTTGAAAGATCTGTGGATGTAGAGACCATTCCCCCGGCAACAGAGTCTGGCGACTTAAGAAGTCCGCCTGAAGATTGTCCACTCCTGGAATGAATATTGCCGATATGCAGGGCACATGAGCCTCTGCCCATAGGAGAATCAAGCTCACCTCTCTCTGAGCGGCTTGACTCTTGGTTCCCCCTTGGTGATTTATGTATGCCACGGCCGTGGCATTGTCTGATTGAATTCTCACCGGGAACCCCTGCAATTTGGACGTCCAAGCCCTGAGGGCTAGTCGAGCAGCTCTGAGCTCCAAGATGTTGATGGGCAACTGCTTCTCTGGCTTTGCCCAAGTACCTTGGCGAGTGCAACCATTCAAAATTGCTCCCCAGCCCGTCAGGCTGGCGTCTGTGGTTACTATCTTCCAAGCCACTGGGCTGAAAGACTTCCCCTTCACTAGATTCTAAGGGTCTAACCACCAACACAGACTTTGTCGGACTCTTGATGAGAGCGGCAAAGGGATATCCAAGGCCTGTGGCCTCCTGCTCCATGCTGACAGGATGGCTGCCTGCAGGATGCGAGTGTGGCTCTGGGCGTACGGTACCGCCTCGAATGTGGCCACCATCTTGCCTAGTAACCGCATACATAGGCGAATAGTTGGTACGCTTTTGCTTAGAACCAGTAGGATTAATTCCTTGATGGCTTTGACCTTCATCAGAGGTAGAAACACTCTTTGTTGTTCTGTGTCTAACCTCATGCCGAGATATTCCAAGTGCCTTGTGGGCTGGAATGCTGACTTGTCTCGATTTAGGACCCAGCCGAACCTCTCGAGGTATTGGACCGTGAGGGCCACTGCTCGTTCCAAGCCAGGAGACGAGTGATCTATGACTAGGAGGTCGTCCAGGTACGCTAGGATCGTGACCCCTTGGATCCTTAGCTTGGCTAGGACCTTCGTGAACACCCGGGGGGCCGTAGCCAACCCGAAGGGAAGCGCCATGAACTGGAAATGACGCGAAGCCACCATAAAGCGTAGATATCTTTGATGTGGCTGATAAATTGGGACATGAAGGTAGGCATCCTTTATGTCTATGGAAGCCATGAAGTCGTCCTTTTGGAGTGTGGCAGCTGCTGACCGCACGCATTCCATCCGAAATGAGCGGACCTTTAGGTATGCATTTACCATCTTTAGGCCCAAAATTGGCCTGACATCTCCATTGGACTTTGGGACGATGAATAGGTTGGAGTAGAAACCCAGCCCTTGTTCTAGGACTGGTACGTCTATTATTACTTCCTGGGAGAGTAGGTGATTTAATGCCGTCATTAATGCGGCTCCCTTCTCCGGATAGTTTGGAATCCTTGACTCCTGGAAATGAGGAGGCGGAAACCTTAGGAAGTCTAATTTGTAGCCCGTGGCCACGGAAGACCGTACCCACTTGTCGGGAATGCTGGCTTCCCAAATCTCTGAAAAGAGACGCAGCCTTCCCCCCACCTTCGTGGGTGGGGGCGCCCCTTCATAAGGTCGGCTTGGGGGCTGGCTTTGCTGGTTTGCAAAAAAACCACTGCCTCTTGCCTCTAGCAGCCTGGCCCTGCGATCTGCTATTGAAGTTAAGGTTTGATCTTGCAGGAGGCCGTCGATACTGTTTGGCATTAGAGGGCCCCTGCCCAGGGGAGTGCTGTCGTTTAAACGCAGGCCCCTGAAACGTCTTCTTGGTTGGCAAAAGAGTACTTTTGCCGCTTGAAATAGTCTGAATGTATTTATCCAGGTCTTCTCCGAAGAGTCGTCCTCCATGGAAGGGAAACCCTACCAGGAGCTTCTTGCATGGGGGCTCTGCCTCCCAGCTCTTTAACCATAAGAGTCTTCTCATATGGATAAGGGATAACGATAAACGTGACGCTTGCTGGATAGAATCCTTAATCGCATCTACCGTAAAGCGTATGGCCCTAGGGACATCCGAAAATTCTTCTGCCTGTTGGGCAGGAATAAGTTTAAGCATCTGCTTAGCTTGATCCGATAATGCTTGTGCAACCCCAATCGCAGCCACAGCTAGCTGCACTACTGCCCCTGCAGTAGTGAAGGAGTTTTTAAGTAGTGCTTCCAAGCGTTTATCAACCGGATTCTTGAACACCTGTATGTTTTCTACAGGGCATGTTAAAGACTTGTTAACACATGAGATGGCTGCGTCCACCGAAGGGGTTGCCCATCTCTTGGAAAATTTATCTTCCATCGGATATAAGGCAGAGAATTTTTTAGGTGGTAAAAAGACTCTGTCTGGTTTGATCCAATCTTGGAACAAAACTTCCTCTAGCAGAGGATGGATCGGAAAAACTGCGTTGTTTTGAGGCGCCCTTAGTGAGCCCAAAGCTGAAACAGTCGATACCTGGAGATCTGGTGTTGGCAAGTTGAAAGCACTATGGACCAAGTCCGTTAAGGCTTGAACCCAACAGCTCTCCTTTTGGGAGACTGTCCCAGACTCCTCTGTATCCGAATCCTCGATCCCCGAACCTGCTTGGTCCTTGTCCAAGAGGTTTTCCAATTCTCCTGCGGAAAGGACCTCCTCCTCAGAGGGTCCATGCTCGGGCGACGGAGATCTATTCCGTTTCTTGCCCCGCAGAGCCATGGTTATCATCTTTTCCATTCTTTTTTCCATCTCCTTTAATGAGGTGGACAATACCTCGTCCGTGACCATCCTAGGGTTGGACTGACCTGAGCCAGCTCCAGCCCCAGATCCCGATGGCCCCAAGGCTCCCTCTCAGGAAAGCAGCGGCATAATTTTTTCGGAGACCTCAGACTCTCTGGGGGAATCCCCACCTCTTGTACCCTCTGACCCGGATGCCATGGTACAATACCGAGGTACGCCCGCTAACTTGTCGGTGTTTGGAACTATAACAATTATTGTCCAAAAACCCGTTTGGGGGAAAAATGCCTTCTCTCCCTTTGATGGATTTTCTCTTTTTCTTTTTTCTTTTTTTTTTTTTAAACCCAAGAAAGAAAAAACATTCTGTCCCCCTTAGTAGTATTGCCAAAAAACTGCTGAGATAGAAAAGAACAGCCTATTTCTAGGCTAGACAGTCTTATGAAGACTGTAATATCTTTTTTGGCCACTGTGTGTCCTCGGCGCCCCGTGCTGCCGCTCTGGTCTCTTCCTCCTCAGTTCCAGCATAAACTGAGCTGATGGAACGAAAGGAAGGGCCGCCCCTTCCTTAAACCAACTGACCCGCCCTTCCCCCCTCAGCTAACGGCGCGAAATTGCGCTCATAAAACGGGGGCGCGCGCGCGCCCGCCGACGGGGGGGGGTGGGGGGAAGGGAGCCCACGAGGAGGCCAGCGTTTGCCTGTCATCCAGGCTAGGAGGAAGAAACCCATGCAGCATCGCCTGGAGGCTTGCAGGTAAGCACAGCTCTCTTTAACACACATACACAGCCACTCAATGCTTCAATACTACTAGGGAGGTCACCTCTTATGGGGAAATAACACATAAAGCCATCCTATCATTAAGATATGTGACTTACTTTGCCAGATGCAGCGCATAACTTTAGGCATGTCCCCTGTGACCCCCCAGAAAAACCTGCTAAGAACCAAGTTCCGCAAGTTTCCCCTCACTTACCTGCTCCATGCCGCAGGACTTTGCCAAGCAAGAGGCCCAATCTTCCCCCATCTCCGTGGGGCTGTCTAGACCTTCAGGCCCTGGGTTCCTATGAAGGATCCACTGTCCTGGGCCCATATAGCACTCTGGCAACAGAAACATTAGGCCCCCAAAGGTTTCTAAGTTCTGGGCCCAGGGTCCAGCTCTCTAAAAAGAGAAGCATTATGGGCTATACCCCAAGGGTTTGGGGTCCGGTTACTGACCACTTTAGCGCTGAGGCCTTTGGACAGAACCGGTTAGCTCACCTAATCCCAAGGATGCGGAGGCAAGCTAAACCATGACCAACACCTAAGACACTGGCGTAAAAACTGAGGTACTCCTCCTATGGGAGGGGGTTGTATAGGGAGGGGCATTTCCTGTTTGAGATTGCCAGTGTCCATCACCTGAAGGTACTCCATATAACCCACATAGTAATGAATATGCTGCTCTGTGTCCCGTGATGTACGATAAAGAAAAATCAATTGACTTCTGGGGTACTCTAAAGCCAGAATGACTTGGAAAACATGGCAGAGAAGGGTTCCAGAAAAGAAATGTGGAGTTATGGAGCAATACAGCATAAAGTGGAATATAGTCAAAATATGACAACACTGAATAGACTACTGTGAATTAAAGTTGAACTGAACTCAGAAAGTGAGTTGCTGTGTTATAGACGACATCTTAAATCAGTTTGTGTCTCAGCAGTACCCCCAAGATAATTTTTGCTTTAAATTCCCTTTAAAAACAAAGCACATCACTTCTTGTTTTTTCAAGGTGCCTAGGCGTACCTAATCTGTAGCCTCATAGCTGTATATCTGCAGTGTGAGTTTGAAGGCACTCCTGATCTCTGGAGGCTTGGTGACACACTACTGTGCTGATCAGGGTTCTCATTACTGTAGGCTCCCACTTGAAAAACCAAAGTCTTTGAAATGCCAAGATGGCTGCCTCCGAAGAACAAGACAAGTCAGCAATAGGAAATTATTAACTGTAGGAAGACCTCATGCAAAACTGGTAACCAATTCATCCATCTTTTTTTAAAGCATCTAGAATTCAGTTGCTCTTTAACATTAACCATTTTGTGACATATACTGCAGCATGGTGGACGGCTCTGCATCGAAACATGTACCTAGTACATGATCCACGCACCAGGGTAGAGAGCACAACCCCGTCACCCTGGCTGTGCTACGGATTGGCTGCAGCACCAACCAAAGGCCACTGATTGGTCTCTAGCACCCAACGATCAGTTCTGGACATTACCAAACAGAGCCCTGCGTAGGTAAACAAACACAGGGCTCTCTTCTAAGAAGAGCAATGTGCTTTTTTTCTTCCTTTAAAGCAGGAAGAGAAAAAAAAGGCACATTATTTAAAAAAAAATAAAAAAACAACACATACACATGTTGGCCACACATTTAACCCCTTGATCGCCGTAGATGTTACCCCTTCCCTGCCAGTGTCATTAGTACCGGAACCGTGGCTATTTTTAGCACTGATCAATGTATTGGTTTCACTGGTTCCCAAAGTGGTGTCAAAAGTGTCAGTTAGGTGTCCAATTTGTCCACCGCAATATTGCAGTCCCGCCATAGGTGGCTGATCGCCGCCATTACAAGTATATAAAAAAAAAAAACCATAACTATATCCCATAGTTTGTAGACACTAACTTTTGCACAAACCAAATATACGCTTATTGGAAATCTTTTAAACAAAAATATCTAGCAGAATACATTTTGCTCTAAATTAATGAAGAAAATTTAACATTTTATTAGATATGTTTTATAGCAGAAAGTAAAAAACTTTTTTAAAATTGTCAGTTTTTTTGTTTATAGCGCAAAAAATAAAAACCTCAGAGGTAATCAAATACTGCCAATGGAAAGCCCTATTTGTAGGTAAAAAAATGTATATACATTTTATTTGGGTACAGCATGGTACTGCCGTGCAAATGTCAGTTAAAGTAACAGTGCCATGTTGCAAAAAATGGCCTGGTCATGAAGGGGGGTGAATCTTCCGGAGCTTAAGTGGTTAAACTAGATCCCAGATCTCTCCTCTGCCCTCAAAAGCATTTGACCAAACCAAGATCGGTTTGATCAGATGCTGTACAAGCCAGTAGTGACATTTAAACACCAAACTGAAACAGGAAGTAAAGAAATCCCCCTTGCTTCCGGTTTCATAGAGCATAGAGACAAGGGAGACAAGGGAGACAAGGGAGGAACTGCTATTCCCCAGTCATCTCTATGGTCAGCTGGCTCAACCACCAGTTTCAGTCCCAGGCAGAATATAAAACATAAAACTGTATTGAGGTAATAAATTATTGTAATTATTAAATCTTGCCTTTTTGTGAAATGGTGAAAGGCATGCAAAACTGAAAATAAGCAACTTCGTCTAAAAATCTGGAGCGTAAATTTTTTCCTTAAACCTTTAGAGTTGGTAAATGACCAACCCAAACCATGTTTTTTAAAAGAACAAAAAATAAATGCTACCGATTTTTTAGGCCCTGCAAAGGTTTATTAAATAACTATAGTGTTTCACTAAAAATACCAATACATTTTACCACACATAAGCACAACATAACAAAATTCCTGAAAAAGTTCTACTAAGGGTCATTCAAATAGGGCGTAATTAAGTTTATGCACATGTGAAGGCCTTGTGCATTTCTGTGCAGGCAGTTCCATGTCAATTGGAGCACAGTGGCTGCATGGACACAGCGGCTTCCTATTCTGACATTCGTACAAGTGTGTGTGCACACCCCCGAAAACAGTTCAGGGATATGTACCCACAAGGATGTCAAAATGAGGGCAGCAGATGTGTCCGTGCACCATTCACGTCCCAATTGATTGGAATGGGACCTGCCTGCACAAGAGATACACAGAACCCCAATGCTGGTAAACACATCTCGTGTTGGCATATGCTCTAGTATGCCAAATCTAAACAAGGCCTTACTATGTTTTATTATTTTTACAATTTTATTTGCAATAATGTTTTTTTGGTGGGAGAGGACTTTGTGAAACATCAGGGGTCTAGACCACTGATGTGTCCATTGACACACAAGGACTGAGTCCTCGTTCCCTTTATTTGCATCTTCACCTAAAGATGAACATGACGCCTCTGTGCAGAGGCTTCCTATTCATTCACACAGAAGAATAGTAAACACAGCTTACTACATTTCAGTGATAAATGAACACAGAAGCAATCGGTTAATTGGTCTGTTCAGCGGGACTGTTGATTCGTTTTACTAGAAATTCAAGGCTATGACCTTTATATTATGCCATGTCCCTACGGCATACTGACCCATCCACCTGAAAGCAGTTCTGTAGGTTTTTACGCCGTATGGACCTGACAGTGAAAAGGCTATGTTTATTGCAATTATAAGGCATTTAAAAAAAAAAGGGTGGATAACAACTATTTGTGTTTATCCTTATGCGGCTAGCTTTATTAAAAAGATAGGGAGGTATTTCATATTTATTTTAAACTTTTTTTAGTTCTTCGGTTGCTTCCTGGTTTCAGGCCTAGGCCAAAATGATGTCATAATCCCAAGAGTCTTCAGGAGATTTTTCATTTATCTGGAAGGAGGGGGGTAAGGGCTATCTTCACCAAGCACACCCTCCAGCCTACACGCCTGAGCCAAGTTTAGATAAATTCCTGAAGTAAATGCTACATGAATCAATTTTTACTCAAGGTAGCTTTGGCTGGAAATGCTAGCCGGTGTTTTTTAAAGTGATTGAAAAAAAAAAAATGAATTAAATAGCATTTTTGGCTTGAGGTGCTCAGATGCAGTTAAGTACCACTTTAAAGGAGTTGTAAAGAATTTTTTTTTCCACCTAAATACAATCTATGCATTGAGGTGAAAAAACATTGAATGCTGCCCCCCCCCCCCCGATATACTAACCTGACCCCTCGAAAGTCCCACGTGGTCCCGATATCCTCTTCGCCACTTAGCCTAGCCGCTGATTGGCCAGAGCGGATGAATTGAGAGCAGCACAGCCATTGGCTGGCGCTGCTGTCAATCACATCCAGTGACGCGCCGAGGGGCGGGGCCGAGTGATACAGCGATCTGCTATGGCCGCTCGCTGTATCAAAGGAGCGCGCCCGCAATTAGTGACCACCATGCGAGCTCTCGCATGACTGTGGTTAGTAATTGCGGGGAGGACCAGAGACAGCCTCTGAGGGACCCAGATGATGTGAATCGGGGCCACTCTGTGCAAAACGAACTGCACAGTGGAGGCAAGTATCACATGTTTGTTATTTTAAATGAAAAAACATTTTTCCTTTAGTGACATTTTAATATCATATGCAGTTAGTTGTCAGTGACTATGTATATTGGCTTAAACATATTAGAAAGCTAAAAGTACCCTGTATACTACAACACGCATCAGTTGGTCAATTGACAGAAATAAATTATTACCTTCTCTTTGTCTGAGGCAGCTTCATTGTATTTTTATGGTGCAAGTAAAAGTCAGTGGGCAGCTCCCAGAGATGAGGTTTTCCTTCACTTGGCAGGAAAACACCCAGAAAAAGATTGATTGCATCCTGTCTGTCTGCATCTGTGTAAAAGAAAAAAAAATGCATTTCACTCAGTTAAATTGCATTTTCATTGAAATTGATCAATTTTAATTTTGCATGAAAAAGACTATGAACAACTTCGACGTTTCAAAAATTTTGCCAAAAACAGACAAACTATTTCACGTCGTCTGTTTTTTTTTTTTTCAATCTTTCCTGGGAAGTCTCCAGAAAATACTTTGTGATCCCAACAATATGTCATTCAAGGGCAATGACCCTGTTGATCCTGTGATCAAAGGACATCAAATAAAATCCTGGAAGTATCAAGCAAGAAGGGGGATGTGAGCCACTCAAGTTCACTTTAATTAGAATATAGAAGCACACTTTAATTAGAATATAGAAGCACAAATGGTTCTCATGGAAACGTTGTGTCACTTATAGATTTAGAACCACAGCATGTATGCTCTTCTCCCAGCAGCTACATTGACAATCTAGTAAAGCTAATTAGGTTCTTTTTGTTCTTTTCTTCCAATCCTGTAAAGCACATTAACTTTTCTTTTACACGCACCAAAAAAAAAAAAAAAAACCATACGATTGTTCAGTCTGCATTTAAAATCTGAAAAAAATGTACACAAGAAAAAAAGTACACTGGTCAACTATTTAAGATTCAAAATGAAATTTCAGTTGTAAACTGAAATCAAATGATTTCCAATTATTGCACAGCAAGAGCAGCAATATACCGTATTTATGTAATATAGTGAGGTGCAAAAAAAGTGAGGAAAAACCTCTGAGACTTACATATTGTAAACCTTTACTTAAATGTGTATTGTAATGTTTGGGGGATTAGCAGGATTGGCTTTTTATAACACCATAGTCCTTTGCTATTGATAAGCATTATGAATTAAGTAAAGTCCACATCCACAAAAAAAAAAAAAAAACTCTAAAGCTAATTTTTTGGATCAATATAGTCCCAGTAACAGGAAAAGAAACATGCTTATGTCAATCAAAGAGGCTTCAGTGGAACAAATCTGAGGACAAAAATGGCACCACAGGGCCCAATCACCAGTGGAGCTATAAGACATTTATATCAAGGGCTTTTTTTCCCATAAAGCAGCTGTACTGCCACCCGACACTAGCCCTGTGATTCACAGTGTCACTTGTACATTGTAAATACAGAATACGGTATAGAACGTTTTCTGCAATATCCACTTCCTATGATGGCTTCTGTATTTACAAGTGATATTGCACCTTTTTCATGTAGCTCATGCACTCCCGAGCCCCGAATCCTGTGTGTTATGCACTCCTAAACCCTGTGTGTTATGCAAAACTCTGCTAGAGTATCAAGAAACATTTCCTATCTGTGTACTTTAGAAGGCCGACAGGCAGTCCAGATGTACAGTTGTATGCTCTGTTGTGAACTTTGAAAATACATTTTCACACAATGCCTTAAGCTACAGAGGTAAATGAGGGCTTATTTTAAAATAGTTCTACAGCTTGTAAATACATGGTTAAATAGGAAAATAGAAAGATAGAGGGGTCTCAAGGATTCCCCAACTAACCCTGAGACTCCAATGAAGCAATATGGGCAGGGAGGACTATACCGGTACTTAGTAATTAGGTTTAGAAACCTGAATAATTCATTTTTGTGAAAGCATTTATTAACAAATAAACATTAAAGACAAGAATAAAATTACAAAGTATACAAACATTACAAAAAATACAAACTTGACCACAATCAGGTCACCGGTTGTGCAATCCCCATTTAGCAGACGGGGTAAATATCGGTGAAGCAATTGAAATCATGAGACCATAAGTCTCGAGTCTCGACTAGTTTCGCTTTCGCTTCGTCAGGAGACGGTCTAAAAACACAACATAAAACAAACATCAGATGTTTAAAAACAACAACACAATTTGTTATTCGTAACGGAGGTCTTTTGTATAGAAAGACACTATCCGCTACGTACTGTAATATCCAAGGGGATTTTATGTCCAAACATGTCTCCTACCTAGAGGCACAAAGTCTCTTGTTCCCAGAGAGCGGGTCCCAGTTGAACGATAATGCGTATGAACTATGACCAAGTCTAATAGAACAGACCTGGGTAATACAACAATAAATGGTAAGTTGACTGTGTATATATAAAGAATATAGAATATATAGAGAGATATCAAAGTGAAGGAGCTTCTGCGGATGCAGAATGCATGCAGTGATGTGAACCAAAAAACGTGCAAAAATAAAAGTGAGAAAGGGAAAAAGGAAAAAGACACAAGTGAGGAAAGAGGAACTGATAAACAGTTGACGTGTATTGAAGACTGTGACCTAAACAGAGAGTTAGGCCCAGATACAATCCAAAAAATTACTTATAAAAGGTATGTTGAAACAAATAGTGCATATATAAGGTGTGCTATGAAGAGCATACTAAATGCCACCCAAACTCCAAGTGGGTGGAATGTGAGGAAACAACAAAAAAACGAAAGGAAAGAAAAAGGAAAATGGGGGGGGGGGGAGGGGGGGGACAAGGAAAAAAGAGGAAGGGAGGGTGGAGGGAGAAGGGAAGGAAAGCCAGGGGAAGGTAAGGAGGAATATTAAAATAGGGATTGGGCCCAGGGAGGAGGGGGGGGGGAAAGGGGGGGGGGAGGGGGAAAGAAAAGGGGGGGAAAAGGGGGGAGGGGGGAAAGGGGGAGGGAGGGGGGGGAAGATGTAGGGAGGAAGTAGAAGAAAGGGGGGGGGGGAATAAAAGGAAAGAACAGGTGAAAAAGCAAAGTTAAAGAAAACTGTGAATGAAGGGGAGGAAGGGGAAAAAAGAAATTAACATCCTGTCAAGGTCCGTGCTAGAGGGTTTAGGTTAAAAAGTGTCAAAATAAATATGGAGAAAAAATCAGGCAAGTTCCAAATGACTGAGAATTCACCCAGTGTATAGTGAAAGCTGCAAGGGTGCAAAAGAAAGAACCTAAAATCCAGTTCCCGTGAAAAGGTAGTGGAGAATCTAGCAAACACTCCATACCTGTATGCCCAATAGGGCCTTTAAAGGTTAAGGGGGTGATATTGGGTCCCAGGACATAGGGGTCCTGTAAACCAAGAAATGCTCACAGTAATGGCCAGGTAAGGAGGCCAATGCAGGGGGCTGGTAATATATCAGTTGCCAGTCAGCGGGGATACCCTTCAAGTGAGCCTAAAAAGAGTGATGGCAAACAAACATCAAATCGTTAGAGTCTGTATTGGATGATCCAGTGTTAGATGGGGGTGTAATATCCCCTCTATGGAAGTAGCCTTGTACTTACTTTTTAGTAGTAGGAGTGTGTGTATGTCCTGGGACCTGGCTCCGGTGCACTGACTCCAGCTCAGGACTGCAATTAAGTACTTCCCCATGTGCGTCTCAATCAGACGCGTCCTGAACACAGGAACGCGCTGACGTGTGTGGGGGCGGGTTTGCAGAGAGACTAGCTATCTTTCTGGGCGGCGAAGGATCTAGATCATGTGCTCCGGTCATCCAATAGCCTCAGTAATAGAGCTAAAGGGAGGGCCGATCGCAACACGTCTCCGCCCGCTCCGTGTCTCGCTGTGCTAGCACAGCGTGCAGGGAGGGAGGGCGGGGGTTACCGGGAGAGTTCGTGGGGGATAACAATAGCTTTGTCTACATGGGTGGATCTGCGTCTACAGGGCTGAGCCATCCCATTGTGCGTCCGAGTGACAGACGGCCAGGGGAGGGATCAGCCACAGCAAACACCGCCCATGCAGCACATCGCCCAATGGACGCAGTGAACGGGGAAAGAAGGAGGGAGGAAGGCAGAGAGTCTATATGCTGCAACCATGGTGACCGCCGGTGGGCGTCACCTTGAGGCATCAAAAATAATGCCTTTAATCGCCAATAGATTTGAAAGATAGATGTCATAGCATATTTGCAGTGCATTGCTGGAAATGTGTCCCGGAGTGTAGGAACCCAGGGAATGGGCGTTAAATACAAAGTCCAGGTGTGTTAGTGGCTACATGTAATGGGGGAAAAACAAGAGGGAGAGAGCAACCAGGCGAGTAAGGACAAGAAATGAAAGAGGAAGGGGGGGTAAAAAAGCCAAGAAAAGAAGAAAGTGAAGAAGATATCCGCAAGGGATCTCTGACCACTCCCATACCGGACACGCCCCTTCCCAATCCACACCCATCCCAACCAATTTAAACATTATCAATCTGACATCCATAGTTTTATCTAGTGACGAGATATCGGTGCTACAACTGGGGTTAGGCTTTTGTCCTACCGACTCCATAAATGTAACGGAAACAATTAAAGATTTATACCTTTTTTCTCGTAATTTAACTTTCAAATTTATTTTTGATAAAGACCGTCAGAATCTTGCATTAGAACGTGAACTCACTGAACGTACTAAGGACTTCACAATGAGGGAATTTAGGGCATTAAGAGACTTGATGCTACTGTATGATGAAGGTGGCACCGAGGACCCTCCGACGCCCCCGGCTGGCGGCGTCGAGGGAACTGGTGCACTTCGGGCTACACCGGTTGAAACAATTATTCCGGGCCCCAATCACCTAAAAAAATTTAAGCCCAGTTCCAATAAATTCCCTGATCTAATGACCTGCCCGGCCATCTGGTCATTCCTACAGCAGACCGTCAAGGATCTGAAACGGAGTCGATGGCAATCCTTTCACCCCAACCTTACCTCATGTCAACAACAAGCTCTATCATCATTACAAAAACGCAGTGATGTAGTCATCAAACCGGCTGATAAAGGCGGTAATATTGTCATCATGACACATGATCAATATCTATCCATGTGTCATGATGTACTGGACAACACCACTTGGTATGAACCCATCCCAGCGGGCAACATCCAGTTATATGTTAATGAATTCATTGACATTTGTACTGGAGCCTTCTGGGATGGCCTCATAGATAAGGAGACATTGAACTTCCTGATCCCCAAATACCCTCGAACCCCCACCTTTTACACATTGCCCAAAACACACAAACGCCTGGTGCGACCTCCTGGTCGCCCAATCGTTTCTGGAATTGGGTCATTGACAGACCATGCCAGCAAATTTGTGGATCATTTTTTAATTTCCCACGTGCAAAGCCTCCCATCATATATTCGTGATACCTCAGACCTCCTATGCCATCTGGAGGGGATCCAGGTCCCTCCGGACTCCCTGCTCGTGGCTATTGATGTGGAGGCTCTATACTCTAGCATCCCCCACGAGCAGGGAGTATGAACGGCCAGATCCTTTCTGATGGAGGAGGAACATACACTATGGCCTCGCAACGAATTTATCATCGAACTTCTCACCTTTATCCTCACTAGAAATTATTTTGTGTTTGACAACCAACATTTTTTACAAAGCCAGGGAGTGGCTATGGGCACCTCCTGTGCACCCTCGTACGCTAATTTATTTCTAGGCGCTTGGGAACGTAAGATCTTTTCTAGTGAGGAATACGAGACTTACCTCCAACACGTTATATGTTGGTATCGTTTCATAGACGACGTGTTTATGATTTGGACAGGCACTAACCAATTACTGCGGGAATTCATTGACTTGCTCAACCAAAACACCGACAACCTATTTTTTACATACACTTCTGATGACTCTCGGATCCCTTATTTGGATCCGACAGTCATCAAGAATGTAGACGGTATGATTATCACTGATCTCTTTCGTAAACCTACGGCTGGGAACACCCTTCTACATGCCTCCAGTGCTCATCCACACTCCCTCATACAAAGTATACCCTATGCACAATACTTACGCCTGCGGAGAAACTGCACTATAGATGCAGATTTCTGCACACAGGCCAATGCATTACGGGAACGCCTTCTTTTGAGAGGATATACCCGATCAACCCTCAGAAGAGCATTCAATAGGGCTAAGACCCGAACGAGATCTTCTTTATTATTTCAAACACCTCGAGCTAATAGACCCCATACGGCGAAGGTGATCACAAAATTTTCCGCACATCATGACCAATTACGGTCAATTGTGAGCAAACATTGGCACATATTGAGTGATCACCCTATCCTTCACAAACATGTACGTGCTACCCCTGAATTAGTCTTTCGTAGAGCTAATGCCCTTAAAAGCCGCCTGACAAGTAGTCACTACAGGCCACCAAAAGTCAAAACAGGAGGCCCCAGGGGCACATTGAGATGTGGATCTTGCTCTCGCTGCCCGTGGATCCTCTCGGGTCACAAATACACTCTACCTAATGGGGAATTGTTTGCCCCACACTTTTCAGTGGATTGTGGCACCACTGGGGTGATTTATCTTATGATTTGTGAATGCCATGCATTCTATGTAGGAAAAACTAAGGGAATTGCGCCAACGCATAGGGGATCACCTATACCACTCAACCAATGGCAAACTAACAACTATTGGCCAACATATAGGGCTCTATCATAAATTCAACCCCAATGTCATAAAGTTTTTTGTTTTAGAGGAGATACCCGTAGATGCACGAGGAGGGAATAGAGATAAAACACTACTCCAGCGTGAATGCCTCTGGATAGAACGACTGGGGGCTACGATGTTCCCCGGTCTGAACGAAATGAACTCCTTTAAACCATTTTTGTGATTAAGACCCCCCTCCCCCCCCCCCCTTAACTGGGACAGGGAGCCAATTATAACCCATCCATTTACCCGACCTGCTTTGACATAGACGGTTCTCGAGATGGCAGCGTGAGATTCATTTTATTGAATCCCCCTATCTGGATCGGGAAGATACAAAATATTTTGCTTCCCGACACGCTGTCCATCCCGCTGTACTCGTCCTTCCTTTTTTGTCATCCTTTTTTGTCACCCTAAGTGATCTATCTGTGAGTCAATACACTACTCTGTTTGAAATGACTTGCAATAAACAGCCTTCAGTCACATAGGTTGCTTTATATATCTAAATATAAATTTTGGCTGTATTGCTATACAAATTCTTCAAATGTAATGTATAACCAATTGTAAACCATATTATCATCACCAATGTTTTTGCTATTTTTATTATCCCTTCCATCATGTCTCCATGCCTTAAATGTACTCTTGACCCATAGAGCCGGGATATCCAGAACCCCCCCTTTTTTTGATGATATCTTCTTCACTTTCTTCTTTTCTTGGCTTTTTTACCCCCCCTTCCTCTTTCATTTCTTGTCCTTACTCGCCTGGTTGCTCTCTCCCTCTTGTTTTTCCCCATTACATGTAGCCACTAACACACCTGGACTTTGTATTTAACGCCCATTCCCTGGGTTCCTACACTCCGGGACACATTTCCAGCAATGCACTGCAAATATGCTATGACATCTATCTTTCAAATCTATTGGCGATTAAAGGCATTATTTTTGATGCCTCAAGGTGACGCCCACCGGCGGTCACCATGGTTGCAGCATATAGACTCTCTGCCTTCCTCCCTCCTTCTTTCCCCGTTCGCTGCGTCCATTGGGCGATGTGCTGCATGGGCGGTGTTTGCTGTGGCTGATCCCTCCCCTGGCCGTCTGTCACTCGGACGCACAATGGGATGGCTCAGCCCTGTAGACGCAGATCCACCCATGTAGACAAAGCTATTGTTATCCCCCACGAACTCTCCCGGTAACCCCCGCCCTCCCTCCCTGCACGCTGTGCTAGCACAGCGAGACACGGAGCGGGCGGAGACGTGTTGCGATCGGCCCTCCCTTTAGCTCTATTACTGAGGCTATTGGATGACCGGAGCACATGATCTAGATCCTTCGCCGCCCAGAAAGATAGCTAGTCTCTCTGCAAACCCGCCCCCACACACGTCAGCGCGTTCCTGTGTTCAGGACGCGTCTGAGACGCACATGGGGAAGTACTTAATCGCAGTCCTGAGCTGGAGTCAGTGCACCGGAGCCAGGTCCCAGGACATACACACACTCCTACTACTAAAAAGTAAGTACAAGGCTACTTCCATAGAGGGGATATTACACCCCCATCTAACACTGGATCATCCAATACAGACTCTAACGATTTGATGTTTGTTTGCCATCACTCTTTTTAGGCTCACTTGAAGGGTATCCCCGCTGACTGGCAACTGATATATTACCAGCCCCCTGCATTGGCCTCCTTACCTGGCCATTACTGTGAGCATTTCTTGGTTTACAGGACCCCTATGTCCTGGGACCCAATATCACCCCCTTAACCTTTAAAGGCCCTATTGGGCATACAGGTATGGAGTTTTTGCTAGATTCTCCACTACCTTTTCACGGGAACTGGATTTTAGGTTCTTTCTTTTGCACCCTTGCAGCTTTCACTATACACTGGGTGAATTCTCAGTCATTTGGAACTTGCCTGATTTTTTCTCCATATTTATTTTGACACTTTTTAACCTAAACCCTCTAGCACGGACCTTAACAGGATGTTAATTTCTTTTTTCCCCTTCCTCCCCTTCATTCACAGTTTTCTTTAACTTTGCTTTTTCACCTGTTCTTTCCTTTTATTCCCCCCCCCTTTCTTCTACTTCCTCCCTACATCCTTTCCCCCCCCCCTTTTCTTTCCCCCTTCCCCTCCTCCCTGGGCCCAATCCCTATTTTAATATTCCTCCTTACCTTCCCCTGGCTTTCCTTCCCTTCTCCCTCCACCCTCCCTTCCTCTTTTTTCCTTGTCCCCCCCTCCCCCCCCCCCATTTTCCTTTTTCTTTCCTTTAGTTTTTTTGTTGTTTCCTCACATTCCACCCACTTGGAGTTTGGGTGGCATTTAGTATGCTCTTCATAGCACACCTTATATATGCACTATTTGTTTCAACATACCTTTTATAAGTAATTTTATGGATTGTATCTGGGCCTAACTCTCTGTTTAGGTCACAGTCTTCAATACACGTCAACTGTTTATCAGTTCCTCTTTCCTCACTTGTGTCTTTTTCCTTTTTCCCTTTCTCACTTTTATTTTTGCACGTTTTTTGGTTCACATCACTGCATGCATTCTGCATCCGCAGAAGCTCCTTCACTTTGATATCTCTCTATATATTCTATATTCTTTATATATACACAGTCAACTTACCATTTATTGTTGTATTACCCAGGTCTGTTCTATTAGACTTGGTCATAGTTCATACGCATTATCGTTCAACTGGGACCCGCTCTCTGGGAACAAGAGACTTTGTGCCTCTAGGTAGGAGACATGTTTGGACATAAAATCCCCTTGGATATTACAGTACGTAGCGGATAGTGTCTTTCTATACAAAAGACCTCCGTTACGAATAACAAATTGTGTTGTTTTTAAACATCTGATGTTTGTTTTATGTTGTGTTTTTAGACCGTCTCCTGACGAAGCGAAAGCGAAACTAGTCGAGACTCGAGACTTATGGTCTCATGATTTCAATTGCTTCACCGATATTTACCCCGTCTGCTAAATGGGGATTGCACAACCGGTGACCTGATTGTGGTCAAGTTTGTATTTTTTGTAATGTTTGTATACTTTGTAATTTTATTCTTGTCTTTAATGTGTTTATTTGTTAATAAATGCTTTCACAAAAATGAATTATTCAGGTTTCTAAACCTAATTACTAAGTACCGGTATAGTCCTCCCTGCCCATATTGCTTCATTGGAGTCTCAGGGTTAGTTGGGGAATCCTTGAGACCCCTCTATCTTTCTATTGAACTAGGACGATGGTACACACCCTATCTACTTTTACTATCAAAAAAACAAAAAGGTTTTGATCATAAATAGGAAAATACACGTGCTGCCAGGCTCAATTCATCTCTGGCACAAGTCTGCACAAAACAGACTAGCACTTGTCTCTTTACACAGCACAGTTCATTTGGTATACAGTTAGGACTGGCATGTATGAGAGGCTGGAGAAGGTGAGGTGAAATAGCATTCTGTTACGACGTCAGTTTCAGTGGGTTGGGATGTCTGTGCTGTTGGAATCTAGAATTTGAGAGACAAAACTCTAAAGAGACACTACCAGTGCCTGCCCACTATGTGAAGCAGCTAGGAGTCAGAAGAACCCAAATTATAACAGAGCCATAGTTTTATAGTGCATCAGAGTGAGGTGTTAAAATTGAAAAAAAAAATGAATTTACAGTTTACAAGTGACCCTGTAACTGTACCTCCTCACATGTGCAGTCTGACATGGCCATGCTTTTCTTATTGTATATACCTATAGAGCACTTGGAAGTATACAATAAAAATATGTGCACTAATGCATTATATGTAACACAGCCAATAAACTTGCTGGTTACTCAAGATATGGGAGTTAATGGAAAGCTGTATTTTTAAAAATGGTTGCCCTTTATTTTTTTAATTCACTGAAACACAGATAGAACTGCAATGTCTATAGGTATAGTCTTAAATATTAGGGCAATGACTTATACTGTAAAATTAATAAAAACAAAATCAGTGATATACTGTATGTCAGAAATCTATCACATATAGTAAAATAATAATTGAAGCTAAATTTTTTTTAAGAAACAGATAGATTACCCATCTACATTTTGTTTCAAGTACAAATCTAGCCAAAAGTTAAATATTTTAGCTACAGGTGGAGTCTGGTGGCCTGAAACAGTCCCAGGTCCTGTGGACTCTCGAAGATGTCCATTCCATACCAACTCCTGTCTTGTCTTACATTTTTAGCAAATATATATTTATTCTATATTAGAAAAGTTGTGGCTTACCTGAAAATGCATTACTATAGTATCTAGAGAGCGTTTGCATGATATCCTTAGAGTGCTGGGTCCACGGCGCTATCTTCCTGTAGGTTTTCACTCTATGAACAAGCTGGGAGCCTCCATATTGAAGAGATAAAGTGTCACCATGATCCTCATATAGCTCCTCAAATAGCCTGTTAGAAAAAAAAAATCACTTTAACCAATACCTCAAGTACTCAGTTGAAAAATATTTATTAGTAATAGCCAATTTACTTGACATTTTAAGACTATTTTGTACTCTTGGTTTGCAATATCGATGAATTCCATTAAATTTAGCGGCCCTAAAACTTCCCTTCTGGGATCCCCGCCAGTCCTCTGGGCTCCCCCTCTTTTGTGTCTGCCTCCCATAGCAAGTGGCTTTTTATGGCGGGCAGACAAAAGGAGCCAAGAGATGTGGGGGCTCGCTCCCGAGATGGGCTGTGTGTGTGTGTGTGTTGTGGAAATTTTATGAAGATGTATTTAATGTGTTGTCTTAGTGTCACCCAGTGTTGGTTCTCCTGCAACACGCTTTGAAGAGCTGACTGGGGCAGACTGACGCTGGTCGAGAGATAAACTTCCTGAAGTTAGTGAAGGGTGTTTGCGGAATGAGGATATGTCTGCCGGCGAAAGAGCCCCTGTGTGATGCAGACGTTCCCCTGGGGGGGGGGGGGGGTGTCCGCTCCGTAAATGCATTATCGGTTTAGCGGATGTGTGCTCTTGTCATCTCTGTATGCCTGAACAACATAAACATAAATGTGGTGCCATGGGCGTGCACCTGCAGATAAGCTCCCTCGTCAGGAACTGTGTTCATTAGTTGTTGTATTATTCATGTTGTATGTTTTTAACCAACCCTGTCGGTAGGGTTTACTCTACTGTCACATCCTGTGTTGTCAAATACTTATATGGCAATTTTCCTGTGTGGAGGTCACATCCTGTGACATCATTTCCTGTTGGTAATTTATTTTGTGATTTACGATTAAAAAGGCCAAACGGGCTAGGCTGAGTCAGAGATGCTGACGGAGCTGTGAACATAGCTGTGGGGATGTCCGTTCACTTGGATGAAAGGGTTTTTAGGTAAGATGCATTATATCATTAAGACGAAATGTGTGCTTATTAGCACAGGAGATTTGGCTGTGTGCAATGCGTATAGCCTTATCTCCACAACAGTGTCCATACACAGTATGGCTCAGCTCCACCCTCTGCCCCCTCACTGGATTTTATTGACAGCAGCAGGTGCCAATGGCGCCTGCTGCTTTTAGCAAAGCCTGTGAGACCAGGAAGAGGGGAGAGAAGACTTGCAGTCAAGCACAGAGCTGGATTAATAAAAGACATCAGGTAAGTGTTGGGGGGGGGGGGGGGGGAGACAGTGCAAGTTTTTTTACCTTAATGCAGAGGATGTATTTACAAGGGCTGCAACTAACAATTAGATTCATAAATTAGTTAGCCAAATACTGTTTCAATAATTCAGATAAAAATCTCAAGGAAAGTTTGGGGTATAATTTAGTTGATATTTAAAAGTAAAAAAAAACACAATTTCTTCTTGAATATCTATATGCAGTGGTAAAAATATATACAGGGAGTGCAGAATTATTAGGCAAGTTGTATTTTTGAGGATTAATTTTATTATTGAACCACCATGTTCTCAATGAACCCAAAAAACTCATTAATATCAAAGCTGAATATTTTTGGAAGTAGTTTTTAGTTTGTTTTTAGTTTTAGCTATTTTAGGGGGGATATCTGTGTGTGCAGGTGACTATTACTGTGCATAATTATTAGGCAACTTAAAAAAAATATATATACCCATTTCAATTATTTATTTTTACCAGTGAAACCAATATAACATCTCAACATTCACAAATATACATTTCTGACATTCAAAAACAAAACAAAAACAAATCAGTGACCAATATAGCCACCTTTCTTTGCAAGGACACTCAAAAGCCTGCCATCCATGGATTCTGTCAGTGTTTTGATCTGTTCACCATCAACATTGCGTGCAGCAGCAACCACAGCCTCCCAGACACTGTTCAGAGAGGTGTACTGTTTTCCCTCCTTGTAAATCTCACATTTGATGATGGACCACAGGTTCTCAATGGGGTTCAGATCAGGTGAACAAGGAGGCCATGTCATTAGTTTTTCTTCTTTTATACCCTTTCTTGCCAGCCACGCTGTGGAGTACTTGGAGGCGTGTGATGGAGCATTGTCCTGCATGAAAATCATGTTTTTCTTGAAGGATGCAGACTTCTTCCTGTACCACTGCTTGAAGAAGGTGTCTTCCAGAAACTGGCAGTAGGACTGGGAGTTGAGCTTGACTCCATCCTCAACCCGAAAAGGCCCCACAAGCTCATCTTTGATGATACCAGCCCAAACCAGTACTCCACCTCCACCTTGCTGGCGTCTGAGTCGGACTGGAGCTCTCTGCCCTTTACCAATCCAGCCACGGGCCCATCCATCTGGCCCATCAAGACTCACTCATTTCATCAGTCCATAAAACCTTAGAAAAATCAGTCTTGAGATATTTGTTGGCCCAGTCTTGACGTTTCAGCTTGTGTGTCTTGTTCAGTGGTGGTCGTCTTTCAGCCTTTCTTACCTTGGCCATGTCTCTGAGTATTACACACCTTGTGCTTTTGGGCACTCCAGTGATGTTGCAGCTCTGAAATATGGCCAAACTGGTGGCAAGTGGCATCTTGGCAGCTGCACGCTTGACTTTTCTCAGTTCATGGGCAGTTATTTTGCGCCTTGGTTTTTCCACACGCTTCTTGCGACCCTGTTGACTATTTTGAATGAAACGCTTGATTGTTCGATGATCACGCTTCAGAAGCTTTGCAATTTTAAGAGTGCTGCATCCCTCTGCAAGATATCTCACTATTTTTTACTTTTCTGAGCCTGTCAAGTCCTTCTTTTGACCCATTTTGCCAAAGGAAAGGAAGTTGACTAATAATTATGCACACCTGATATAGGGTGTTTATGTCATTAGACCACACCTTCTCATTACAGAGATGCACATCACCTAATATGCTTAATTGGTAGTAGGCTTTCGAGCCTATACAGCTTGGAGTAAGACAACATGCATAAAGAGGATGATGTGGTCAAAATACTCATTTGCCTAATAATTCTGCACTCCCTGTAGAACCAGTTATATGGTTAGGAAACAATCTTTAATACACACACACACACACACAAATTAGAGGTTGATCCAGTTAGATATAATCTGACCTCTGAGTCTGACGATATTTAAATAATAATAATGTAAAAAAATCTAAAAACATTGGTTTTGCGGATTTTCAGACAGGCTGTTTTAGGAAGTTTGTTAGTTATTAATTAGAGGGATTAAATCGATGTTTGTTTTCAACTGCTAAGAAAATGTGAAAAAGCAGAATAGAAAATGTTTCTTGGATACATTTTCAGACAGTATGTGGTTTTCATTCAGAAATTACAAGCGGAGGTTCACCCAAAATAACATATTGGAGCACACTCCTTAGGCCTCGTACACACGACCGGACATGTCTGCTGAAACTGGTCCGCTGACCAGTGTCAGCGGACAGATCCGATTGTGCGTACAGGCTAGCGTACAGGCTAGCGGACAGATTTCCAGCGGACAAATGTTTCATAGCATGCTAAGAAACTTGTCCGCTGGGAAGCTGTCCGGCGGACATGTCCGCTGGTTAGTACGTCTAACCAACGGACAGAAATCCCGCTCATGCGTCGAATTGATTCGACGCATGCGTGGAAGCATTGAACTTGCGCGATAGAGAACGTAACCGTGTTCTCTGTCCGTGCGGATTTCGGTTTGATGGTGTGTACAGCCATCAGACCGAAATCTCATAGCGGACATGTTACACCTACCGTTTTTTGCCTGGTTCAGATTCGGCTTCCGGGTACTCACTCCGGCGGGAGTAGGCACAATGTAATCTGGGAGTTCGCCAAGATGTGTCATGTCCTTCCAAAAAGGCACCCCCGGCGCATAAGGAACCCCCCATACTGCACAGGCGCGTCACGAACCTCAACGGAGTTTCCAAAAGTAGCCGAACATGTAGAGCTGCGAGTCAGCTCTACACGGCGCCTGCGCAGTCAGCTCTACACGGCTTCTAGTCATTGCGCAGGCCCCGTGTAGAGCCAACTCGCAGCTCTACATGTTTGGCTACTTTCGGAAACTCCGTTGAGGTTCGTGACGTGCCTGCGCAGTAAAGGGGGGGTGCCTTTTTCAGCAGAACACCGTCCGCAGCTTCCAGGAAGTCAGTGCTTGTGGGCTTCACAATGCCCACAAGCATAACGGAAACTTGGAAGAGCGGATTTTAAAAGTAATTTTTTTTGCCGGAAAACAGACTGCGGAGGTTTGAAGTCACCAAACACGTGAGTACTAATTGGTGATCTACAAACACATTGAATGCAGCCAAAAAAAAAAAAACGATCTGCTGTGGAACCCCTGCTTTAATTTTAAAATTGAAAGTTAAAAGCAGGTGAAATTTTCAAACGTCATTTGTCCATTCTTCAAATATCCAAAAAGAGATACGTTTATGGCCAGCATAAGCCCTTTAGTAGCAGCAGCTTTTTAAATAAAAAATTAGCCCTTTATATTACTAACTAGCTGAATACCCGGCGTTGCCCGGTCTTCCTATCTTAACCTTTTGGGGAGGAAAATCATAGTAATATAAATATACCCATCTTTTATATAAGGGTGTAGGTAAGGGTTAATTTAACTGTGATATATTTTTATTTGGCATATAAGTAATATGTGTACCAGGTATTATTGAAATATCTCCAGGCGTACATTAGTTATGTGGGAACATACATTTCCCATTGATTTGCATGGGACTTTAAACAAAAACCCCGACCCTCACAAATGGGGGGTAGTTAAGGGATAAATTAACTATCCTATAGTTTAAGTGGACATACAAGTAACATGTGACCAAGTGTTATCGAAATATCTACAGCCGTTTGGAAGTTATGAAGTAACATGTATTTCCCATAGAGTTGAATGGGACTTTAAAGGAAAACCCCGACCATGGCAAATGGGGGTGGGTAAGGGTTAAACCACCTATCCTATGTTTGTTGCTAACATATAAGTAACATGTGTGCCAAGTTTCATGTTAATATCTTTAGCCGTTTGGACGTGATGCTGGAACATACATACACACGTTGAGTTTTTATATATATATATATATATATATATATATATATATATATATATATATATATATATATATATAGCAGATAATCAAATACTATAAGGTGTTAATTTATACCATGAAACAGTAATAAAATATATATTAAAACGTACAACAAATATAGCCAGAAGTCAGATATACAGGGTATTTTATCTTTAACTGAGAGTCAGAAACTAAGCTATAAGGATGGAGGGGGCAATATAAACCTTTTCTATTAAAGGTTGAAACATTTTTCATGGCTATAATTTTAAATAAAATGCACAATACTAGAAAACGTTTACTTTAAATGTAATTGTAAGGCCTTATATTGCTTCCAGTCTATCAGCCTGCACCTTCTCGGAGTTTAGATGATGATTTTCCCAGCACAGAGCCCTTAAAGTGATTGTAAACGTTGGATTTTTTTTTCTAAACAAACATGTTATACTTACCTGCTCTGTGCAATGGTTTTGCACATTCTATGCATTAAGATAACAAAAACCTTGTGTGTGTAGTAGCCCCCCCCCCCAGCACCTCTAATTACTTACCTGAGCCCCATCTCTGTCCATCAATGTCCACACCGTCCAGGACACTCCTCCTGATTGGCCAAGACACAGCAGAGGTGCCATTGGCTTCCACAGCTGTCAAAGTCAATCAGCCAATCAGGGGAGGGAGCGGGGTCAGGTCAGGCTCCATGTCTGAATGGACACCGGGAGCTGTGACTCCGCTCCAGTGCCCCCAAAGTTGCTGACTGTAGGGGCACTCAATAGGAGGGAGTTCTCTAGCTGTGCTGGGAACTCGGCCTGTTCTCCTCTAATCAATCTTGTCCTGACACCAACACCCCGCACAGCCATTCACTGGAAAGCTCATGTTTTTGCTGCCTCTCTCATCCTTATGCAGCTGAGAACAGAGGGAATGTGTTCACTTATAAAAAAGGAAAAAAAAAAAAAAAAAAAGTATGCATAGTTTATTTCCCCCATATATAAAATGTTTTAAACTGAATGGGTTGTTTTATAAGGAGATTACAAATCACTTTAACAGTGAATAAGCAGGGAGGCAGAAATTATTGCAGATCTCACTATAGTGGTTAAAGCGGAGTTACACTCATATTTGCAGGTTGCTTTTATTTGAATGTCCAACCGCAGTGCAGTCCTAAATGGATTATTTTTTTTTTATTATTATGCCAAAATATCTTTATTTTAAAATGTGTCAGCGGCTCTAACGGTCCTGGCCACCTAGGTGTTATCGTTATCAGGCGATTCCCTTGGACTCCTGGGATATTGCGTCATTGATCCCAGATGTCCAAGGGAGTCGCCCGATTCTCTTGGCAGGTTGCCATAACAATGAGGGGGGAACTTCGGCTGCCTCCACCATCGCTTTGGCAACCTGCAATCAGCAAACTGTGCTGCGCAGTGATGGCACGAGATCGGGAGGTGCATGCTGGGTAGCCAGGTGCACCCAACCCCGGAAATTGCCATGAACGGGCTTAAAATGACCAGAACCGTGATGGCCCCTGTCTGCTTCCGAGATCAGGTAATTTTTTACAGAAAAAAAAAAAAAGACAGTTACATTTGCAACAGTATGTGTATATATATATATATATATATATATATATATATATATATATATATATATATATATATATATATATACACACTGTACAATCTGTGTCAATCATGGAGGTGCTTCTAGAAAACAAAAGAAAAATGTATTATGGTGACTGAAGTTCCACTTTAACTGACAAATCTCCATATGGTGCATTAACAAATAAATGCAAAACAGCAAGCATGTCAGAATGTAAAAGTCATATTCTAATGTAATTGTCAGGGGTTTCTCATGTCTACCGAACAGAATCAAGCAAAACCTCCAGTAAAGGTTGCGAAAATCCTTAAAATATATGTAGTAAGCTTGGGTTAAAATAAATGTAGAAGCAAGATTTCACCGACTTGAATGTGACCAATGTATTTTTCAGATAGTAAATATTAAACTCGTCAGAAGATTTATCATTAACTCATTATTTATGATCGATTCATGGTCCTTGAAAAAAACGTGCATATTACAACGTGACAGCCTCACAGAGTGAGGTTCAATCTCCGCTCAATATTCTTGCTTAAGCGGTTAACAAGTCTCAAAATAAACCATAAAAAAAAAAAAGTACGATTTGTTAAAAATCAATATTTTACAATAATGCAGACCAACATTAGACCAGTCACATGTGCCGTTTTCACCTTGGTGGGGTTTTTTCCCACTGCGGGCCCATCTTGCTAATGATGTGTAGTTATACCAATACCTCCATGCATGCCGCTAATGGAAAAAGGAAAAACTACAGGGAGCCCAGACAGTCTTGAATAATGGATTATTGCTAGATTTTCATTTTCTCTTTATGGAATAAAAAACAATTATACTCTCCAGAAAACGTGCTGCTAAACATGTGACTGATTATGTCTAATATACTGTTAAAAAAAATTAAAAAATTCTTGATTTCTATCCTGTGTATGGATTATAATGAAAATTAAAAACTGAACATGGTTCATAATGTTTAAGATCGCTTGATTAGTACAACAAGTAGGCCATAAACATTTTTCATTGATAATAAAAGGCTTCAGCCAAACACTAACCATAAGTGAAAGAAATGTTTTTGTGTTATTCATATTCTCCAAAAAATGGCCAAATGGCCATGTAAATTTATGAGCACAACTGTATAATCTATATACCCCCACACAAAAAGTGAACTAAATAGTGGAATGTATGTAAACTGAGCGCTATTCAGCATTGGTTGAAAAAATAAATAAATGTGCTGATCTTCGCTGCTTCCAAGTTTTCACAGAGATTGCAAAACATCTTCTGCCTCAACATCAATTAAGATGAGAACAGATTCCTGATGATAGATACAATCAGTTCATAGTACCTCAATTTTACAAAACAGAAGTTTTCGGGACAAGGAATATATATGGCAGTCACGATAAAAAAAAACAAAAAAAAAACACTGGATCGCCATTACTAGAATTTTTTATTTTTTTTAGAAAAACGCCATAAAACTATACATTTTATAAGATGCTATAACTTTTGCACAAACCAATCGATAAGCGCTTATTGCAATTTTTTTTACCAAAAATATGTAGAATACGTATCAGCCTAAACTAAGGGAAAACATTTTTTTATATATATTTTTGGGGATATTTATTATAGCAAAATATAAAAAAAAATAAAAAAATCTTTTCAAAATTGTTGCTCTATTTTTGTTTATAGCACAAAAAATTAAAACCGCAGAGGCGATCAAATACCACCAAAAGAAAAGCTCCATTTGTGGGGAAAAAAAGTACGTAAATTTTGTTTGGGATCTACGTCGTACGACCACGCAATTGTCAGAGCGACGCAGTGCCGAATCGCAAAAAGTGCTTTGGTCTTTGGCCAGCCAAATGGTCCAGGGCTTAAGTGGTTAAAGTATCTAAGGAATAAATAATCATAGACAGCCTGCATTGGCTAAAAGGAATCCATTCATACTGGATTGACAACAGTCTTTGGCACTATACAAGACTATGAATCTGTCAAATCTCTTGTTACAATCTACAACAGTGGTCTTCAAACTGTGGCCCAGGGACTGGGCACTGCTTTTATCGGGACCTTTGGGCACCATTTTATTCACGGATGCCAACAACGGGGCAAAATTCCTTCCAATTACACCAATGATGGAACAAAATTCACACCAACGTAACCAAAGATGGGGCATTGTTTACTCCCACTTTTGTCAAGAATATTTTTTTCTCCCAATGGCCACAGTCTGGCCCCCTAAAGTATGAAGGACAGTAAACACTCCCTTTGTTTAGAACGTTTGGAGACCCCTGCTCTAGAGCATACAGTACCTGAATGATTTTTACCATTGCTTGTTATACTATTACTCTGTGCATAAACTTCTGGCTTGGTTCTGCTCAGCCTGGTTTCAACACCAGACCACTTCACCACTCAACACCTTGCAAAACTCCTGTTTCAATAAGGCCTCCCTGCTCAGGTTTTACAAAACCCACATTAATTTCTGGGGCACTTGAGCCCCAGAGTACATAAAACCAAAATATATGCATTAGGATGAAAAGCAAATGTAGCTGTTGTCACAGACAGAGCTTGCGCCCTCACCTTAAAGTGGTATTAGCCCTAATAATAAAATTGCATTATATTGCTACTTACCTAATCCTTAAATTCGTAAATTTAACACTGGACATATTTAAACGCTGCTCTTAGGGGTATCAGGCCTTTTTGTGCTCCCCTGCATGTTAGCCTGTGTGTCAAAAAAATGTGGCCCACAGGCACATTGCATGGTCATTGAGTTTTTACATGCATGGGTGTGCCATTCAGAATGAATGGCAGCTCCGCACGTTTTCACTGCAGGTGGTTGCAGGAGTGGGAATCGCTGCGATACCCACACACATAGATGTGAGCCTAGCGTTAGAGTGTTTCCACTCTGAATGGAAGAATAGACACCTTTGGACAGCAGCATTGTGAATCTGGAGATAGGATATACTAATTATATAGTGCCACACAGCTACTGCACTCTTTATAGCTTAACTATACTTCAATTATCAAATATCAAACAATGTCCGTAAGAAAAAAAAGCGTATCCTATGCCGGAAATTATACGCAATGTCAAAATATGTACTTGACCCAGCATGGGCATACGCCTGTGGGAAATCTTGCAGGATTTGGTTCCATAGCTTGTTTAATGGAAGTCAATTTCCCCTCTCATTCCTGTTTGAAGGACTCTTTAGGATTGCGCAACATGCAATGTATGTATATCACTTTGTATTTTGTGATAACTATTTTTGTTATAATTATATTGTCGGGACATTTGGGGTTAAAAGAATACATATAAAGTCACATATTGTATATTTTGCATTTGTTCCTATTCATGTATATTATGAACAAATGATAGACCATTTTGTCTTTAAAGCTCACGAATAGACAAGAGACTATGGATGTCTGGCTGTGCTATCTCCCAGGTTATAACACAAAGGTTTTAGACACTTTGAAAGATAAATAAGTTAACAGGACTGGTACAGACTAACACAAAACATAGTATTGTCTTTGTATATTGATGCCATGGGGCTGATTCAATTCATATGGTATTGTCCATCTTAAATAATTGTTTCTTTCTAAAATCTTATATATATATATATTAATATATGTGTATTAGTAATTCATATATCAACTCGATAAATACATATATATTACTGTGCTTACAAATGTGAGTTCCTAGCTGTAATGAACTTGAGAACCTGTATTTCAGAAGTAAATTCTTACTTAAGGTTTTGCTTAGAAGTACTTTTCAAAGCATCTCACTCTCCTAGGAATTTAACTAATGGTCCCAGCTAAGATGGGTAAACATTCCCAGTCTATAAAGTGGTAAGAAATGTCAGAATGCCTGACAATTGTTTGACATTTAAGACCATTTATGGTGCTCCACCAAGACTTAAATCAAAGGGGGGTCATAAATCATGATCAACCCTGGACAACTCTAAAATTAGAAATTATTCCTTATACACTACCGCCCCTACAGGTTAAAAGTGGCATTACTCAAAATGGCCGCACAGTTGGTTGCTATGACAGCCTACCTAACATATCATTTGACATTGTGAGTGACATAGTAATGCGAGATACACACCCACTTCTTGGGAGTGTTAAAAAGGAGTTGCAGAGGACACGAGGGGGATCTCTGACCTGTTGCAGAGTATGATGGATAAGTGCAGCGGAGTCTAATTCAGATCAGACATATTCTGTAGTAACAGGAACTGGCTTGTTTATTGAAACATCATCACACAGACAAAGATGTCTCTCTGCCTCATGGTGAGAACACACACAGATTACAAGCAGGAAGAAGAAAACCAACAAGTACATCATTGTGATACAGAAAGCACAACATATCATAAAGAACACAGTCTATCATATCAATGCTCACTAGCGACATCTTGTGTCCTTTATCTAAACTGCATCGGATATATATTCTAAGCTAAGTTTGTTGCATATATCCAACACCCCTTCTCAACAAACTGAGGCTTAGTCCATTAAACCTATCTTCTTCGTAAGCTTTGAATGTCTTTCGGCGGTCAGAGGCTTTGTAAGGATGTCTGCTGTCATTTCCTCTGTTGGGCAATAAAGTAACTCAAGAAGACCTTGCTCTTGAAGATCCCTAAGAAAGTGAAACTTCACATCAATGTGCTTGGTTCTTGAATTAACTCCTTCCATATGTGCAAGTCCAATGCATCCTTGATTGTCCTCATAGATTTCTGTTGGTCCCAACTGTGGTTGACCTAAATCTGTTAATAGCTGTCTCAGCCATATAACTTCTTTGCTTGCTTCCGCTGCAGCAATGTATTCTGCTTCAGTAGATGACAGTGAAACAGTGAGTTGCTTCTTACTAGTCCAACTGATGGCGCCTCCTGACAGGAAAAATAAGTAACCACTGGTAGATTTTCTGTCATTGGTGTCTCCTGCCCAGTCAGCATCCACATATCCTGTTAAGGTGCTTTCATCGCTTGCTGGTAACTTGAGCTTGTAGTGCAAAGTCCCTTTAAGATAGCGAATGATTCGCTTTACAGCATTCCAGTCCTTTTGATTTGGTATTGAAACCTTTCTGCATAGGATTCCAACTGTTGCTGCAATGTCAGGCCTTGTAGCTGTGGTAAGGTACAGCAATTTCCCTATTGCTTTCCTGTATTGAGTATTAGTTGGTAATGGGTTATCTTGACATTTCATCTCCTTTAGGTAGTTGGTTTCCATGGGAGATTTCACTGGTTTGGCGTCTTCCATTCCAAAAGTTTCAATTATTTCTTGTATTTTGTGTCTTTGATTCAGAAGAAAGCTGCCATCTTCCTCTCTTTCGATCTGGATGCCGAGGTAATTCTTTATATTGCCGAGGTCCTTGGTGTCAAAGTGCCGATTTAGTTTTTCAAGTATTTCTGCTTCATCCCCTTCTTGCTCAAAACAAATCAGAATATCATCCACATAAATAAGCAAATAGATCCATCTGTTTACCAATTTCTTTGTGTATAAGCAGGGGTCTGCTTTGCTCCTTTGAAAGTTTTGATCTGTAAGCACTTCATTTATTTTTATATTCCACGCTCTGGCGGCTTGCTTTAGGCCATATATGCTCCTGCGAAGTTTGCATACTAGGTCTGACCTTTGTTCATCTTCGAATCCTGGCGGCTGTTCCATGTAGATTTCTTCTGTTAAATCGCCATGTAGAAACGCGGTTTTCACATCAAAATGTTTCACTTGCATTTTCCTTGTGACGGCTACTGTCAGTAAAGTCCGTATTGTAGTGTGCTTGACTACTGGTGCAAACGTCTCATCGTAGTCCTCTCCATATTTTTGAGAATAGCCTTTGGCTACTAGCCTTGCTTTGTATCGTTCAATTGTGCCATCTGCATTGTATTTCACTTTAAAAGTCCATTTACAGCCTATGGCTTTCCTTCCGGGTGGTAGTTCTGTAAGTGTCCATGTTTTAGTGTCATGCATGGATTTTATCTCTTCCTCAGCAGCCTTTATCCATTTAGTTGCTTCTTGTTCTGAAAGTTGAGATATGTCTTCCCATTTTACAGGTTCGTTGATACTGGTAGTACTTGCTTTGTATGAGAGACGTATAGGTGGTTTACCTTTGTTTTCTCTTGTTGACCGTCTCATTTTTGTGTCTGAGCCTTCTTGTGTCTGCTCTTCAGTACTGGTTGAGTCTACACTCACTTCAACTGTTTGTTCAGAAGTTACAGAGATTGGCTGGTCAATGTCAGTTTTCTCTTGAATTCTTGCTTCTACTGTTGTCATTACATTGTCTCTTAAATCTTCAACAAAAGTTACGCTGTTGCCAATGGTAACCTTGGCTGTTTTGGGATCTAGGATTCTGTAACCTTTGACATTGTCGCTGTATCCAACGAAGATACCTTCAAATGCTCTGTTTTGGAGCTTGGTGCGTTTTTCTTCAGGTATGTAGACAAATGCTTTGCATCCAAAAACTCTTAGATGTTTTACACTTGGTTTCTCATTGTGCCATAGTTCATATGGGGTTTTCTCCACTGTTCTGGAAAGAAGTCTGTTCTGCAAATATGTAGCTGTCATTACTGCCTCACCCCAGTATTTTTGTGGTAGTCCAGAATCTGTCAGCATACATCTGATCATTTCGGTCAGAGTTCTATTCTTTCTTTCAGCTACTCCATTTTGTTCTGGTGTATACGGAACGGTCTTTTGATGTTCTATTCCATGCCTTTTTAAGTATTCTTGTATCTTACCTCCTGTGAATTCACCTCCATTATCGCTCCGGAGTATGAGAGGTTTCCTCTGAAACTTGTTACTTGTCTTTGTTACATAGTCTTGTAATTTTTCGAAAACTTCACTCTTGTGTTGCATTAGGTAGGTGACTGTATATCTTGAATAGTCTATGAAAGTCACTATGTACCTGTTGCCTCCAGATGTTGGTGGGTTTAGGGGACCACACACGTCACTGTGAACTAAGTCAAGTGGTCTTGAGGCTCTCTTTTGACTGACTTTGGGAAGTGTTGCTCTTGTAGCTTTGGATTTGATGCAACACTCACATTTGACAGTGACTGGACAAGGGGATATTATCAGATCCCTTGTCAGATTCCTCCTCTGTAGTTCCTGTATGCATTCTGGGTGTCTGTGACCTAGACGTCTGTGCCATTTATGTATACAGTCATTGTGCTTGTGTGTACATAGTCTCACCTTTTCTTTCACTGTGTCGAGATGATATAGATGATCATCCAGCTTGGCACTTGCTATTGTCTGTTTGCCGTTTAGAATGGAACACTTGTCACCTTGGAATTTCACAGTGAGTCCTCTGGCTGTTAGACGCTTCACAGATAAGAGTCCTCCTTCTAGATTAGGAACATAAAGTACATCTTTCACTGGTATGGTTAAATTGTGTCCTGTATCATCAGGGCATACAAGGGTTCCGTGCCCACATCCTTCTGCATGTATCTTGCTTCCATCTGCAAGGTAAATAGTTTCTTTGTTGTTCGGATCAAGTTCTGTGAAGAAACTTCTATCACTCGTCATGTGACTGGTTGCCCCTGAATCGATGCACCAGTCTTGGCATTTACTGTTGCCTGTAGCCTTAAATGTGGCATTCCAGTTGCCTTCCCTCGGGTCATGGATTGTGGTTTTGACCTTTTGTTTAGCATAAGAGGGACGTTGTCTCATTTGCTCTGCTCTCCATATAGTACAGTCTTTCTTTATGTGTCCCTGTTTGTGGCATCTGAAACACACTCTGGTTTCTTTTCTGTGTAATCTTGCGTCTGTAGCTTTAAGAGCGGTACTGGTGTCGGTTTCTGTGGAGTCATGCATTAATTCCTTTCTTCTCTGATACTCATCTATGAGCCTGGTTTTAACAAATGCTACCGTCAAATCTGTTTCGGCTCGTGTCTCCAGTGCATTTATCAATGCAGTGTATGTATCAGGTAAACTGCATAACAACATGGCTGCAATGTGACTGTCTGTCATGTTCTCCCCGATTGATCTGAGTTGCGCAATCACTTCCAGCATTGCGTTTATATGCTCCTGCATGTCCTGTTCTTTGCCAAGTCTCATTTTGTAAAGTTTCCGCAGCATAAACAGCTTGTTGTTTAAACTGGGTCTTTCATGCAGTCTTTTCAGTACATTCCACATGCCTTTCGCTGTGTCCTCATTGCGAATATGAATGAGCTGATCATCTTCTACTAGTAAACTTATTGTGGCACGTGCTTGTCTGTTTTTCTTGTCCCAGTCCTGATTATTATCCTGTTGTCTGTCTGTAGTGGTAACCTCCCACAAGTCATCTCTGGATAACAGCATTTCCACTTTAAACTTCCATAGCTGGTAATTGTCATTATTCAGCTTTGCCACTGAGAGTTTAAGCTCTGAGTTTCCGGCCATTTTATCCCTCCTTTATATATAAACAGTCTTACTTGTCTATAGGAGATGTCACTGGAAAGCTTCTTTATGTCGATCTCCGCATCAGCCACGCTGTCTTCCGTTCAGGCTTTTGTTCTGCTTAGGCCGCACCTGGTCATAAGACTTTATCCGGACTCTGGGCCCATAACCTGTTGCAGAGTATGATGGATAAGTGCAGCGGAGTCTAATTCAGATCAGACATATTCTGTAGTAACAGGAACTGGCTTGTTTATTGAAACATCATCACACAGACAAAGATGTCTCTCTGCCTCATGGTGAGAACACACACAGATTACAAGCAGGAAGAAGAAAACCAACAAGTACATCATTGTGATACAGAAAGCACAACATATCATAAAGAACACAGTCTATCATATCAATGCTCACTAGCGACATCTTGTGTCCTTTATCTAAACTGCATCGGATATATATTCTAAGCCAAGTTTGTTGCATATATCCAACATGACCCTGATCTTCGATGAATCTTGGAGGGTCGCTGATGTGAGAGCTCTCACTCTCTCTCTGAAGGCTATCTCTATATTTGGAAGGAGATCTTGTACGCAAAGATGTAGGGGGTTGAAAGGAGTCCCTCATGGGACTTCACTTCTCGAACAGAAATAACTCTTAAATACTGGTAATGAATAATTTTGTTTATTTACCTTTTGATAGTGAATGTTCTTACATACACATAACTGAAACCATTTAAATATATTTGGCTAAGCAATTTTGGGAGTTAATTTTTTATTTTTTTGGAAATCTGTTTATTGAGTTTAAAAAAAATTAAAAAAAACAACATACATTGGCCATGACAAGAATTGACTGAGGCAAACAGTTACATGAAACACTGTGGGGAGCTCAAGTCATCACAATGGACTCAGCAGGCGGTCATTCACGGGTAGAAGGACAACCCTGGGCTAAAAAAGAAAAAAAAACATGCAGCTCAAAAACACATGTTATATTTACAGTTGTAGACTCCTATTCATCAGCAGGGGACAGCGAATTAAAGGGATTGTAAAGGTTTGTCTTGTATTTTCTAAATATGTTTTTTTAAGCTAGTGCATTGTTGGTTCACTTACCTTTTCCTTAGCTTTCCCTTCTAAATGTTTTTTTTCTTTGTTTGAATTTCTCACTTCCTGTTTCTCCTCCGTAAGCTTTCCACCATCATCCGAGCGGTGGAAAGTCATTTAGAACAGCTTACTGAACAGCTTACGGAGGAGGAACAGGAAGTGAGAAATTCAGACAAAGAAAACAAAGAAAAAAACATTTAGAAGGGAAATTGAAGGAAAGGGTAAGTGAACCAACAATGCACTAGCTTAAAGTAACCGAATTAGAAAATAAAAAACAAACCTTCACAACCCCTTTAAGTAGGGTGTGGGTCTGCGGCTGTGGAGGGATCCGCCAGCCATTTGGACCAAACCATATCATATTTTTGAGGGCAACCCCTATTAGCATAGCAATCTTTGTAAAGAGGCAGGCTGTTGACCAATTGTTTCCACAGGGAGATAGGAGGAGGAGTAAGCTTACACCAGCTAAGGGCTATGGATTTGCGGGCATAAAAGAAAAGTAACCCGACCAGGGTGCGACCTGCCACAGTGGGAATTATTTGTTCTATCAGGCCCAATATACATATTGCTATGGCGAGGGTTAGAGCGATATGGTGGTGATCTGCGTAATGATCTTTAATATCTCTTTCCAGTAATCGACAATGGCTGGGCAGGTCCAAAAAATATGAGTAAAGTCACCTGGTACTGTACCACAACGCCAGCACCCTAGGGGGGGGGGGGGGAGACAGGGTTCATTCTGTGTAGCCTGTGCTACACTGGTAAAATATGGTAAAATATGCGTGGTGAATCATCTTGAACTGTATTAGTCGGTCTCTCAGGGAGACCAGGGATCTGAAAGGGAAGTACCATATGTCATCCCAATCGCCGTTGTCAAAGTCAGGAATGTCGTGTAGCCATTTGTTTGAGTTTTTCCAGAGTAGGGAGGGAGGTCATTATTAGGTAAGAGTACAGTCGCAAGGTGGGTTTATCTGCACATCCTGATCTGAGGAGGTTCTCTAATGAGGACTGGACGATCTGGAGGGGAGAACTGGAGAATTGACGACTGAAGGCATGGGAAAGTTGTAAATATCTAAAAAAAAAAATAGCTCTGCGGGATGTTGAAATCAGATATCAGTTTGGGGATTGGGGCCAGAGATTGATTGGAGATTACTTGGGCCACTGTTTTAACACCGAATTTAGTCCAAGCGTGGGGTTCGGGCAATTTGTAAATGTGCTCAAGGGTCTTGAACCTCTGGGGATAGATTCAGGGGCAAAAAAATCTGAAGCCTGCCTCGAGATCACCACCCCAAGGTATTTGAAGCTCTTAAACCCATTATAGGGGTATATCAAAGGGGGTGGTGGTGCGGGCTGCTGGGTCTATAGGGAACAAAAGACTTAGACCAGTTAACCTTGAGGCCCGTGACAGCGGAGGAGGAGTTCAGAATCTGCAGTGCCCCCGTGAGCGAGGAGTCTGCATCATTGAGGAAAAAGGAGGAGGTCGTCTGCATACAGGGCGACCCTCTCCTCCAGCCAGCGCGCAGGCCCCTGATGTGCAGGGAGGCGCGCAGGGCCTCCGCCAGTGGTTTCATCGCAATGGTGAAAAGGGCCGGAGAGAGAGGGCAGCCCTGCCGCGTGCCTCTGGACAGAGAGAAGGGCCGTGACAGACCCCCCCAGCTTGACTGCCGACGTAGGATGTTTGTATAGTGTCTAACCACGCGATAAATATCACAGGAACCCCATTCTATGGAGGACCTCCCACAGAAAAGGCCATTCCACAGTGTCGAAGGCCTTCTCTATGTCTAAGGAGGCCACCACAGGGGAACCCTCATTGAGGTGTTGTGGATGTATGTTGGTGAATAGGCACCGCAGGTTGACATCAGTGGCTCTATTAGCCATAAAACCGATTTGGTCAGTCTCAATTACAGACGGCAATAGGGGTTGTAGTCTCATAGTGAGCAATTTGGTAAGAATTTTGAAGTCTGCGTTAAGCCTGTAAGAGGCGCAGGATGTGGGGTCTTTAGGGGCTTTGTGGATTAGTATTATGTGTGCATGACTCATTGATGTGGGAAGGGCGCCCTCCATTAGACAAGATAGTAAGAATAGAGCTGGGCCAGTTTGGGAGCAAGTAGGTCCCCGTGGGTTTTGTAGAACTATTGGGAGACCGCCTGGGCCTGGGGATTTTCCAGTAGGAAAGGATCCGATGGCCTTCAAAACCTCCTCTGGGGTAATGGGTCCCACCAAAGTTTCTCTTTCGGCATCTGAAAGCCAGCCGAGTGCCAGGGGGTCCAGCCAAGGCACCAAGTCATGTGACCTGAAATCCGAGGGCAGCACGGAGGTGTAGAGGGAGCTATAGTATTGCTGAAATACGTCCAGTATACCCGGGAAAGAAGAGATTCACAGAAGGAGACACTACGCTGGGTATCACCGTCAGGGGTAGGTCATGTTGTGCTAACATAGCTAGGAGGCGACTGTTCCAGTCCCCCTGTTCGAAAAATCTTTGCTTACGGTAGAGATCCAACCTAGTAAGTTCTGCCAGATGGAGGTGTAGTTCCCGTTTTGCTGTGGTAAGGACTTCAAAGCTAGAGTCAGTGGGGTCGGCTGCGTGGGCCCTAGCCTGGTTATCTACCCTACTATGTAGCTCAGTTGTGATAGCGGCTTATTCTCTACAGATCCCAGCTATTGAGGAGATGTACTGGCCCCCTAGTGAAGGCCTTTAAGGCGTCCGAGGTGATTTCAGGGGAGGAGGATCCTTCATTAAGTTCCCAGTATTCGGTGAGGCGAGGTGGGATAGTGTTAGTCAAGTCGGCGTGGGAGAGCCAATGGGTTCCCAGGCGCCAAAGGCCGTAGGTTCGGGAGGCGGGGGAGCAGATGGTAAGAAGGAGGGGGCAGTGGTCCGACAGCCCACTAGGCAGGTATGTAGCGTCTAGCACGTCCGTCAGCATTGACCGATTGGCAAAAGCCAAGTCAATGCATGAGGACGTTTTGTAGGTGGCGGAAAAGCCACAGTAGGTCCTAGTCGAAGGGTGTTTCTACCTCCAGACCTCGGACATTCCCATTGCTTGTGCCCAAGTGGATAAGACTGAGGAGCATTGTTTAGGGGGGATTGGTCTGTCTAAGTCCGGAGCTAGGATGGCATTAAAAATAGCCCATAAGTAGCAACTTGGCAGGGCAGTATGGGGTAACCCGTTCTAGGAGAGTGTATAAGGTGGAGGCCGAGAAGGGAGGAGGGATGTATATACTAACCACAATATATCTCATTCCCCAAACTGTGAAAACCGCCATCACATATTTGCCCTGGGGGTCGGTGTGAATCTGTTCCACTACGCATGGAAAGGATTTGCCGATCAGCACCGAGACCCCCCTGGCATAGGTGGAGTATGAGGCATGAAAGGCTCTCTAGATCCATGGCTTCTTTAGTGCCAGTAGTTTGCTGCCCATAAGATGTGTCTCCTGGAGCAATATAATGTGGGGGGAGTGTAGTTTAAGATGGAGTTAGTTATTTTTAACTGCAGTATGAAATTCCAAATATTAGGAGACATACACAAATTATGTTTGTCTTAAAGCTAAATGCCAACAGTTGTACGTTGGTTTTAGGGTGAGGTCTGTAAAAATAAATTCTCTAAATTTAAAATAAGCTGGTCTGTTTTGCCAAGCTTGTGTAAAAATGTTTGTTGATCTGTACACATATAAGAAGTAAAATAAGATCTGTTTGTGTCGAGAAGAGATAACAGTGTCAATGTAAACACAAGCTATTTACTAAGCCATATAGTCTCGGAAGGATATTTTACAAGTTACCAGGTTTTAAAGATACCAGGACGATCAGTAAGAACTATGAATACACCTTCTCATATAATGAATGTAAAGACTATCTGAACATTTAACCATCATGTACCTCTGATTGTAGAAGTACAGTAGGTGACCGCGATATTGTGTCAATCTCGCTCCCTTTCTCTGCGAGATTGACCACCTACGCGCCCCGTCATGGGAGCCAGCTCGCCGCGATGGGAAAAAGCCGTCATAGAAGAGACGGGGATCCGACTCCGAATTCTAAAATACCCGTTTGGTATGAATCATGAGAGGGAACTCCACGCCAAATTTTTAATAAAAAAACGGTATGGGTTCCCCCCCAGGGGCATACCAGGCTCTTAGGTCTGGTATGGATTGTAAGGAGAACCCCCCCCTACGCCGAAAAAACGGCGTGGGGGTTCCCCCACAATCCATACCAGACTCGTATCCAAGCACGCCGCCCAGTCAGGGATGGAGTGGGGTAGAGCGAGCGCCCCCCCCCCCTCCTGAGCCGTACCAGGCCACATGCCCTCAACATGGGGGGGTTGGGTGCTCTGGGGCAGGGGGGCCCCCACACCCCAAAGTACCCTGTCCTTATGTTGATAAGGACAGGGCCTCTTCCCGACAACCCTGGCCGTTGGTTGTTGGGGTCTGCGGGCAGGGGGCTTATCGGAACCTGGAAGCCCCCATTAATTTTTAAATTCAATACTTTTATTGTTTCCATACAAATACAGCAAAAAAAAAATATACAAATCCAGTTTATACTTGGTGCATTTTATGTGTATACAAAAAATTGCAAAAGTTAAAAATGTCCATCCATCCCATTCCCACCCCTGCCCTCCCTCCTATCTTGCTTTTAAAGTGCATACACGTTTTAGTTCTGTTCTTTTCCTTATTCTTTACCCATCTTTCCTTAATTAAAGTGAGCGGCCTATTTTACTTAACCAGTGCTCCCATATTGCATTACATTTTTTGAGGTTACCACGTCTAATCCATGTTCCCCTTTCCTTCCCAATTGTGCTGTTCATTGCATTAAACTGTGGGTGGATTTTGTGCCTGCCCTCCTTGAGACCCCTCTATTTATTCCATAGAACTAGGACGATGGTACACCCCCTATTTATTTGTATAATCATAAAATAAAAAGGTTTAATCATATTCTGCCTGCCATTTTAGTGCTATCAATTTCCTCGCCTGGAACAGACATCTTATAGCTGCTTCCAATGTATCCCTCTGCCCCATTCTCTCCTCAATGCATCCTAATAGGCAAACCCTGGCTTTGAGTTCCAGAGTGATTCCAAAGGTTGCATTTATAATGTCCAGAATCTTAACCCAGTATCCATGCAATTTTGGGCATTTCCACATCATATGGATGAGGTCCCCTGTATTTTGACATCTGGGACATTTATCATCTAACTTCCATCCAAATCCATATAATTCCTTAGGGGTATAATAAACCCTGTGGAGGAGGAATAAATGAGAGACCCGTTGTGACAGGGCTAGTTTGACTGGGACATTTATCATCTAACTTCCATCCAAATCCATATAATTCCTTAGGGGTATAATAGACCCTGTGGAGGAGGAATAAATGAGACCCGTTGTGACAGGGCTAGTGAGACCACTGTCCCCAGTTCCAGTATCCTGTCCCATTGGTCATTTGTTATAAAGTCCAATATATCCTCCTCCCACCTCTGTTTGTTCCTGCTCAACTTCTCTTTTCCTATTAACTGATCGCTGATCTGTTCATACAATTCTGAGATAAGACCTTTCAGAACCCCCGTCTTAATTAGTCTTTGGAGATGCGTGAGCTTTTGCCATCTTACCGGCTGTAGTTTAAATTGGGCTATATACTACTATATTCACTACTTGGCTCTGAGAAGGGTTTTAATGTGCAACCTGTGTACAGTTGTGCCACTCTGGTTATCCCACGTTTATCCCATTCTTTTAATTTTCCCATGGCCAAAATTTCTTTTAAATTATTTTCCCATAATGGGGAATATTCTGTTAGTCCTTTATATCCCAAAGCTGATTTTCCTGCTTGCCATGTTCTTACCATCATCTTTACTGTTGGGTTTTTCACCGAGAAAGGGTTGGCCTCTAAGGTCTATTACAGATCTATGAGGAGACCCTCTTAATATCATTTTCCCACTTGCAGCATTTGGAGGGGGGAAGTATAGAGGGGGGAGGAAATGCAACTGTGCCGCCAAAAAGTAACTATAAGGGTGTGGGACCGCTAGCCCTCTATTTGTTGGTAATTGCAACATTCGGAGACTGATCCTTGTTTTTCCCTTTTTCCAGATTAGGGTCCTAAAGAGGGTCTCTATCTTTTTAAACCATAGGTTATCAATCCATACTGGGGAGTTGTGGAGTATATAGAGCAATTGTGGCATCCATATCATTTTGATAAGATTGCTGCGGCCGGCCAACGAGAGTGGCAAATGTCCCCATATATCGGCTTTGCGTTTACATTTACCCAGAAGTGGCACTAGGTTATTATTTATAAATTGTTCTGGGTTACGTGTTACCACGATGCCCAGATACTCCATCTTCTCCCCAATTTTTAATTGAGGGATTCCTATACCATCCTTATTGCTTACCGTGTCCACTGGTAAGCGTGTTGATTTTTCCCAATTTATCACTAGGCCCGAGAATCGTCCGAACACTTCTACTGTTTGAACTGCAGTTTTAAGGGAAGTTGAAGAGTTGCCCAAAAAAAGAAGGATATCGTCCGCGTAAAGCGCAACTTTTTCCTCCTCTACTCCTCTCTGGAACCCCTGTATTTCCTGTCTTGCTCCAATAGCAATCGCCAAGGGCTCAATTGCCAGGGCGAAAAGGAGGGGGGACAGTGGACATCCCTGTCTCGTTCCCCTTTCCAATTCAAACGACTGTGAAACTTCATTATTTATTTTTATTTTGGCCCTTGGGGAATTATACAATGGCTTTATCCATTTAAGAAAAGATGGACCAAACCCAAACTTCTCCAGAGCGTACCAGAGATAGTCCCACTCCAGACTATCAAAGGCCTTGGTGGCATCCAATGATAGGATAGATATGTCTCCCACATTTCCGTTGGAGTCTGTAAGTTTAGGTACAGCCTTCTTATATTTATACTCGTGGACCGATTTGGAATTAATAAGGGGGCCACCAGATACTGGCCCCCCACCCTAGGTGAATGAATATGGGGTACATCGTACCCCTACCCATTCACCTGGAGGCAAAGTGTCAATAAAATAAACACACAACACAGGCTTTTAAAATAATTTATTAGTCAGCTCCGGGGGGGTCTTCACTCTCCGGGGGGTCTTCTTCCATCTTCACCGCTCTCCGCTGTTGTCACGGCGCTCCCCTATTCCTCTCCCGCCCGCTCTCCGGTGCCTTCTTCAGGGGATTGGCCGACCGCCATCTTCTTTTTAGCTCTCTTACTAGCGACGGCACAGCCCGCTCTTCTTTGCTCTTCTTCTGCCTTCTTTTCTTCTTATGTTGACGCGTCGCTTCCTCCCACTGTAATGCCGGGTGCCCGACTCGCACCGATTTATATAGGTCTCTTATGACGTCACAGTCCCTTCATGCTGCGTGGGTCCCGGAGCATGATGGGACTGCCGCCATATAAGGCGGGGAGCGCCGAGACAACAGCGGAGAGCGGTGAAGATGAAAGAAGACCCCCCCGGAGAGTGGAGAAGATCCCCCCCGGAGCTGACCAATACATTTTAAAAGCCGGTGTTGTGTGTTTATTTTATTGACACTTTGCCTCCAGGTGAATGGGTAGGGGTACAATGTACCCCATGTTCATTTACCTAGGGTGGGCGGTCGGTATCTGGTGGCCGATCTATTAAAGGGGGCTTTTAGATTCGGATAAGCCCCCGGCCCGCAGACCCCAACAACCAGGATTGTCGGGAAGAGGCACCGTCCTCAACATGGGGACAGGGTACTTTGGGGTGGGAGCCCCCAGAGCACCCAACCCCCCCACGTTGAGAGCACGCAGCCTGGTACGGCTCAGGAGGGGTGCTCGCTCGTCCCCACTCCTTTCCTGACCGGCGTGCTTGGATACGGGTCTGGTATGGATTGTGGGGGAACCCCCATGCCGTTTTTTTCAGCGTAGGGGGGTTCTCCTTACAATCCATACCAGACCTAAGGGCCTGGTATGCCCCTGGGGGGGAACCCATGCCGGCTTTTTATTTAAAATTTGAGTTCCCCCTCATGATTCATACCAAACGCCGCAGCTAGAATTGGCGGGAATCCAAGTCGGATCCCCGTCGCTTCTATGCCACGCTCGCTGGAATGTGATTTTCCTATTCCAGCAAGTGCGAGATGTCGGCACCATGTCGGCAAGAATAAGCGCGATGCCGTCGTGCTGGAAACACATTCTCCCCGACAGGTACTGTATATCAATTATTTGTTTTATCACGAATTGTACCCGATTTTAATTTAGCAATATATCTTTAGTTAATAAATAAGTAAATATATATATATATATATATATATATATATATATATATATATATATATATATATATATATATATATATATATATATATATATATATATATATATATATATATATATATATTTTAAATATTCATTTGGGTTACTTGTCTTCAAAATAGCAGGGATAAAAGAACTTTGGATTTCTTGTTTTGATATTGTAGGAACATTGTAACTCTCCTAAAGCACAGATTTACATATTTCCATAAAAACAATAATAGTTTATATTTTAGTATAAACATTCTGACAGTATATGTAGGCACTATGCCGCGATACGTCAATGGTTCTGACAGTATGTTAACCTCTGGGTGCACTCTGATATATTGAACTTGCCTCTTTCGGGGTTCCTTGTAACTCTTTTCTATTGTTACACTATACGGTTATTGTTCAGTTCAGTGATCACATGGTACAGACAGGGCCAATCACAGTGCATCAGCACCATGTAATAGCTGTCGCTCATAACAGCTTTACAATAGTACACCACTGGATGAATGGATGTCGGTCAAAAAATGATTGCAATGATCATCCCTGTTATAAGAAATTATAGTGTGTAAAAAAATACTAACCCACAGTAGAACAGTGTCACTATCAGTGCTCTGGTCACATTATATAAATAAAAAAAAAAAAGTTTTTTTTTTTTTCTTAACATACTGTCACCAGTCAGTGTCATTGATCACTGCCACACCAGTCATATGATGACACTGGACTTACCTGGCGAGTATGTAAAGAAAAGAAAAAAATGTGGGAAAAGAAATGGAAAACGATTTTATTTCTTAAATTTTTTATAAAATTGTGATAAAAAATGACAACTTTAAAAAAACTCACCAAGTCCCTTAATAAATACCTCAGACTGTCAACGTTCCAAAAAGGGGTCACATGTGGGTATTTGCACTATCCTGGCATTTTAGGGCCTCAAGAAATGCAACCACTGTCACATTAAAAAAAAAATCTGAGTGACCATGCAGGGCTACAGCTGTGTCATTCATTTACAGAGAACTGTGAATGAGAAAACTACAAGTCCCAGCTGTCACCGTGGCAGATGGCTTATAGTTCTCTCTTTCAATAACTTTTTATTTAAAAGTTTTAAAGAATACAACTGCCATCAGATATACAGATAGGAGCTTGATTTTGATACCTTGCAAGTTATAGGCTGCCGTACATGAAATATAGAAACTGTAGCAAATGAGAAAACATTTAGCGTGTCAAATAGATGGCTTGTAGTTCCTAATGAACTGTGAGAGTGCCGACAAGTAGCCTAATGCCACGTACACACGATCGGATTTTCCGTCGGGAAAACCTTAAATGTTTTTTTCAACGGAATTCCGCTCAAGCTTGCCTTGCATACACACAGTCACACAAAAGTTCTTTGAACTTTCGACTGTCAAGAACGCAGTGATGTACAACACTACGACGAGCCGAGAAAAATTTGAGAACCAGCTCTCAATCTTTTGTTGGTGGAAATTCCGACAGCAAAAGTCCGATGGAGCATTCACACGGTCGGAATTTCCGCTCAAAAGCTCACATAAGACTTTTGCCATCGGAATTTCCGAACGTGTATACGGGGCATAAAAGTTAATTCAAAAACCCTGCAGCTTTCAAAACAAATGCTGCACAGAGGTATGGGAGAAAGATGTAGGACTTGTCTGCAGGAGCCCGACATTGCACCCATGATTCATTAATCACAGGTGCAATGCTTTGCAGGTTCTTTGGGAAAAATAATAAATATACATTTTTTCTGTGCATATTATAAAAGGTGAACTTGGCCATAAAAATGTGCAGACTTGCAATTTAATGCTGATCCACATGTTTTAGTGAAGTTTAAATAGTATGGATCAAGCTGGTCCAAGTGAACTGTTAATGTACACTGTACAAACTGTATGTAGCCATAGATATATAGTAAACAGTGCTGTATATTTGTTCCATTCCACTGCCAGAACAAAATAGAGTGCTGCTCAGCCACTCACACGGAGCTTTGTATTTTATGAATTCTTTCCTCCGATTGTCCGAGTTTGAGGTTGTGACATTCACCTACCTCTCTGCCTTAGCCAATCAGTGGAAGCGTTTTATTCATTCATAGAATATAAAGCTCCCTGTTCAGGGAGAAAGAAGGGAAGTTCCTGCTCTGCTGCCAGAAGACACCGCTGTATACTGGACCATATACTGGAGATCAGCTTTAAGTGCCCTCTAATATGACTGTAGTTAGTGTTTCCAAAGGAAAGCCACAGGCACTACAGAGTACAAATCTAATCACCATAATCAAAGCCAAGAAGCAAATAAAGTGTGATCATTAACTGTATATAAAATGTAAGTTTTTTTATGGAAAATATCTGTTCTTTAGCTTTTACAGTATATGCTTTTAGAGGTCCTCCTTTATCCACTATATGAATTCATGTTTTAAGCTGAAGCCTTATACAGTTTCATAACATTTTCTGCATGGTATTAATAAATTTTTCACAGTAAGTTAAAACCCTTAGAACTTTTTTATTGGACAAATATCTTTCGTAAGGATTCAGTGTACATGTCAAAAATCAAAAACAAATGATGTCATACCTTACTGCATCTGTGTCAAACTGCAAATTGGGTTTATCGATCAGCCCTAAGGAGTACAGTTGATACGCCAAAGCACACTTTCCCACCATGAACTGAGCAGTATTAGTTCGGTCTAGGCAGTCAACACAGTTTGTTCGTAGAACACCAGTCTAGGTAAAAGAACAAAAACAAATATAATTTTTAAGGTGTAAAATAAAAATAAGTTAAAATCCAGCCAACAAGCTAAAGGCGCAGCTGAAAGGCGCAGCTGAAAGGCATTGTGAGCTCCGAGTCTGCACCTTTCTGTCCCCTCCCTTCCTCCAGTCTGCTAATGAACTCAATCATTGTGCTACTCGTGTGGTCCTGTAAGGTTAAATTAATCATGCAAGCTTTTATTGCCCAGACCATGTTAGCATAACCTTATATAATGCAATACAGCTTGAACATTATAATACAAACCCTCCCAAAGTCTATCTTTAATACTCACTGCTTTAATACCTACTTTACTTCTGTTAATAAATTAGTTTTTCCTTATAAAAAGGGGAACAAACATCCCTATGGTAACATTTAATATGTGCCAATTAAACCACTTCCAGCCCTAGTCTATTCTGGCAATCCTCTCCTACATGAAAAAATCATATTTTTTTGCTAGAAAATCACTCAAAACCCCCAAACATTTGATATACATTTTTAGCAGAGAACCTAGGGAATAAAATGATGGTTGTTGCAATGTTATGTCACACAGTATTTGCGCAGCATTTTATTTTTTAAATGAAATTGAAAAAAAAAACATTAACGTTCGCCCAATTTTTTGGTATAATGTGAAAGATGTTACCCATAGTAAATAGATAGGGGACATGTCACGCTTTAAAACTGCGCACACTCGTGGAATGGCGCCAAACTTCAGTACTTAAAAATCGCCATAGGCTACACTTTTTACAGGTTACCAGTTTAGGGTTACAGAGGAGATTATGCGCTAGAATTATTGCTCTTGCTCCAACGGTCGCGGCGATAACTCACATGGGGGGTTAAAATGCCTTTTACATATGTTGGCGCAACCTATGTATCCATTCCGTTCTGCATGCAAGCACGAGGGGATAGGGGTGTTTTAAATGCATTTCTTTTATACTTTCCCTTAAAAAAATAAAAAATAATATGTATCACCTTTATTTCTATTACAAGGAATACAGGGAACTTTCCTTGAAATAGGGATAGGGCATGACAGGTTCTCTTTACAGAGAGATCTTGGGTCAACAAGTCACCAGATCTCTCCTCCTGAGATATAAAAAAAAAATCTTGGGCTTTACAGCCAAAAAATAAATAAAAAAAATAGGATTTTATACTCACCGTAAAATCTTTTTCTCCGAGTTCATAGACGGACACAGCCTTAATATTGACATAGTGGGTATTGGTCACTCCTAAAGGAAGGCTAGGCAGAAACTTATAGTAAAGGTTAAACTTACCATACACACCCTACAGACCCGCCCAGGGGGCGGGCCCACTGGGTATAACCCCCTCTCTGCATCTCGCAGATCAGTTCATCAAAAAGCAGAACGAACATAAAAAGGAGGGATGGGTGCTGTGTGCGTCCATTTTACGGCGAGTATAAAATCCCATTTTCTTTTTCGTTCATGGACGGACACAGCCTTAATCTTGACATAGTGGGATGTCCCAAAGCAGTGTCAAAAATGAGGGGTGGGAAAATTAAAATTAAACTTCACCCCAAAACAATATAGAGCTCCTCCACTGAGGAGTTGCAACTCTAAACAGCCGCCTGTAAAACTTTGCGGCCAAAGGAAGCATCCGAAGGTGCACTCACATCAACCTTGAAGAATTTAGTGAAAGTGTGAACGGATGACTAGGTTGCCGCCTTACACACCTGGGAAACTGACGCTTGATGTCGGAAAGCGCAGGAGGCACTTATTGCCCTGGTCGAATGCACAGTGAGAGGAAATGGGGGCGCCCGACCCTTTATGGTGTATGCCTGAATCACTATCTGTCGGATCCACCTTGAGATGGTGGCCGACGAGACCGCTAGGCTCTTCTTGGGACCAGCCACCGAAACAAACTGAGTCTGACCTCCGGACTGGAGCAGTAGCAGATACATATACTCTGAGCTCGGACAACGTCCAAGGAATGTAACACCGCCTCTCTAGGGTGCGACGGATGAGGACACAAGGATGGAAGTACAATGTCTTCAATGAGATGGAAGGCCGAGACGACCTTAGGTAGAAAAGAAAGCTGCGGGCGCAGCACCACCTTATCCTTGTGGAAGATCAGATAGGGAGCCTTGCATGACAAGGCTGCCAGCTCAGAAACTCGTCTGACTCAACAGCCACCAAAAAGACCAGCTTCTGAGAAAGCGTCAACAAGGGAATCTCTCTAATCTCTTCAAATGGTGGTTTCTGAAGCACCGAAAGAACCAGGTTTAAGTCCTACGGAGGTAGCGGAGGGCGGAATGGAGGGGCCACATGCCAAAACCCCTGTACAAATGTTCTCACTAGAGTGAGTCGCCAGGGGTTGCTGAAAGAAAACAGCCAGGGCAGAAATCTGCCCCTTAATCGTACTTAACGCAAGCCTTTGGTCCACTCCACGCTGTAAGAACGGCAGGACTCTGGACACCAAATAAGTCAGTGGGATTCCACCTCATTTCCTCGCAAAGGGCTAAGTAAGCTTTCTAAGTGTGATGGTAAATCCTCCTAGAGCAAGCAGTGGTTCTCAACCCTCTAGTGTCGTGACCCCTTGATAAAATTTCCCAAGTAAAAAACAGTAAAAAAAATTAAAAATTATAGCGTGGGTTGTCCACAGCCAAGGCAAGACAAGCAATTTGTGCCCGCAAACCCACGGACATTTAGTGATCCCTGAGTGCCTTCCACTCGTACAATATTAAAACCCCTTATGGTACATTTTATGATGTACCACTCTCTTTGATCTTATTTCTTTCCTTTTTATCTCTCTCTATCCTAAATTCTTGTCCCCCCCATCCCTCTCTAGCCATCTTTCTTGTTCCCTCTCCCTTTTTTTGTTCCTACCCCTCTTTTCCTTTCCCTTCCGTGTATTCTCCATTTTTATTCCTTCTCTTACTCCTTGGTGGGGGGTGGGATGAGTGGCAGTGCTGGCGGTGAGTTGGGATGAGTGGCAATGCTTGGGGGAATTCTGATCAGCCAAATTAGGTGCTCTTGATCAAGGTCATTTGCTGATCTGAGAACTGTAGTGGGGACTTTTAATGGAAACTCTAATCACAGGTAGTGTGTCTCTGACTTTGTGGTGTCTCGTAGCAGTGACACCAATGCCAAAATCAGGAGACTGGGTCTCCTTCAGCCCCTCCCACTTCACATTCCTCACCAGTAAGCGGACCTCTAGTCTCTGCCCCCCCAGCCATGCAGTGAACTGAATGGGCAGCTGCGAAGAGGCTGAGTTGGCGGTCGTGGGCTCCAGGAACAGCCCAGCTACTACTGACTTCGTTTGAGAAGTCAGTAGTGTGTCTGTCTGACACGGTCGTTTAATTAATAAAGATGGCCGCAGCTCTGACACTAGAGGCCAACAGCGCTAATGCCACAAAACCATGGCCGCCAGTGTTATGCATCAATACATAGTGGGGCTACAACAAAATGGGCACCGAACGGCAGCTAGAGGCCCTGACCTTGTGAATTACTGAGGCAAAAGGCTGCAAGCAATGCCACTGCTATAGCGCCATCTTGGGGCATACTGCGACGATGCAGTACAGTCCTACAAACCGATGCAAGTGTAACACCCCAGGAAGTAAAACATGCAGAAATCGCCAAAAGTATGGCCGCCGAGCATCAATAGAGGCCAATACAATGCAGCTACAAGAACATGGCTGCAAATGCAAGTACAAACAATACAGCATGGATCACAGGGAAAATGGTTGCAGACAGCATGGAGCAGGACACAGGTAAGCAATCTCTCTTGGCACTTATACACTGATTTAGCTGACGTACATTGTTCCCCCCAGGTAAAGCTCCCCAGGGGAACCCCCACCCCAGCAGCTAGCTCAGAGAGCCTAGGGAAGAGGGAAGGGGAGAAGGGAAGCATAGAGCCCTTTACTGACCTCTCCAGGGATGCCCAGTTCTGTCTTCCTGCCGAAACAAGGTGGTAACTACTTACCCTTCCTGTGGGTTTATGCTGGAAGCATCCTAGACAGACCATCTCCTGCACGGTAACAGAGGTGGCTGTCGGCCCGGCTGCTGCGACTCGGCCCTCTAGACTGGTCGGTGAGCTATACACCCTGGAGCGTATAGCTCACCGGCCACCCGTACAGCGGCAGGCATGTTGTGGATGACCCAATGCGTAGCTATAGTCGGCACACGCTCGATGGCCGATACTGGGGGACTACAAGGATCTGGGATCCAGCCTGTCACCCAGTCGGCAGTTGATCGACGATCAGAGGAACGATTAAAAACTTAAACTAAACTAAAAGCCTCCAGGTCTATGGGCCCGAAGGGAGCCATGTCTTCTTAACTAGGCAGAAAAAAACTGATCTATGAGATGCAGAGAGAGGGGTTATACCCAGAGGGCCCGCCCCCTGGGCGGGGCTGTAGGGTGTGTATGATAAGTTTAACATTTACCATAAGTTTCTGCCTAGTCACTCCTAAAGGAAGGCCAACACCCACAATGTCAAGATTAAGGCTGTGTCCGTCCATGAACGAAAGAGAAATACTGTTTACATCTGCTGGCGCCAGAAGTGATGTCATTACGTCGCTTCTGGCCTTAAAGTCACTGACATGGCCGGAAACTATCTGGTCCACGGTCAACTCTATGGTAGACCAGCGCCGGATTCATTCTCTGTCACAATTGTATGCGTTATATTTTTTTTTATTTGTGAATTTGTGAAGTGGAGTTGCCTTTTAACTAAATTACTTTCTTTCAAATTTTTCATCTGCCACTGAGAGAAGATGGAAGTAGGAATGGTGCTAGCTTGATTAAAGTGCAGTGCTAATGTTGTGGGTAATATTATAAGCACCTATGCTTAATATGTGGAAAACGCAGTGACAAATGATCCAGGTAAAATGGTGCACATTAATAAAATCCTTGTGCTACAAAGTTACTGGTTATATCCACTCCAAAAAGTGTGCATTAAAATGACTAAGAAAGATTAATAAGTAAAAATATATTAAATACAAATATGATGAAAAAGTGCTTTGTTCTGGTGAACGTCTAGTTCTATACTTCACACAGTGATCCACTCAAACTATGCTCCTATGTGGACCGCGCTCACCGGATTTTCACCCCCTGACCTGACATCATCTGGAGCGCTACAGATGACATCAGGTCGATGAAACTGGTCGAGCGATCCAATAGAACGACACAACACTTCCGTTTTTCTGCATGTAAAGATATGCTCTGTTGATACAACCAAAGTGTGAGTACCAATAAAGTTGAATTTTTTTAAACGGTACTACACTATTTTGGGACCACTTTGTCTCCTTCATATGGGATAACCACAGAGCACCAACAGGATCACAGCAGGACGTGCCATAGCCAGAGTGCTGCAAAGTGGCATACACTGTAAACGCTGTAAACCCCAAAAGGGGGTAAAAATCCAGTGAGTGCAATCCACATAGGAGCACAGTTTGAGTGGATCACTGTGTGAAGTATAGAACTAGACGTTCACAACAGCACGAAGCACTTTCATCATACTTGTATTTAATTTATTTTTACTTATTAATCTTTCTCTTAGTCATTTTATGCACACATTTTGGAGTGGATATCACCAGTAACTTATTTGTAGCACAAGGATTTTATTAAGGTGCACCATTTTATCAGGGACATGTGTTACTGTGTTTTTCAAAATCACAGTTGTACATTTAACATTTATTTATTTTCACCTATTAATATAATTTTTTTCTCTTTGTAATTTATGCCCAAGTTTGGATTGGATAACACCAGTATTTTATTTGTAGCACAAGGATTTTATTAATGTGCACCATTTTACCTGGATCATTTGTCACTGCGTTTTCCACATATTAAGCATATGTGCTTATAATATTACCCTCAACATTAGCACTGCACTTTAATCAAGCTAGCGCCATTCCTACTTCCATCTTCTCTCAAACCATTATCTCACCTAGGTGAAAAATTAAGTAGGGGCAGCTGCTTAAATTAAGGGTGTTGATTAAAAAAAAACAACAAAAAAAAAAAACGTACTCACAGGCAATATTCGGTTTCATTGCGCGGATTCATTTACACCATTTCATCTGCCACTGCCTACCCTCTTCAGACGACATTTAAGACTGTTAAGAATAACACTGGGGTTTATGGTGCATGTGGATGTATGATTGAATGAATGTGTGCATGAGTGGTGTTGATTAGTTATGGTTTCTTTCTACCTTATCCTAACCCCCCCCCATTGAGAGGTGAAATGGGGAGGTACCTTCTCAGGGCTATGGGCTGGTATATTTGCCTATTAGGTCATGCAAATGTATTTTTAATGCATCTCCCAGGCCCTTGTGTATATATGTATACCTAGGCATGGTTTTGTTACTCCCCCTATGACCCCCCCCCCCCTTTTTTTGTTTTTTCGCATTGTATTGTGGATTCTATATCTAATTGCAAAATCTATAAACACCTTTTAAATAAAACAATAAATAGAATGACTCTGGGCTGGTGAAAAGCAGTTTTCCGTGTTTTTTTAGCCTCGGGATACACAATTATACATCAAGACAGGCAAGATCATAAGCCATTGAGCAGTACAGTCTTTACCTTTTTTCAGGACAAGTTGTACATAATAAACAAGTCACATAGTGTGCAGTATAAGAGCCCCACTGGAGACTGTATCTGCATTTTTTTATGTCATAATTTGTCTCATATGGCTGTTATGCCTGAGAGTGGCAAGATTGGGGCTTGGTAGAGTTAAAGCTGCTAAATCTAAATTACAGCTGCATTCACATTAAAGCCTTAGGTGTCCACAAAGTAAAGCTCAGCAAAATATGTAAAATCACTGGTAAAACTACGAGGGCCAATTTTAACCACTTCAATACAGGACATTTCCCATTCCTGCCCAGGCCAATTTTCAGCTTTCAGCACGTCATGCTTTGAATGACAATTGCGTGGTCATGCGACGTGGCTCCCAAACCAAATTGACGTCCTTTTTTTCTCACAAATAGAGCTTTCTTTTGGTGGTATTTGATCATCTCTGCGGTTATTTTTTGCGCTATAAAACAAAAAAGACTAATAATTTTGAAAAAAAAAAAAAATTTTTTACTTTTTGCTATAATAAATATCCCAATTTAAAAAAAATTCTCAGTTTAGGCCAATGTCTATTCTACATATTTTTGATCAAAAAAAATCAGTTAGCGTTTGATTGGTTTGCACAAAAGTTATAGCGACTACAAAATAGGAGATACATTTATGACATTATTATTATTTTTTTACTAGTAATGGCGGTGATCTGATTTTTTGTCAGGACTGCGATATTGCGACGGACAGATCTGACACTTGGCCCGACTCTGAAGCCGCTCCCGTACAGTTTGACTTGCAAACGACTTCTGTAATAAAAGTCAATGCAAGTTGCTCTGAAGTCGTCCCCAAAGGATACAGGAACCTTTTTCTAAGTCAGAGCAGCTCGAGTGGCTCCGATTAGAACGTTTCATGGAGCGTGACTTGTCAGGCGGCCAAGTCATCTGACAGGTCGCCTCAGTGTGAACCGAGGCTTAATGAGCGAAAGCAATTAACATGTTACTAGTATTTTTATGAGTGTCTGGATGGAGTCACTATAAAACTGTCCCAGCTGTGAACTATTGATTTGAGGTATCCTTGGAAATAACAAAAAACACAATGCCATAAATCTAAGCAGTAAACCTCATAAACGCTGTGCATAAATGATAAAACAATTAACAAATAAACATTCACATATGTAAAGGAATAAACAGTGATACCCAAAAACATGAAAGTCTTTGTGTCACGTGGTATATAGTATGATGTTAAATGAGTCCTCATGTGTCAGAAGCCTGGTACTTTCCAAAAAAATAAAAAATAAAGGGTCCAAAAAAGAGGGCCCATAAAACAAACAATCATGAAAAACAAATAAAAAGAAACAAAAAAATTGTCTATGGAAAAAGGGGAAGAAAAACAAATCCTCCACCCATGTGAAAAAACTCCTAAATGGTGAGAGCTTGAGTGATGTACAACTTTGACATTGGTATGGGGTGATAGTCCAACAGAAAGAAACCTCCACCGAAAGAGCACACGATCTGCTTACCAGATCTCGTTGGTCCCTTGTTACAGGGGCCCCCAGGTTGCGTGTATGGTGATACAAACAGCTGGGCTTAGTGAGACATAGGCAGCCTGGTAAGGGTCATCTCCACAATCCAATTCTCCAATGATGATAATCACATGTACATGGAGACAAAGGGATGCCTCGATCGTGTAAAACCTTTTAAAATGTTATTGTAGAGTAATCATATGTATAAAAACTCACACTTTTGCAGTAAAAAAGAAGCCTCGAGTCTGCTGTACCGGCCGGATACAGACAGACCCCGGTCAGTTGGGAAATCCTTGAGCAGTCCAGGGGGTGATGCCAGTGTGCCGCTTGTTCCTCCCGATTAGTTTTGTGAAAGACTCACTTCATCAAGGGGCACCTTAATTAAGTGAGCTAGGACGTCATCATGCACGCTCGCAAACTCGCACGCTTGTACCGCCACGTCCTAGCCGGCTCGGACGCTGAGGAGACTGTACACGGCGCTCGCCAGCCGACAGCATTCCCAGCCCACTTGGGACAGACTGCCAAATCTGCCGAGTATTTTACCTTGATTTTTATTTTTATTTTCATTTTTTCTATTAATTTTTGCCTGAATCTGGTAAGATCCAGTGCTTCTGGAATGCCAGTTGCTGTGTTTTTTACATGTCTAAACTTTTTTATAATAAATTATTTCCTGGAAATTTTACATACTACACCATGTGGACCTCGTTTTTTTCATTTTGAGTGACACACTGCAGTCTGATGCCAGAGACAGTGCATTAGTCTCTGAGGAGTCGTACGGGAGGCAGACATCAGCTGGAATACAATAGAGGGCAGTGCTTACCAACTAGAAGCAAGGTACCACCACCAATCGCTTTGCACCCCAGTTGGGGGACCTACATCTGGTGAGTGGGGACCTAAGAGGGGGAGCACCAAAGTCACCTTAATATTTGATCGTTTGAGACCGGCACCAAGTCATTTTTTTATCTATGTCTAGAGGAGCATTATTGATTGCACATGTGCGTTTATTTCTCATTTAATTATCTCTGTTAGCCCAGGAAACAGTGTACCTTGGACTAAAGGGACTTGCAGCAAACTTTTACAGTATATTGTCTTCACAGCTGTTGCACACATCCTTATAGGATTGTGTGTGTTTTTTCTAATCCAACTGTTTGATTTTTATATACAGTTCATCTTTTTCTTCATACAGTTTATTATCAATGTTTGATATATTTTGTTTCACTTTGTCTGGGAAATATTAGGAATCAGCTATATATGTGCACTAGGTCCCCCTATATAAAAGCACTGACCACAATCACATCCAGCAATTGCTGGCCTGCACAGGATCCTGACCTTGCACATAGGAGCGCATCTGAATACTACCGCATTTATTTTTCTCTTGGTTCTGTTTTTTTCTTCACATTTGCACACGTTACCTGGAAACCAGCGGAGGCTGGTGACCCAGATGTAGTCAAATTTTTTGGCATATTATACACACACATACACACATATATATATATATACACATACATATATACACACACACACACGTATATACATACACACACATATACATACATACATACACACACACAATAATAGGGTATCTACACACCCAATTTTTTGACTTAGTGGGTGTTTATAGGGAGTCCATAGACCATTGGATTCAGCCCCAACACAGGATAACCGACACAGACACCTTTGTCTTTGGGACCCGCCCCCTTTTTCTGTATCTGGCATTTTTTTCCTTTCTGTTGGACTATCACCCCATACCAATGTCAAAGTTGTACATCACTCAAGCTCTCACCATTTAAGAGTTTTTTCACATGGGTGGAGGAGGATTTGTTTTTCTTCCTTTTTTCCATAGACAATTTGGTTTCTTTTTATTTTTCATGATTGTTTGTTTTATGGGCCCTCTTTTTTGGAAAAGTACCAGGCTTCTAATACATGAGGACTCATTTAACATCATACTATATACCACGTGACACAAGGACTTTTTCATGTTTTTGGGAAAACTATCACTGTTTATTCCTTTACATATGTGAATGTTTATTTGTTAATTGTTTTATAATTTATGCACAGCATTTATAGGGTTTAGCGCGGTTCATTTTTCCCCATTTGTTCACTGTTTATATTACGCAGCGAATCGCAGCTTAACATTTTTTGCATCACAGCAAACGTTTATTTATCCGTTTTCACGGTCTTGTTATATTAGCGCAGTTTTCACCACATTTTTTCCATAAATTTAAGCATATTATACCAAAGATAATGAAATAGCACACAATATATGTTTTTTTTAAATGAATGCAAAGGTCTAAACGTTATAAAAAGTATAACAAGATATTGTCATTATTGTCATTACTGTGGTGGTTTCAAAATTCAGACTTTTTTGTTTTGTAGGATATTTTGTTAGCTTCTCAGTGTACAGTATAAAAAACAGACGGCATGCAAATGGAAGGCTCAAATCTTCAGCTATTACCTGTAAACGACCAGATGGCCCAACCACACCTCCAAGTTCATGCCACCTAGCAGAATAAAAAAAATAAAAAATTACTAGTACATCATGTTAGTAGCAGAATTAAGGGGGGGGGCAGGTGGAGCATGAAGTCACCCAAAGACTGAGAATTGGAAATCCGTGAGGTAACCTTCACAGTCTTGTTACATATAGTCAGAGAACATTTAGAAAATGGATTTCAGAGATAAAAAAAAAAAAAAAAAAGGTGTCTACTACACTAAACTGCTTCAAGTACTGATAAGACACCAAGGCTAGTCCTAGATTGCCCAGTACATACTTGTGGCACTATGCCTTTTACTGTGTCACTCACTATGCCTTTTACTGTGTCACTAGGCACTTTAAATTATCTGCAGTACATAATGTGCTCAAAGCATGTACAGTATACCAAGTTAATGGATCAATACAAAAATAGAAAGCACTAAATATATCAATTGAACAGCCTTATCATTAATGATATAAAGAGTGAATATTACTTACTTTTCATCAGGTCTTAAGACACTGCAATATGAATCAGGGCGATTAACAAAGAAACCAGTCTTCTTCACAACATTTTCGGCAATCACATTGAGTCGATCCAGAACATTACACAGTTTGCTGCAACAAATTAAAAGATGACGCTCATTTATATAAAAAAATAAATTGCTCTTTCACATTATATCTGTTACTAGACAAGTGACAAAGCTGTAGGCTTTAACTAGCTGTATACCTGGCTGGGAGAATACCAATGTACTGGATAATTGCTTAGTGTACTCAGATTTATATGTTAATATATAAACAAGCATAGTGGACAACCTAAGCCCTTAGAACAGGGGTTTCAAACTCAATTTCATTGTGGGCCACATCGTCAGTATGGTTGCCCTCAAAGGGTCGGTTGTATCTTTCTTGGGTGCGCCATTTACATGGGTTCAGAAGTGTGTTACGTTAAGAGTACAAAGTGCAGGGTTAAGGAGTGCTCTAGGTACAAAGTGCAGGGTTAAGGAGTGCTCTAGGTACAAAGTGCAGGGTTAAGGAGTGCTCTAGGTACAAAGTGCAGGGTTAAGGAGTGCTCTAGGTACAAAGTGCAGGGTTAAGGAGTGCTCTAGGTACAAAGTGCAGGGTTAAGGAGTGCTCTAGGTACAAAGTGCAGGGTTCAGGATTATGCCATGTACAAAGTGCAGGTTTAAGGAGTGCTGTAGGTACAAAGTGCAGGGTTAAGGAGTGCTGTAAGTACAAATTGCAGGGTTAAGGAGTGCTCTATGTACAGAGTGCAAATCTAGGTGTGTCCTATTTACGGAGTGCAAGGTCCAGGGTGTGCTGTGTACAGAGTGCAAGGTTTAGGGGAGTGCACGCACCCTCCCCCATACAAAACTTCCTTGCATCTCTCCTACCTTGCCCAGCTCTAGTACAGCCCTGTGTGGGTGGCTCTGCTTTGCAGAGAGAATGTTTTCTCTCAGATTCTGGAGATCGGTCCCCACCATGAACATCTGCAGGCATCTGTTAGTTTTGGGAGCCTCTGACAGCAAAGCTGTACTTTGTAAACACAGAAGGCCTCCGTGTTTACAGGTGACAGCGGGAACAGAGATAGTGAGAGCAGGAGGTAGCAGAATGTAATGGAGGGCCACATGGCAAGGCCTGACTGGGTGGATTCAGCCCACAGGCTTTTTATTCGACATATATACTTTAGAGGGATGCATGTTAATGCTCAACATTAATGCATAATCACATTAAGATATTTAACAAACTAGACCAAACAGTTAAGTTGGGCTTAAAAAAAAAAAAAAGAATCGTACTTACCGATGCTGCTGCGTCTGCTGGTTCTGGGACTGAGAACCGTGAGATCAAAGACCACCGATCACTTGGTTCTCAGAGCTCCGTGAGCAGAGATCTGGTGACAGTCGGTGCAATGCTCAAAAATTCAATCACTCAGACTAAATAGTATAGTATTTAGACTAGTCTGTTTGAACAATTGTATTTTTGAGCATTGCACCATTCATCTTATGCTTTGAACATGGGATTGATGTTTATTCAACATGTTTGTTATATGTCTATAGGACAACATTCTTGCTTGGTTTTCTTCATTTATTAGAAAAGTTGTTGAACATAGATTCTCCTGTATAAATACCCCTGACGAAGGGCTTGAACCTGAAACACGTTGAGTACCAAAGATTGTTCTTGGATTACTGGAGAGGAATTGAACAGTTTATGTACACTATGCAATTTTGTAATGTTTGCGATGACCATGTTATTGGCTTTTTTCTCTGTTTTTAGAGTTCAAATGAGTGAGTGATCACATTTTATATGCGTCACTAAATATGGGTTTTACTACTTCTTTCGGAGGCAGCCCCCCGCCCCTCACAGGCCCTACCCCTCTATCCCCTACCCCCCCTTTTTTTATGTTTTTTTTTTGCCATTTTGTTTGTTTTAGTGTTTTTTTGTTGTGTGTCCGTGTTTGACATGATCACTATTCAATAATTACTCTTTGAACCTGCGTGGTCATTAGTCCTGTGCCTTCCGTTTTTGTCTGACATGTCATATCCATTTTTCAAACACCCAGGGATGTGGCAACCGCTAACCATGTATTGATATGGTGGAAACATTTAAATGAATTTTAACTAAAATCTTTCCATAAGATTATGCATTTAATGTTATTTTCCTATAAAAACCCCCCTTCTGTAAGTTTCCAAAAGCTCTGAAACTGCTGCTGGGTGGGGTCAACTTGGATCTCATATCAGCAGATCCACATTGTCACTCAAGAGCCACTGTATAGTATTCCACTTCCCTTTTCTCTTGGCAGCTACATAACATGTTAGAAAAGGAAGGGGTGGAGGAAATAGGCCAGCACAGACAAAAAAAACACTCAGGAAAGAGAAAAGGGCTATGTATTCTGTACAGTGAATGCTTTCACACTGGGGGGTGCACTTGCGGTACGTTAGGAAAAGTCCTGCAAATAGCATCGTTGCCCATTGCACTGAATGGGCAGCGCTTCCAAAGCACCTTAAAAGCGATTTGAAAGCGCAGAAAAACTGACCTCTTTAAAAAGTAAAAAACACTCCACTAGCAGCCAAAAAGTGCTGCAAAAGTACTACTAAAGCGCCACAAAAACTAGCAGCGCTTTAGCACTAATAGCACAGCGCTGCAGTGTGAAAGCCCTCTAAGCATTTAACATGTTTGAATTGTCTGTACTTTACCTGCATTTTTTTTTCTTTAAAGCGGGGTTTCACCCTTAGAGGGCACTTTTTCCCCTTAGATTCCAGCTCGTTTTCTCTAGGGGAATCGGCTATTTGTTTTAAAATATGTGCAGTACTTACCCGTTTACGAGATGCATCCTCTCCGTCGCTTCCGGGTATGGGCTGCGGGAATGGGCGTTCCTTCTTGATTGACAGTCTTCCGAGAGGCTTCCGACGGTCGCATCCATCGCGTCACGATTTTCCGAAAGAAGCCGAACGTCGGTGCGCAGGCGCAGTATAGAGCCGCACCGACGTTCGGCTTCTTTCGGCTACGAGTGACGCGATGGATGCGACCGTCGGAAGCCTGTCAATCAAGAAGGAACGCCCGCTCCCGAAGACCCATACCCGGAAGCGACGGAAGAAGATGCATCTCGAAAACGGGTAAGTACTGCTCATATTTTAATACAAATAGCCGATTCCCCTAGACCGAACGAGCAGGAATCTAAGGGGAGAAAAAAAAAAATTTATAAATGGGTGAACTCCCGCTTTAAGTCATTAACAGGGCCTGTTTAAAGTGATATTTTTCTTTTCAGTGCTTTTTTTTAGGCATATAGACCATACCTTTTGGTATACTTAGCCATATCCCATGGAATGTAAACGATGCTCTGTTCAGGTGGAATAAACTGATTTAAATAGGTAACAGCTGCAACCAATTCATCACTAAGGATCCTCTCGTGTTTCCTCTTTTCACGCTCCTATAATGCATAAAGTTAAAATATATTAATACATTTTGACGTTTAGAGTTTTTTTAATCCAGAGTTAATTCAAAAGCTACCTAATTGGTCAAAAAACATTGAGTACAATTTCATTGTCAATTTTAGCTTCAAACACTTTGAACGTTTTCAATTACTGTTTTGCCTCTAGTTCCAAACCCATTTACTGAAAAACAAAAATACATGAATAGATCATAAAAGGGGAGATGCTAAGTATCCATCGGTGCTTTCTATATGCAGACATGACAGTACCTACCACGGGACAGCTACAAAACACCAACATTTCTTTTGACAGCCTTTATGAATTTTTCCATCTAAATCCAAACTTTGGATGAATAGAACAAGATGTCACATAAATAATCTTACTAACTACCAGGATTCCCATGGCCTCAAAAAAAAAAAAAAAAAAAACCCCTAAACGAATGATCGTGAACCAGAGTGGTTCCCAATCATGTGATCACTGATACACAGCCAATCATGGTAATCACATGAGGTTTGTTTACAAACTTGCTTTCTGAAGCCATCACTGTGCCGCAGACTACAGATTAGTGTTTAAAGAAAATTAAACATTGTATACTCAGTATTTGTCGGTATAAAATAAAAATAAGCAAGTTTAGTAAAACAGTTTACCAAAGAAAAGCCTGCATGCGTCCTCAACCACTTGAGTCCAGAAGGTTTTACCCCCTTCATGTCAGGCTATCTTTTTCTATTCACAACTGCAATAATTTAACTGCAGTCATGGCAACACTGCCCAAGCAAGAGTTATATTTTATTTCACACAAATAGAGCTTTCTTTTGATGGCATTTGATGGGTTCTTAATTTTTTGGCGATTTAAAGGAGCAAAGACTCAAAAAGTTTGAAATTAAAAAAAAATGTTTTCTTTCTGCTATAAAAATATCAAATACAAAAAAAAATTGAATTTCTTCATTAAATTTAGACCAATCTGCTACATGTCTTTGTTAAAAAAAATCCCAATAAGTGTTGATTAATTGGTTTGTGCGTTTAAAAACTATGATATATATGTGGATAGATAGATTAGATAGAGAGATAGAGAGATAGATACACACACACACACACACAGTATATATGCGTGCGATTTTTATTTATGTACTTGTTAGTAATGGCGGTGGTTAGAGACTTATGGTGGGACTGTAATAGTGCGGTGGCAATCTGACACCAACTGCAGTTAATGTACACCAGGCTGCGTTGCCGCAAGCTGTCACAGCCGGGTGCCCACAATTGTGGTGACGGCACTGGGCAGATGCAAGGGAGAGAATTGAGGTTTCAGGAGGCCGCATAGCTGGATCGTGGGACAGGTAAGAGAGTGTGTGAGTGTGTACGTTCATTAAAAGTCAGCGGCTATGCTTTCTGTAGCTGCAGACTTAATAAACCCAAACATTTGTGGAACTTGGCTTTAAGCACTGGGGGGGGGGGAGAACCTCTGGGGTAATCAAGGATGGAAGAGGACCCGGGGGTCCTAGTAGATAGGCTCAGCAATGGAACGCAATGCCAAGAAGCTGCCAACAAAGCAAACAGAATATTGGCATGCATTAAAGGGGATCAACTCAAGAGATAAAAAAAGATAATTCTCCCACTTTACAAGATTCTGGTCCGGCCGCACCTGGAGTATGCCGTCCAGTTCTGGGAACCAGTCCTAAGGAAGGATTTACTGGAAATGGAGCGAGTGCAAAGGGCAACAAAGTTGACAAAACAGTCCTCAAACTATGGCCCTCCATTTTTTCAGGAACTACAATTCCCATCATGCCTCGTCATGTCTGTGAAAGTCAGAGTTTTACAATGCCTCATGGGACTTGTAGTTCAACAGCTGGAGGGCCGTAGTTTGAAGATCCCTGTAATAAAGGGACTGGAGGATACTAGTTATGAGGAAAGGTTGCAAGCACTGAGCTTATTCTCTCTGGAGAAATGACACTTGAGAAGGGATATGATTTCAATTTACAAATACCGTACTGGTGACCATTAAGACTATTAGTATTGCTATTAGATAAGCACCTGAACGACCACAACATACAGGTATATACAATGTAATATTGACATATAATCACACACATAGGTTGGACTTTCAAGCCTTTCAACCTCACCTACTATGTAACCAAGTGCCATAGTTTGGTGCCGTTCCATGAGCATACTCAATTTTGAAGCATGACATGTTGGGTATCCATTTACTTACCATGCAAAGTAAAAATTGCAACACCCACCATTCTCTAGGGCCTGTGCTTAAAAAATATATAATGTTAAGGGTTCTAAATAATTTAGTAAAAGTAGATTTACACAGTCAGAATTGGCCCGGTGTTGAAGTGGTTAAAGTCATGTTGAACGATGCATACTAACAGGGAAACTGGACTTCTGATTGCAACAATAGGAAACAAATGCCATTGCCAAGTACACGTAAAATAAATAAACATTGTTTCTGGGATTAATCCAGCCCTTTTGAAATGAAAGCAAAAGCATATACCCATTTTGCAATAACATACAAATATATAAAATCGTCATTTGTTGATTTTTGACTATGGCCCTATTCACACCACAGAAACGCAGTGCAGATGCGCTTTTATGTGTCCTGATGCATTTTCAAAGCATTCCAGTGCACTTTTTCCCCCCAATTCACTTGTACAACGTTTGCCATTTTTAAGGGGGGCTGCTATAACGCAAGTTTTTGATGCGTATTGCCTCATTCTAGCAGAAAGAAATGCAAAATGTTCTACTTTTGTTGACTGTACTGGAACACATTGCAAAAGGGGTGAACTTTGCCATTGAAATCTATGCAACCTACTGTCCATGCTTTTTGGGAGCAGAAAAACGCACTGGACTACATTTGGTGTCCCTTAGTCTGCAACACAGTTTTGTAAAGAAACATTTTAGTGGCAAGTTGTGTTTGTTTATAGGTTTTATTTATTTACATTAGGTTATTTCCTTCCAATCAGTGCCGGTTCACACAGGGGCAGCACAACTTGCAGCGCGGCAAGGCGATCTGCACTTGACTTCAGAAGTGACTTGCAAAATTACTTTATTAAAGTCAATGCAAGTCACCCTGAAGTCGTCCAAAGGTCATACAGGAACCTTTTTCCAAGTCGGAGCAACTTGAGTCGCTCCTTTTCAATTAGTTTTTATTGGGAGTTTTAACAGAATAATAAACACATTTATACTGAGAGTTACATAATATTGCAAACTACACCTTGCTCCGTCAGAAGGGATAACAATGATACATCACGTAAACTTGCAAGAAAAGGAATCCTTCCGTTTTGTAGGTTAATTGGCTACGTTACCCTTGGATCAATTCTAGGTACAGCATCGATACCATGCTCCTGGCACCCCCATTGGGATCAAACTGTGCCACAGACCACAGGGGATCATAAAAAACAGGCAGTTGAGCCAAGATTTTACAATCCCAGACAGCCCACCCAAAAATTAACATGTAGCCATTTAGGGCTTTACACATGTCATAGCAAAAATTAAACCCCCTTTCACATTCATGGTATTTATGGACAGTGATTACCTGTAATAATAGGTGATAGATTTCCACTGTCCGTGTGTGGAAAAGCACCTGGAAATACATATACAAACCACATAAATGTGGTAAAAAAATAAGGTACACCACTCCACTTGGATGGATAGCTTATAACAGGCAAGATATCAATGAAAATACCAGAGGGACAGGGAACCTAATTAATTTGTTAAAAGTCTTAAAGTCTTGCCATAGGGATCACCATATCAAACTGGTGTAACATCTCTTCCAAAATTTATGACCGGAGGGGCATGGGATGGAGATGGACAATTCAAATTGTCATATATATGGATAATATATCTTGAAGAATCTATGTGCCTGTGTGCGCAATAAAAATATGACTATATGTTTGAACATATTAAAACTTAACGCAATGTGCGACATGTATCTGTGTTATAGTGAACTATCCCATGCCATCATATTCGGTAATTCAAAACTTATTTGCATACTGTGTTGTGTGTGGCATATACCTTTTAGTGTGCTATATATACAGCTTGCCTGCCCCTTCTCTCTCCCTCTTTTTTTCTTTCTTTCCCCTATCATAAGTATACGATATTTGTGTGTTGTCTATGGGATAACAATAATATATAGAACCATATCCATTTATTAATATTTGGTTCCTTACATCGGGCCCATCGAATGGAGATTGTATGGTGTATGGACCAATTATGTTGTTGATCTGATATGGGGAGTTATCTGACCATCAGTGGATCCTAGGCTGGATATTTGATCCAATGGCATGCCAATGATTGAAAGATATGGGTGTCTGAATGCATATTGTCCTGTACTCCATTAGGGAGATGTTTTATGTCCGTGTGCTTTTCCACACACAGACAGTGGACATCTATCACCTGTTATGGGAATCACTGTCCTGTGTGGAAACTATCAGGGGTATATTTACCGTATTTATAGGGGTATTGTGCGCTCCGGCGTATAGCGCGCACCCCTAAAGTGGACCCGACATTCCTGTAAAAAAAGATTTTAGTACTTAGTTTTGGGGTCTTGCGCGGCGTCCATCGGCGGCCTCGTCGGGTCCAGCGTCCGTCTGCGGCTTCGGGTGTCCTCTTCGTCGGGTGCGGTGTCCTCCTTGCTCGATCCCTGCGCAGAGTTTGAATACTGCGCCGGCATATACCGAGCGCAGTACACTCGTGTATAGTCGGGCAGGCTCGGCTACTCTCGCGCTCACGTCCTGTACGCCTAGGACGTGAGCGCGAGAGGAGCCGAGCCTGCCTCACTATACGAGTGTACTGCGCTCGGTATATGCCAACGCAGTATTCAAACTCGGCGCGGGAAAGCGGGTATCGGCGTATACCGCGCACCCACTATTTTGCCCTGATTTTCAGGGCAAAAAAGTGCGTGGTATACGCCGATAAATACGGTAGTTGGCAACTTGGCTCTTCATCTAGGGGGGGGGGGGTCTGATTTGTGGAGGGTGGGTGTGCTATTCATGCATCTCGGTCCTCCTTTGGGAGGAATCAAGCTTGTTTAGTTACAAGTATATGCAGTTATTGGGGTTCTTTTAATGGGGAATGATCTGGGTAGGTCCACCCATTATCTTTTTTTTTTGTTGTTTTTGTTTTTTTATTGTTGTTTGGTATCTTGGCCTGCCACCTCAACGCAATTAACTTCCTTGCCTGAAAAATGCATCTCAGTACCACTTCAAGGGAGCTGGCACTCTATTTTCCTCTATGCTGCCTAACAAGCATGTCTTAGACTCAGCTTCTAACTCAATTCTAAAAGTTTTATTTATTATGGTGACCACCTCCTCCCAGTATCTAAATAACTTTGGGCATTTCCACATCATGTGGATAAGATTGCCTGTCGCTCTGCACCTTGGGCATTCGTCAGTACTTCTCCACCCGAGATTGAACATTCTCCTGGGGGTATAGTATACTCTATGCAAGAGGAACAAGTGTGATACTTTCTGAGATGGGGAGATCGAGACCAATACCCCCCTCCTCAAGATCGCACTCCACTGTTCCATGGTCATTTGACCTAAATCTTTCTCCCATCCTGTCCTGCTCTTAATGGGGCCTGCCCTACTTATTGTTTTAGCTCCTAATCTAGAGTACAACTCAGATATCAGGCCTTTGGTTGTTTTTGGAGAGGTTATTTTCAGGAGAATGGGGGCCGAGGACCATACAATGGGTTGTAACCCAAACTGGGCTTGGATAGCATGTCGTATCTGTAAAATGTTTTATTTGTTATATTAAATTCCTGTCGCAGGTCTGCGAAGGATTTCATCTGTTCTCCATTGTACAGTTGGTTTAAACGGCTTATCCCTTGTCTCTCCCATTCTTTACATCTCTCGATGTCTTTTAATTCTCTTAAGTTTTGGTTGCACCAGAGAGGGGCAAATATTGTTATTCCCTTGTAGCCCATCAATGCTTTTGTTGTTTGCCACACTTTAAGGCTAAGTTTTATAGTTGGACATCTAGGGACGAACGAACCAGCCTCAAGTGCCTCTGCTATTGCCCTATGTGGTGCTCCTGTTAGCATCAATCTACCAGAGTGTTCGCCTCCCTCCAGTCCGCAATTCGCAAGTTGTTGTAGCTGTGAGGCTATAAAGTATGTTTTCGGGTGAGGTACTGCCATTCCCCCCTCTTTAGCTGGTAACTGCATGGTCTGGAGACAAATCCTAGCTTGTCCCTTCTTCCAAATTAACTCTCTGAAGAGGGATTCTATCTTTTTGAACCATTTTTGAGCTATCCAGACTGGGGAGTTATGGAGGATAGAGCAGGGATAAGCAATTAGCGGACCTCCAGCTGTTGCCAAACTACAAGTCCCATCATGCCTCTGCCTCTGGGTGTCATGCTTGATGCTGTCAGAGTCTTGCTATGCCTCATGGGACTTGTAGTTTGGCAACATCTGGAGGTCCGCTAATTGCTTATCCCTGATATAGAGTAACTGGGGCAACCATAGCATCTTTATCAGGTCCACCCATTATCTAGTTTTTATGTCTTATATATGTTTTTGATATAGCTTATAGCTTTAATAAAATCAGTAGTTAACTCTTTTAGGGGGTGTGCAGCAGTCTTTTATTTTTGGTCACTCTATATCAGATTGCATCTCCCGATAATACCGGTGAGTACTGCAGCCTTCATAATCAGGAGGGAATCCCATATTCTTTTTCTTTAAAACATCTGAAAAGCACTGCAGATCACTTGTCAGAGGGGCTGCATAGGCTTCCACACATCAGAATGAGCCCTGACTTGCTGGAAAACAATGTTACCAATTTTTCTTTCCTCATGACAATGGGTTGAACACAATGAGTATACCCATACAAGAAATGTATAATTAAATTAAAGATGAACTCCAGGCAGATATAAAATACATATTAATGCAGCTGTGTATTTAGAATACATGAACCACCTTAAGACTGTGCACTTTTAATGATATGTAATCCTCTGTTTAATATTTTGCTATATAAAAAAAAAAAAATGCAGTTTCTGTAATAAAAAAAATAAAAATAAGGTCTTCATAAAATTAGGCCAAAATGTATTCTGCTATTTTTTTTTGTTTAACCACTTCCCGACTGCCGCATGTATACGTACGTCCACAGAATGGCACGTACAGGCAAATGGGCGTACATGTACGTCCTTGCCTTCTAGCGGGTGGGGGGTCCGATCGGGACCCCCGCTACATGCGGTGGTCGGGTTCCCTCAGGGAGCGATCTGGGACGACGGCGCGGCTATTTGTTTATAGCCGCTCCGTCGCAAACGCTACCCGGAGCTGAAGAACGGGGAGAGCCGTGTGTAAACACGGCTTCACTGTGGCGGCGTATCGATCGAGTGATCCCTTATATAAAGGGAGACTCGATCGATGACGTCAGTCCTACAGCCACACCACCCTACAGTTGTAAACACACACTAGATGAACCCTAACTCCTACAGCGCCCCCTGTGGTTAACTCCCAAACTGCAACTGTCATTTTCACAACAATGCAATTTAAATGCATTTTTTGCTGTGAAAAGGACAATGGTCCCAAAAATGTGTCAAAATTGTCTGAAGTGTCCGCCATAATGTCGCAGTCACGAAAAAAAAAATCGCTGATCGCCGCCATTAGTAGTAAAAAAAATGCATTAAAACTATCCCCTATTTTGTAAACGCTATAAATTTTGCGCAAACCAATCGATAAACGCTTATTGCGATTTTTTAAGAAAAATAGGTTGAAGAATACGTATTGGCCAAAACTGAGGGAAAAAAAATTTTTATATATGTTTTTGGGGGATATTTATTATAACAAAAAGTAAAAAATTGCATTTTTTTCTAAATTGTCGCTTTATTTTTGTTTATAGCGCAAAAAATAAAAACCGCAGGAGGTGATCAAATACCACCAAAAGAAAGCTCCATTTGTGGGGAAAAAAAAAAAAAGGACGCCAATTTTGTTTGGGAGCCACGTCGCACGGCGCAATTGTCTGTTAAAGCGTCGCAGTGCCGAATCGCAAAACCTGGCCTGGGCATTTAGCTGCCTAAAAGGTCCGGGGCTTAAGTGGTTAAGATAACAATCATTGTCTATTATTCAGCCTGTGTGAAAGTTAGCGCCTACAAATAAATATGTAACCAATTTAAAAATGGATCAATCCAGATATACTGACTGCCTCTAAAGTCCGCAGGCTAGTCTATTTTATTCGATTTTATAAGTATTATTCCAATAATACAAATGTACCAGATGCCACCAGGCATGGGAATAATAAGATTCATTATTTTGCTTTGTTTTTCAATGAATTTAAATGTATTCATTAGGAAAATTTGGGAAATCAACACACAAATCATTAGTGTCACTAGGTTTTCTACCACTTGGAAGACGAATGCTAAAAAATTAACTCATTACTGGCATTTTAAAGAAATTCATTCCACTGAGATAGTCTACACATAGACAGTTTCCATGACAATGCATGAGTCATAGTGGAACATTAATACTATAAATTTCAGGAGCTGCATTATCATAAATGGCTAGGTAAGCTTTATGAATTTGTATAATTGCATTGCCATAACAATTTTATCACATTTTTGGCAAGAAAAGTGTTTTACGTAAAAAAATATTCTAGTGACTTGATGAAATGATACAGTATGTGTAATAGATACTGAGTTATGCTAATGGAAAATACTTTTACAGTGTTAACACAGCAATTTTTGTATTTCCAGGTCCCCTCTGTAACATAGTTTATTACTGGTTAATCCAGAAAGGCTAGGTTTACATCTGAGCAGGTACTGCTTCTTAGGAGATGCGTGGGGTGACATTACTCCTAAAGGACTGGAAACCACAGCACGGTTTCTCCTATTGGGAACAGCACTGTGCTATGTGGTTTCCTTGCACCTGCGTATTTTGGAAAAAGGTGCAGGGACCTTTTTGCTGCATTTTCTGGAAGTACAGCAGCCCATTCAAATGAATGGACTGCTGTACCAGAGCAAATGCAGCCACCAGAAACTGCATTGATGTGAACCAGGCCTGAGGGCTGGTTCACACCAGCATTACACAGGAAGGCGGTGCGCCAAGGTTTCAGTTACAGAGGTTGGGATAAACCATGTAACACTGACATGGATGCTTACAATATTCATATTTTTGTTTTAAAAAATTGTGAAAATAAATCTGCTGCTGTTACTGCTTAAAAAGTGTTAGCAAGATTCAGAATTTAAATAAATAGATTGTCTCACAGGCTTGGTTCACACTGCGGCAACTTGGGATCAGACTTGTAAGACTCCCAAGTTGTGTGACATGTGAAGTCCAATGTTAGTCAAGGAGAGCTGTCTTAATTAGCAATACTGAAGTCACTCTTAGTCAGATTCAGATAGCGTTACGCCGGCGTATCAGTAGATACGCCAACGTAACTCTAAATCTACACCGTCCTAAATTTAAGCGTATTCTGGAAATCACATACGCTTAAATTAGGCTAAGATACGAGTGGCGCAAGTCTCCTACGCCGTCGTATCTTAGGGTGCAATTTTTCCGCTGGCCGCTAGGTGGCGCTTCCGTGGAGTTCGGCGTACAATATGTAAATGACTAGATACGTCGATTCACGAACGTACGTGCGCCCAGCGCATTTTTTTACGTCGTTTACGTATGGCTTTTTCCGGCGTAAAGTTAGTCGAACAAATAGCTGGCCTAGTCAATGTTAAGTATGGCCGTCGTTCCCGGTTCGAAATTTGCGCCGTTCGTAAAAACGTCAATCACGTCGGGTCACCAATCATTTATATAAAACACGCCCCCTCATCATTTGAATTATGCACACTTACGCCGGCCCCATTTACGCTGCCGTAACTTAGGAGGCAAGTGCTTTGTGAATACAGCACTTGCCTCTCTGACTTACGGCGGTGTAGCGTAAATACGATACGCTACGCCGCCTCAAAGATGTGCCCGGCTACCTGAATCTAGCCATCTGACTTTAGAAAATGTTCCTGTACTACTTCAAGATGACTTCTATCAGACTTGTGCCCGTAGACTTTAATGGAAGTCGCCTCCAATTTGGATACTCATTTATATTGGATCCGACAGGAAGATTACCCAGGCATTTCCCATAAGTTGCTTCTAATTTTCTTCAAAGTCACATCAAGTAGTACTCAAATCGCCTGACAAAGTTGCCCTGCATTGACAGCAGTGTGAACCAAGCCTTAGGCCTTACGCATTTGGACATTTTTAACCCTGCTTTTGGGGGTGTCTGTTTTTTCTGCCTCTAAGTGCCCCTACATGTCAGCCTGTGTCCATGCAAACACCGGTTTTTAGAGGAGTTTAGCATGCATTTGTAATGCAAGAAAAAAAAAAGTAAAAAGCTTTTCAAAATAACCAACAACTAGCAAAAGTGTGCCACATTTAGTACCGGTTCACAACAGATGCTTTCCAGTGCAGTTTATTTCCGTGCTTTCAACAAAAGTACAACCTGCTGCATTTTTTTTGTCAGGAACGCATCAAAACCCATGTTAACACAGGAAAGCACATTGTCCTCAATGAGAAAATAAATAAATTTGCGAGTGTCAAAAACGCACATCAATGTATATGTAAAAATGCATTTGGAATGCAGAAATTATGGTGCAACAAGCCCTTAAAACAGGCAAGGCTGGAGAATAGAGAGCGTGCGAGGAGAAAGAGTGAGAGGAAAAAAAAAAAAAAAAAAAAGAATGAAAAGGAGATTATCCTGTAATTAAATATGACTTTCAGACACAGCACGAATCAAATTTCCAGCACTTGTTGGTAAACACCATTGGCCTCCTAAGTCCAATTATAAGTCCACAATTATTAATTGCAGAAAATTAGCTATATATAAAGTTTGTTCCCAACAGAGAGTCATGAATTTCAATTTGTACTTAAATGCATTAATAGTTTATAAAAAGGCACATTTTCATCCACCGTACAATTGGCAAGTTAAAAAAATAAAAATAAAGCACTTCACAAGTCACATGTCAGAGCCTGGTGAGCAAAAGCCTTGCAGTTTGCCTTTGACAACCGAGTCTATAAAAAAAATTTGTTAAGTATCTTTTATTTCAACTATTTTAGTGCTTTACTTCTTGTTTACATAAATTCTGCATCTTGTGGTTTTAATTGGCACGTATGCAATTATTTCATCACAGTCCAATTTTCTTCTCAGAAGGCAGAAATAAAAAAAAAAACTTTGGTTGACACTCCAATACCTTTGTGAACACAGTTTAAAAAACTTGATAAAGCAAACATTCAAAACGATAACACCAGAACAAATTTACTCGATCACTGACTGCTACCAATTAAAAAAAAATCTCCCAAAATGTCTTGATTACTGACAGCCAATTGCCCTTTTATAGAGAAGCAAACCAGAGTTTGAGCATGCATGCATACAAGACTAATCTATCAGAAATTTGTAAAAAAGCCGTTTAAAAGATACCTGTGTTCCAGACTTCATTCAAGGTTGGAGTGTTATTTTCGGTATAAATTTTTTTATTCAAATTTTTAAAAGAACAGAAAGGCATATAAACTGCCCACACAGGGGTTTAGAGTGGCAACATAACTCAGAAAAACTACATATACAGACCACCAAATAAGAATACAGTGGCAGTGGACATGCGCTAAGTCTAGAAAGTTGGTGGGGTCCAGGAAAATCTGCCGGAATATCAATGTCAAACCTGGAACGGTTAAATCCCCAATAGTGGTTGGCATGTTATTTTAACAGCCCACTGTTTGTCCAGTGCTCTCCCAACACTTTATACCTGCTTGCTCTGGTGTACCATAATTTTCAATCTTGCTGCCTGGTTCATGCCACTGTTTATCTGGCTATTCCAGACCCATGACCCTGCTTGCTTCAGTGTGGTTTGCAGTCTTGCTGCCTGGTCTGCTGTTCACCCTACATGCTCCAGAACCATGTACTCAATTTCCCCAGTGAGGCCCAGTGTCCTCATTTCCTCTTTACCACGTGATTCCTGTCCTCTCCACTGCCAATGGTAGTAATCTGAGCTTGACTATTTCTGCTAGTGCAGGTTAGACTTCTTTCATTAGAGCAGGGTGAACCTAGGAGCTGTGAGCTGGGGTCGGCGTCCAGCCAAGTCCCAAGCCTCCATGAGGGCATCTCTGGTGGAACAACCCAGCTGGCCCTCAGACTCCCTGTACTGGAGGATCCCACACACCTGTGGGTTCACTATATTTACGATCATGACAATTAAGGGAATGCCAGATATTTTTACCTGGCTTTCAAGTGCCAGCTCAACCAAAAATTAGAGATTTTACGGTGAGCATAAAATCCTTAGTGGGTATTGGCCTTCCTTTAGGAGTTGACTAGGCAGAAACTTATATAAAAGGTTAACTTATCATACATACCCAATAGCCCCACCCAGGGGGCGGGCACTCTGGGTATAACCCCCCTCTCTGCATCTCGCAGATCAGTTTGTCAAAAAGTAGTACAAACATAAAAAGGAGGGGAGGGTGCCGTGTCCGTCCATGAACTCCGATAGAGATTTTACGGTGAGCATAAAATCCTATTTTCTCTTTCGTTCATGGACAAACACAGCCTTAATCTTGACTTAGTGGGACGTCCCAAAGCAGTGTCAAAATGAGGGGTGGAAACAGCAAAAAAATTAAACTTCACCCTAAAACAGAGCTCCTCAACTGAGTTGTAACTCTAAAACAGCCACTTGCAAAACTTTGTGGCCGAAGAAGCATCCGAAGATGCACTCACATCAACTTGTAAAGTTTACGCCGCCTTACACACCTGGGAAACAGACACTAGATGTCAGAAACGCCAAGAGGCACCATTGCCCTGGTCGAATGCATCGTGATAGGGAGGCGCCCGACCCTTTATGGCGTAAGCCTGATCAGGATCTGTCGAGTCCACCTCAAAATGGTGGCCGATGAGACCGCTGGGCCCTTCTTGGGACCAGCCACCGAAACAAACTGAGTCTGAACTCCGTAACGAAGTAGTAACAGACAAGTATATTCTCGGAGCTCGGACAGCGTCCGAGGAATGCCACATCATCTCCTTAAGATTCGACGGATGAGGACACAAGTATGGCAGTATAATGTCTTCCTTGAGATGAAAGGTTGAAATGACCTTAGGAACGCAGCACCATCTTATCCTTGTGGAAGATCAGATAGGGAGCCTTTCATGACAAGGCTGCCAGCTCAGAACCTGTCTTAGCTGACATAACAGCCACTAAAAGGACCACTTTCTGAGAAGTGTCAACAAGGGAACTTCCCTAATGTTCTCAACAGTAGTTCTGAGGCACCTAGAGGTCATGGCGTTAAGCCATTGACTGTAAAGCAGGATGACCTATGGGACCTTGCGACAGCAGATCCTCTCATAGCGGTAGACGCCAAGGTGCGTCTTCCATTCAAATCCCCACGGAGGTAGTGGAGGACAGACTGGAGGGGCCACCTGCCGAACCCCCTGTAGAAATGTTCTCACTAGAGAGTGAGTCGCCAGGGGTCGCTGAAAGAAAACAGCCAGGGCAGATATCTGTCCCTCAACCAAAATAAGTAAGTGGATTCCACTTCATTTCCTCGCAAAGAGCTAAGTAAGCTCTCCAAGTGCGATAATAAATCCTCCTAGAGGATAACTTCCGAGCCTTCCTCATGGTGGGAATCACAGAATCCGACAGGCCCCAGTCTTAGTACCTGGCTTTCAATAGCCATGCCGTTAAGCCAGCGACTGTAAAGCAGGATGCAGTATGGGACCTTGTGACAGCAGGTCCTCTCTCAGCGGTAGACACCAAGGGACGTCTGCACCTAGCCGCACTAGATTGGCGTACCAAGGACACCGAGGCCAATCCGGAGCAATTAGGATCATAGGAATCCCGTATGCCTCCACTCTGCGAAGCAGAAGAGGCATAAGCTTTAGAGGAGGGAAGGCATAGATTAGCTGGTACTGACTCCACGGCGCCACTAACGCATCTGTCGTGTTCGGCCATGGGTCTCCTGACCTGGTCACAAACCTCAATATCTTCCGATTGAGTCGAGACGCCAGATCTATGTCTGGCGTGCCCCATCTTGGGCAAAGGAGCTGAAACACCTCCGGGTGCAGAGACCATTCTCCTTGGTCCAGGATCTGCCAACACAGGTAGTCCGCCTGCCAGTTTAACACACCCGGAATGTATATGGCCGACAGTGCAGATATGCTCCTTTCCGCCCACCTTATGATGTAAGCGACTTCTGACGCTGCAGCCAAGCTACTTGTTCCTCCTTGATGGTTGACATATGCCACCGCCGTGGCGTTGTCCGACTGGATCCTGACTGGACGCCCTCGTAGCCTCTGAGACTATGTGGAGAGGCACAGCCTGATCGCCCGAAGTTTCAGGACCTTGATCGGCAAATGGGAATACTCTGGAGAACAGCAACCCTGGGTCGACTAAACCCCCCAGACTCCCCCACCGGTAAGGCTGGCGTCCGTCGTGATGACTATCCAGTGATAAGGAAGGGACGACTTCACGGACAGAAGTGCCGGTGAGGTCAGCCACCACACCAGGGAGGCCCTGACCAGGTGGCTGATAATCCAGGAATGATGGGCACTTGTCCCATCTGGACAGAATTTTCCTTCTGTAGCACTCGTGTGAGATAGCGCCTATGGTACCGCCTCATAGGAGGCCACCATGAGGCCCGGGACTCACATGCAAAGTGGAGTGACGACCCTTCTGGGATGTCAACTACCGCACCGCAGCCCGAAGGTCTGCAACTTTTCCACAGGGAAGCAAACCTTTGCCTCTGAGGAGTCCAGAATCAATCCCAGATACACTAGGCGTTGAGTCATTACCATTACTGACTTTTGAATGTTCAGTAGCCACCCAAGTGTCTGAGGGTCTGATGTTATAGACACGCTCACCTCTAATTCTGAGGCTGAAGCGGCCCTCAGAAGCAGGTTGTCCAAGTAGCCCACCACAGCGTTGCCACGTTGTCTTAGTAGGGCGAAAATTGGGGCAAGCACCTTGAACACCCTTGGTGCCGATGCCAGGCCAAAGGGAAGAACCACAAATTAATAGTCGTCTTCCCCAACCGCAAAAGTTTGATGCTTTGTGCATATGGGGACATGTAGATGGACATCAGGAATGCCTAAGGATGCCAGAAAGTCCCCTGGCTGGAGGGTAGTAACAACAGAGCGGATTGATGCCCTCTGGAATCCTTGTACCTTCACAAAGCAATTGATGGCAATGAGGTCCAGGATAGGACGAACGCCCTCCTTCTTTGGTACAACGAACAGATTGGAGTAAAACCCCTGAAACTGATCCTGTACTAGGACAGGGAAAATCCACCCCGCGTTCCAGCAGGTCCGAGGAGCTGGAAGTAGCTGGAGGTTGAAGGAAAAAAAATCTGTTTGGTGGGCAAGATAGGAGCACTATCTTGTACCCTGATGAGACTACCTTGCGAACCCAACGGTCGTGGACCCGAGATGTCCACCGGGTCGCGAATTTGCGAAGACGTCCCCCCCACCCAAGGGATGGGTGGGGGCGCACCTTCATGCGGACGTGGTCTTGTTAACGGGTTTGCGTAGCCAGGGACGCCACTGTCCCTGAGCAGGTGTTTATTGGCCTGTGGTATTCTTCTTGCAGCGCTGGGCGGGCGAAAAAAAGGCTCGAGTGCGGTAAAGAAGGGCACCTGTCGCCAACGTGGCTCCTTCCCCTTATAGGTCTGAGGGAGCAAGGTGCTCTTACCTCCTGTGGCATCCTTAATGTCATCCAGGCAAGCTCCAAAGAGTCTGTCGCCTTTAAAGGGCAGGTCCATTAGGGCATTCTTGGAAGCTTGGTCCGCCGACCAATTCTACAACCAAAGTAGAAGTGGGACACCAGCGCCTCAACTATGGTTGGGCGTACCGATGAACCTACTACAGTGTATAGGTTACGGAATATCGACTCTGCCTTCTTGTCTGCTGGGTCCTTGAAGGCAGGAGTCCCCCCTCCACCGGAAGGGTGGTAAGCTTGTTTAGTTTGGACACAGGAGGGTCCACTATGGGGGGCGAGGTCCATTTCTTTAAGAAACCCTCCTCCAGTGGGTAACGTACCGCTAGGTTTTTAGGTACAATTTTTTTTTGTGGTCTGTCCCATTCCTTGTATAAAAGTTTGTCTAAATAAGACACAAGGGAACACCTTAGCAGTGCGGGTTGCCTTACGGAACCCAAAGGGGACCAGCGCTTCTGTTGATTCTACAGACCCCTCTATTTTTAGGGTATCTCGCACTGCAGTGATAAGGTCACTCACCAGAGCCTTCTCATGAGCTGACCTGGTCCAGAGTCATCCTCACTGTCTGGCCGCTCTAGGTCTGCACCGTCAGATACCTCAGAGTCAAGGTCCTGAGTGGTAGCTAGACCTGGCTCCGTATCTGAGTCCAGAAGATGGCGGGGGGAGGGGGCGCTTTCTAGCCCCCGTTCTTCCACACACTGATTCCACCTTGGCAATGAAGGCATCTAGGATTGCCGACATAGCATCCACCGATACATAGGGTGCAGGGGCATCAATTGCCAGCTCAGGTGTTTCAGGGGGGAAAAAATGTCCGTTTCTGACGCAATGCAGCCCACACGCTTGACACGGGGATTCCAAGCAAGGTGGACAACCCACCCTTTTAACTGCAGCAGAGATGAGGGGAACCCCCCTAGAAGACTCATCACCCTGGAACCAGCAGTGCCGTCTAGCTGAGGCGCTTCTTGTCCGCTGAATATAACTGTCAGTCTGCTGAATGGCTGTTATCAACAAGGCTGCTGTCCTTATCAGCTTTGCTAGTCAGCAGCGTGTGTCTGTTTGGCTCCTGATTTATAAGATGGCCACCACTCAGGCGCTAGACGTCAAGCATACTGAGGCCCCAAAAGCATGGCCACCAGTGCTGTAATACTTGCATGGGCTACAAAAAAATGGCCGCCGAGCGGGACGCTAGAGGCCCCAGTTTCATGGGGAAATGCTGCCGAAGGATAGCCGTTCTAAGCGCCCTTCTTGGGGCCCACAGGCCGCTGAGCAGCCGGGAGACGCCGTACAGCCGCCCCCCCCTGGGCGCTGTGTGAGCAACACCTTCAGCACTGGGCGGCTACAAGAAAATGGCCGCCGTAGTGCATATAGACCCCAGACGTATGGCCCCCTGGCTCTAAGTAGAGGCCAACAGTGTGGCTACAAGAAAATGGCCGTTTTGTGGTTTTATGCTGAAGCATCCTGGACAGTGCATCTTCTGCATGGTAACAGAGATGACTGTCGGCCAGGCTACTGCGACTCGGCCCTGTAGACCGGTCTTTATGCAAGCCCTGGAGCGCATAGCTCACCGGCCACTCGTAGAGCGACGGGCATGTCGTGGACGACCCAGCGCGCAGCTACGGTCGGCACACGCTCGATGGCCGAAACTGGGAAGAATACAAGGATCTAGGATCCAGCCTGTCGCTCAGTCGGCAGTTGATCGAAGATCGCAGGAAAAAAATAAAAATCCAGAATCTTGAACCAACAGCCTTCAAGCCATGGGCCTGAAGGGAGCCATGTCTTCTCCTGAAACTAGGCAGAAAAAAAACTGATCTGCGAGATGCAGAGAGGGGTTATACCTGGGCAGGGCTATAGGGTGTGTATGATAAATTAACCTTTTATATAAGTTTCTGCCTAGTCAACTCCTAAAGGAAGGCCAATACCCACTAAGTCAAGATTAAGGCTGTGTCCGTCCATGACCGAAAGAGAAAGAATGAATTACACCAACCACCCACATTTTCTACCAATCCTACAAAAGGTTTGAAAGTTTTGGTTGACCTTGATCTATTTGGCTGTTCTTAGAATTAAATCTGGTTAAAAGCGGTTAAACCAGCGGAAACATTGGCCTGTGTGGGGAATGAATGTTTACCTCCAACCCTAATCTAAAATGTTAAATTAACTTCCACAGTAGCATACATACTATATCTGTTGGCTGAAACATCTGCAAATAAGCGTTACTTGTCCTGAACCTACTAATTTAGTATAATGGTGGGATAATATCACAGCATCTATTCTTGGTGAGACATCTGTATGTAAATTATCACATTTAGATGAGTAAAATGACTAGTTTTTGTGGTGCCGTCACGTGTATAACCAAACCTTGCATTAAGAAGAAGCAACAAGATTTATTTCCCATTTTTAAAGTAGATGATGATTCAAAAACAGTGATGTTTTTTTGTTAGGTTTCTCATACTTGCCTTATGTTAGCAGGACAACAATCCTACAACATTAATACTGAGCAAGAAACAAAAAGGTAAATTGTCAAGCAGTAGAAAGTTCTGAATGATTTGTACTTCCACTGTGCATTTGTTTCCACTGAACATTACTGTGACAACAGAACATTCTAGAGAACATGATAGCCAGCCCCAACATGTTCCCAATATAAGCTCACTGTGTATACTTCAATTATTACGGGCATGAATCTTATGTAAGCAGTGAAAAATTACAAACATCTGAACTGTACATTACGTTTTGGACTCTCGAGTTTGGCTGAATTTGCCAACGGTCCCAGAGCAGTCCTCCAAATTACCTAGAAAAGCAACGATGCCATGCCAAAGTACAGATGGTCTTTGCCATGCATAAGCTCTTGATTTTAGTGTCTGAAATATTTGCCTAGAAGCTTTCATTACTGACTAAATTACACTCCATACAAAAACATGAATATCTGTCAGTTAAAAGAAACATTTTTATCTTAAAAAGATTTCCTTTAAAGGGGTAACTCCATTTTTGTTGTGCACAAACCCATAACCTCTTGATTATTGTACATCACATGGAATTTAAGCTTGTGTCACCCAGGCAGATTCTGACATCTCTCCTTGCTAGAAAATTACTTGGAACCCTATAAACATTTTTAAGCAGTGGTCCTATAAAATAAAATGGGCGTTGCAATTCTTCTTCGGTATTAAAGCACAGATTTTTCAAATCACAATTGTTGGGGGAAAATACACTTTAATGAGTTTTAGTGCACAAACAATTGAAAACCCATTTTTTTGGTAAAATAGAAAAGATGAGGTTATGCCAAGTAAATATAAGCCTACTACGGTACTCTCCATAGGCAAATATTTATAACCCTTTACAGGTTACCAGATTTGTGTGATACATGAGGTCTGGTGGTAGAATTATTGCACCTACTCTGATGTTCGCAGCAATACCTCACATGTGTGGTGTAAACACCTTTTACATATGTGTGCCGGACCTACATATGCATTCGCCTTTGCACGTGAGCAAAGGGCCCTTTATATATTTATTTTGTTTAAAAAAAATACGCTGTTTTTTTAATTACTTTTATTGCTACAAAAGGGATAGACGACATCCCTGATGATAGCATGGGCAGAGATAGCTTATCTTTACCGAGACATCCGGGGTCTATTAGACCAGTGTTTCCCAACTCCAGTCCTCAAGGCACACCAACAGGTCATGTTTTCAGGATTTCCCTCAGATGAAACGGCTGTGGTAATTACCAGGGCAGTGAAACTGATCAAATCACCTGTGCAAAATAATGGAAAGCCTGAAAATATGACCTGTTGGTGTGCCTTGAGGACTGGAGTTGGGAAACACTGTATTAGACCCCAAATCTCTCCTTTCCCCTTAAAAAGCATTTTTGGCCAGCAATGCTTTTTAATGCAAAACCAATCCTAGTGGCTAAATAGCTGCTCTTTCGCTTTTACATATGGCGGAAGGGGTTCCGGTGCCTTTCTGGGCTCTCCATTTATGGGATTGAAGTCGGCAGTTCTGCCAGCTTACTATAAAGAACCAGATAACCGAGGACCAGAAGTTTGATCTTAGTTTTGTACAGATGGTTTCACAATCCAGTAATGGCTCGTTTTCTGGGCAAAACCAGAAGTGACAAAATCCTTGACGCTTCCAGTTCCTTAGATCATAGATATGATCAGGAACTTCTGGTCCATGGATATCCTAATGGTAAGATGGCGGAACCACCAACTTCAGTCCCAAACTCCCCAGGGGAAAGGAAGAGCCTAGTAAAAGTCACCGGAAGGCAACAAGAAGGGGGGGGGGTCCCCTTCTACCATACGTAAAAGGGACCCATTAGCCACTAGGATTGGTTTAACATTTAAGAGCATTATCTGTCAAAAATGTTGCTGTAGCTGCATGCATTATCCTGGCATAACCACCAAAACTCCAGGCTATCATATGATATCCTTACGGGTGGGAAGTGGTTAAACTTTGTTGCAGATTCCCATCTGCTTCTGCTCTGAAGGAATAGCTTTTTGCTTGACCATATCCTTCTGATACAGATTTTAATGGGAGAGTCTGGTTATTAAAATCTCCTGGTGCACTTTAAGTGATCTGATAAGAAAAACTGCAGTGTCTGCATCCCTTTAGAAGCAGTGAAACCTTAAGGAGTATTTTGCCAAAGATTTGATTTTTGTTGCAGAGGATGCCCAAAAGTTAACTTGCATCTTAGTTTAGACTTCTGGGGGAAAAAAAAAAAATCAGTGAGCCAATCACACAAGCAGGAAATTACACTATAAGGGAAATACAATAAACAGAAAGCAGGTTGCCAAATTCCATGAAATTTTACAGAAAGTTACAGAGCTGCAGATTGAAATGGAAAGGAAGTTTGTAACATTTTAAAGCACTATTAAACCTGAAAGCAAATATATTGCAGCTTACCATATCTTAGATGAGATGGCTGCATTAGTTTCCTGTAACTGCTTATTAAGTATTAGCTGGAGATTGGATGGCACTCTACAGGAGGTGCATTACTAGATGGATCAGCAGGTGAAAAACAGAGGCAAAAAAAAAAAGACAAAACAGAAAACAAATGCAGCCACACAGCTAATGATTTAGAAGCTGCAATATTCTACATTATTGGGTTTAATACCGCTTTAAATATGGCTTTTACAGCAATTGCATATGCTATAGTTCCCCCCCCCCCCCCCTCGAAAGTGAAGTGACCCTTTAAAATAACTCTGTAAAAAGCAGCTGATTAGCTGAATGACTCATTGCTTCATCCGGGCACCATTCTTGGCATTCATGCAGATGGTTGCCTTGCTAAATCACTATAGTTGCTGGTATCTTTATATGAATGAAGCCAAGAAAATTGCAAGCTATTGTGTTTACTGATTTATGCACCCAGACAGAAAGGACATAGATTCACATCTTGACAGACATATGGGTGTTTTTCATGACACAGATCTACTGTGGGTAGTCAAAGTGTTTACCACGGAAATATTCAACAAGATAATTTTACTTTTCAGTATAGTTAATATAGAAAGGAGGAAAATTGAGGTAAGGACATAAAAAACAAGGTTCTTAAAGAGCATCTTCACTCTAGAACAGGGGTCTCCAAACTTTCCAAACAAAGGGCCAGTTTACAGTACTTTAGACATTACGAGCGCCGGACAGTGGTCAGTGAAAAGTTCCCGAAATCACTAGGAAAAAATAATGCCCCATTGTTTGTTTCAATGGGAGCAATTTGTGCCTCATCAATGGTGTGATTGGGCCCAATTGCTGGTGTCATTGAGAGGAATTGTGCCCCATCACTGATGCCATTGGGCACCATTATTGGTGTCATTGAGAGGAATTATGCCCCATTGTTGGTGTCCATTGTGAGGAATTGTGCTCCATCGTTGCAGTCATTGGGAGGAATTTTGCCCATCATTGGTATAATTGAGAGTAACTGTGTCCCATTGTTGGTGTCAGTGGGAGGAATAATGCCTCAATGTTAGTATCAGTTGATGAAATAGTGTCCCAAGGGCCAGATAAAAGTAAGCAATCTGCCACATCTGGCCCCTGGGCCGCAGTTTGGAGACCTCTGTTCTAGAGAGTAAAAAAATTAAAGCCAGCAGCTACAAATACTGTAGCTGCTGACGTTTAATAAAGACATTTACCTGTCCAGGGATCAAGGCTTATTATATTTTTTCACCGGTATGTTTACTGTGGGAAGACAACCGACTCCTTGCGGAGCCCTGCTGCGCCCTGTGAATGGTCCTGTGAATGGTCCTGCAGCCTACTGGGACATGTGACATGTTCCAGAAGGCTGCGGGCAATTTGAACAGAAGCGGGAGCGGGTACCTATTAAAATTATGTACCAGCTCCCTAAACAAAAAAAACGCAAGTGCCAAATGTGGTAAAGTGGGGGAGGACAAAGTTGAACTTCCCATTTAAGTTCATTATAAATTGTTACCATCGGCAACTCACTTTTGTTTTCCCACACTATCACAAAATACTCCTGTTCGAACATGTGTTGGAAAACACAAAATATATAGTCAAGTGAAATATCAGCGTTTTAACCCTTTTTCTCAAAAAGGCATGACGACACTGTAGCCACTTTGCTCACTGGGATAACTGGTTTCCCTATTTTACACAACACCAAGATATTAAAGCGTTTGCACACCGCTGAAATGAAAAATTACAAAGTATATACTACAGTGTGTACATGCCTCAATCCAAAGCACCTAGTACGAGTTACTTCCGACAGTCTACATTTCCCTCTCTACAGCACACAGCAGGTGACCAACAGCATCAGCCGTGCATGTTTTTTTGTGTAGATGTGAGACTGTGTAGAGGGGGTGTGTCCATTCCCTCCACTCAGGTCTCAGATTACACTCAGCTCTTCTATCAGCTATGCAGTGTGTGACATCAGATCCGTGCCCCTTGCAGCTGAGAAATGCTGTGTAAATTCTGTACTTTGAACAGCTCCCTGTAGGGAAGCGGATAAACAGATACTACTTATGTGTGAGGATTGGTATCATCTCTGTGTATTACCTAAGGAGAGGTCACTTTAAATTATATATGAAAGGTTTTACAACCACTTTAAATCTGGGATAAGGGCACAGAAAACAAGACTGCCAAGGAAATTAGTTAATTTTTTTATATCAAAGCTTTATCACATTGAGTCTTCGTGTAATGGTCTTACTCTCTAGATGCCCTTCAATTTTAATGTGATTGTTGAAATTTAAATCATTACTATTTCTGTAACTGGGAGAACAAAATACCAGAACTTGGTCACATGAATTTCACAGGTTATTTTACTAGAAGAGTGGTGGCAAACTTGGTAGATAGTGCAACACCCCCAATCCGTACATGTCTAGAGGGCATAAAAATAGCTTAACCACTTAAGACCCAGACCAAAATGCAGCTAAAGGACCTTGCCCCTTTTTGCGATTCGGCACTGCGTCGCTTTGACAATTGCACGGTCGCGCAACGTGGCTCCCAAACAAAATTGACGTCCTTTTTTTCCCCACATATAGAGCTTTCTTTTGGTGGTATTTGATCACCTCTGCGGCTTTTATTTTTTGCGTTATAAACAAAAATAGAGCGACAATTTTGAAAAAAAATCAATATTTTTTACTTTTTACTATAATAAATATCCCCCAAAAATCTATAAAAAAAAAAAATTCTCAGTTTAGGCCGATAAGTATTCTACCTATTTTTGGTAAAAAAAACAATCGCAATAAGCGCTTATCGGTTGGTTTGCGCAAAATTTATAGCGTTTACAAAATAGGGGATAGTTACATTGCATTTTTTTTTTACTACTAATGGCGGCGATCAGCGATTTTTTTTGTGACTGCAACATTATGGCGGACACTTCGGACAATTTTGACCCATTTTTGGGACAATTGTAATTTTCACAGCAAAAAATGCAGTTAAAATGCATTGTTTATTGTGAAAATGACAATTGCAGTTTGGGAGTTAACCACAGGGGGCTCTGATGGGGTTATGTGTGACCTCAATTGTGTTTACAACTGTAGGAGGGTGTGGCTGTAGGTGTGACATCGATTGTGTCCCCCTATAAAAGGGATCACACGATCGATGACGCCGCCACAGTGAAGAACGGGGAAGCCGTGTTTACACGCGGCTTTCCCTGTTCTTCAGCTCCGGGGACCGATCGCGGGACTCCAGCGGCGATCGGGTCCGCGAGTCCCGCGGTCACGGACGCGCGCCCACGACCCCAAGGCTGGGCTTAAAGGACAATGTACCTATACGTTGATGTGCCCAGCCTTGCCATTCTGTCGACGTATATCGGCGTGAAGGGGTCCTTAAGTGGTTAAAGGAAAAACCCAGCCTGAGCTTTTTAGGCTGGGCTTCTCCTGTGGGACACATGAGTGCATGTCTGCTCTTTGCTGATGTCACTGCAATCAGTCGAGGCAGCACCTCATCCCGACTTCCCAAGTCTGGATCCATCAGCTGCCTTGATTGATGGCAGTCTCAGCAAGCCGCCGAGATGGTCGCTGCCCACCCCTCCACAGCTCAGCACTCCAGTGAGCGTGGAGAATCCGAGAGGAAAGCTGCTGAATATCAGTAATGTTCGGTGGCTCGGTTCTCAGTGCAGAGATGGTGGGGGACAGCTGCAGCAACGGTCTGATGCTGCATCCACATAAGCATGTATAAAAAAAAAAAAAAAAAAGCTATACTTCTCCTTTAAGTATTATGAAATTTGTGTTGAATTCATGTGCTGTAAAAAGGCATGTTTTACTGTGTTACCACAATGCACAGCAACACGTGCAACACTATGGGGTTGATTTACTAAAACTGATGAGTGCAAAATCAGGTGCAGCTGTGCATGGTAGCCAATCAGCATCGAGTTTCAGCTTGTTCAATTAAGCTTTGAGGAAGCTGGTTGGTTTCTATGCCGAGCCGCACCAGATTTTGTACTCAGTTTTAGTAAATCAACCCCACTGTGTGTGTTGTGGTGCCATTTTAAATGGCACCCCAATGCACTGTTACAGTACTGGACAATGATGACCTTGTGCACATGGAAGTTTTAGATATACAGCCATCATTTTGATCGAGTTTTGTTGGCATTTGATTAGCACTGAGTTTTAGACTTCATTATATAGACAAAAAAAAAAAAAAAAAAAAAGGGACAGATTACATTTTATACACACACACACACACACCAAAAGTTTGGACACCTTCTCATTCAAAGAGTTTTCTTTATTTTCATGACTATGAAAATTGTAGATTCACACTGAAGGCATCAAAACTATGAACACATGTGGAATTATACATAACAAAAAAGTGTAAAACAACTGAACATATATTTCATATTCTAGGTTCTTCAAAGTAGCCACCTTTTGCTTTGATTACTGCTTGGCACACTCTTGGCATTCTCTTAATGAGCTTCAAGAGGTAGTCACCTGGCGCAGCACCCCATCACTCTCCTTCTTGGTCAAATAGCCCTTACACAGCCTGGAGGTGTGTTTGGGGTCATTTTCCTGTTGAAAAATAAATGATGGTCCAACTAAACGCAAACCGGATGGAATAGCATACCGCTGCAAGATGCTGTGGTAGCCATGCTGGTTCAGTATGCCTTCAATTTTGAATAAATCCCCAACAGTGTCACCAGCAAAGCACCATCACACCTCCTCCTCCATGCTTCACGGTGGGAACCAGGCATGTAGAGTCCATTTGTTCACCTTTTCTGCGTCGCACAAAGACACGGGGGTTGGAACCAAAGATCTCAAGTTTGGTCTCATCAGACCAAAGCACAGATTTCCACTGGTCTAATGTCCATTCCTTGTGTTCTTTATCCAAAACAAGTCTCTTCTGCTTGTTGCCTTTCTTTAGCCGTGGTTTCCTAGCAGATATTCTACCATGAAGGCCTGATTCACACAGTCTCCTCTTACCAGTTCTAGAGATGTGTCTGCTGCAAAAGGTGGCTACTTTGAAGAACCTAGAATATGAAATATATTTTCAGTTGTTTCACACTTTTTTGTTATGTATAATTCCACATGTGTTAATTCATAGTTTTGATGCCTTCAGTGTGAATCTACAATTTTCATAGTCCTGAAAATAAAGAACTCTTTTTCTACTTTGTGTTTAAAACAGATAAAAAAAAAAAAAAAAAAAAAACTTTATACATTTAGGGCAAAAAATAAACAAACTGCTACATGTGTTTTCTTAAGACCCGGTTCACACTGGGGTGACTCGTCAGGCGACACAGCCGCCTGACAAGTCGCGTCCCATTGTAGTCAATAGAACCATTCTAATAGGAGCGACGCAAGTCGCTCCGACTTAGGAAAAGGTTCTTGCACGACTTCGGGGGTGACTCGGGGCGATTTGCATTGACTTTTATACAGAAGTCATTTTGAAAGTCGCCTTAGAAGTCGCCTTTAGGTCGCCTGGCCGAGTCGCCCCCAAAGTCGTGCCGCCCCAGTGTGAACCGGCTCTAAAGGTTAGTGTCTACAAACTATTGTATATACACACACACTGAAATTTACACAGCTATACATGCTATACTGTAATGATTGTGATCAGTGACTTACAGTGAGACTGATAGGGTGGCGGCCAATCTGGCAATGACATTTGAGTTATTTACTAACCGACACTGATGTCGCTAGTGACACCAATACAGTGGCAATACTGTACACCGACACTGTACTAATGAAACTGGATGGGAAGGGGTTAACATCTAGAGGCAACCAAGGGGTTAACTGCGTGCCCAACCATATAAAATGTGTACAAATGTATCAACTGAAATCTTACGAGCTACCAAAAAGTATTAAATCTGAGACTAGATATTCAGCTGTTGGTATTCATCACATACCATACATCTGTGATAAACAATTTAAATACATGAAAATACCGCACTAAGCTAGTTGCTTAGCAATAACTATGCACCGGAAACTGACCGAAATGGTGTGAACTAGAGCCATTGGAATACATGGAAAACACTGCATGGATTTTTAGTGCAGAAAAAAATAAAGCTCACGGAACTGCATCTGGTGTGAACTGGCCCTAAGAGAAATGAGTAATGGATATAGTGTGATACTGTTTCTAAAAAAAATATTTATTCAAACAAAAGCCCCTATGCAGGGTACTTACATGGTACAGGTGCTTCAGTGCACCACTCTGACAAGCATAAAAATGTTGAGAGATTGTGTGCCCCTTGCACCAAACAGACCAGCTGCTGCCTCCTACACCATCCTGTCTCCTCGCTCACCTCACGAGTATCACACAGGGATATGACGTGTCTTTCTCAGGGGGATATCCCTGAGTATAATGACTTTGTTGAATAAATATTTTTTTATAAACTGTATCACACTATCCAGTCCTCATATACATGTGTCCTTGGACAGCATAGGATATCACAGGTCCATCTACACAGAACCCAGAGTTGGTTCGCTGGCATGTTTAGACCAAGTCTACCGTAATTGCAAGGTCACATCCCCCGAGGTTAGCATACTTATACAGGGGGAGCACAAGACTGGCGTCACTTGAACACATGTGGAGTATCACTACAGCTGTGGAGGAATTGTGGCTGAAATTTGGTTATCGATTTTCACCAGCACTATAGCACTTTTATCTTTACATCAAGATTTAAAGCATGTTATATGGACGTTAATGCAATTTATGGTTGTTTTATTGTATTATGTCTTAGCACTTTAGTTTGTATTAATTTGATCGATTTAGGTCTCAATTTTTTTGCCACTATATTTAGCACAGTCAATACTGTTTATTTGTATTTGTTATTGCTCATTGACACTAGCTTAGCGCGGCATTTTCATATATTTAATATGCAATGTGTGCTGCTTTTAATTTCTGACCTGGATGTTTTCTCTGCCTGCTTTTCAGGGAAAAGAAACACTCAGATTGCTGTTCCCTGTACACAGATTTCTGTGTGTTTGTAAACACAACTTTGTGTGCGATTGGCTCCTAGCTATAAATCTTTACATTACACGTTTTTTTTTTTTTAATAAAAAAAAACTATATGATTAACAAAAAAGAAAAAAAATACAGCACTTTACACAGCATCCATGACCAGGTTTAATAAAAGTTATTCACTACTCACTAGTCTAAATAAAAATTCTTACCTTGACAAGGTTCAGAATGATAATGGGCGATCCAAATCTCTGGAGCATTTGGTCAAAGTGGGAAGCTGCAGCGTGGGCATAGGGGTCCGCTTGGTCCACTGCCAGAACAGATAATACAATATTAGACAACAGAAAAATTATTATTGCTCATAAACTGAGACTGTCCAGGGGAGTCATTACTGTGTACAAGAACAATAAATTAATGCAAAAACTTCTTAGAGCATTTAACTTCTCAGCTAGAGGTTTACATGGATTCCTTAACTGAAAGTGGACTTGCCATGTGAATTGTACACATCTGTACAGAGCTAAGAACAGCAGAGTTAAAGTGCTTAGGAAAATCTATGGGAGCAGAAGTCATGAAAAGATTCTAATAAAAATAAGAATGCAAAATGACTTAAGAAAATTAATTTAAGTTAATAGAGCCAACCTACAGTTATAAAAAACTACAGAGATAGCAGCAGCCGTTATCCGACAACCTACGTCAGGGATCCTCAAACTACGGCCCTCCAGATGTTGTAGAACTGCACATCCCATGAGGCATTGCAACACACTGACATTCACAGACATGACTAGGCATGATGGGAATTGTAGTTCCTGAACAACTGGAGGGCCGTAGTTTGAAGACCACTGACCTACGTGGTCAATACATACCTTGTACAATAAGCCAACACCATACATACATGATGCTGCAGAATCCCTCAGGGTCACAGCATACACCTATTCCGTAACACTTGCATTGTAACAGCAATACAATCAATAGTTATTGTTCATAATCCAATATAAACTCTTTTTCTGTCTGCTGGCCCCCTCTTAACACAATTTTCTCAATTCTGTAAATCAGAAGTAGGCAAATCCAGCTGTGGTGAAACTACAAATCCCATCATGCCTCTGTCTCTAGGAGTCATGCCTGTGATTTTCCCAGGTCATGCAATGTCTCATGGGACTTGTAGTTTCCAAACAGCTGGAGGGCCAAGGTTGCCGACACCCGCCTTAAATGCTTTGCAGCTTCCCTCTGCTGCTTACTTTTGATTTCTAAGGACTACATATGCCATGGTACAATGTGCTTTACAAGCTGTGACTTCTGAACTGACTCCACCTCCTGAAACTCCTCTCAGCGCCTCTTTAGTTCAGAAGGCAGGCTCTGAATTCTTAGACACAGCATTGTCTACTCACAGGGCATAGTAAGAATGTGTCAAAGAACTTAAGTACCGTATTTATCGGCGCATACCGCGCACTTTTTTGCCCTGAAAATCAGGGCAAAATCGTGGGTGCGTGGTATACGCCGATACCCGCGCCGAGTTTTGAATACTGCGCCGACATATACCGAGCGCAGTACACTCGGGTATAGTCGGCCAGTCTCGGCTCCTTCCGCGCTCACGTCCTGGACGTACAGGACGTGAGCGTGAGTGTTGCCGAGCCTGCCCGACAATACACGTGTACTGCGCTCTGTATATGTCGGCGCAGTATTCAAACTCTGCGTGGGAAACGAGCGGGGAGGACGCCGCAGAAGGCAGCCGGACCCGATGAAGAGGACACCCGAAGCCCGCAGACGGACCCCGGACCCGACGAAGAGGACACCCGAAGCCGCAGAAGGACGCCGGACCCGACGAAGAGGACACCCGAAGCCGCAGACGGACCCGATGAGGCCGCCGATGGACGCCACGCAAGACACCAAAACTGTAAGTACAAAAAAAATTTTCCCCACAGGATTCGGGGCCACTTTAGGGGTGCGCGGTATACGCGGGAGCGCGTTATACCGCGATAAATACGGTATATGTGTAGGGATCTTCACAAAGTAAGGTTACAAACTTCAAGACAGTTCAGATTAAGAGTAGAAATAATTAAACAATATGGCAATAAATATATGAATTCAAAATTTTACCATAGATACACTTCAGGGTCATATGCAGCCTGTACCAGTTTTTCAACTTCTTGAACTTGGTGACTACGCAACCTCCCTCCCCATTCTCTAGTACAATGCTCTTTGTCTGAACTACTTAGCAGGTCTAGACACTGTCACGTGGGGGTGAGATGTGAGCGAGTAGGAATTTCCAAAAAACACTGATCTTTCTGCAGCAAAAAGTGCATGATGTTTTATACAGTCAGCTAGCGCGTGCTTATGTTAGATGTCTGGTGTCACTCATAGATTCGCTTTACAGTACAAGCCAAAAAAATCATAGTTCAACACAAAGAAAATATTTTTCTGCAGACATTCGAATGTTTCAAAGCGTTTTACTCTTAGCAATCATTCAGGACACAGTCACAACGATGAGCAGTTCTCTGGGAAAACATTTACGTAAATGCTGCTCCCATGTTGCCTGGCTGAATTAGGCAGAGCAACATTTTTCTTTTTAATGTTCCTTTGATGCTTTACCTTTGTCCATCTTGCCTGAACACAAGGGCATGATGGAATAACAGAAACATTGCCCTTATGCTTCAGTTACCTCACTACCTATAATCTAGTATACTAGTTAATTTATGTTTTATTTTTAAGAGTTTAACCAACACCACCCATCCTATTCCAATAAGTATATAAAGGCAACTTACATGTTATTGGTGGCTTTGGCATCATAGTGGAAATGTCCTGGGACCAATACAAGGGGACTGAGCCTCGAACTTGTACATAGGAGGAATAGCTTCCTGCAGTAAATGACATCACAGAAGCATCATGTACTATTTGCTCAGTCTCGACTTCATTGGCAACATCACCCTATAGGACAATAGAAACACCAGAGGTAAATACATTTTAGTAATATATAGCCATTTACAAGCTTCATTCTTTCAGCCCTGTAATTGCACTTCAAAATTACAATGTTGTTGTAGCCAAATGGAGATAATCTCCCAGCCATAATGGTTTCTACTGTACTGTCCTAATTTTGCAGTTCTCCTATGTCGTTCTGTCTATTGCTGGACAAAAAAGGGAGGTGAAGGTATTTCTTGAATAATTAGCTGCTTGAATTTTTAAAGAACAAACATGGTATAACTTGACTCCTCTATGCAGATGGTTTTGCACACAGCAGCCTAGATCCTCCTCTTCTTAAGTTCCCCTTTGCTGGTCCTAGTCCCTCCCTCAGTGCCCCTCAGCCAGCAGCTCGTTACAGGGCGCACCCAAGTCGGGTCAGAGCTCCGTATATACATTTAGACATGGAGCCCGACATAGCCCTGCCCCTTCTCTCCCCTGATTGGCTGACTGACTTTGACAGCCGCAGGAACCAATGGTGTCGCTGCTCCGTTTCAGCCAATTAGGAGGAAGAGTGTCTTTGATGGCTGAGGGGATCATGGACATTTCTGGAGAGAGAAGGGGCTCAGGTAGGTTATTAGGGTTGTGCTGGGGAGGATGCTACACGCAGGTTTAACTTAATGCATTAAAGGAGTTGTAAAGTAAAAATCTTTTTCACCTTAATGCAATCTATGCATCAACGTGGAAAAACTTCAGTGTTTAACCCCCCCCGCCCCCATTTTACTTACCTGACCCGTTGAAAGCCCTGCATTCGGTCCAGAGATCCTTTTCGCCGCTCAGCCTGGCCGCCGATTAGCAAGAGCAGATGGATTGACGTAGCGCCCCGAGGGGCGGGGCCGAGTGATAAAGTGAGCGGCTATGGCCGCTCGCAGTATCACGGGAGCCCCCCCGCAATTACTCACCACCATGCAAGCTCTCTCGCATGACTGTGGTCAGTAATTGCGGGAAGGACCAGAGACAGCCGCCGAGGGACCCCAGAAGACGTGGATCGGGGCCACTCTGCATAACGAACTGCACAGTGGAGGTAAGTATAACATGTTTTTATTTTAAATAAGATTTTTTTTTCCTTTACCAACACTTGAAGATAAAAAAATCTGCCTTTAAAAAACTTCAAGCTATCTAAAAAATTCCCTATATCTATATTGGGGATCAGTGCAACAAGATGTCTGGGCTTGAGTGCCCAGGTCTGCAGATCAGCCACAGCTATAAAAGCAAGGATTCCAGGCTTCCCGTTAGACCTTCAATTTAGTTTATGTCTTAGTTTATGCTAGTGGGGGTTTAAAAAAAATAAATAAAAAAAATAAATAAAAAAAAAATCGCACTGCTAGTGGCCGAATACCACCGCAATTCCAACGGTATAGCGGCGCTACACTATCAGCGCACCTCCCGCCCCAGTGTGAAAGGGGCATAAGAGCATGAACACTCAATCAACATACAAAGTTGGTAGGAACAGAGCCAGGAAATCTAAGAGACAGGTTCCACACTGGGGCCCTCAAAAGATATCAGAAGTCAGCCTACAAGTCTGTTGGGGAAAGAGTCTGTCTGTTGGGGAAAGAGTCTGTCTGTTGGGGAAAGAGTCTGTCTGTTGGGGAAAGAGTCTGTCTGTTGGGGAAAGAGTCTGTCTGTTGGGGAAAGAGTCTGTCTGTTGGGGAAAGAGTCTGTCTGTTGGGGAAAGAGTCTGTCTGTTGGGGAAAGAGTCTGTCTGTTGGGGAAAGAGTCTGTCTGTTGGGGAAAGAGTCTGTCTGTTGGGGAAAGAGTCTGTCTGTTGGGGAAAGAGTCTGTCTGTTGGGGAAAGAGTCTGTCTGTTGGGGAAAGAGTCTGTCTGTTGGGGAAAGAGTCTGTCTGTTGGGGAAAGAGTCTGTCTGTTGGGGAAAGAGTCTGTCTGTTGGGGAAAGAGTCTGTCTGTTGGGGAAAGAGTCTGTCTGTTGGGGAAAGAGTCTGTCTGTTGGGGAAAGAGTCTGTCTGTTGGGGAAAGAGTCTGTCTGTTGGGGAAAGAGTCTGTCTGTTGGGGAAAGAGTCTGTCTGTTGGGGAAAGAGTCTGTCTGTTGGGGAAAGAGTCTGTCTGTTGGGGAAAGAGTCTGTCTGTTGGGGAAAGAGTCTGTCTGTTGGGGAAAGAGTCTGTCTGTTGGGGAAAGAGTCTGTCTGTTGGGGAAAGAGTCTGTCTGTTGGGGAAAGAGTCTGTCTGTTGGGGAAAGAGTCTGTCTGTTGGGGAAAGAGTCTGTCTGTTGGGGAAAGAGTCTGTCTGTTGGGGAAAGAGTCTGTCTGTTGGGGAAAGAGTCTGTCTGTTGGGGAAAGAGTCTGTCTGTTGGGGAAAGAGTCTGTCTGTTGGGGAAAGAGTCTGTCTGTTGGGGAAAGAGTCTGTCTGTTGGGGAAAGAGTCTGTCTGTTGGGGAAAGAGTCTGTCTGTTGGGGAAAGAGTCTGTCTGTTGGGGAAAGAGTCTGTCTGTTGGGGAAAGAGTCTGTCTGTTGGGGAAAGAGTCTGTCTGTCTGTTGGGGAAAGAGTCTGTCTGTCTGTTGGGGAAAGAGTCTGTCTGTCTGTTGGGGAAAGAGTCTGTCTGTCTGTTGGGGAGAGAGTCTGTCTGTCTGTTGGGGAAAGAGTCTGTCTGTCTGTTGGGGAAAGAGTCTGTCTGTCTGTTGGGGAAAGAGTCTGTCTGTCTGTTGGGGAAAGAGTCTGTCTGTCTGTTGGGGAAAGAGTCTGTCTGTCTGTTGGGGAAAGAGTCTGTCTGTCTGTTGGGGAAAGAGTCTGTCTGTCTGTTGGGGAAAGAGTCTGTCTGTCTGTTGGGGAAAGAGTCTGTCTGTCTGTTGGGGAAAGAGTCTGTCTGTCTGTTGGGGAAAGAGTCTGTCTGTCTGTTGGGGAAAGAGTCTGTCTGTCTGTTGGGGAAAGAGTCTGTCTGTCTGTTGGGGAAAGAGTCTGTCTGTCTGTTGGGGAAAGAGTCTGTCTGTTGGGGAAAGAGTCTGTCTGTTGGGGAAAGAGTCTGTCTGTTGGGGAAAGAGTCTGTCTGTTGGGGAAAGAGTCTGTCTGTTAGGGAATTTTTGCTCCAAATTTTTTCAACACTGCAGTGGAAAACAAATGTCAATTTGACCCAATGAAGGAGAAAAAGGAACAAACTTTCTTATTACAGTTTTGTTCAAAGTTCTACCCATCTATGGATAGCTTAAAGCAGGAGGAGCTAGTTGCTCAAAATAAATTGATTTTTAAAAGTAAATGGAATTTTTTTTGCACATTCATACTAGCCTAGGTGGATGCAGCATGGGTCCAATGCTGCACCCATCCCCTTGCGCCTCTGCATTAAAAGCCGAGTGATCGAACATCGCCAATCTTCAGAGCTCCATGAACAGTAGACAGCTCTTCTCCCTCCTCGCTTATTGGAGCGCTGAGCTGTGGAGCGGGCGGAGGCTTTTAATGGCTCGCTAAGTGATCAGGATGATGCGGTGCCTGGACTGACATTGGTGACGTCAGTAGAAAGCGGACTTTAGTCCACTCTGCTGAAAACGGGTCACAAACAAAAACAGATTACACTCCTGTGATTCATAGAAGTCCAGCCAAACAAGCTTTGGCTATACTTCTCCTTTAAGCTAAAATGTGAATTTTAATGATAGGTTAGCTTTAAGAATAAAGATCCAGTTGGGATACTATAAAATGCTCCCTGTTGCTAAATATTTAGCACTCAAAACATTATGCTTTACCTCACAATTTGCTCCTCTCTTTAAAAAACGTGTGCCAGCAAATTTGCTTGATCTTCTTGCCATCAGAGTCACATAGACAGGTCGACCATAAATTAACAGCTCTTTGTACAGTTTAGGTAAATTTTTGATATAATGAACAAAACAAATTGAATAGAATCATGATATAAAACAATCACAGCATGTGACAATGCACAGATTTTGCCGACCAATCATCCATCAGTAAGGCCTTTTACACTTATGCAACTTAGGATCCGACTTGTGAGACCCAAAGTCGCAGGACAAGTGAAATGCCATGCCTCTCGCATTTGCAGTTGCCAAGGAACATCTGCCACCAGTCGTACCAAGGCAGCGTACCAGGAATGCCAAAGTCAATCTGGGGTAATTAGAATACTCTGCGAAGCGGACGAGGAAGAGTAGTTGCAGGAGGAAAGCATAACTTAGCCGATACTGTGCCCTCAGGACCACTAACGCGTAAAATGTGTCTGCCCAGGGATCTTTGGACCTGGCCCCAAACCTCAAAACCTTCCAATTGAGTCGAGAAGCCAGTAGATACACATCAGGTGATCCCCATATCCGTTGGAGTCGAAATACATCCGGGTGTAGAGACCATAGGCCAGCATCTGACAACTCGGGAGTCCGCCTGCCAGTTTTCTATGCCCAGACTGTAGGCGGGCGATAGAGGCAGCACATTCTGCTCTGCCCACCGCAGGAGGTGAGTGACAGCATGCTGCAGCCGTGCGACTTGTTCTTCCACGATGAGCGATATACAATGCCGTGACATTGTCCAACTGTATGTTCCCGCAGTCTGACCATGTGGAGGGGCACCGCCTGATCATCCTAAGGAGCACACTGATCGGCAGGCGGGATTCTTCCTGCGTCTGGCAACCCTGTGTCGACTGTACGACCAAACTCCCTCCTAACCGGTCGGGCTGGCGTCAGTCGTGATTACAATCCAGTGAAAAAGAAACGACTTCCCGGACAGAAGGGCCGGAGGCTTCAGCCAAAAGATCAGGGAATCCCTGACTAGCCGGCTCACCCGGATTTAATAATCCAAGGACAATGAAGATGTGTCCCATGTTGACAGGATCTCCATTTGCAAGACTCAAGTGTGGAATTAAAACACAGGGTACTGCCTCGAATGTGGCTACCATGAAACCCAGGACTCGCATGCAAAAGAGCAGTGACCACCGCCTGCATGACGCCCAACGCTTTACCGCAGCCTGAAGAGTCTGCAACTTGCGAAGGGAGACAAATTCTCGCCTCTGAGTCCAGAATCGAGCCTGGGTATTCTACGCATTGAGTCGGCACCAACACCGACTTCTGGAGGTTCCGTACCCAGCCAAACTCCCAAAGAGTGACTGGCGATCTCCACATCCTCCCCTAATTCTGAGGCGGAAGCTGCTCTCAGGTGGAGATCGACCAAATGGCCCATGATTGCGATCCCTTGCTGCCTCAGCAAGGCCAGGATCAGGGCGAGCACCTTGGAGAAACTCCTGGTGCCGTCACCAGGCTAAAAACGGGAGAGCTACCATTCTTAATGCTCATCCCAGACTGCAAACCGCAGAAACCCGATGCCTGACAAATATGAAGACTGCAACAAATGCGTCCTTGATGTCCAAGGATGGAAGAAAAAAAAATCCCCCGGATGGAGCGCTGCGACCACAGAGCAAATTGCTTCCATCCTGAACCTTTGTGCTGTCACAAAGCTGTTGAGGGTCATGAGATCCATGACCGGACCGACCCCACCCTTCTTTGGGACTACAGATTGCAGTAGAATTCCTGAAACCTTTCCTGCACAGGCATCACCCTGCACATCAGTAGGTCCTACAATGCCCCAAACAAGGCGGCCCGGCAATCCGGAAGGAGATGAAGGCGTGGGGGGAAAAAAAATTGGTTGACGAGAGAAACTCCATCTTGTACCCCGATGACACCACTTCAAAGACCCACTGGTTGGAAGTAGGGAGGGTCCACCGAGCTGCAAACTCTCAAGGGCGACCACCCCATAGGTCGGGTGGATGCAAGACCTCTTTGTCTGCAGATTTGCTCGCAGGAATGCTTGGCCTGCGAGAAATAAGGAAACTTTAGTCCCTCAGCGGGCACCTTGTCAGCCTGAAACGCTTACTCGCGGGCCCGGCGGACGGAAAAAAATGCTTGCGAGAAAAAAAAAAAAAAAAAAAAGGAGGGCCCCGGCCTACGCCGTGGTTCCTTATTTTTTTTAATTGTAGGAGCACCGTGTTCTCACCCAAACATTTTTAATAATGTCATCCAGCGAGGCTCCAAAAGCCTCTAACCCTGGAAGAGGAAATCCCCCATAGCTTTCTTGAACGTCTGGTCCGCAGACCAGCATTTCAGTCAAATCATATGTCACTCGGCTTCCTGTCTCTCTTGTGTGTGTAAATTGTGGGTAGTTCGTCATATGTTTTAACCGCAATGTCTCCTGGGAGCTTTTGTCATTGCTCCCAGGACGAGTTACCTCGTTATTTCCTAAAACGTAAGTGACGTAGCTGTAGCTCTCTCCCGTACTGAGCTATGCTTTGTACGGTATCATTTGAGCTTTGCTCACCATAACAATGGGGCGGTAACTTGATTACGACGCCGCCCGTTATGGCAAACCGGAAGCCGACATCCCTGCCCGACGGAACGAGCAGTGAATGCTGATGCAACACGGAAATGAGTGCTTGTGGGCTTCACATGCCCACAAGTACAATGAAAACAGCGGTACTGGGAGAATATAAGTGAATTCCATACGAAATCGGAAAGCGGAGGACTAAAAACAGCTAAAAAGTGAGTACTGTTTAAGTATGACATTAACGAATTATTGACTGCAAAAAAAAAAATAGACGTATGACCATGGGAGATCCGCTTTAAGACCAAGTGTTGCTACAAGAAAATGGCACCGGGTCATACCAAACGTTTTTCTGAGGTAAAGAGGGAAAAAAGGCTGTGAACACACTGGTCCTCAGTGTGGAGCCCCCCCCCCCATGGCACCAAACACCCCACATGGAGAGCAGACCCTGGACACCCCTGCAGCCCCAAGCCAGACACAGAGCCCCTCCCCCCGGTCAGTACACAGCAGGCCCAGCCACCACAGTGCATGGGAAGGAGGGAAAAAACAGGGAGAGAAGAAAGGAAGGGTGAGACCCCCTAGTCGACCTCCCCAGGAATGCCCAGCTGTTCCAACCTGCCAAAACCGGTGTAACACTACTTACCCGTCCTGCGAGGACTGCTGGACGCATTCCGGACAGACCCACCACTCGAGTGGTACGGGGGTAGCTGTTGGCCACAGCATACTGTGACACGGACAGTAGTAGTCCGGTCATGTGTGCCCAAGAGCATATAGCTCACCGGCCACCCACATGTCGTGGCTGACCCAGCGCATAGCTAAAGGTTTGCTCACGCTCGATGGCCGGACTGGAGAATCAAGGATCTAGGATATCCAGCCTGTCACCAAGCTGGCAGTTGATAGTAGATCCCAGGATCAAAAAAGTAGAAATAAGTAAATCTCCTAGACAGAAAAAAATAAATAAAAATTAGCTGCTGCATGCAGGGAGAGGGGTTGTACCCAGAGGGATCGCCAACTGGACGGTACTGTACAGTTTTGATGTTTTAACATATTAACATATTTCTGCCTAGTCCTCTCCTGACAAAAGGCAAATACCCTACTGTCAAGATTATGCTGCTGTGTCCGTCCATAAACAAAAGAGAGAAACAGTTTACTTCCTCTTTAAGGCTCCAGTTAACCCGAAGTTATGTCATAACATTGCCTCTGGGTTATTAGATCCTAGACCCGAGAAAAGTGGAAATTGCAGCTTTGCTCTCGTGTGACAGGAGAGTCTGCGTGAGCTGCAGAAGGTGGCGGGACATCCCCTCCCACTGCTTGTAACAGCAGCCGAGTGGTTATTACAAGAAAGCCAACCGTCTGCTCTAAAAAAACGGTACTGGGGGTAATGCCTTGAAACAGAACCCTGCATATTTGGGTTACGTCAGCGTCAAGGGGTTAAGCTCTGCAACTGCAAAGTGCAGTCCATTTGCCGTTAGTAAATCAACACCTATTTTTTTTCAACATTTTCTAAGGAAAAAAATCGTTAAGCACCATCACCACAGTCATTACATAAACATGAAACTCATCTTTTTCAGTTGATTGATCAGGTTGTAAAGGATACTTGACTGTCCACAAAAACCATGAATTATATAAAGCAGCCAGTCACGATGTACAATGTCTTTTACACACTTTAAAAGTTGTCCATTCCAAACATATTTCATGCAAGGTTCGCTGCATATGCCAAAAATACCTGAAAGAAAAAAAATAAAAATAAAACATACATTTTGTTGACTGCTGCATATTGTTTTTGCACATAGAAATACCATATTTCTCCATGTACAAGACGCTACTTTTTCCTAAAATGGTTAGACTAAAAATCGAGTGGCATCTTATACAACACAGCGAGTCAGCCTGGGAGAGAGCCATGCAGTTGCATAGCTGGCAATACCTTGTCAAACAGTCTTCCTCCAATCACGAGCCGTATGTTACCAACGTCAGCTGGAGGTGGAGATTGTGCACTGATGCAATCCCGTTGGAGGCGGAGAGGGTGCAGATGCAACAGGGACCAGAGCGTTCTGAACCCAAGATGTCAGAAAATAATAAAAAGTAAATGATTGTCTTACTCTGCAAAAATAAAACTGAATGTAGACAGCTATGCAAAAGACCATGGAAATAGAGCTACAGAGAGACAATTTGGACATCCTCCCACTAAGTATGATCAGACAGTGGAGAAAACAGGAAGACATCCTTAAGATGCCAAAAAAGAAGGCCTTAAGTATGATATAGCATTTGAGATTTAAAAGGGTCAAGCCCTTCCTATCCACCATACTCTGCAAGAATGAAGTCATGCGCTGCATTACAATACAATTTGCAGACTTAGAAAAGGTAGCAGAACAGGTAGCTCAGTTGGCAATAAAGCTCCTAAGCAACACTGTCATGCTGACAAAAACTAAGGCTGGCCATACATTATACAACTTTCTTGTACAATTTTCCTTTAGATTTACCAAAACCCTATAATGTGAGGTCAACCCTAAACACTTTCAATTTGTATGCAATCAAGTAGGCTCTTGTACTACATAGTTGAAGGTAAATATCGTAAGTATCGTAAATTGAATAGGAAAATTATATAATGTATTAGAAGCTTTAAGCGAACATGTAACTGCAAAAGATTTGATGCCAAAACCATTGAATACATCACGCTACACCTTTAAAATAGTGATTACATGTTATTTATTCACAACCAGGCCGATTTTTCGGCTTCACATTGGAACTGGATAATTTAGGATAAAGTGTGAGTGTATAAACACAACTGCATGCTTGATTACTAAGCAGTATTACTAAGGTAAATTACTCATTCTTACTATTTGAAGTTTTTAGCATAATAAAATAGTACAATAAATAAATAAGGAAAGGTCTGTATGGTTTTGAGAAAACGTGGGTAAGTTTTAGGTTTAATTGTGTAAAAATGTTTTCCTTTTATTTAAAATGGTAGTAAACATGCAATTACGGTTTCGCTTAAATGCATACTGTGATATAACAGTTAAATGTGTAACAGATTATATTTTATGATGATTAAATTGTAGCAATACACCTTTGCATTCACAGCAAACATTATGTCAGCTTCCCTTGAAGCAGAGATGAATAAAACAGTTGATGCAATTGACAGCATTGGCTTTGAATTACATAACAGTTGAGTGATGCTAGCTAATGAATGCCCAAGTAGAGATGGGAAAAAGGAACCACAGTCTAAATTTACCACCGACGTGAAAGCTGCTCCAAGAGAGCACAATAGCCATCCATTCATAGCATAGCCAGGGCGCAGGTGAAGGTGGTAGCACAGATAGCCTGCAGATACACAATCCAAAGAAATCCAGAATTTGCTTTAACACTTCACCTTTATGGATCTCCTTTATGCAAAAGACACAGGTGGTGCGGGGTACAGTAAAAGTTGACACGTTTCCTGCTGTGGCTAGCACTTACTCATAACCTTACCGCACTGTCTGATGTCTTTTGCATGAAAAGATCAATAAAGATGAAGTGTTGCAGCAAATTCCAGATGATTTCTTTTGATTGTAAAGGTCCAAATGTATTAATACAAAGTTAGCCTTGTTAATTGTATAGCTTAAAAAAAAAAAACACAATATAAATCGATTTTAACCAAAAGAAAAAAAATGAATAATCTGAAATCATGCACCCTCAAAACCCTAAACCACCAGCCGATTCAAAAGAAAGGCAAAAAACCTGATAATGCATGGTCCAATTTGCTCAAATAAGAAAAAAATCCTTCCTGTTATCTTTAGGCCCCTTTCACATTACAGCGGGAGCTGCAGTGGTGGTATATCGCCGCTAAAAAAAGTGTCACTATATCGCCAGTGATCTGACGATCTAGTTCAGGCAAACGAGCTGGTTCCTGCAACGACTGCGCCGGCGCAATCCTTGCCGACGGAAATCTCTGAACCTCAGCCAGCACCCAGGGCGACGTGAAATTTGAGGAAAGTGGCCAGTCGGCCTCACGGCTCTTTTTTTAACATTCTCCAATCCACTGGGATGTTAAAGAATGAGCCTGGATGCCGGCCCAGGTTCGGAGATTTCTGTCGGCAAGGATTGCGCCTGCGCAGTCCTTACAGGAACCAGCTCGATAGGGGAACCTTAACAAGTCACCGGGATTGCCGCGGGAATCAGCCGCTAACGGTGCGGTATTAACCCCCGCTAGTGGCCGATAAAGGGTTAACGCCCACAATGTGCCTCTATAGAGGCGCATTGCGGGCGGTATTGCCGCGGTTTCCCATTGTTTTCAATGGGAAGGAGCGGTGAAGGAGCGGTATATACATGCCGCTGACAGATTTTTTTTTCTCTCCCGCCAGCGCATCGCCTCAGGCTTTCACATTGAGTATGCAGTGAAGGAGTTTTTTGGGCGGTATAGCAGTGCTATTTTTACCGCTGTACCGCCTGAAAAACTGCTCAGTGTGAAAGGGGTCTTAGACAACATGATATTTGCTGAATCAGCCAAATTAGAATCAGCTCTTGTAGGAGTATATGCTACATTTTCCCAGCTCTTACTGTAGAGATGTCCTATGAAAATGTTACACCTCTTTTTCTTTAACCACTTGCCGTCGCCGCACCGTCATTATACGTCCACAAGGTGGCTCTCCTAGGCGAGACCACGTAAATGGACGTCCTGCCTTTTAGCCGCCACTAGGGGCGCACGTGCGCCGCCGGAGGCGCGCGCCCCCGACTTCCGTGCGTGTGCCCGGCGGGCGCGATCGCCGCCGGGCACACGCGATCGCTCGGTACAGAGCGGGGAACGGGAGCTGTGTGTGTAAACACACAGCTCTCGTTCCTGTCAGCAGGGGAAATGCTGATTTTCTGTTCATACACTGTATGAACAGAAGATCAGTGTTTCCCCTAGTGAGGCCACCCCCCCCCCCCACAGTAAGAACACACCCAGGCATACTTAACCCCTTCCTCGCCCCCTAGTGTTAACCCCTTCACTGCCAGTGGCATTTTTATAGTAATCTAATGCATTTTTATAGCACTGATCGCTATAAAAATGCCAATGGTGCCAAAAATGTGTCAAAAATTTCCGAAGTGTCCACCATAATGTCGCAATACCGAAAAAAAAAATCGCTGATCGCCGCCATTACTAGTAAAAAAAAATATTAATAAAAATGCCATAAAAATACCCCCTATTTTGTAAACGCTATAACTTTTGCGCAAACCAATCAATAAACGCTTATTGCGATTTTTTTTTACGAAAAATATGTAGAAGAATACGTATCGGCCTAAACTGAGGAAAAAAAATGTTTTTTTATATATTTTTGGGGGATATTTATTACAGCAAAAAGTAAAAAATATTCATTTTTTTCAAAATTGTCGTTCTATTTTTGTTTATAGCGCAAAAAATAAAAAACGCAGAGGTGATCAAATACCACCAAATGAAAGCTCTATTTGTGGGAAAAAAAGGACGCCAATTTTGTTTGGGAGCCACGTCGCACGACCGCGCAATTGTCTGTTAAAGCGACGCAGTCCCGAATCGCAAAAAGTACTCTGGTCTTTGGGCAGCAATATGGTCCGGGGGGTAAGTGGTTAAGCACAAAGAGTGCACCTTTCTCATTTACAATGTCCTTTAAGTGTACTGCTTTGCACAAAGTTTACCATATGGGCCATTTATGTACTTATAGGTGATCACAGGGAGATTAAAGCAGAACTTGACCCGAAAGGGAATGTCTCACTTGTCTGCATCCTCACCCTTCTACTGCCACATTTGTCACTTTTTTGGGGGGGGGGGGAGCAGGTACCCAGTTTTATAAGGTACCTGCTCCAGGACAGATTGCTGCAGGGATTTGAATGGAAGTTTGCCCCCCCCCCCCCCCCGGCAACCTTCTGGAAGACATCACAGATCCCAGAAGACTGAGGTCATTCACAAAGTTCCCTTACTTAAAGGGGTTGTAAACCCTTGACTTTTCACCACCCGCACGATAACCCCCTGGGAGAGTGCCTCAACTTTCCAGATACCAGATCTGTGCAAAATGAACCACACAGTGAAGGAAAGTGATTTTTATTTATTTTAAACAAGAGGTTTTAGTAACCCTTTAAGATGTTGGCGCCTAACCTAGAAGCCAATTGAAGAATTAGCTCAGGTGAGGACATCGCTGGATCTCGGAATAGGCAAGTGTCCTTATATTAAATGTCAGCATCTACGGTATTCTTGGCAGCTGACTTTAAATTTGGGGGGGCTGGGGACTAGAGCTCCTCTTTAAATCAAGTATAATCTTTCCTCATAGCAGAGCTCCTCCATACCCCATTAGTTTACTTGCCCTTCTCTGCACTTACTCCAGTTCTGCAGCATCTTTATGAATCGGTGCCCAAACTGAAATGCATATTTAAAATGAAGTCTTACCATTGTGGTTTAACAAAAAAATAAAAAATAGAAAACTGGATATAGCTAAATTATGGTTTTAGGAGTGGCCTGTTAATACAACACTATGAGGTTGATTTACTAAAGGCAAATTTACTGTGCACTGCAAGTGCACTTGGAAGTGCAGTAGCTGTAGATCTGAGGGCAAGATCGTAAATGAGGGAAAGCTCTGCCAATTTATCATCCACACATGTACAAGCAAAAATGCTGTTTGTCCTTGCATGTCCCCCTCAAATCTACAGCGACTGCACTTCCACGTGCAGTTGAAGTGCACAATGGATTTGCCTTTAGTAAATAACCCCCCCTATGTATTAGTGATTTCAGGCCTAGTTCAGGAAACTAGAATTTTCAGAGTGTAATAGGGAATGATAGTGCCCAAATGTATCTAATGATTAATGAACATTGGTTTAGTTTTAGTTTGACCTCTGCACTGCTGCTTTCAGTATCTCAAATATAATTCGTTGTATTTTACTGTAACTTCCAATTTTGTATTTGAGGTAGGTAAGTATTTTGACAGGAAGCCAGGACAATTTATGGGTTGTGTCCAGGATGGGAGATATATTTGTCCCAGATTCATGCTGTACACGGATTGCTTTTCTGTTTGTGTTTTGTAGTGAGCCTGTTTGGGCTCAATGAGAGTTAACGAGTTTAGGTGTAACAGATGATAGGCACTCAGGGCTCTATAAGACCCTTTTCACACTGGGGTCGCCCACACGTTAGCAGCAAAGCATAGCTCGGTTTAGCGGTGATTTACCGCTGTTTAATTGGCGCTTTTCGGCCACTAGCAGGTTGCTTTTAACCCCAAAGAGGTTAAAAATGCCTGTGTTGTGGTGCTTCCGAAGAGCTGCCCATTCATTGCAATGGGCAGGGGCGTTTTGGGAGCGCTGTATACAGTGCTATAGTGCTCTCAAAGATGCTGCTTGTAGGACTTTCTAATGTCCAGCAAGCGCAATACCCCAGTGTGAAAGCACTTGGGCAGCATGGGAGACAGTTTTCAGGTGCTTTACAGGCACGATTTCTAGCACTAAAACGCCTGAAGACTGCCTCAGTGTGAAATAGGTCTTATGCCCCGTACACACGATCCGAATATCGTACAACAGATTGTAAGCTTTTTTCACTTAATAGTCACAAGTAGAAATTGAATAGGTTACCAAAGTCATGAAAATTCTCATATGACAGAAATAATGTATTTGTATTGTATTTTCGGACGACGACTATGCTGACTAAATAAAAATCGTACGATCTGTTATCGTACAAGGAAAATTTTCGTGCTTGGGCGATCGAATAATATTGGATGAACCGTCGTGATCAGGTCTTGAAAGTAGTATACACACAATCCGAAAATCAATAGTTTTCGTCCGATATTCGGATCATGGGCCATTAGTCTGTGTGACTAAAAGCCTGTTTCTATGTGTCAGTAAGATATTTGGGCAGCAGTAGGCTGTTCCAGACCAAATGGATAGGTTCCTGTGTTTTGCAATTAGATACCCAAAGTGGCAAGAGATTTTCAGTTTTATTTTTGCCATTTTTAATATCTGCACTTTATAAGCAGGACTTGTAATAAAGCAGTTTTGTGTTCACAAAGATCCTGCTGTCCATCCGTGCCTACTTAACTGTGCTGTGACCCATCCAGGGGGTCCTGCATACCCCAACACTGAGCTAATCCCTCAAAGTAAAAAGTCCTATACAAAAAGTAAACCAGTTTTCCAGTCTCCGCTTACTACAACACGCAAAGAAAATCCCCTCAATTGATAAACCCTGTAAGGATTTAAGAACATTTAAAAAAACATAATATATGAAAAGATGTATAAAAAACACATGATCACATATAAAGACAAAGTATGATGTCAACCATAGGGTATAAATATAACTATCCTCTGAGGATCATAAGCCCGCCAAAAGGCAACAGGAAATAATCTATATATATATATATATATATATATATATATATATATATATATATATATATATATATATATATATATATATATATATATATATATATATATATATATATATAATCGTATTTATCGGCGTATAACGCGCGCCCCAATTTTAAGAGGGAATTCTCTGGAAAAAAAAAAAATTTTAGTCCAAATGGTAAATACAGTTAAAATTAAAAATAAGATAAGCAGCAATGTACAGCAAGCAACTCAGAGCAGCTCCTATGTTCAATGAGATACACAGTACCTTAGGGCTTCTAGCTGGGTTTCCCTCCACGTAGTTGAATGCCAGTTTGGTTCAGGGGGATTGGAAGAAGGTAAAATACTTCTCTTCCTTGCTCCTGCAGGCTTCCTCTGCATTGTATGTCTGGCCCCCCTTATTTGCTTCTTTTTTCTGCCTGAAAGCTACTTAATGTTACCATAGTCTATAGTAGTTCTGCACTGAAAGCAGGAGAGAGTGCTGGTTGCCAGGGGACTTGGTAACAGTGCGGAATGAGGCAAGTATCTTACCTTGTTTGTCCTCTCCTAGGTCAGTGGTTCTCAATTTCGAGTCCAAGGCTCAGTAATAAAGTTTCTGGCAGGAACTGGGGGCAACTGTGAGGTATAGAAGGAGGGGGATGAGCGCCCGCCGGAAATCACTGAGCCGTCATCTCCACTCAGCTGTCACGTCACACACGCACAGTCCCGCCTCTGCCATCGGACCATCTCCTGTGACAGACAGAACACTGGTCTAATGCTGGTGGCGGAGGCGGGACTGTGCGTGTGTGATGTGAGCTTCATAGGAGTCATTCTACCTCACGCCATATGGATGTACACAGCGCTACACGCCAACGAGCCTGCAGATGACACTGGAAGGGAGAGACACAAAGCTCGCCTGCTATTGGAGCTGTGCTCTCCCTCCAAACGCCACACACCCCCGCTACAGGATTGGCTGCAGTCAGCGACATCATGCACACCCTCGTGTATTTCCCAAACACGCTGCCAAGAAAGCCCCTCCTCTCCAGTCACGGCTCGGTGACTTCCGGTGGGCGCTCGTCCCCCTCCTTCAGCACCGAGGTACGCCATCGGTGTATAGCTCGCACCAGTGATTTTCCCCCTACGTGACACACACACACATATATATCCAGATGGCTAAAGAAAAATGGAGTGGATAATCGCTCGCTGTTAACTGCAAAAACTCCAAGATTTAATAGTCATTCCTTTTAGATTAAGGCAATATTTGCTTATCTCGTGGTAGACTTTTAAATGTTTGTTTTACAGAACCTGTAGAGCGCTAATAAACTGGAGTACAAGATGCACAAACCAATCTATCATCCAACTTACCCTTTCATTACCAGGGTCAGAAACTCCAATCAGGTGTGACACATATACCCATTATCAGAGGAAAAAAAAAGCATTGGTTTTTTTAATCGACTAACCCCAAAAATGGACCTTATTGATGCATTTGTCAAAACCAGGAAATTGATTAATGCATCCTTAGGCCTTGGATATCTAGATAACCTGCATACTTTAGCATCTATGAATGTTGTGACTGTATGCTTGTTTACTAAATACATTTTACATTTAAGAAAAGATACGCAATGCAACACACAGCATCAGCCTATAGATATTTTGTCTCAGAAAAAGGATGGCTAGATGAATATCTGTGCTATACTTCCTGCAAGATCACCAGGAAATTAATTTTACTTCTTGGTGCTATACTTAGTAAAATGTACCTTCGCACGATTACATTTAAAAAAGTGAAGATTAAAATACGATACACAGATATTTATATTATATCTATTTTCAGGGTAAAAAAGTGTTATACGCCAATAACTTTTAAAATGGATTTTTCCACATTTTGTAGTGCAATAACTTAAAAAAAATGTACCTGGGATTTTTTACCTTTAGTTACTTAACCAAATACTCCATGATATTAATGCAAAATAGATCTACACAGTTTTTTTTTAATTACCTACAAATGAAAATGTACTCAACTGAAATAAAATACATGGAAAAGTTTTTATTGCGACACCTAAAGTGTGATCTGACCTCTACTTAAATACAACAGCTTCTGGAAGACCCCCAACATTCATTGGAGAACAAGTCTGGAATAGGATTCTAAGTAAAAGCCGTTTTCAGTTTACAAAAGACTGCTGGGAGATGTCAAGTAAAAGTTTCACAGCGGGCATTGCAGACGTTTTATCAAGTACCCACTTGACCGTGTGCCCAATGCAGGTCCATGTTTTCTCAGCATTATGATGTAGAGATGTTGCATGGATCCATGTGCTGTCAGTCCATAGAAGCCTATTGGACAGGACAGAGCTGCACAGATCAATGGAGGAGATTTACCAAAACTGAAGTGTGCAGAAACTGGTGCAGCTGTGCATTGTATCAGCTTGTACAATTAAGCTTTGGTAAGAACACCTAAAAAAAGGACAATAGGGTTCTACCCTGTTTCCCCAAAAATAAGACCCACCCTGAAAATAAGACCTAGCGTTATTTTCCAGAAGGGTTGCAATATAAGCCCTACCCCAAAAATAAGCCCTAGTTAAAAATGCTTGTAAAATCCTATAATCCACTCTATTACAGTAGTTTATAATGTACAATATGTGTGTTTCTGTAATATAATTGCAGGGAAGAGAGCTCCGGCGGGTCACAGAAGTGCAGAGCGGCGCTATAACGAAGGTATTTGGCACATTTATATTACAGAAATGCACACATTGTACATTATATAATACTGTAAGAGAGGATTATAGGATTGTACAAGCATTTTAACTCAGTTCACACTGGGGATTCCCGACAGGCAGGGAGGGAGAGGGGGAGAGAAGACAGCACATTACATGGTAAGACCTACCCCGAAAATAAGCCCTACTGTGTCTTTTGTTGGCATAATTAATATAAGACCCGGGCTTATTTTCGGGGAAACACGGTATACACAGCTGCGCCAGATTCTGTGTGCACCAGTTAGTACATTTCCCCCCCATTATGGCATGCAGGTGCAGGTCTCAATGCTCTCAAGGTGAATTCAGGGGATCCACATCAGCACACCATATTGGAACACATCGGCTTTGTCCGTGAGCCATGTTTCCTTATACTTATGTACAGATTGCCAGTATGGTGATACACACAACACCCGTGCATCCCTGTGCCAGGACGGGGTACGCAGTCAAGGGCCTGTGGTGAAAAGCTTAGGTTCAATCAGGCTTTGCATCCCCATGCAAGTATATGGGAATGGAATAAAGCAGGTCAAGTGCAAATCAGAAGGAATTTAAATGAAGGTCAATTTACATATATACGTTTAGAAGATTGACTACAGATGGTATTTGTAGTAAACTCAGAGCCGGGGTGGATAAGAGGTTAGGTCTGAGCCCCCCTGTCATCTTGTGCCAAAACCCCCAATTAGGTTTTACCCACTGAAGTCAGTCAGGTGGCTCAGTTTTGGGTGTGCGCCCGATTGGGCCTAGAAGGGAGGGAGGGATTAGAAGGGGTTAGGAAGGGGCGTATAGGTAGGTTTGGGAGGGGTGCTCTCCCCCCACTTTTTATTTTATTTTTGTATTTTTTTTTCTCTTTTTTTTTTTTTTTGTTGTCAGTGTTGTCTGAAAAATGGAAGAGGTGAAGATTACCTCCTTGAATGTTAAGGGTCTTAATGTCCCAGAGAAAAGGAAAATGTTGAACGATTTGAGGCGATCCGGGACAGATGTAGCCTATGTTCAGGAAACACACTTTAAGGCAGGTAGACTCCCTCTTCTTCAAAATAGATTTTTCCCTGGTGTGTATCATGCTCCAAATCAACAGGCTAAATCTAAAGGGGGGTCTCAATATTAATATCTAATCGAGTGCCATGGTGCTTAGTGGACAAACGGGTAGACCCTAATGGGAGATTTCTTTTCCTTAAAGGAAGCATTGGAAACATTAAGGTAACATTAGTAACAATCTATGTACCAAATAAACAGCAGGACCAGTTTGTTAAAAAAATTCTTTCAGAATTAAGGGATTTTATAGAGGGGAGATTGATTCTGGGAGGGGACTTCAACATCCCCCTAGATCCTAGAATCGACACCTCCTCAGGAACTTCAGCTGTCCCCTGTCGGGTCCGAAGAAGTATACTACAAAAAATGCATGAAATGCAAGTGGTAGATGCCTGGAGGACTTTACATACAAAAGAACGAGATTATACTTTTTTTTCCAACCCACATCAAGTGTACTCGCGTATTGACATGTTTTTGATTCCACACTATTTCATTTCAGACGTTACAGAAATCATAATCGGAAATATAACATGGTCGGACCATGCTCCGGTTTCGTTGTGTCTCTCCCTGTCTAACCTGGCCACTCAACATAAGGGATGCTGGCGATTGAATGAAAGCCTTCTTCAAAATCCTGAAGTAAGGGACGATGTATCTAAAGAAATTATAGCATATTTTCAGATAAACGACATTCCTGAGAGTGACCCAGGTATGATTTGGGAGGCACACAAGGCCGTGATCAGAGGAATTTTAATCAAACATGGAGCAATTTTGAAAAAGAAAGGGAAAAACAGACCAAAGAATTATTAGATGAGATCCAGACCTTAGAAACACAGCATAAAAAGATACAGACAGCATCAGTAGGTAGGGAGCTGGGACATCTGAGAAGACAACTGTCGGAGATCTTACGGTTTAAAGCAAAATCCCTAATCCAACGAGGGAAACAAATAGATTATGAAATAGGAGATAAATGTGGCAGATTGTTAGCAGGGAAAATTAAAGAAAAGAATAGGTCAACTTATATATCACAAATAAAAGATAAAGAGGGACATTTAAAACAGATACCTAAAGATATTGCCCAGACATTCGGGAAGTATTATGCTACTCTGTATAACTTGCCTCACGCTACTTCCCCTCAGTCCAGGATAGCAGAATATCTAACCTCGACAGGTATGACGAGATTACCCTCACCAGCCCGTTATAGTCTGGACACTCCTATTACGGTAAAAGAAGTGACTGAAGTATTAAAATCATTCAAATCTGGAAAATCTCCTGGTCCGGATGGCTTTACTATAAGTTACTACAGAGAATTTTCTGAGTTGCTAAGTAAACAAATGACAAAAGTCTTTAATGCGGTGGGTCTGACTTCCACATTCCCTATGGATACCCTGAGAGCACATATTACGTTAATTCCAAAAGAGGGGAAGGACCCGGCGGATTGTGGAGGTTACAGACCCATCTCGTTACTGAACAGATTTAAAAATATTTACGAAAATATTAGCAACCAGAATACAATCATGGATCCCCCAAATAATAGATTTAGACCAAGTAGGGTTCGTCCCCACGAGAGAAGGTAGAGATAATACAACAAAAGTTCTTAATTTGATTAATCAGGTAAATGATAAAAAAATACCGTGTGTATTTTTAAATACAGACGCGGAGAAGGCGTTTGATAGGGTAGACTGGCGGTTCTTATTTGAGGTGCTGAAACAAATAGGAATGGGAGAACGAATGATTGGCTGGATTAAAAGTGTTTATACAAACCCTCAAGCGGTTGTAAAGGCAAATGGGGTCCTTTCTGAACCCTTCAGCATCTCGAATGGTACTCGCCAGGGCTGCCCCCTCTCACCCCTTCTCTTCGTTCTCTCTTTGGAACCATTGCTGAACAGAATTCACCTGAATCCGGATATACGGGGTATTAGGGTTGGGGAAGGAATCCACAAGGTTTCTGCTTATGCGGATGATATGCTTTTTTCAGTAACCGAGCCTCATATTTCTCTCCCTACTTTGCTGAGTGAGATTGAGAAATATGGCACTCTCTCTAATTTAAAAATAAATCAGACTAAATCAGAGGCCATGAGCATGTCACTATCCCCTCTTTCCCGAGATTCCATTCGGGCGAACTTTGGTTTTAAATGGAGTCCAATGCTTAGATACTTGGGCACAAATATTCCATCAAAAGAAAAGGACATTTTTAAAATGAATTTTTTACCAATGTATAATCTATTACGAGCCCTACTTGACAAATGGCGACTTGGTTCCCATTCTTGGTTTGGCCGCATTAGTATAATCAAAATGTCCGTTCTTCCGAAAATTTTGTATTTACTTCAGGCGCTACCAATTAAGATTCCAGTGACTTTTTTGCGTCAGATACGTAGTTTATTTATGAATTTTATCTGGGCCGGGAAACGTCCTAGGATTAAAAGAGATCTGTTGACTATGCCTAAGAATCTTGGTGGAATGGGGGTCCCAGATATATTTAAGTATTATTATGCAGTACATCTATCTAGATTAGTGGACTGGTGTAAACATGTTAGATCTAAGAGGTGGGTTGACATAGAACAACAGCTGAGTACAGTTCCTTTAGGTAGAGCACCTTGGTGCTATACAGTATTACCGGCTCCTCTTAAAAATCACCCTATAATTGGCACAACACTAAAAATTACTGCACGTATATGCCAAAACGGGAACTTTTCTACAGTGCGATCACCTTTGTTTCCCATATTGGGGAACCCAAGTTTTAGTCCGGGTAATGAAGAGGATCTTTCCGGTTATTAATAGAGAAAGGAGTATATCAGGCCTCACATTTTATTATATCAGAAAACTGGCCATCGATTAAAACATTAATACAAATAGGAGGTCCTTTTGAAGTCAATATCTGGCAGGCGTTGCAATTAAGTAATTTTTTTAGATTAGGCCCGGGAAGTAATTTTCATCGTCAGTTAACAATCTTTGAGTCGTACTGTAATGATTTAGAACCACTAGCCCGAGGGATCTCTAAAATGTATGGACTATTAAATAAATTTAGGGAGGATCAGGAGATACCAGGCCTTAACAAATGGGGAGAAGGACCTAGATAGGACCTTCTCTGCATTACAACGTAAACAGATTATCTTTTTGACGAATTCAAGAATTAAACTATAAAATCTTGATGCAGTGGTACCATACTCCAGTACGACTCAAAAAATTCTGCAATGAAAATTCTGACAGATGTTGGAGATGTGGAGAAGAAAGCGGGACATTAATTCATATATTTTGGTTTTGTAAAAAAATAAGAGTTTATTGGTTGTCAATTATGAGAATCTTGCAAAAAAATTCTGAGTTAAAAATACCCAATGATCCCGCTTTTTTCCTACTTCACCTATCTGAGATCCCAGTTCAGACTTATCGGAACTCAGTACTGTGCCATTTGGTGAATGCAGCTAAAGCAGGTATACCCTTACGGTGGAGGGATACTACGTCACCAACAGTTTTAGAGTGGATAAATTGAGTTAGAGATATAGAAGCTATGGAAAACCTAGTTCTCTCAGCCAAGGGTAAAAATAAACTATACAAAGAAACGTGGAAGAGCTGGAATTTGTTTAAAAATTCAGATGAGGGGAAAAGATTAATGACTGAACCTGATAAATGAAGAATCGGATACGCGCAGGGAATTATAATGTAAAATATAATATGAAGGATAAACCGACTTTCCTGTTATGAATTGTGGTTTAAGGGAGGGAGAGGATGGGGCTCCCCTCCTCTCTCCCCCTCTTATCTTTTTTTCTTTTTTTTTCTCTTTTTTTTTTTCTCTCGTCTTTTGAGGGGGGGGAGCTGGGAAAGGGCAGATGCATCACTTGTCTCTCTGTGAGAGAGAGTGATGACTAAAAAAAGGGTTAGAGTGGGAAGATTTAGTGAGGGAGTTTATGGGAGGGTCCAGAGCGAATATGTATGTATTTTTTTTGTCAAGAGGATTGTATTCATGTTTGTTTTTGGCAGAGTATTTGCCCTGTGCCTTTCCATATGCTGTTTTATGTAAAGAAAAGAAAAAAACAAATAAACATATAAAGTACAAAAAAAATGAAGGTCAATTTACAAGTGTCTTAAACCGATGTCGATAAATGTCCTAAAAACTGCTGTGCCATAATATATTGCACCTATGAAGTGTTATGTAATTTGAATTGTAAAATCCTTATTAAAAAGACATCTTAGTTACACGTTTTAAACACTACAACATGTAGTATAGACAAGTCAAAGAGGTTGAACACAAAGCACTGTCTCAAGAGGTACTTCTGCATGCTACCTACACACAGGTTGCAAAACAGGGTCCTTAGTACCTGGTACCGAGCATGAACACATACCTCCCAACCTTCCTGTATTTCGCGTGAATGATTCGCGGTAAATCCCGCCGCGATTCGCGTTAAATTCCGGTAGATCTGTGCCCCCCCCGCTCAACAACTCCACGGAATTCCCCCCCGCTCAACAACTTTGATCTGCGGACCCCCCTTCAACAACTTTTGATCCCCCCCTTCAACAACTTTGATCTGCGAACCCCCCCCCCCGCTCAACAACTTTGATCCGCGCCCCCCCCCCCGCTCAACAACTTTGTTTGGGGGGTATGCTCCTTTGTCCCTCATTCTGAAGTTGAAAAGTTGGGAGGTATGTGAACATGTACGAACTGGCACTGGTAAGTGCAAAAGCAGTGATTTTATTCAAAATGCAATGTCTGAATGTTTCCCTTTTTACTTGATGCAGTGAATGAGGGGGAAGGCATGTGCCAACTTTAAAAATCCTGTATGTTTCATTCATTGCCGGTGGAGAACCAGTTTTAAAGCAGTGGCTTTATTAATAATTTTTAACGACTGACTCGCAGACATCTTTTTTTCCCCCCGTCCTCCAGATTATATATTATATATATATATATATATATATATATATATATACACACACACACACACACACACACACACACACTTATTTTCACTTTTTTTCCCATTATTGTTGAATATATCTAATGGTGGAGCTGCTACGTTCACATAGTTTGAAAATGTTCATGGTATGTAAAAGGTTTGAATATCACATAAGCATGGTTTCTATCTGGTTAAGATGAGTAAATAAGAAACCTCTACGTCTGCTATAATATTGATAATTTATCACTAATCCCAGAAAACCTAAAATCAAACTTAGGCTTAGAGATAAAGATGAGGATTAGAGTCAAAAGGACAAAACATATAAAGTATATTCACCCTACAACATCGGTGCAACTATTAGATAGCAAAAGTGATGGGCCAATAGAGGTCTTATGTAGGGTCTCTGTTTTTTTGCCAACTTGCAGTAATTTTAATTATGGCTTTAAAGCTGAACTTTGCCCTACTGACCCACCCAGCTAAATGCCTCATATAATCCACAAGCAACTGCATTCACTTGGCTCAAAAAGTACTTACTTTACTGCCAGACTTATAGCAAATGACATTGGGGAGTCTTGTGAAACTCATTTTTGTTTACACACAATAAGGAGGTACAGGGCCATAGTAGTAGCCAGCCCACTTTATGGAGTACTTGTGAACTTTAGCTTCTTAGAGGGTACATGGAGCTGAGAAACTGAATTACACCAAAGATATGGTGGCTAGTTTGGATTATGTTCTCCAATATAAAACTGGATTATGTTCTCTTTAACATAAAACTGAAATATGGGCAGCATGCTTCATTTCCAAAAGTACTTGGTATATTCCTCAGTTCCTGACACTAAGAGTGATGGGGTGCAAAGGAAAGGCAAATATATACTGCTGGAGATGTTGGATGAAAGCAACCTGTTAATTTGCCTTAAAGGGGTTTTCCACCCATTTTTTACGTTTATTAAAAGTCAGCAGCTACAAAAGTGTAGCTGCTGGCTTTTAATAAACATACTTACCTGCTCCACGGCTCCAGCGACGCGCCGGCCGGGGCTCCGCTCCTCGCCCCCCCTCGCCGGCCGGCGTCTTCATTCTCAATGTGGGCACCCGGCAGTGACAGCTTTCGGCTTCACGGCCGGACACCCACTGCGCATGCGTGAGCGGCGCGGCCCCGTCCGATTGGACAGGCGCTCGCCTACAGGGAGGGGCTGTGAAAAGGCGATTAAGCTAATCGCCTTTCCAGCCCCTCGGCGGAAGGAGGAAGTGGGACAGGAAGTCCCCTTTTCCTGAAGCCCCCACTCCCCCCCAAAAAAAATTACATGCCAAATGTGGCATGTAAGGGGGCGAGGAGTGGGTTAAGCGGAAGTTCAATTTTTAGGTGGAAATCCGCTTTAAATGAGCCAGGCACAGATTGTTACGTTTCCATGTTAGTTATTTATAACATCAGTATAAATGCTTTATTTGTTCAGGATAACATAAAAAATGAGAATATATCTTAAGCTGGGTACAACCAGGTCGAAAATCTGCTGAAAAACAGTTGGTTAAGTGGAAACTGGACGACTTTTAGTGTGTGCGTACAACTGTCTTACGACCGGCTTCTATTGAACGGGAATGCTGGAAAACGAGCACCCGATCAGTGCTGCCAGCACCGATCAGTGTGTTCTGGCAGGGGAGCAGTCCCCCGTCAGAAGACACAGCGGGAGATTGCTGCACCAACAATGCTTGCGATAGTACAGCAATGTCTCAGGTTTTTGTACAGCTCGCTGGGTTAAACGAAAAAAGAAAAAGACTTCTAGTATATACCCAGCAATAAGGAAATATGTTTTGGAGCACACATCTGACTTAGAAGTTTCCCTGCTCATGACACTATGTGCATTTTTTTGTTTAATCTTAAACAAAGCAAATGGAAAATACATTATATTCATCTAATCAGCAAAATAAATAGTTGATCAATACTTACAAATCTGAACAAGGCTGACTTTCATATTTCCACATTTTATAGCAAGCACGTGTACTGCTGCTTAAAATTGTGGTTCTGTTTGGCAGTGCCGTGCAATAATTTTTACAATGAGCAGACAGTTGTCGTGATGGTTCAGCTGAAATGTTTGCAACAAGAGGATGGATTAACTTGATATTGTGTGTGACAGCTACAAGAAAAAAAAAAAGTGTGGGTGTATACCGAACGCCATACACGTGCTGTCTTCAGAAAACAATGTTGCTTCATTATAACTGTGGGTAGGTCTTTATACCATTATAGTCAAAATGTGGGTATATAAAATGGGGGGGGGTTGCAAACAAACATTTTCAACACCACACCTCTCAAGGTGCTGACATTTCCTATAAGACCGAACCATTTTGGCAACATCTAGGTAAGTAGGGCGTAGAGAGCTTTAACCACTGATATACTGCAAATATTCAGTTTCTATGGCAACCTAAAAAACTTTGTTACACAGCAGGGCAAAGGCAGCAACAGCAATTTTTGAAAACACTTTACTGTGCTTTTTTTTACACCGCTTATGTGGCAGCTGGGTTTGTTTTGCATTAGGAGCCAACAAGAGAAAACTTGAAGTTAAACATTTTAAAAGGGAATTCCATATTATATATAGATAGAGCGAGAAATGTGCGACTTCCTTAAATATTTTAATTTATACTTTGTATATATAGTACAGTACTGTGAATTTTTTTAATGCTTATGAAAAATGGTTTAATGTAAAAATGCTTTCAAAACACAATTGAATGACTCTTTTGCTGTAACAAGGGGTGCATAAACAAAAAAATCCTAAATCAAATCAGTATTTGGTGTGTCTACCAATTGTTTAAAACATTAATTTTCCTAGATCTTGCAGTTTAAAGGAACTTGGAACGTAGGTTGTTCTAAGAATCTAGGAGTACTAACCAGAGTTCTTTTATGAATTTATGTGGTCTCTGTTGCTCCTCTTTTCACAAAATCCCAGCCAGGCTCTCTGGTGGCCATACAAAAAGTTCCAGGTCCCCTTGTTCTTTTCACTGAAAATAGCCCCCTATAACGGACTATGTTTGTGGTCATTGTACTACTGCAGCATAAGTTTGAAACCAGACGCCTATCTGATGGTTTTGTATGATGCATATGTATGCTCCTATGTTTTTTTTAGCATTGAGACCACCATCATGGTGCCAAGCTGGATGACGGTTAGTTGGGACCTTAAGGATTATACTTTTGACTCTGTTGGCTAGGGAGACTTTTTGGATACTCCAACCTGAGGATTGATTTTTGGGATGATTAAGCTTGGACACAGATTTCAGTTATATCCTCAATCTCTAGTGGCGATAAAAGAGGTGATGAGAGAGATAGAGAGGTGTCTCCATCTAGAGCATAAACCATCTTGCAGGATAGTTTTTTGAATTGGTTTGCTCTGAGGCCCTTACCTATGGCTTCGGTGGGGGGGGGGGGGGGGGGGGGGGGGGGGGGGGAACGAAAACACATTATGAACACTTTATGGTGCCGACAATGTAGGAACTACAGATATCCAAGAAAATATGGTCAGACTGCAGATTTTTGTCAAAATTGCACAGCAAACATTTTATACACAGACCTCCAAATGTCACAAGCTTGGAGCTCAAACATTTGAGTTGCGTTAGGAACTACATTTTTTAGAAGAGCCTTGATGCAGTAATGTGGGTTCACATTTACAGTGCCTTGAAAAAGTATTCATACCCCTTATAAAATTAAAAATTTTGTCATGTTACAACCAAAAGCGTGAATGTATTTTATTGGGATTTCATGTGACGGACCAACACCAAGTGGCACATAATTGTGAAGTAAAGATAAAATGATAAATGGCTTTCATTTTTTTTTAAAAAAGTATCTGAAAAGTGGTGTGCATTTGTATTCAGCCCCGAGTCAATACTTTGTAGAACCACCTTTCCCTGCAATCACAGCGGCAAGTCCTTTTGGGTACGTGTCTACAAGCTTTGCACATCTAAAGTGACATTTTGCCCATTATTGCTTGAAAAATAGCTTGAGTTCTGTCAGATTGGATGGAGAGTCTGTGAACAGCAATTTTCAAGTCTTTCCACATATTCTCAATTGGATTTAGGTCTGGACTTTGACAGGGCCATTCTAACAAATGAATATGCTTTGATCTAAACCATTCCATTGAAGCTCTGGCTGTATGTTTGGGGTCGTTGTCCTGCTGACCAAATCTTTTGCAGACTAACAGGTTTTGTTCTAAAATTTATCAGTATTTTGCTCCATCCATCTGACCAGCTTCCCCATCCCGGCTAAAGAAGAGCATCTCCACAACATGATGCTGCCACCACCACGTTTCACAGTGGGAAGGGTGTGTTCAGGATGATGTGCAGCGATTGTTTTCTGCCACAAAAAGCTTTTTTTTTGTTTGTTTTGTTTTTTGTTGTGTCCCCCACATGGCTTCTCACAAACAGCAAACAGAACTTATTACAGCTTTATTTCAACAATAGCCATCTTCTTGCCACTCTTCGATAAAATGTCAAATTTGTGGAGTTCACACCTAATAGTTGTCCTGTGGACATATTCTCCCCACCTGTGCTGTGGATCTTTTAAAAAAAAAATATTTTATATTTTAGAGTTACCGTGGGCCTTTTGGCTGCTTAGTTGGATGGCCATATCTTGGTAGGTTCGTAGTTGTGCCATACCCTTTCCATTTTCAGAAAAATTGAACAGCACTCTGCAAGATGTTTAAAGCAGGGTTAGGTTTTAAAAAATATCCCAAGCTTTGAACTTCTCCAGACCGGTAGGTGATAAAGTTTTTGGTGTTCCTTGGCCTTCATGATACAGTTTGTTCACTATGGTTCTCCAACAAACCTCTGAGGCCTTCAACAGAAAAGCTTTATTTATACTGAGATTGAATTACACACAGGTGGACTCTATTTACTAAATTAGGTGACTGCGGAAGGCAATTAGTTTCACTAGATTTTAGTTAGGGGTATCGGAGTAAAGGGGGCCTGAATACAAATGCATGCTACACTTTTCACATATTTAAAAAAAAAAAAAAAAAAAAAGTTAATCGTTTTCCTTTCACAATTATGTGCCACTTTGTATTGGTCTATCACAAAATCTGAATAAAAAAATTTACAATTTTGGTTGTAACATGACAAAATGTGGAGAATTTCAAGGTGTGAATACTTTTTCAAAGCACTATATATGCAAAAAAAGCAGTTTACCACAATGTTTAATTAGGTAATTTGGGATGACTAGACGGATCATAATGCTGGGGAATGTTTGTAATAGACTTTGTTGAGCGAATGCCTCTGTATGGAAGACATTTTTTTTTAAACCAAACATCAAGAAGCCTATACATTGCTACCAGTAATCTTGAATCAATTCACTTTGGCTCTTTGAATGAACACTCCAACTCTAGTTTATACCTCTAATAAAAAAATTCAGTTTCTGTATAAAGCATCCACAGATAATAGAAAGTGGTCAGTGTAACTCACAAGGCTTGACTGTCTAATATACTGTATATGTACACTTGGCTTATTTGCAAAGTATTTTGCTTCATCTCTAGGGATGAAGGTTAACGTTGCTTATTTGTTTTACATGATATAAATTCCTAAATAACCAATACCTTTAAAGGGGTTGTAAAGGTAAATGTTTTTTCACCTTAATGCCCCCCCCCCGAGCCCCCGTTTTACTTACCTCACCCCTCGAAAGTCCTGCGTGCGTTCCCGTCATCCTGTTTGGTTCCAAGCCTGGCCGTTGATTGGCCAAGTTGGACGTATTGATAGCAGCGCAGCCATTGGCTGGCGCTGCTGTCAATCACAACCAATGACGCGGCGCGCCGGGGCCGAGTGATTCAGTTGGCGGCTATGGCCGCCGCTGTATCACAGGAGCGCACTCGCAAGAGTTTTCCCCCATGCGAGGGAGCTTGCATGAAGGTAGAAAGCTCTTGCGAGGAGGAGTCGATACAGCCGTGGCACAGGGATCATTAAAGCTCAAGGCAAAGCCTAAGAAAAAGGTCCCCAACAAGCCCTCGGTGATGAGGAAAGGAGCTCGATCGATCGCACCTAAAAAGTCTCGGGTGATCCACCAGCAAAAGCTCAAGAAGCGATTGATTTCAAAACGGTCGTGACGCTGCTGGCTTTTTACCTGTGATCCCTGGGGAACCTAAAGGCCGTGGCTGGGCTATAGCCAACTGCTCTGGTTACTTGCCATCTGGTAAGAGGCTCATTTTCTCGGTGGAGGGACTTCACGATATGTATGCATGTCACCGGGTGATTGAAAGATCCATCTTTTCAGCACTAAGCAACACCTTAAGGAACCAATGTGTTTGAATGTTTTGAAAATTACATCAGTAGCCTCTGCATATGAGCATAAGGACTTTTTTGGACTTCCTGCTAATCTGCTTTTTTTAAGTAGGGGGTTTATTAATTTTTATTTGGCGCAGTTTTTTGTTTTTTATGCTAAAGGAGTAGTTGGAGTCATGATATATGAGACTAGAGATCACTACCACTACAGCAAGGTAAACACTCACTACTTGCGGTTGTAAAGCTTGCGGGCCACAAGATGAGAAAAAAAAAGTACTGCAGGTTGTGGACCAAGGTATAGAGGTTATTTTTCTGGTGTCAAATGGATTAAATAATGAACTAAAGGCATTTAACTGCATATACACTGTATGGCCAGAATGAACACGCATGAACACTTTTTGGAATGATGTATTGGTCTGTGTGCATATACAGAAAATACTGACATGGAAGCATGCCAACTTTTAGAATATAGAAGGTAGAGATATTTGGTCTCCCCCAATGGAATTCTTCCATTTCTTTCTTAAGAATGTAAATGCTTGACTGTTGAATTATACGACTTTGGTTCTTTTCTTTTATTCTGGAGTACATCAAAAGTTAACCTATTAACAGTCCTGATCAAAAGTTTAAGACCACTTGAAAAACAGCAAAAAATCATATTTTACACTGTTGGATCTTAAGGTTCCAAGTAGAGCTTCAACATGCAACAAGAAGAAATGAGAGTGAGACAACATTTGAGCATTCAATTTAATGAAAACGAATAGATTGAAACGGGCCGTTTTTCAGCTGATCAAAAGTTTAGGACCACATGCCTTTAAAAGGCCAAATCTGTGCAAAAATTTGGATTTATTGTCATTTTCTGTCAGGTAGTCACACATTATGATAGCAAAGACAAAAAAACTCCCTTTTTGAACGTGGTCGGGTTGCTGAACTGCATAAGCAGGGTCTCTCCAAGACACTGGACGATCCTCGACCCAAATTAAGGTCCTTACTGGTGCTGACTGCAGCCCCATAACCATCAGATGGCATCTGAGACTGACGGGGCTTCAAAAACAAAAAACGTCTTCAAAAACCTTGTCTCCTTGAACGTCACAGAACTGCTAGTTTGGACTTTGCAAGAGAGCACAAAACATGGGACATTCAAAGGTGGAAGAAAGTTTTATTCTCGGATGAGAATTTTTTTACCTTGATGGTCCTGATGGTTTCCAACGTTACTGGCATGACAAGCAGATCCCACCTGAGATGTTTTCTACTCGCCAGAGTGGAGGGGGCGCCATAATGGTCTGGTGTGCTTTTTCCAGTGGAATAATGGAGCTTCAGGTAGTGCAGGGGCATCAAACGGCCGCTGGCCATGTCCAGATGTTGCAGAGAGCATTCCTCATGACTGAGGGCCCTTGTCTGTGTGGCAACGACTGGGTTTTTCAACAGGACAACGCTACAGTACACAATGCCCGCAGGACAAGGGACTTCTAGGAGAACATCACTCTTTTGGCCCATTCTGCGTGTTCCCCTGATCTAAAACCTTGGGGGATGGATGGCAAGGGAAGTTTACAAAAATGGACAACAGTTCCAGACAGTAGATGGCCTTCGTGCGGCTGTCTTCACCACTTGGAGAAATGTTCCCACTCACCTCATGGAAACGCGAGGCATCAAGCATGCCAAAACAAATTTTTGAAGTGATCAACAATAACGGCGGAGCTACTCATTACTGAGTTCATGTTTGGAAGTTGGATTTCTGTTTTGGGGGGGGGGGGGGGTTCTTTTTTTTTTGAGGTGTGGGCCTAATCTTTTGATCAGCTGAAAAACAGCCGGTTTCAGTTTATTCATTGTTTACATTAAATTGAATGCTCAAAAAAAAAAATTGTCTCACTTATTTCTTCTTGTTGCATGTTGAAGCTCTACTTGAAACCTTGTTAAAGCGGTCCTCCACCCTAAAGTGGAGTCCCGCTGATCGGAACCCTCCCCCCCTCCGGTGTCACATTTGACACCTTTCAGGGGGGAGGGGGGTGCAGACACCTGTCTAAAGACAGGTATTTGCACCCACTTCCGGCCACACGATACGGGCGAAAGACGGGCATTCCGTCACATCCCGTCTGTCGCCCGTTGTGTGCTGGGAACACTCGGCTCCCAGCACACAGCGTGTGAGCCAATCGGCGGGCGCAGCGCGACTCGCGCATGCGCCGTAGGGAACCGGGCAGTGAAGCCGCAGCGCTTCACTTCCTGGTTCCCTCAGCGTGGATGGCGGGGGGAGCAGCAGAGTGACGAGCGATCGCTCGTGCTCTGCTGCGATCGGCGCTGGACTCCAGGACAGGTAAGTGTCCTAATATTAAAAGTCAGCAGCTGCAGTATTTGTAGCTGCTGACTTTTAATATTTTGTTCCCATGGCACATCCGCTTTAAGATCCAACAATGTAAAATATGATTTTTTGCCATTTTTCAAGTGGTCTTAAACTTTTGATCAGGACTGTATATTGTATTACAACCGCTTATTAAGTAAAGAGGGCAGGTCCTTTCCTACTTGCTTTCCTCCCTGTTAGCCATGGATTAATGCCTTGGAGGAAAGAAAATAAAAAAAACAATTTTTTTTAAAACCAAGTATGCTTGTTTTTGCAATATTTTTTGTTCCAACCCATAGCAATAGAAAGCTTAACGAAAGTTTGATTATTATGTCTTGTCTACTGTGAAGTCTTATACTGGAGTGTAATGCTGGATTACCTCAACATAAAAACACGGTCTAATTTTTTTTAATCTCATCTTCTGAAATCAGTCTAAATCCATAGAAGTTGTGATACATGGCCATCAAAACATTTTTGTTTATATATGAAATACAGAGCTGGAGCTGTAAATGAGTTTGTTTCTCTGACAATAGTAAAACATTGAGAATATTTCTATATGATTTTTGCTAGTTATTTGACTTTATGAATATTCAAATGGTAATGATTATGGTTTTAGGATTACATAACTCCATGGTCATATTTGTAACCATTTGTGTGAAAAGGAAGATGCTTTGGCATTCAAAACAACTTGCACCTCTTTCTGTTGCATTTGATTTAAAGGTGCTCAGTATTTACAGCCACTGGAAAATGTCATAGTGCCTCATTAAATTCTTAGCAATTTCCAGCAATGCCTGATCTTTAAAAAAAATGCGCAGGGAAAAAAAAATTAATTATCACATTATGTAATATTGTTAAGGCATTGAAGTTGCTAGGAGAGGGAAAGGCGGTATATTGTGGTGTTGAAAAAAAAAGGGCACAGTGATTAAGGTAAACTTTTGCCACTTCCAAGTAATATGGAAAAACAACCACATACAACTGCCAGTATGATAACCTGGGGAACTGGGATCATTTCAAACAGTGCATAACACATCTCATCCCTTGCCTCATGCATATAGGAGCCTTATTGTAAACTTCTCACACGATGGTATCGGGTCCCTATCCAGTTAGCCCAAAATTTTCCAAACATTCTGAACCAGGGGTCTCAAACTGGCTGCCCTCCAGCTGCTGCATAAGTCCCATCATGTCTCTGCCTGTGGGAGACATGGTTGTAACCGTCAGCCTTGCAATGCCTCATGGGACTTGTAGTTCTGCAACTGGAGGGCTGCCAGTTTAACACCCCTGTTCCAAGAACATGCTGGAGGGCTTGTATTCAGCTTGGCAGGTTTCCCTGTATAGGTGGGGACGCCCCAAAATATATCATACTGAAAGTCTATATGCCGGCTTATCAGAGACATTACAGAAAATGTTGCTTCATCAGTGATATCCAAACTACAGCTCTCCAGCTATTTGGGAAATACACGTCCCATGAGGCATTGTAAAACAGACATTCACAGGCATGACAGATTTATCATGACTTGAGAAGGCGCAGGAATGCAAAACATGTCAGTGACCGGACCATGCAACCCGCTAGCTCTTTAGGTGCCCTTCCTACCAGTGGCTTCCACTCTTTGGCGCAATGAGTGACGTCATCGTTGGTCGCTGTACACAGATGGCGCCTCCACGAGGAGACAAGCTACAGCTCCCTCTGGATGCCGTCTCTCTCCAGTGCCGTGGATGGCAACCAACATCAGCCCCCAGCCTGCCAATTTGCTCATCTGCCTAGCCCAGTTGCTATACACCATCACTGGAGCCTGACTGCACAATCACATCTCGGACTCTTCCGAGTGCAAGCAAGTAAGCTCAGCTACTGGCGATTGTATACATCCGACACTACTGTTGTGCCAAGCTTATTTTGGGCCAATAATTTTTTTATTGCAGATATAGCATAGAACATAAAATAATGTCGGAGGCACTTGGGCTGCCCACACAAGGGATAGGAGTGGCACAAAAAAATGTGAAACATGTCGGATGGCTAGCTTCTTCTCACAGTCTCCAGGTGTGTATGCGATTTGAGATTCAGGCACTGGGCAGACAGTCGCTTGTTGACAATAGACATGCAGTTCCTACCCCTGCACAGCCAGGGGTCCAGATCGCAAAGTACTGAGATACTTACTGGCCTACTAGCCAAGAAAACTTAACTACCAAATACCTTAAGAGTAGATTGAATATTGTTCTGCCAAGGTTCATTTGGTTAATGCCAGGTTTTTTTTCCCTGTTACTGGACTTTGAGGTCCGACGCTGAGAATGATTCTGTAAAGAATCAGTTCTGTTTCTTATTGTAAAAACCAAATACTATACTTTGAAAGGGAAAACAAGAAAAAAAAACACATGGAACATTGAACATAAACAGAGAGAAGCCTCCCAATCGAACGATCACAGAAAACCTGAATGCAGCCATAGTATATTTGGGGTTAATCGCATTGAATGCAAGAGTAAACAGAACAAATATGTAATTCAATGCCGAGTTATTACATATTTGTTCTGTTTGCATTCTATGGGATTAACTTCAAATATACGGTACTATAACTGCATTCGATAACTAAAGTGGGCTAAAAGCCCCAGAAAGAGGGAAAATGTTAAGAAAATTCAGAAGAGGAAAGTAGAAATGGAGTAAAGGGGAAATAGGAGGAGAAGGGGGACCCAAGATACCAGTCAGCACTGCCCCACACTAGTCAGAGGGAGTTCAGGGAAGGCATACATCAACCATGGCTCCCAGACATTTGAGAATGCTACACATGCCAAGCTCCCTAGAAATGTTTTCATTTACCATAATGACCGTCAAATGGTTTTTCACATCCTGAAAAGGGGCCATGGGTTTCCTCCATGCCCGAGCAATAATTTTTTTAGCTGCTATAAACAGATAGATTGCCAATTTGTTGACCAGCAAGTAAACACGCTATAAGGCAAACAGTGCAAATTTAGCATAAATTTCAATTATTTAAATGGAACAGAGTACAACAAGCCAAACACTCTGGAAGAGAATCCCACCAATAGCAGGCAGGTCCACCACGTGTGTGTATATTATCCCCACGATGACCCACATCCCCAGAAACAGCAATCACTAGAGGCTGGGTTGGCATGGGCAATATAATCTGGAACCCAAATACCACCGCAACAGCACTTTGCATGCCGCTTCCAAGATGGTGGTATTGAGGGAGCATTTAGCTACAGAAGATTAGGCCTTGCTCCAATATGCCAGGTTGCTCCCAGTACTCAGATCTCATTCACACTGGGACACAAGGAAAGTGGAGGAACCTACAGTATATTATGAAAGATTAGCTGAACTGCATTTATTCTCTTGAGAAAAGGCAATTAAGAGGATGAAGGATGTCTATGTATAAAATACACAAGTGGTCCATAGAGTGAACTTGAAGAGTTATTAACATTCAGGTCAAAGACAAGGGGGCACTCTTTATGTCTAGAAGAAAGGAGATTTAACCTCCACATATGGAATGGCTTCTTCAAAGTAAGATATCAGCATCTAAGGTGACCAGACACATAGCTACACAGGAACTGAGACTAAACAAAGTATTTATTTATTAAAGTGATATTCATTTACAGTGGACACACCCATAAACATACACAGCAATCAGTGAAAGCATAAACCACTCCAGCAAACAAAAAGAACTACTAATGAACCCAACTGCTATCCATATACAATATGCAAGGTAGGGGACACGACTGAGTAAAAAAAAGGTATGGAACAAGGCAGAAGGGTGCAGGATGGATCAGGACAAGGGAAGGTTATCAGGCAAAATCTGGCAGCAAGGAGGCAGTCAGACAGGATAGCGACACCCTTGGGGAAGGGAGGAGCAGCCTTAAATATTTACCTGGCAGCTGGAGCCAGGTGTGGCTGACCAGAACCTGCTGGCTTCTGGAAGACACCTGCTGGTGAACACTGGAACTGAAGCTATCTGCAAAGTGAACCCCAGTGCCACCAGCAGGTGAACTCAACCCTGACAAGAGCTCTGAAAATATGGAATAGACTCCCTCAAAAATTTGTTGTGGCAAGGTCAGTAAATTGTTCTAGGAAAGAGCTAGATGCATTTCTGAATACACGGTATATAACTGATTATGTAACACCTGGGATAGCTGATCCAGGGGATATCCAATTGCCTCCTGGGGGAATCAGGAATTCATCTCTCCCCCCGCCCCCCATAGCATGCATGAAGGTAAAACACCTTGTGCCTTTACAACCACTTTAAATCTCACTCCATTAGAAACAAAAGTAACCTTTCTCAATTCTGGCATAAAATCACCAAGATCAAAGATATGAATGCAAAGAGATAGGCCAATATGATGAGGGCTAATATATCTGGGTCAATATGATGAGGGCTAATATATCTGGGTAACAGTTACATTTTACCTCTTCAGATACTAGGGCAACATTTAGGGCCAGTTCACATTGGATGCAGTTCCAGGTGCTTTTTTTCTGCACTAAAAAAAAAAAGCATGCAGGGTTTCCCCTGTATTCCAATGGCTCTAGTTCACACCAATGCAGTTTGTTTCTACATTTTCTGAACTGCATTGAAGCATTTTTAAGGCCAGTTCACACCACAAAAACACTCTGGACACATTCCAGATCAATTTTTGCTTACAGTTAGCGCCACACGCAGTTCAAGTGCATGGATACAATTTGCTAGGTTCCAGTACAGTGTTATGCAAAACTAGAAAATGACTAATGGTGTGAACTTGCACTTATACTGAAAAATATTACAGTTATAGAAAATATTCTGTTGGGACACTGCATTTCCTGTGTTTTTTTCCACAGATTTGTACGGTCCTTTATCACCTCTCAGAATTCCCCACCCTTGTTGTGTTTGGTTACCACACAATTAAATACATTTTTGTTCAAGAACCTTTAATTCAAAGATTGCAAAATGTCATCTATTGTAATTTGTCATGTCCACTGCTGTACTACCTACTTGTCAAATAAAGATTATGAATTATTCATGACTGGTGCTTATTGGATTGTTTGTTGACTATTTATATTTCAATATTTTGGTGAACTAGTGTTGTACAACTGCCTTCCATTATATAGTTCTCATAAGTTAACATACCTTGGCAGAAGTTATGATTTCTCTGCCATTTTTCTGAGAATATGAACAACAAACATTTTTCCCTCATGGTTAGGGTTTGGCTGAAGCCATTTATTATGAATCAGCTGTGCTTACTCTTTTTAAATCAGGGGTGTCAAACTGGCAGCCCTCCAGCTGTTGCAAAACTACAAGTCCCATGAGGCATTGCAAGGCTAACAGTTACAAGCATGACTCTCACAGGCAGAGGCATGATGGGACTTGTAGTTTCGGAACAGCTGGAGGGCCGTTAGTTTGACACCCCTGCTTTAAATCATAATGACCATGATCAAAAGTTTACATACCCTGGTGATTTTGGCCTGATAACATGCACACAAGTTGACACAAAGGGGTTTGAATGGCTATAAAAAGGTAACCATCCTCACCTTTGATTTGTTTGCTTGTAATTAGTGTGTGTATAAAAGGTCAATGAGTCTCTGGACTCCTGACAGACCCTTGCATCTTTCATCCAGTGCTGCACTGACGTTTCTGGATTCTGAATCATGGGGAAAGCAAAATAATTGTCAAAGGATCTGCGGGAAAGGTTAGTAGAACTGTATAAAACAGGAATGGGGTATAAAGAGATGTCCAAGGAATTGAGAATGCCAATCAGCAGTGTTCATACTCGAATCCAAAAGTGGGAAATTAGGGGTTCTGCTGAAACCAATTTACCGTCAGGTAGACTAACAAATTTCAGCCACAACTGCCAGGAAAATGTTTTGGGATGCAAAGAAAAACCCACAAATAACCTTAGGTGAAATACAGGACTCTGAAAACATGTGGCGTGGCTATTTCAAGATGCACAATAAGGAGGCACTCTAAGAAAGATGGGCTGCATGATCAATTCGTCAGAAGAAAGCCATTACTAGGCAAATGCCACAAAGTATCCCACTTACAATACGCCAAACCGCACAAAGACGAGCCTCAAACCTTCTGGTACAAAGTCATTTGGATTGATGAGACCAAAATTTAGCTATTTGGCTACAACCAAAAACGCTACATTTGGAGAGGAGTCAACAAGGCATATGAAGAAAGGTATGGAGGTGGATCACCGATATTTTGGGATGTGTGAGCTACAAAAGGCACAGGAATTTTGGGCAAAATTGTTGGCAAGATGAATGCAGTTATGTTATCAAAAAATACTGGAGGAACAATTGCATTCATCAGCCAATAGGCTGCACATGGGACGTACTGGAACATTCCAACATGAAAATGATCATGAAACACAAAATGCCAAGTCGATCTGTCATTGGCTACAACAGAATAAAGTGAGGTTCTGGAGTGGCCATCTCAGTCTCCTGACCTCAAAATCATTGAGCCCCTCTGGGGAGATCTCAAACGTGCAGTTCATGCAAGACACGCAAGAATTTACCACAAAAGACTTCAAGCTGTCATTGATGTTAAAGGGGGCAATACACTGCATTAAGTACTGGGTTATGGAAGATTTTGATCAGGGTCATTTGGGTAGTTTGTCGTCATTATGATTTAAAAGGAGTAAACAGTTGATTTGATAATGGCTTAAGCCAAACACTAACCATGAGTGAAAGAAAAGTTTTCAGTGATTCGGTTTATATTACCTTTACAACAAACATAGCAGGGCATTTCATATTTTTACTAATTTTAGTAAAACTCAATAAGATGAGCAACACCCTATAAAATTATAGGACCTATTTTGTGTACAAATTCATTGACATTTGTAAGAATAAAATGAGGCATAACATTTCTCATAAATGGGTATATGTAGTCTGATATAAAAACTTCTCAAATAAAATCATTTTTAGTGGGAATATCAAGTTTTAATTTGGATTTTGTGCACATAAATTAAACAGTCAGGAAAATAAGTAGATATACAACTCACTGCTTCCACCTTGGCTACTCATTGCTTCATCCTCAAATATATCAAAACCTTCCTGACGAGTCCGATTTGTCATCTCAAACTTCATCATCTCAGTGGGCATCCGTAAGATTGTAAGATTGTACTGGAGCGAGTGACTCAAATCATAACTGTAGCTGAAATTGGAAACAAGCAGTTAATACATACAATCACTGCCCATTTTGTAAGAAAAAAAATAAAGAATTTCAAAAAAGTTTTTCTTCTTCCATTATGCTTTTTCATATGGAAAGTTTATGAACACCAAGAAAAACAATGCAAAAAAAAGAAATTTGATTCAGTCCAGACCAGTGTTTCTCAACCTTTTTCCAGTCGGGGCACCCTTAAAAAGTATTTTCAGTCTTGAGGCACCCCAGTCCAAGGCTTGGTTCACATTACGGTGTGTCGCAGAACACGCGCAAAATCGCGCTCATTCCTGACACAGACAAATGCTCTGCTCTTTAGGGGTACCATTAATTCTTAATGGTACACCCACACATTGGAAAATGTGGGGTGCTTTTGCTGCAGTCCAATAAAAAAAAAAAAAAAGAAGGTTGGGGACTTGTTTCCCTGCATTTTTGTGGGTACAGAAGCCCATGGTCTGCACAGATGTGAACCAAGGGCTTGTTAACATGTCAAAGGGGCGGTAAAACCACATGGTTGAGCCATTTTTACCACCCCCAACTTCTCTACCTTTAGCTGCAGTGGCAGCAGCTGGGGTGTTCACATGCTGTGGCTGCAACTGGAGGTATACTGAGGGTGAATGGGGGTGCACTGCAACTACCCCGCAACTGTGTGCATTGCACGGTTGCGGTGTAGTGATGCTGCATTTACGGGCTTAAAACAGGTAGTAAAGAGGCAACATAATGCCTCTTTACAGCCTGTCAAATGCCTCTGAAAAGCGATCTGTGCATGGATTGCTTTTCAGAGAAGCAGCAGTCCTTGCTATCAAACAAGCCCTACAAAATCCATTGTCATGGTACAGGAATGGGGGGGGGGGGGGTCAGGATTAAAAGTAACATACATACAGACACAGGCTTACACATACATACACATACATACATACCAGGGTTGCCAACTTTCAGTAAATTTACGAACAGTTTGTAAAATCCGGACATTCATGGACAAATGCAAATAAATTTACTGAAAGTTGGCAACCCTGATACATACATACACACATACAGACAGAGTCACATGTGCGCGCACACATACAGACAGTCACATGTGCACACACATACAGACAGAGTCACATGTGCACACACACATACAGACAGAGTCACAAGTGCACACACACATACAGACAGACAGTCACAAGTGCGCACACACACACAGACAGACAGTCACATGTGCACACACACACATACAGTCACATGTGCACACACACACACACACACACACACACACATACAGACAGTCACATGTGCACACACACATACAGAGTCACATGCGTGCGCACACACAGACACATGCGCGCACAGACAGACACATGCGCGCACACACACACACACACTCACATGCGCGCACACACAGTCACACAGGCAGGCACATGTGCAGACAGACAGAGTCACATGTGCACACATACACAAACACACACATACAGACAGTCACATGTGCACACACACACATACAGACAG